>NC_080579.1:93047458-93733839 GCF_029962835.1 Magnolia sinica
AAATCAAATCTCCAAAATATGGGGAAAGAATCCCCATACGGCGGGATCCTCCTTCTCTTATAAATATGAGAGACTCCAAAGATGAAAGGTACGCAAAAAACTCTCTCAAACCCCCTCAATACTATAAGACCCAGATTCCTAGCCTGACTTTGGCATCGGAGGGTCCCTTGCTCTAGCCAGGGTCTCCTTTGTCTTCTTCCTGTGCAGGTACCCAAAGGTATCAGGAGGGACGACCAGATTTTTGCATCAACAATATATATATACACAAAAAAAGGACAATTTAAGCTTTAGATAAGCTACAAATGAGCGCCTTACCTACATTTTTTAACCATATATTTAGATGACCAACATTTGGACGGTGCGAAAGGCCTAAAAATATTCATGTGTATATTCCAAATTAATGTACATTAATATTTTTTGAATGATTGTAATAAACATATTGAAATGTATACTTTAACAAAAAAGAGGACAATCCAAGCTTTAAATGGCCTACAAATGAGTGACTCACAATTTTTATCCATTCATTTAGATGACCAATTTAGACAATACAGATCATTCTATTGATGTAAATTTAATATTATAGTTGATAATTAAATTATTTTGATGTATCATTAACATGCAATGTGTACTACAAATTAATAGCTATACTTTTGTTATACTTGTGGCTCTTCTACCTTTAAAAAAATATTTTACTTTGATTACAAGTGAATAATAGTCAAATCACAACAAAAATATAGGATTTTAAAACACATTAAAAGTATGTATCGTTAGTTTTCTTAATGCAGAATAGCAAGTAGCGAACTGCACATCAGACATGAAGATCAAGAATATTGAATACATGGCGTACCTGATTGAGATGTTATTGTTGTAGATAGGATCGTTGGATTCTTCCTCTCATTACACATTTAGAGAAGCTATGATGGGGTTGTAACTTCTGTTGGTGGTGTTGGTTGGGGACCTAGCCCTGTTTTATAATGCAGATAGTAGAGGAGTTTGAAACCCATCAAAACTCCTCTCCCTATGGCTCCACACGAATCTGACAATCCTAGTTCATCTAGAATACTGTGTGTGTATCATAGTTGTAGCACTCCATCCCTTACATGAATTTCTGAATGTATCACAACTTAGTGGGGCCCACTGGTATACCTGATCACATTATCCAACCGTTAAGACAATCCGGACCGTTGATCAATGAGACCCACCTTATAAAATTATTACATTCTCCCAGTTCTACTTACTCAAATTATATTGCGCATACTTAGAGAGAAGTAGAACTTAACTTTATATCAGAATCATCAAACAACTTTATTAAATGAGATCTCTTTAATATATGTGGAAAAAAAAACACGCTCAACTCCCATTAACTGAAAACATTTGTAGGATCAATGACTCCCATAAATGTTATATGCTTCTGAAATGGCGTGATAGAGTCATTTAGTGAGTGGATTTGCAATCATCTGCTTAGTGCCGATGAACTCCATAGACACTTGATGATTCTGAACTCTTTTCTTTACAATAAGATACTTGATGTCGATATGCCTCGACCCTGATGAGTACTTGTTGTTACTAGATAAGGAAGTCACGGCTGAATTATCGCAAAATATTTTTAATGGTTTCAGGGTATGCTCCAGTACCCGCAAACCAGATAAGAAATGTTGTAACCATAATGCCTGATTAGATGCCTTATGATAAGCAATTAATTCAACTTTCATGGTGGATGAGGTTGTAGTTGACTGTATCAACGTAGCCAGCATAATCTGCATCTGAGTATCTAACCAACTCCAAATGGTTAGATCTCCTGTAAGTGAGTCCGAAGTCTTTTGTCCTTTTTAGGTAGTGTAACACTATCTTTGCAGTTGTGCAATGCTGCGTTCCTAGATTAAATAGATACCTGCCCAACATTCCAACAACAAAGGCAATATTCGGCCGCGTGCAGACTTGAGCATACATGATGCTCCCTACTATCGACACGTACAAAAATTCCTTTATTCAATTCTTTTCCAGATCATTCTTGATATACTGGAATTGGCTGAATTTACCATCCTTTACAATGGGTGACTGTCCATAAGCATAATTTTGCATGACATACCTTTCGAGTATCCTTGTAATGTAGGCCCTATATGACAAGCTAAGCAATCCACGAGATCTGTCACGGCAAATCTCAATGCCAACGACATAAGAGGCGTCGCCAAGGACATTCATTTCAAATATTTGAAATAAGAATTTCTTGGTGTCGCTCAATATCCTAATGTCATTGCTAGCTTACTGAATATCATTAACATACAAAATCATCATAATGAACTTACTCCCAATGATTTTAATATAGATTCATTCATTTGCAGTGTTTTCTATAAAGCTATATGAGGAAATTATTTCATAAAACTTTAGGTACCAGTGTCGTGATGCCTGTTTTAACCCATAGATGGATTTTTTAGTTTACAAACCAAATGTTCTGAGCCATGAGTTATAAAACCTTCGGATTGTAACATATATACATTCTCATTTAGATCATCACTGAGAAATATTGTTTTTACATCCATCTGATGTAACTCTAAATCTATATAAGCTACAAGGGCCATCATGATCCTGAATGAGTCTTTCTTAGATACTGATGAGAAAGTCTCCTTAAATTCAATGCCCTCACATTAGTTAAAATCCTTGGCAACAAGTTTAACTTTATATCTTTAGACATTACCCTTGAAGTCCCGCTTGGTTTTAAATATTCATTTAGAACTAATCGACCTTATTCCAGAGGGTAACGCAACAAGATCTCATACTTTATTGTCCTTTATGGATTTCAACTCATCTTTCATGGCATCAAACCAACGAGAAGGATCAACACTTTGTATGACTTGTGCAAAGGATTCAGGATCATTTTTCATCCCAATGTCAAACTCGTGTTCCTGTAAGTATATGATGTAATCGTCTCAATTTACAGGTCTTCTCTCTCTTTCGAATTTTCTTAATGGTTCAACTTGTTGGGTGTAATTTTTATTTTCCTCATCAGTGGGTTGTATGTGAGGTTCAACATGGTATTCTGTAGTAACTGTATGATCGACTACAACATTTATATCCACGTGATCTTGAGTGACCATGACCGAAGTCACAGTCATTTCTTCCTCAAATACAAAGTTTTTAATGTTTGTGCTCCCACTATTTTCAGTATCTTCAATGAATTTGACATTCTCAATCTCAACGATCTTGATATAATGGGAAGGACAGTAGAATTGATAACTTTTAGACTTTTCCCAGTATCCTATAAAGAAATAGTTTATGGTTCTGGGATCAAGCTTTCTATTATGCGAATTATAAACTTTAGCTTCAATAGGACATCCTCAAACATGCAGATATCGGAGACTTGACTTTCTTCCATTCCACAACTCAAAAAGGGTTTAACTTACAGCCTTGTCGGGGACCTTGTTAAGGATATGAACTGCGGTTTTGATTGCATCACCCCATAAAGATTCTGACAATGTCGAATTACTAATCATGCTTCGCCCTATATCCATAAGGGTGTGATTATGCCTTACAGCTACACCATTCTGCTATGGAGTACCAGGCATAGTGTACTAAGCGACAATGCCATAATTTTGTAGGTATCTAGCGAATGATCCTGGATTGTGACCTGATTTGTCATATCTACCATAGTATTCCCCACTACGGTCAGATCTGACAACTTTAATCCTCCTATTGAGTTGATTTTCAACTTTAGCCTTATAGATTTATTTTTATTTTTATTTTTAAAAACATCTAAGGCATCTTATTTTTCATTAATAAGATAAAGATGCCTGAAATGAGAATTGTCATCTATGAAAGAAATAAAATATTTGTATCAACTCCAGGATGCCGTAGGGAATGGTCTACAAATGTCTGTATGTATCACCTCTAGTAGTCGTACACTCATTGTTGCACATTTCTTTTTGATTCTGGTCTGTTTTCTTTTTATACAATCAATGCACATTTTATAGTCGGATAAGTGTAGAGAATGAAGAATACTTCTCGCATAAGCATGTCTAATCTCTCACGAGATATATGACACAATCGCATGTGCCACAACATGATGGAATTCTCGCAATCTAGTTTACGTTTAGATCTTGTTTTATTTTCATACAAGCCATTGACATTATAAACGTGTGAGTGTAACGCCCCGTGTTTTTGGAACCCGAGTATATGATTCATTTTTCAAAAATTCGAGTGTTAATCTTTAAGGATAGCTAAATTCCATATGTGTGTGTGTGTGTGTGTATTTCTTTTCAGAGTGAGCAGTTTAGCAGAATAAGAATAAACCAAACATACAGGAAATTGCATATACATTCAAATTACACGAGCGACTACCCATAATGACTTATACAAACTAATGTCCCAATACTTACAATTATAAAATAAAATATTATCGCATGTGAAGCAAAACAAATTATAACTAATCTTGAGCTGTAAAATACTGTAGCAACTCTTAGCAATACAATCATGCATCCTTGACAATTGCACCCTGCTCCTCATCAATATAAATATAAATATCGACTGGGCCACCTGTGCTACCTGTACGGTTATATATTCGATGAATGAGTAGCCAGCTCAGTGTGAATTCTCCTCAAAATTACACACTGCCGCATTAGGTAAGCATAGTTATAAAAACATAACAAGGCATACAAAGCAATACATGATGCAGTCTTATTAAATGCATGTATGTATGAATGCACATCAACTGAGGATGCTCATCCAGTTGGCTTTTGGGCAAAATTCATGCTCGTGGTCGGTCACCAATGAAAGTACATAGTACATACGTAGTGCCAAACTCATCGAAGGTGGGTCAATAGTCGATGGTCTGGGAGCTAGCGAAACGATACCTCAATTAAATCCTATAGACACGTGATATAACATCCAGAATTAGCCATTTGTCATTATACGTATGCTAAGAATGCATGATTAGCCCAACCATCATTATTCCATTTATAACTAGCCAGTTTAATAAAGCTCAAAAGTCACTATGGGGGGTTCATCATCCAGCGTAGGTTGACAACTTAGGCATAGTGTCTCATACCACCATCATTGGCTCATGAGGCTACTACCTTAAGATGTTTAATGGAACTCATCGACTAGTGGTCAATCATATTTAGTATATGGGGCTTGTCATTGCATGGTTGCACAAAATAATGCATCGAATCCATATAGGGCAAATACCAAAACAAAGCTACATAGGGCGAATATCAAAACTAAGCCACATAGGGTAAATATCGAAACTAAGCCACATAAGGCAAATATAAAAAACTATGCGATAAAAGACCATCTTCGAAAACCACTTAGACACAACAACCCCTGGATGACAGGCCCACATTAATATTCAATTTAAACCATCATTCAAGTAACTATTAAGTCGAAGGTCTATTACAATCACAACCAATCAAGTTACATCCCAAGTATGGGTGTACATTTACAAGTGGAATTTTTCACTAATTATGTACCAGTTTAAATTCTATAAGCAATACACAAGTAATTCACAAACATGAGAAATTATGCAGGATAAATATTGAGCATGTAATCTAGCATTCAATTCCAACAACCAACACATGTAATTATAAGATAAATATATCAATTATCAATCCAAAAAAAAAACTATTACTTAAGCTAATGAGAAAATGAAAAGCTAAAGGGGAAGAAATCATCACCTGATGTTTTGAACCGCCTACATTGTTGTTAGAAGTGCATGTGCCCTTATAGTTGAATCCTACCATAAATTGTGAGATCGTATGGTTAGATCAAGGTCATACGAACTATCTATGGTCAGGATTATAACCTAGGGTTTGGATTACTTATTTTTAGAGTTTTGATGTAGAATTAGAGTTTCAACCTAGAACTTAATCCTATGCTTATATTTTAGGATTTAGATGCTAATTGATTTATAGTCGATCGTAATGCTAATAATACTAATGATTTCAAAATAAACATTGATATTAATAATATACTTAATATTAACTAATGTGGCAATAATAATCATTATGATGAAAATACATAGTATGCTCTAACATCAATGATAATATTTAATAATGACAAAATAAAACACTAATATTTAATAATGATAATTTTTTATATGTAATAACTAATATCAGTATAGATAATTTACTAACGGCTATTCATTTCTAATATTAACAATCCTAATAATGATAGAAATGGCAACAATGTTAATTGTAATCGAAAGAATTTCGATACGGAGAAAAAGCGTGGACTCACATTAGTCGACCCGGTAACAAGTCGGGCTCCCAACTTGGTCGGTTCTCTCTCTCTCTCTCTCTCTCTCTCTCTCCATTTCCCTTCTAGCTGGGAAAAGGTCCAGTAATGGTTGTTAGACCCGTCCTAACTCTGCCCAGACTTGTGACTCGGGTGAGTTTGAACCGAGTTAACTAGGTAGCACCCCATCTCCTTTCCTGTATCTTCTTCTTCTTCTTTTTCCTCCATTTTTTCCCTTCTTTTCTTTCTTTCCTCAAACATGTCCAACAAGTTTGCTGACTGAGCACGGCCCCAAAATGGTTCGGGATTCGGGTCAACCCCTGACTTAGTGAGTTGACTCGGTTTGGCTAAATAGCCTTCTCCTTCTCCTCTCTTTTCTTCTCGACTTCCCTCCACTCCTCTCTCTCTCTCCCTCTTGTCTCCCATATTGTTTGGGCAGGAACAATCCCAACTTGGCCCAGGCCTTGACCAGATTCACAACTCGAATCGTGACTCAGTTGGGTCGAGTCAGTGCAACACAGTAGAGGGCAGCTCTAGCTCTCTCATTTCCCCTCTTCTTTCTATCTCCACCACTGGGAATGCTCAGTAAGAAGCTTGGATGGACCAGACAGTATGGCTGGACTCGTTCTAGCAACTCTGTCGGGTCAGATCTCAGCCACTAAGTCAGCCCAGTTCAGTGCGGCAGCAACAATGCCCACGCAGTTGATGTGAGTGCAGCAACAACCTGCTCTCTCTTTCTCTTTCTTATTCTCTTCCTCTTCTCTTTCCATTTGCTGGAGGTCCAGCAACAACAACTGAACGCCCAGGAACGATCCGGCTCGTACGGCTTGACTCGGCATCGAGTCACGATGTAGTGCGACACCAGCTCGATTCCATTCTCTCATTCTCATCTTCTTTCTTCTCCCATTTTCTTTTTTTGCTTTTCTGCATATCTGGAGGCCCAACAGATCCCCTGGCATGACCTGATTCCGCCCCGACTCGAGGTGACTTGGTGTGACAGAATGACGAGGAAGAAGAAGGTGGTCATTAATGGCGGATTTGGATGTGGATCGTCATTCTCTTACTGATCTTTGTGGGAGGTCCAGGTAGGCCATATGGAGCTTTCGAGTTCAGAGAATCCAAGCTTCACGAATCTCTCATGGTGGTTTCGAGATCGGAAGCTCCCGGCTCGATTTTCTGGCGGCCGCCACAACCAGAGAAAACTGGTTGCCATCCCATCCGTCTGCCTTATATCACGCCCTAAATTCCCTAAGAGCCGTCAAATGAATATTAGAGGGCCTGGATCGAATCTCGCTTTTTGGTTTTTTAAAATTATGGGGAGAGACCTGCGTCGATTTTCTTACAGAGCCCTAATCTGTGTGAAGCTACAGATGGTTGAGATGGGTATGTTTGGACGATCCAGATCACTCCAGACACCCCTCACATGGATCGCCAACCTGTCGCCCGGAGACAATTTTCATTTTTGAAAAATAGTGTGCTTGTAGGTCTGTTTATATCAAGAATCGTGTGCATGAACATGCTCTCCCAGGTGTGGGATTATGTGAGGTTTGGTCAGAAGATACGTCTTCACCAGATGGACGGTTCAGATCATGAAAATGGGCCCTGATATGTGGGTCCCGATCAAAACCAGGGATGTTTGTCCGTTCGCTGGCGAAAACAAGAGAAAAGGGAAGTTTCTTCCCATTTGCGGGAAAACACGGGTCAAACCCGTTTGACCTGGAACGGTGGTCCGGTGCACCATAGTGTACACGTACTTCGGTACACGCCCTGTGTAATTTGGGGTCCATATTGATGCTAGACAAAATCTGCCCCATCCATTCTCTTTGGAGGTCCCAACCACTGCCTCTGACTAAAGATCAGGTAGATCCAACGTTCAGGTGGGCCCTACCAACTGAATTATGATTTTCAAGTGTCTATTATAACAATCTGACGGTTGGATTAATTTCAATCTGATTATCAACATTTAAAAGGTACTAATGGGCCATTGTGTATGTTCAAGGCCTTCATAATACCTTAGTAACCAAATAATAGTTTTAATATTAATTTTATTATTACTTTATTATAAATTATTATTATTTTAATTTAAAGTCGTAAGGCCTACTTCTAAACAGAGTTGTCCTTGCAGTAGGTCAAAATCTAGGACTTGTGCATCTAATTCTCAAAGCATTTTAACTCTTAAGTGGGCCACACCACATGAACGCCTAGATA
Organism: Magnolia sinica; assembly: GCF_029962835.1. Classification (NCBI taxonomy): domain Eukaryota; kingdom Viridiplantae; phylum Streptophyta; class Magnoliopsida; order Magnoliales; family Magnoliaceae; genus Magnolia; species Magnolia sinica. The sequence goes on from NC_080579.1 coordinate 93,055,892, forward strand.
TCAATTCTCGATTCCCTTGCCATTCCAACAATTCGACAGTTGCATTGACTGTAACTTAGCTATCGATAACCCTAGGGATCCTAAAGAACGTTTAGGTGTGATTTGAGACTTGGATATGAAACTAGATAATCCGATTTATGTTTTTAAATGATGAATTATCTTATGGAACATTGTAAACTTGGTGAACGATAGATTTCATAATTTAGGGTTGTAAATCCAAAATGGTCGGCTAGATTTTATCCATCAATGAAATTCAGATCCTAAAAATAGGTCTCTCTAATGGCATGATGATCCATCTTGGAAATCGACGGATGGATAGCTTAATATATGGATAGGGATTGTTTTCAACGGTTGGATTTAGGCTATAATGAACGTGAATGTTCACTTAAGCTATGTTTGTATTTATACTAAATTAGATTACATGGTAACACTCGAATACTATAAAGTACGGGGTGTTACAGTGAGACAGTCAAGTCTAGCTGGTATAGGTTGTTCACCATAGAGCCGGTCCCAACTTTAATTGAATTAAGGTAAATGCTAAATCATTTATTCTCAAATTAACATGAATATCCTAATTTATCCAAACGAGAAATAGAGGATTGTACCGTATAGAAGGTGTACAATTTGTATCTACAAAATCCAACAAATAACCAGATCTGACTTAAGCCTGTAGATTCCAATTGTCCCTACGTCAACTTTAATACCATTGCCCACGTATACTGAGCGCTCTGTATCAGTTGGTGGCCCGGTCTATAGTAAGTCCTGCATAGAAGTACATATGTGAATAGTGGTTTCCAAATCTATTCACTAAGAATTCATCGACACATTAGTTAATTAGATTAAAAAAAGACTATAACAGAATTATTACCATTTTTTACGAGTCGTTGCTTATGCTTTACGCAATCTTTCTTTTGATGGCCCAACTTCTTGCAAAAGAAGTAATTATTACCTTTAGCTTGCTTGCGGCTCGATCCATTCCCAGGTTGGTTTACAACTGGATAACCTGGGGGACTGTGAGGTCCTGAGGATCCCTCGTTAGAACCATATTTTTTTTTTCCCATTATGTTCAGGTACATGTCCTGAGGCTACAAGATCAATATTCTAACTATTTTCAAAGGATTTTGACGGTTCAAAATTTTCTGAAGTAATCTTCAAATGTAAGCATCCTAGAATTGTCTCTATGGCCTCTATCTGTTGAACATTTGAGTTATGCATTTGAGTTGAAATTTTAACTAGTTGCAAAATATACTCACATTAGCAAATTGTTTACTTAAAACAATTCATGAATTAAAATCAAATATCAGGCAAACTAATCAATTCAATTGATTTGAGGTTTTTAGCTGAAATGTTCAGGATGAAGATGGGCCTAAACATCCGATCTTGCTGAGAGTCGGTTACATCATCATTACTCCTCCTGTGGGAGGTAGTGATAATATGTAAGTGACTCTCCTGAACATGAAGCTAAGTGATGCCAATTATGTAAATCTGAGACACTCAACACCTGCGGGTAGGATGAGTATTTCAACTTTACATCACTAGCATTATTTACTTCACCCCGTTCATGCCCCTGTCAAACTGTGATCGTTTGTGTTTTCATCACTGTTCGTATGAAATATGAATGCAAATGAATGCAATCTTATAACTGAATTCCCAGTGTCACAAGTTATGATTTGTGAAGATTTTCACCAATTAAGGTCACTATAGTGGCTAACACAACCGGATTCAATCCCACAAAATTTGACTTGAGATTGCGATTTTAATCATGCCCTCAATGGATTAATTATATAAATTAGTCTGATTTCGCCCATAAGGCTGTCGATATTGATTGTCGAGAGAATTGAGGAACCTCAGAGAGAAACAGACGGGTGAGTTTTATATTCCTCATTCCAACGGTATATATCAACTCCTAAAGAATGGATAATGGGCCCATAATAGGGCCGAATCAAGACTTTGTGTGATCTGGTCATCATCAATGAGCATTACAAGTCTGGCATGAAATGATTTAGATGGATGATTGGATCCTTACATCAGTGTTCACAAGATAGACATGTCAGATCCAATATTTAATATCCACATGATGAAAAGTCCATATTCATTATTGTCCATCTAGTAAATGAACTAGATTGTATACTCATTGTGACTTGAATAGATGGTCCGGATGTTAAGTAAAGGCACATGAACATGCTTAAAAGAGAAGATCCATACATAATCAATAAATGGTCAACCAATAGGCAATAAATTTAAACCATCACCTGGTTTAAGTTACATGGTCTAATTGGGCTTAACCAAAGTGGCCCCATGAGGTGACACTTTAGGTGAATGGCCAGATAGACCCCTAGAATGAGCTATATAACATTGCAGATGGACCTAATTTAAGCCCAATATGCAAGTTAAAATCAGCCCACGCTAAAAGTCTGAAATAGCCCCGCATGTATGGCCTGCTGGATGATCATGAGAAAGGTTCCACAAATATGCCACAACACAAGATTTGGAACGAGCATTGGGCCATTCATCATATCTGTGAACAGGACCCACAAATCTATTGTAAAACGAGCCCAGTCAAGTTCCCACTGGATGGCTAAAACGAGCCCGGTTAAGAGAAACAGATTCTTGGTAGGCTCTGGTTCGGAAGCGGATTGGTTGGTGTACCACACAGCAGCTATGTATCTGCTGTAGGTACGTACGTGTCGTTCGAAGACGAGCACTGATGCTCATCGAGATTCAAAGGAGATCAAAGTTACATGGACCCATACTGATGTATTTATTATATCTGCATAGTTCATCTATTTTTAGAGATCATTTTAGATGATTATCCAAAAAATGAATCATATCTAAAGATCATCTAGAACACACCCCAAATAACAGCGGAGATTATGATTTTCACCGGTAAAAAATTTGTAGGGCCTACGATAACCGTTTATTTACCATCCAATCTGTTCATGAGGTAAAAAATACATGAATGAAGACAAAAAAAAAAAAATCATACTAATCCAAAACTTCCATGACCCCAAAAAGAATTTCAATGATAGAAGTCCAATCTCACACTGTTTTTTGCATTGTGGTCTAATTGATATTTAGATCTGTCTTATTTTTCGTTCAAAGCCTTAAGACGAGCTCGCAGAATGGACGGACGGTTAACTCATACGTCATGATCAGACCCACGGAAGCTGGTGTGAGGTACACGAGCCAATCTCCTTCCCTCTCATTCAAAACAAAAAAGAGGGGTTTTATGAAATATCTAACCCTAACCGACTGCAAACCAGCCGCCCTCGCAACTCCCTGAAGGCTAGCTTCCATCGAGTTTTCCAGCCAAGGATGGAGGTGGAGATCTGCTCTCAACGACGGCTGAGGATAACGCCGGAAAACAGACGCGATTAAAAGTGGCGATCAAGGCAGCGATTTTCAGCCGCAATCGTCGGCCAGGAAACGCGATCCAAGCTAGAATATGGCAGCCAATGCCAAATTCGAACAATGGACAGGCATCCATGGGAGTTATTTATTCATTTTGAGCTTGATTTGGTCGCCGGTTACCATGGATTCCGATTTTGCCATATGTCAAAAAAATCCAGCAATCATCACTCGCCGGAATAAATAGTTGCCAGCATGTTTCATTGGAATTCTCAATCGATGGTGCTGCCATGCTAACGCACGCCATAAGAAGAGGTAGAACAACAACCGCTTTGATACCTAGTAGATCCCGGCACCGGAAAGGAGAAACATATGGGAGACTATGATATGCGGCAGAGGTGCGGACCTTTCATCCCTTTTTTGATATTCCCTCTGTTTTTTTTTTTTTAAAAAAATTTAATATCTTGATGGGGTTTCTGTAAACCCTCTGTAACCGAGAGAAGGGGACAAATACTGCCGCAGCAATCGGGTTTTTCCCTTGTCAATTTTGCCGGAATCCGGCTGCCTAAACGTGAGATCTGATAGCCCCGTTGATTGAGTTTCGCTGATTGCATGTCGGATTTTGGTTAAGGCAATGAACATTCCGAATGGCCAATGTACCAACGTTACGACGGGTATCGGAATAACACCTGTTAGCATTCTTAATGTAAGCAATAGCAAGGACCGAACTGTGCATCAGACATGGAGACCCAGCCCTGTTTTATAATGCTGAGGGCAGAGGAGTTTGAAACCATCAAAACTCCTCTCCCTGGACGCGGATTGCGTCCACCCCTTCCCGGACGGTAATCCATTCGGGGAGGGCTCTGTGGGGCCCATTGTGATTTAAGTGTTTTATACAGGCCGTTAATCGCTTTTCTCGTATCATTTTAAGGTATGTATGTAAAATCGAAGCAGGTCCACAGCTCCAGTGGGCCACACTGGACGAAGCTGACACCCGCCCTTGAGGGCCACTGGGATGGTTTTTTATCATCCAACCTATTAATAAAGTCATGTAGACGTGGATGAAGTGAAAATACAAATGTTGGCTTGATCCGAAACTTCTCCAGCTCCCAAGAAGTTTTTAATGGTGGACATTAAATCTCCACTTTGTGGTCCACTTAAGCCTTGTACCTTGCTCAGTGTTTAGATCATACCTTAAAATGACACGAGAAAAGTGATTAACAGCTTATATAAAAAACTTACATCACGATGGGCCTCACAGAGCCCTGCAACCCAATTTGACAATCCTAGTTCCTCTAGATGTGTATCAGTTTTAGCACTTCATCCCTTACATGAACTTCCGAATTTATCACAACTCAGTGGGGCCCACTGGTATACCTGATCACATAACTCTTAGGGCAATTTAGACCGTTGATCAATAAAGCGACATGTATTTCAAATGCCTTTGATTCTGATTACCACCCAACATACAAAGGCTAATGAATTTGGGAAAATAATCCTCTTAAATGCACTCAGATACAAAGTGTCAAATAGCCGCTTATAACTGTTCTTTGTTTTAAACTGTGGACAACACAATCAGCCATTTAGGATTATTTTTCCAGCACCATCCTTGGGTTATGACCAATTAATGTGAGGCCCACCACTATATGGATGGTCTGATTTGGGGCACGAAAATCTTACATGTTCAAAGAGTTGTGTACGGTTCCATGCTTTGTATGGTTTCGATCGGCAGGAATCTTATCCAGCCGTACGGCGGAGTTGACGTGAATTTGTGAATTGTGACAAGTGGACATTGTCGTTTAGCCCCCTAACGGTGTTGGATAATTGCAAATACCTCCCCTCTGGTTTCTGAAAATTGTAAAGAACTCCCAAATGTTTGGAATATTGTAAGTACCTTCACTTTGTTGGTTTTCCCACACGGTCTATTGGTACAGTAGCGTTGCAGACGCATGGGGCTGCGACAGTGTATGTCCTCGAGCTAGGGGAGTAAATTGAGTCTTGGCCTCAGCTCCACTCGGCTCGGCTACTAGCTGACCTTAGCTCGGTTCAGTCAGCAGCTGGGCCATATCGAGCCAAGATCGAGCCGAGTTCGCTATTACAGCATTTTCACAAACACCTGGACTACACCTTCAAAATCTCAGTGTATTTGAGACAATAATAATAGTTTTACAGGTATTTTATCAAACACCTTTTAAGCAACATAAAAATCAAGAAAAAAAGGATGTTGGTTTCATATACATACCTTCCTTGCACCACCCACACTTTTTTGAGTCATTTCATCAAACACTTGGTGAGCAACATCAATATCAAAGTAACCAAGTCACTGAACTGGTTCGATCCAAGTTCGATTCGAGCTGGGTTCGATCCGAGTCGAGTCGAGCTAGGGCCAGCTCGCACTCAGCTTGAACTCATTTTTAAACTCAAAAAATCAGCTTGAGACAATTCGAACTCAGCTTCGAACCGAGTCAAATCAAGCTTTTTCGAGTCGAGTCGAGCGAGCTAACCGGAGCTAGCCTGGTTCATGTACACCTCTACATCCAGCCTGCTTAACATTTTGAATCCACCTTGAAATCGGGAACCCAAAAAATATGAACCATCCAACTATCAGGTAGCTCACCACATAAATTTAGAGGTTTTCGGGGTGGTGTGGCCCACTAATTATTGGGCTAGTGAGTAACACGCTACACCATACAACTTTGTGAGGTCCACCATGATTTATGTATTTTATCCGCTCTGTCCATCCATTTTACCATATAATTTTAGGGTTTGATCTCAAAAAAGAAGAATATATGATGTTCAAATGGACCATACTATAGGAAATGATTGAATTGAATGTCAATAGTTGAAAAGTTTTTGTGGGCACAGAAGTTTTGGATCAAGCTTATATTTGTGTTTTCCCTTCATCCATATCCGTATGATCTTATAAACCGGTCAGATGACAAAGAAACATCACTGTGGGGCCTAGAAAGGTTTCAACGCTGGAAATCATTTTCCTCACTTTTTCCTGTGGTATGATCCACCTGACCTGTGCAAATGCTTCAATTTTGGGCTCAACCACTTAAATTAGATGGAAAAACGGATAGGTGGCGGCGTGGATAGACCACATACATTCAAGGTCGGCCCAATGAGTTTACTCAGTACGATGAGAGCCTACTTCGTGGCTCAATACGCAATCCGATTTAGGCGTTTAATATTTATGGCGGTGGAAACCTGGATGGATTAGATATTATTTATAAATAAATGGTACTGGCCCCACACAAGAAAAAGTATCTTTCCTATGATGAGGGTAATTTTTGTCAAAGTGGTGCAGATTCCTCGGACCAGAACTCCCTGCCATGGGGAGAAGGCGGTGCGGCTTCAGTGGATCCCTGGATCGTGGGGGCCACCGTGACGTATGTGACTTAAATCCACGCTGCCCAACAGTTTCAAAAGTTCATTTTAGGGCATGATCCCAAAAACAAAGTAGATCCAAACCTTAGATGACCACACCACAGGATACGTTGGTGATTGAATACCCACCATTAAAAACTTCTTGGGGCCACCTGAACGTTTATTTTCCATCCAACCTGTTGATAAGGTCATAAAGACGTGGATGAAGGGACCGCACAAATAAGCTTCTAATGGTTAATCACCACTGGTCCGCCTGATATTTGGGTCTACTTTATTTCTGAGATCATGTCGTAAAATGAGCTGTTAAAACAGATGTACGGCACGGATGTAAGGCACATACGTAAAAGGTGGGCCTTATAGTTAGGGATTCACCCACCTCGATGGGGGAGCGGGAGCGAATTGGCTGGGGTACCGCACACGGGACCTCGCTGGTGTGTCGATGTGGCTAAGTTTTGTGGGCCCAATATGAGGTACATGTTATATCCAAACCGTCTACACATTTTTTTGAAATCATTCTAAGAGTTGAGCTCAAAAATAAGGTAGATCTAAATATCAAGTGGACCACACTGAATTAAAAAAGTGAGAGATTTAACGTCTACCATTGAAGCTTTCTCGGAGGTTACAGAAGTGTTGTATATCTTATGTTTAATTTCACTTCATCCATGTTGGTGTGACTTTATGGACAAATTAGATGGAGGAAAAAATTATGGCGGGCCCTACAAATGTTTTAAAGGTGGAAATTATTATCCCTACTGTTATTTTTGATGTGGTCCACTTTAGCTTTGGATATGACTCATTTTTTCAGCACATGCCCAAAAATGATTTCATGAAATGGATGGAAGGTGTAGATATAATAAATGAACTTTTTTGCGAGGCTCTTCTACATGCGGTACAGCAGCTAATCCGATTTCCCACCAGCCATTATCGGTGCTCTGTGGGCCCCACCATGATGTATGTGTTTCATCGATGCCGTTCATCTATTTTTCTAGATCATTTTATGCCCACACCATAATGTATGCGTTTCATCCATGCCGTCCATCTATTTTTTTAGATAATTTTATTGCATGAGAGAAAAAATGAGGTATATCCCAATCTCAAGTGGACTATATTACAGGAAACAGTGTTGAATGAATTTCGACCATTAAAAACTTTTTGGGGGGCTATAAAAGTTTTGGATCAAGCTGATCTTTGTTTTTTCCCTTCATCTGGGTCTGTATAACCTAATCAACATATTGGATGTCAAATAAACAGTACAGTGGGCCTTAGGAGGATTTTAATGGTGGATATCCAATCAGTATTGTTTTCGTATGATGTGGTCCACCTGAGATTTATATTCTTATCATTTTTTGTATCAGGCCCTTAAATGATCTTCAAAAATGAATGAACAGAATGGATGAAGCACATACATCATGGTGGGGTCCACAGAGCAGCCAATCCGTTCCCGGGATCCACCCAAGCCACGCCCGGGAGAACTCACCACTTGCAGATAATGTACCACAGCTTGAGGTACCTACAATCTTTTTGGCCACAGTGCCACTTGTACAGGAAATCAGTACCGTGGAAAAGGTAGGACAGCCACAATGAAAATCACGCGGGAGAAAATCAGGCCGTTCTGTTCATCAGGTGGGCAACACTTTGGAATCAATCGACGGACATGGGGCTGACTCAACATACACTTGTGGCCCACCTAGTTAGTGGATCAGCCTGATTCCCGAGAAGAATGATTTTCATGGAGCCTACCATTTTAGTGATACTGATGTCCAATTAAAGTAGTATGTTGGCAGGCATTATATATATATATATATATGAGAGAGAGAGAGAGAGAGAGATTTCAATATTATAAGTAGCCGGAGAGAGAGAGAGAGAGAGAGAGAGAGAGAGTTTTCAATACAATAAGTAGCCGGCTCCTTCATTGCAAATACAATTTTGTCCTTGCCAGGGAATGGCTTTGATTTCGATGCATGAGAGCACAAACCAGATCCATGACATGTTACAAGATGGAAATTCATCCGAAAATCCAAAGCTCGGATACATCTCGAAACTCTACAAGAAGCATTACCCACCTGGCTTTTGCAAAAAGGTTCCTTTTCTCTTTTGGCCTTCTTCTTCTCTCTCCTATATTTCCCGCTTCTTCTCTTTTCTTTCTATTTACATGTTAGCTTGGTTTTATGAGTTTCTTTTCTTTTGCATTGAATGCAACTTTTTAATTTCTTGAGACACGTTTGGTTGCACCAAATATCTATTAAGAGATGCCGTAGAGATATCTGGACGTGGATTTCCTGCGAATGCCTTTCGCAGGAGGTTCCTGCGCTGGGAACCCAGGTGGGGCCCACTGTCATATTTGTGAGAAATCCTATCCGTCGATCTGTTTTTTGAGTTCATTTTAGGATATGAGGCCAAAAATGAACTGTATTCGATGCTCAAGTGGGCTGAAAACATGATAATTAAACGTCCACAGTTGAAATATTCGTGGCCCCAAAAAAGTTTGAATCATGCTATTTGTTTGTGTTTTCAGTTCATCCCAATACAAATGACGTTATTAACGGTATGGATAGCATGTAAACATAACTATAGAACCTAGGGAGGTTTAACGGTGGAAATTTCTCTAACCTCCTTTTCCTTTACTACGGCCAACTTGTGTCTTGTATACTTCTCAATTTTAGTTTATCTCCTAAAATGAGCTCAAACAACGGATGGACGGGGTGGATTTCTGACAAACATCATGGTGGACCCCACCTGGGTTCCCAGCAGGAACTTGCTGCGAAAGGCTTTAGCAGGAAATCCGCGTCCGAGATGTCGGCAAAGCAACAATCAGAACGGAAATAGTCCAAGCGCACCTCATGATTTAGAGGAAGAGAACGAAGACCGTTAAAATTCGGCAACTCATCAAAAACCGATATTTGGTGCAACCAAACACACTCTAAAGAGTTTGAAATTTTTTAATCAGATAGAATGATTTGTTAGTTTGCGTCAAGGGTCTTCTTTCTTTCATAAAGGAATTGCAATCTTCTAACCACTATCATTATTTATTTGACTTTCCTTTCTTTTTAGAAATGATCCGGTGTGAGGAAGATTATTTTCTTACTATAGATCAACGCCAACTCAAAAACTCTGATCAGGATTTCCTAAGCATTATAATGGAGGAATGTTACTCATCTGATTTATATCAGAACGATCCAATTTACTGGTTTTTTTATTTTTGGGTACAGACAATCCTGGTTAGGTCCATTAGATGAACGTATCTGATCTCATGCAAGTCTAGGTGAATTTGGCTCATGTACTTTTTTTTTTTTCCGCAGATTCTTGCAGAGACAATAGCAACGTTTTTACTGGTATTTGTGACTTGTGGTTCGGCTGCATTGAGTGTAAACAGCCAACAAGCAGTTCCAAAGCTGGGAGCATCGATTGCAGGTGGGCTTATTGTGACGGTCATGATTTACGCAGTGGGCCACATCTCGGGTGCGCACATGAATCCTGCGGTTACGTTTGCCTTTGCAGCTATCCGGCACTTCCCTTGGAAACAGGTACGCACGCGTCTATCCGTTTTCGTGAAGAATAATCACATCATGTTCTTAGATTCTAATTAAGTCCTGACCGTCCAAATCGCTGACCGACTTTGGATGGAACATCATCCAAAAATTACAATGAAAAGATTATCGTTTGGTATCTGATTCTACCTTTGGAATTAGGACCACTTATTTTTTAACTTTTAACCATCCATTTTATAGCCATCAATTGGACGGTTAGGTTTGCTCAATTAATCTCTTTTTAGGGTTTGCCTCATCCACAGTGTGTCCCATAATTTGGATGGTCTGGATATCCAAACACAAAGATTATGTTGGTTTAAAGATGAGTGCCCGATATGTGGAGGATCAGTCACCGCCATTCACCACTTTCAAAATGGTGGTGCAATATCCTAGGAATCTACTTCTTATTATGATATCATCGCACCGCATCTTGTACAGTACACGTGGGTTTCCATTTCAGGAAAGTAAGGCCCATTTTTCTGTAATCAAGACCATTGGCCATTCGTCTCCCACCATGGATAGACTATGGATCAAATTAACCTTGATGATATATTCTTAAACTATTAATTCCTGGACCAGGTTTGGACGGTTAAGAACGCAAATGCAAAAACAACATGAGAAAGTCCTGATATTGGGTTTTTTTCTGATAAGCAGAAGCATTAGTCCGAATGGAATGAATCACCCAGCCATGGCCTCACTTGCCACAAGTGAGGTTGTGCGTACATTTGCTAAGATGCCGTCGGACTGATCTGTGCCCAACTCCGATAGACCTGCGGGGGCGTTTGGCTAATGGGATTCGGTGGTAGTGGGTTTTAAGATACTTGCAGCGCCTATCTGGGACTCGCATGAGGTATGGGTTGTGAAGCTCCATCTTGGAATTAGCAGTAGGGGGTATATGCAATCCTACTTCGAATTCGTATAGCCGGTGGACCCTACCATAATGTATGTGTTTTATCTATGCTGTCCATCTATTTTGAAATATAATTTTTAGACTTGATCTAAAAAATGAGGTAGATATAAATGTCAGGTGGACCACACACTATGGGAAAACAATAGTGATTGAATTACACCATTAAAAACCTCTTAGGGCCAACTATGCGGCTCACGTAGATTTGGATCAAACTCATTTTTGAGCTCATACTATAAAATGACATGGAAGAATGAGTGGCCGGCATGGATGAAACAGACATATCATGGTGGGACCCACCGAGCACCGACTAGTAGTGGCAAGATGAGTAGCCAATATGTTACCCAAACACGAAGTGATGGCATCCAAGCCATGGGATTAGACGACAATTCCGACACAATGTAATCATTACGTGTCGGTAATTCCATCCCACTTCGTAAGATTGAACCCTCAAGATGGCAGAGCCATCTGTCTACGGCATGACTTTCTACATGATTCATCAATCGTGACCGTTCATCTAGTGTGCCCTACCATGGATGGCGCTAATATCGAAATTTTCATCGATTGGACAGACTTAATGTCAGTTTCCTGCACTGCATATCAACCCATTAATCTTTTCTGTTTTCTACCGTTGCTTTCAAGGTCAATCATCACATGGCTATGATCATCAGAGATTTACATATTTTGAACCCCGTTCGATCCATAGTATAGTTTATTAGATGGACGGTCTGAATGACAAATCACACTGCATCATGTGTACCCTGGAGTGGTGGCTCTGCCATCATCGTGTTGTACCCGCTCTGAAGTACCATCTACAATGTGTTTCCTGTGTTGAAGATCCTGATCGTTCATCAGGATCGCCGCGGTTGAGATCTGTAGCGGCCCAACGAAATAACGGTCAGCGAACCGCCGTGGGAGAGTGACTACGATGGATACTCTCGGTTCAGCCACCGGCCGAACACCTCGCTTTCCAAGGACTTCAAGAAAATTCGATTTGATAGAATTTGGAATCCGGCTTAAGGGGGGAAAAGTTGCTGATTCGATATAGTGACGTAGGGGAATCGGATGAACGGCTCGCAGTAGACGTTGGTTGATCTGACGGTGATTCGGTGTGCGGTGAGATGGCCTTTTCTGGCTTTCGGAGTCGGACAGGGACTTCGAAAGCGCATCAAACGTGAAAATAAAATAAAATAAGCTAATTTTTTATGCGAATAATTATATAATACTCGGTTGCTTATGGCGCCTGATACACAGGCACTCCGAAATTGTCCACGTCCCATATACACAGGCACTCAGAAAAGGAAGCGGATTGGCTGGTGTACCTTACATCAGCTATATAGCTGCTGTAGGTACGTGTCGTGCGAAGACGAGCACTGACGCTCCTCGAGCTCCGAGTTGTACGAACGGTTCAAAGGAGATCAAAGTTACATGGCCCCACAGTGATGTATTTATTATATCTACACCGTTCATCTCTTTTTAGAGTTCATTTTAGAGCATTATCCAAAAAAAGTGAATCATATCCAAAGATCATCTGGACCACACCATAAATAGCAGCGGAGATAATGATTTTCACGTGATCCAAAACTTCCGTGACTCCAAAAGGGTTTCAATGGCAGACGTTCAATCCCCAGCTGGTTTTTGCAGTGTGGTCCACTTGATGGTTAGATCTATCTTATTTTTCGTCTCAAGCCTTAAGACAAGCTCGCTAAATGGATGGATCGGCTTGGATATAACACATACATCATGATCAGACCCACAAAATTTGCTGACGTCAATACAGCAGCTATATAGCTGGCGTGAGGTACACCGGCCAATCCGCTTCCCTCAGAAAATCAGTACGGCTGATCTTCGTGGTGGACCCCACCTTTTAGACTGACCGGACATTTCATGAGTGCCACACATAGGTAGGGAGAAATAAATGCTGATTAATTTAATTTAATTTTCTCTGGCAGGTTCCTTTCTACATGATAGCTCAGCTAACAGGATCATTGGTTGCCTCGTTTTTACTTCTCGAGCTGCTGGACCCCATAACTAATGTGGGGACCACAACTCCTACTGGAACAGATGCTCAAGCTCTGGTGATGGAGACAGTCGTAACGTTTTCCATGATGTTTGTCACGTCTGCAGTTGCGACCGATACCAAAGCCGTAATTTCCTTAAAACTCTTAAGGGCTTGTTTAGTCATTCCATAGTTTAAAAACACCTAGTTGAGTCGAGTTTCTTGAAAACTCATCCGAGTTTTTCTGAGTACTATTAAATATTTCTAAATATAAATAATATATAAATCATGATCATTTGTGTTTTACTCGTTTGAAAACAGGTGGGTGAGCTTGCAGGGATTGCCGTTGGTTCTGCAGTTACCATAGCTTCGATCCTCGGCGGGTAAGCCCAACTAACAGAGCGACTTTTTTCTCTCAAATAACAAAAATTCCCTTGACCCAACCCAACCCATTACTCCATGGCACGACTCAACCCAATTAAAAGTAATCAAGCCCGACCGGCCCCAATCTTAGCCGTTGTATTTAATTGTAAATGGATCAGACTCGACCTGACCTTACCTGATCTGCTTGGCATGACCCAACCCAGGCTCAAGAATGAAGTATCAAGCTAAAGGTATACCAATCCCACGTATGCATACATCATATGTATGTGTGTATCCTTATCTTTTATTAGTTTGTCCTGGTTTTTGGGCTGGACTCAGTCCATCCATAACCTATATGGTCAGGGCAGGTTAGGTTGACCCATCTACTTTAACAGACCACATTTCTAATACGAACCTGCCTCATTAGTTGGCTGGACCAATTGACCCACAGGCCAACCCAACCTACTGTCACATTTATGAGTTTACCGAATGATATGTGTCTGATATTGGATGGGCCGGTTTATCACAAAATTCATTTAATTGGTTTGGGTTTTAATCGTCTCAAAGTTGACCCAGCCTACCTCAAACCCAGTTGGTTGGTTTCGAACCACCCAAAAATAGACCTGACCTCATTCCCATCTTGTCACAATCTGTACCCAATCCTTAACATTTTAGGTAATCAGGACCATCTCGATCTAGGGCAGTCAATGGGTCGGGGTAAGGTTGGGTCCTATAGTACCTTCATCCAAGCTAACCAAGTTTGAGTTGGGTCTTTAAGTACCCATATCCAATCTAGGTTTGGGCATTGCTAGGCTAGGTCTAGTTCCTGAAGATTTCGACCCAGATCCAATCGGTTCTGGTTACCAGTCAGGTACTCATTGGCTTTTTGGATCTAGATTACGAGTTAGGTTCCAGAAAAATAAAGAGTATTTATGTGGTCACACCCATCCGATAATTCGACCAGCTTGATATTTGGGCCACCCAAAGGGAATGCTGGGCCTCCTGGATCTCAAACACACATATTAGTACATGCCATAAATGCAACCAATTTCTCTAGAAGAAGCAAATCAAATAAATGACCACACAATTTAAGGGTTCTTAGGTTGCACCAAACATCATGAAATTTCATGATTAATAATTTTCATGATATTTGGTGCAACCAAACACATCCTAGAATAAGAAAAATTATGAATATTTGGAAACATGATGATTAATCCGGAATCGAATCGTCTTAGGCCAATCTCAGGAGGATCGATGAACCCGGCAAGGACTTTAGGCCCCGCAATTGCAAGCAAGAGATACCATGGGATATGGGTGTACATTGTGGGTCCCGTCGCAGGGACGTTGCTCGGGGCATCGTCCTACAATCTAATACGTGTGACGGATAACCCTCTGCATGCAGTCCGTTCACAATCTCCGTCGTGCAATTTCCGTCGCATATGGAGCAGCGAAACACCAGTTGCTGAATTGAACTTTTCCGATAGCCCATGATTTCAGAACGCTAAGCTGTAAGCCTGTAATTATCCTAATGCTTGTTGAGTTTGTGTGTGAATTGCTTTGTTTAAAGAAGCTCTCTCTCTCTCTCTCTCTCAAGTGGGCCCCATGCTCTCTTTTTTATTGGTGTCTAGGATGGGCCACTTCTTTGTGATTTGCACTAATGTGTGGTTGTAGATTGGGTGGGCCCCACTCAACTGACATGGGCTAAGAGGTAAGCAAAAGCCCGGTCGGACGTCGTGGGCTTCAAAGCTAAAGTATAAGGATGGACAACTTGTCATGCTATCCTATCTTTCTTACCAACATACCACCTTTTGTAGAACATCCATGCCATGAAAACTGTAGGCCCCATCATGAAGATCACTCATCTCAAAAATCAAGCTGATCCGCTGATTAGATGGGCCACACCTGTGAGTTGATTTAGACTGTCTGTTAACCATAAGCAATGGTAGTGATTGAACGCGTACCATTGAAAACTTTCTAGGGCCCACCATAAAGCATATTCATAATATTTATTTTCCATGAAATCTGTTGATAAGATTAACCAGGCTTAGATGAAGGTAAACAACAAAGATTAAGCTTGATTTAAAACTTTTGTGGCTTACAAAAAAGCTTTTAACAGTCATTTACCACTTTTTCCAATGGTCTGGTCCACCGGACATTTAGATTTTCTTCTGTTTTGGGATAACGTACACATAATGATATATATATATATATATATATATATATATATATATGAAGATGGACGGTGTGGATGTACAACGCATTCATAAGGTTACTGAGTTACGGGAACGGATTGGCTACTCCCCCTGACACCAGCCCCGTTGCTGGTGGTCGGTGCTCTGTGGGCCCCACCATGATATATGTGTTTCATCCTTTCCGTTCATCCATTTTTACAGATCATTTTATGGCTCGATCCCAAAAATGATTCTGATCATCGCAACACTCAGCTACGTGGTTCAGATAGAATACAATCATAATGGACGATTCTGATCATCGCAACACTTAGCTACGTGGGCCATCGCGAGCTAAGGGAACTCATTCTACTGAGGCCACGTTCTGAGTGATGTGATTATTTGAAAAGTCCATATTCCATGATCAGACGTCAAGAGAATCGGAACCTTTGATTTATAAAGATGAATTCGAGCCATTGGAATTTTTCTCTTTTTCTTAATTTATCTACAGATAGACAATCTTCCACTCATAATTTATCTACTTATGCCTACAATCTTCCACTCAGCCTAATTTTCTTAATGTGGACCTTCTAGCATAGATTCCGTAAGATGTGCGGTTTACATCAGTGGACCACTCAGCGTGCTTATTCCATTTAGGCAGTAAATAAAAGCTATGTAATAAAGGCGTTGACCCTAGATTTTTAATGCATCCCCTCCTCTGCGTTGGCTTGTCTAGAAGGTGGAGAGTTAGCTATGTAATAAAGGCGTTGGCCCTAGATTTTTAATGCATCCCCTCCTCTGCGTTGGCTTGTCTAGAAGGTGGAGAGTTATTTTTTAGATGAAGTGTAGACCCTACTAAATTAACGATTAGGGTTATCTCTCAGATAATTTTATTTATTCATTTTAATTGGCAGTTGTGAACTCATAATAAAGTTATAAAAAATTTAAAATTGTATGTGGCCCATAATTGCGTTAATGTTGTAAGTTAATTTTGAACTATTTTATCCAGTATAGTCCATTCTTGATGAAGTTTACCATCAAACTTAGATATATGGCATGAAATTATTTTCTTTTTTCATGTGGACAACTTGGATTTGCTAAAAAATAGTCTAGTGAGCCAAACAGAAGATGTAAGATGTGATTAATACATGGGTCCCTTGTGCAAGAAAACCATTTAGCATTTTTTTTTACAAAAAATTTTATTTTTACAGGGGGGGGACCATGGCATCCACTTAGTGAACTTTCGACGTGTATTCGGTGTCATTTCTTCCATTTTTTAATGAGTTTCTGAGTTTTTTTTTTTTTTTTTGAAGATTTTCGACTACTCTCTGATGTAGAAGCTATGATTGCTAAAGTTAGGTTTAAGTTAAGATAATTGTAACTTTTGTGTGTTGTTTCTTTTCTATATTAATGATTAGAGTTTGCAAAAGTGAGAAGGGTATAGTGGTTCTCTTTATAATTGTTTCTTTTAATAAATTTTGGGAGTTTGTGAAGAGAGTAAATATTTTAACGGAGAATTTTGAAATATAAGAATGTTGTAATAGATGAATGTGATGAATATCAAAATGAACAAATATTATAATGAATGTTATATGGTGGAGCACTAACATTCATGGTGGATCATTAATAATCAACGTTATAATTGATGAATGTTGAGATAGGAGAATGTCGTAATGAATGAATGTTACACGGTGGATCGTTGATATTCACCGTAGATTGCTGATAAATATAATCATTATAGATCACCGATATTAATTGTGGATTGTTAATATTTAGTGAGCATCGCCGATATTAATTATGAATCACTAATATTCAGTGACGATCGCCGATACTCACTATAGATCTTCGATCCAACGAAAACGGTCATAACTCCTTCGTTACATTCTGATTTAAGTGATTTTGTACCCGTTGGAAAGATAATTTGATGAACTTTCGAATATATTTCGAATCATTTCATTTGTACACCATTTGATTTTTCAAAAGTAAGCTCAAATTTCATCAAGAGCTAGATCATTGATATTCATTGTGGATCGTCGACACACTATGAATAACCAATCGAACGAATAAGCAGCAGTCGAAAGGGCCATCACATCAACGGCTTGGACAAGCCACCCATAGCCCCAGAAACTCCATGAACAACAGTTCTTTGTTAGTCACTATCACTAACAAGGAACCACTTATATTCATGTAAATAAGAGGTTGCTTGATGCCCAACTGGCAGATTGACGTCTTCGTGGCTATCGCACTTATATTCATGTGGTAGATTGACGTCTGAGTATCAACGGCTTTCGTGGCTGTCGCACTTACATTCATGTGGAAGATTAACGTTTGAGCATCAGACGGCTTTCGTCGCTGTCGCATTTATATTCATGTAAATAAGAGGTTGCTTGATGCCCAACCGGTACATTGACGTCTGAGTATCAGATGGCTTTCGTAGCCGTCGCTGAAATGAAAAACATGAAATGGCAGTTCCAATCACATTCATGTGGTAGACACCGACGCTTGTTGCCCTAGCAGGTTTGGAGAAGAATACAAATAAAGCTGATAAGAAAAACAGCAAGTGCGGCCCCAGGTTGAGCCATCTGGAGGATTGTTCTGCCGGGCTGCGTAGGGGATGGAAAATGTCCAAAAATGTCCCCAACTTCCCATTCGTGACCTGCAGGTGGATGGTTAAGAAGAGAAACAGCCACAAACAGATAGATGGTTAGGAACAGATACAACCCACGATCCACATGCAACTTAAAAACGGCCCGAGATCAGGGTGATTAGGACCAACGGTCTGGATCACAAAAGAAATTTACCCACCTGTCCAAACTGAAAACCAAATTCCTAATATGCATTCCTATAATTCCTCTTTGGATAATATTCAGCTGTTACAAAACCAGCATGGGTCATGGGTCGCCGCCCATTGGGGTATCATGCTGAGCTATAAGTAATCCGAAGCGTTTATGTTGTGGACTATAGTCAAGGTGTTCTTTATCCATTACGATGTGTTCGTAAAGGCTTATACAGGCTAATACATGTAGGTAACACGATACAGGGTGAAATGAGGTGCTTTTTTTTTGGAGGCCATATCGGCCTTATATCGGCCATTATGGGGCATAACGGCCATTACCACCGTAACAGTAGAAAAACAACAGTGTTTTTGTATTTAAATTAATTTTCCCCATTTTATTTTTTTTCACTTTTCTCATTCGAAAAACTCTCCTATATCATTTTATAATAGATTTCAACAACTCTTATTCTAGTTTTCAAGATTAAAATTGTAGATTGAAGTGATCTGAGCAAATAGAAACCTCAGAAACCTCCTAGTGCTTTTCTAAATTTTTTAAAAAAAAAATAAAAATTGAAACAATAATATATATACCCTTTTCTTTTTTCTTTTTTTTTTTTTAATGATTTTTAGTTCATTGTGCTTGTAAACGTTAAAGACATACAATCATTTTCATAAATTCACTAGACAGCTCGATACATCAATCTCTCCAAAGAGTGGACCATTTCACTACCATAAACATGTTTTTTTTTTTTAAAAAAAAAATTATTTTAAATGAATACATATTTGAAATGTTTATGTTATTCTGAATTTTTTAAATATATTTCTTTTCAGAATTTTTCAGGTAAAAGAAAATTTTCAGGCATTACAGGAGTCATAACAATCACTAAGCCCCCACATCGGCCTTCGCGGCTGATACCCATATCGGTAATGGTGGTGGCCGTTACAGGTTACCGAAACGGAATACCTTGACTATACTCTAAACGAGCCACCTTAAGAAACTTAACATCACTGCCTGTAGATGAATTTAGAACAAGGAAAAAGCCATCTTCAATGGCTCACATTCAACTCTTAACAATTAAAGGCTATATGATCATCACTGCATCATGATTATGGGATAATAGCTCATTTATGATAGTAACAAGAATATGGACGGATTGAATAATCAGAACATCTTGCCATGTGGGCCATGGTGGGCGATGAGTTCGTGGATCCAACAGTATCGATATCCAACTGGCACAACTTTCACCACATTGTAGGGCCCACCATATGGACCTCATGCATCACTGTCATGTGTATCCACAAGTGGCGTGGTGATGATGGGTTTTGGGATGGCATTTAGGACAGCAAGAGATACATGGAAGAACGTCTGGGAGAAAGAAAAGGGATTTTGCTTTTCGTAACACCATCCCATGATTTAATGTAAACAGAAAAGACAGTTACGGCGGTATTGGCACATGTTTGATCATTTCTACTACAAGAAACAATCACCAGTTTTGAATGGAATTGGAAAGGACATCAAACGTCTACTGAAACCAGAATAGTGTGCAACAGTCGCTAAACATTTACTCAGTCACGCTCGCTTATGGCGGTCAAGTGCTCGTCAATCTCCTCCGTCAAAAGCACCCTGAAAACTGGATTATCTGCCCTCACGACTCCCACCTATGGAATCACACCCACATTCAAGAGGATTATCAGTACATTGCTCAATGTACTAAGCAAAAAGATCAGTACAAATACAGGAATCTACGTTTGATGAGTTCAACCTTCTTAATAATAATAATAATAATAATAACTTTTTTTGGGATAATAATAATAATTATTATTATTAAAGTCAAATCGAATCAACACTCACCAAAGCCAACTCGATTATGCTTGAGAACTAAACCAATTATGCCCAGTAACCTTTTCGCTCATTGGTTTTGACTGAAACCAAACAAATGGTTCTAGCACAAGTGGATTGATCTCAAGCTTGAAATATTTTATATGATTAAATGGGTGTGCTCCAGTGGGTGCTCTGGCACCATCAAAACCTTGCAGTGAGACAGACCAGATGTGAAGCCCACATGATGTATTCACACCATCCAACTCATCCATCAGATGAGTAACTTCCAAAAAGCCCTAAGGCCCAATGCTCAGCCCGATGCAAACTTGCAGTGGACTACAGCAAAGAAAAACAAGCTAAGTGGGAATGCCTACCCTTGAATTTCACTGGGGGACACCTGAGTCACAAAATGGCCAGATTTTTGGCATGGCCCTTCATCTAGCCTGGGTGAAGAATCTGAACAGATTGGATTCTATATATATACAACGTGGTATGTCCCCCACTCTAATAAGCAGTGGTTGTTCCCACTCAACATGTTCGATGTGCTATGGCCCACTGAAGTTTTGGATTGGGCTAATCTTTGGAGGCTTGGGATTTTCGAAGTGACACATGATGGAATTCCATGCACACATCACTGGGCCCCACATCTGTCCCCTATATGGTGGGTACTGGTACCAATGGAGTGAATCCCCATACTTAAAAGGATCATCATCGCGGTCATCATTGTAATGTTTTTCCAGATATTTGGGGTTGGCTATTTGGTTAGAAGGATATGAAAGAGAAGATCAATACCTCAATTTCAGTGGCCTTGAAATCTTCTTGTAGAACCGATTGCAGGGCAGATATTGCAGTCTGAAAAACAAAAGAAATGCAGTGGTATCAGACATTCAAATGGAAAACATGTATAATGGAATAAACAATATATTTTTTTTCAGACTGTTTATCCAAAAGCAAATTGACTTCGAATTCTCTAAACAATCCAACACAGGTGTGTGGAAGGCATTAAAGTGGCGCCACTCTCAAATTCCTTCCATTTCATTTCCCAGTTGAAATGGAACAGATAGGGACAATCCAATCGAATTCAATCAGAGCCACCCCCATCTAGAGCTGAAAGTTGGGCGGGTTGGGTCGGGTTGGTGCTCAACCCTAGCCCAACCCAAGGTTCCTATACCTCAACCCTAACCCAACCCAACCCAACCTCGGGTTGGGAATTCTCAACCCAAGCCCAACCCAAGCGGGCTCAGTCAGGTTGGTTGGGTTGGTCAGGTGAATACATGCTAATATTTTCATTATTACATTAGTATATTTTATTTCAATACACGCCTTATTTTTTGTATATATGATTTTATTAATTATATATGTAGTTATTTATGGTAAAGAACTTCACTTTTTTCTAAACAAACAAGCTAAAATATAGGACTACTACTCCTTAAAAAGTTGTGTGGCGTAGCACGCAATCTATTTGGAAGAGAGAAATCCGGCATATCTTCTTAGCACGAGTCCTTGGATATGAAGTGGACCAATGAGACCCAACAGCACTAGAATTTCTTATACCTTCAACACAGACGATCCACACGCAATTATAATTTATTAGTAACTTATATATTGATCAGGTTTGGGTTGGGTTGGGTTGGGTTGGGTCGGGCAACCCGAGACCTCATCCCAAGCCCGACCCAAGTTTTATCAGGTTGGTGTTTGTATGGCCCAAGCCCGAGATCAAACTTGATGCATCCTGCCTGAGCCCAACCCAATGTCGGGTCAGTCAGGTTGAACCCACCCAACTTTCAGCCCTACCCCCATTCAAACAGGAACTTGAGAGAGCAAACACATTAGCACTATTTCTTACCTGTGTCCATAGTGCAACTCTGGAAGGATTATTTTTTTTCTTTGCCAGTGTGCAGCATGCCATTTAGCATGTGGAATAAACTCTACAAACCACTGATTGATGAACTTTGACAATGGATCCAGAGCGTCCAATTAGCAGACAACCTCTTGTAGGCATAACTATCCGATCTGTAGGCTGCCCAAATATCACACCAGTAGAGTGTTCATTGCAATCCAATCCAATCCATCAGGAAGTGACCCATCAGCTGGTCACCTCAGATTGATTGACAAATTTGCTACCTCATCAGTTAAGAGGGTTAGGCCACTAACTAAATGGTACAGGATGCACACTGGAACCAGCCTTTCTTTTTTTCATTTTTCCTTTTTTTTTAAAAAGAAAAACCATACCATTAAAAGATGGGCGGGCCTTTCTTTCTCTGAGATGAAAAAAAACAAACATGCTAAAATTCATTTAAAAGAGACATTTACCTGCACCGTCTCCTCATAGGAGAACGCAGGATCATTCTTCATTTTTTTCTCCAAGAAGTTGATCGCTTCTTGTTCTTTCAGTCCGGCACTTGTAGCCTGAAATGAGCCAATACATACAGCTTTAGCGGTATTCTCAGTGCTAAGGCATGGATATGGACATTCTAAAAGAATGACTTTTGCGAGAAATGAATGACTCAGCCAACAATCTTCGAATACCTTATGACCAAAATAATGGCCCGCTGGGTCACACTTGAATAGCTGAGGACCATTTTCTTCATCAATACCCAAAACCATAGCAGCTTCATAATTGAAAAGGGA
This sequence comes from Magnolia sinica, assembly GCF_029962835.1. NCBI lineage: Eukaryota > Viridiplantae > Streptophyta > Magnoliopsida > Magnoliales > Magnoliaceae > Magnolia > Magnolia sinica. The sequence goes on from NC_080579.1 coordinate 93,078,823, forward strand.
AAGGGAAGCAACGAAACATCAGGAAAAAGCCAAAAGAAAAACTGAAAATGATTTCAGCTACTGAATCAGAATTTCTGTGCATCCTTGAACTTAAAAAAATAAAATTAAATTAAAATTAAAAAGCTTTGAAAGAAAGGGTCAGTACGGACCAACTCCAAGAGGTCTCATATAGGCATGTTGAGTATAGATCTGCGATTTGTCGGCAATCCTGTGCATGCATTGAAGGATATCAGCATGCTGGATACACAACTGCTTTTAAAATTCACAAGACAAATGCAACATCAGCACTCATGGCACATGGCAAGTTCTAAATTACAAGCAGGAGCAAGATAGAAAGCATAAAAACATGCAGTTGATCACTTGCAGAAAACCTAAACCAAATTTAGGAACTGAAGATTTTCAGATAACACTAATAACCATCGTCATCATCTAAGCCTTATCCCAACTAACTGGGGTCAGCTAGATGAATCCTTTTCTGCCATTCCACTCTATCATGGGCAGTATTCAGTTATACCATAGGTCATCAAGTCTTTCTTAGTACCTCTACCCATGTCCTTTTGGGCCTTCCCCTTGCCCTTTAGAGCCTTCAACTTGAACCAAATGACTCCTAACCGACGCAGTTCTTGGTCTCCAATCCACATGACCAAACCATCTTAGTCATCCATGCGCTGATAATAACACTAATAACAGTAACATAAATAATCACTAAGCAAATATGTGAGGAAGTCATCCATAAGCTGAGAATTTTCACCTTCCAGATCAGGGCTGGCACCATTTACCCAATAACCAGACATTTTCTGACCCAAGGAAATCGGATACAGATATGGGTTTTTTTTTATCCGATTAAGAAATTTTACCCGTTTACCTGAATTCTAAACGGGTTGGATACAGACATTACCATGACCATATCTTACCCGATCACCCGAGGATTTTCATAATTTACCTAAATGATTAAATATTAATATATGATTGCTGGACATCTATTGGATGGTTAAAATGAAAAAAATCCAATGGCCCTATTTTAACCAACAAGTGTTCACGAATCAAAGGTTAGGATTTCTTGACCAATGTGATTTTCAGATAGTGACTTAGAGACGGTGGGTTACACAATTTAGTCAGTTTAACTTGGGTTAATGCACAGCCACATGTACAATTTCTAGTTCCCTTGTATTAATCATTGTCTATGCCTGAGTGCCAAATTAGTAATTGTGGAATGGGAAGGATTTAAGATGTTATGTGAAATCAGGGTTGATTTATTGTAAGAACATATGGTAATTGCCACACCATATGATCCAGCAGCATGGGGCCTGCCTTGATGCATGGAGAGCCATCCAAGTCTCCAACCCATCCACAACACAAATGGGCCATGTAGAAGGAAACAATGTGGAAATTGCTTTAGGCATGATTATGCATAGCTTCATGTGATGTGCCCAACCCAAGTCTTGGATTAGGATCATTCTTGGGATGTACTGTGATTATGGGGTGGCACCTAGATGCACGAATTGGATTTCAAATACATAGTGATGCGGACATCAGTGGTGCACCCTTTAGAGTGTACCAGAGGAGGAGGCATCACTAACAGAGCACTGGATCGGAGGAGTTGATGTGGATGAATGTTGGATCCATCGGACCCATTTTCTGACACGCTACAAGTGCAGGAGTGACATGACCGTACCTGACCATAGATTCATGGGTTGGATTTCACACCCCACCATACGGGTGTTTTTAGTTTTATGCGTTTTTGTTCTTTTTTCTTGTTTCAAGAGTTTTATTGCACTTTCTTCAACTTTTCGTCTTATTTTATTATTTTTCTTGTTTTCAGAGGCTTTATTGCACTTTTACTTTTTACATATCTTATATATACGTTGTGAAAAACCCTATTTTCATTATTATTGAATGAATAGAAATTCGTCTCTTTTCTTCCTCTTTATTCAAGATATTAAAGTTTCAGGATTGGCCCTTGGGTGTTGAGGATTCCACCCTGATTTCAGGTTTCCTTCTTTCTAGATCTTCGAGGTGCAAGAAAAAGTAAGAATCATCCTCTTTCTTTTCTTTTCACGACAAAAGGACAGGTACTTTCTTCATTTCGAACCCTTCATTTTTCACCCCTTTCGTTTCTCTCTGGATATCCCATTTCTAGTTTGAACGGAAAAGAAGGATGGTTAGTCAGTAGAATCAAATCCAAACTTGACTGTAGCCTGACTTATGCTAAATCTGGGATATCCTCATATCCCTAGGTCCTCCCTTTTTACTGTTTACGCAATTTTATGCTAAGGGGTATGATTCTGACGGAATGACCTCATCTTTGTGTTGAAATTTATCTAATCCCTTTGATTAGAAATGGTTAGTTGATTTGTGTATTTATTTGAACATTCTTTAACCTGATAATACATACACATAAGATTAGGTCATCACATGTCCCTGCATCACATGGCATGCATGGTCCCACACATCTCGAACGTCTCATATCATCGATTGAAATTCTTTTGTTACATTTTTTATGGCGCTGGACGCTGGTGATAATAAATTGGGTATCTAATTACCCAACCATCTGTCAGATATAGACACAGAGTCGGAGATTATCTAGGGAAATCAGATATGGGTCAGATACAGATATTGGAGGTCCAAGTTGGATACGAATATCACATAACACAATATCCAACCCGTTTACAGCCCTATTCTAGACTCTAATATCCCAATTCCCAAGTACTCTAAAATGAAGTTTCAGTAATATTTCGAGGTAATATTCATGACGCTTTCTTAGCCCAGAAATTGTAGAGGACTCCCTCAATATTAATAGGTGACTTTAGGAGGAAAATATCCATGGAGATAAGAGCACATGATAGATGATACTTTGGGTCTATGTCAGCTTTCAGAGTCATATATACATATAATATAGGGAGAAGAGGTACAAGCAAGGTTCTTCAGCAGAAAAAGGACTATAGGACCTCATCGTTAGTCAGACATCAGTTATCCAATGAGTATGATTTTTCAGTGTTTCTTTTGTGCCATACATAATGCTACTATTGGTGTAGTATGAAACTGAACATTAGATGAAAGAAATATTTGATTGTTCACAGAATGCTTGGCACTTCAACCCAACTGGTGGGTAAATAGACACGTGATCAAGTAATCTTCATTCAAAGCCAGCAACAAGATTTCAAAAACATACAAAAATAAATAAAAATTAAAAATCTAAAAATATCTTTGCACTGGAAATTGATAGAAGAGATAAAATTCCCTTACCACTTAGCCAATACATTCACGGGCATCTCATATCCCCATTTGAAGCGAAAATCAGCTGCTTCTTTCCGTGCTTGCTGGACCAATGACCTTGCATCAGCTGAAAAATAAAAATAAGGAGAAATTTCACCATGCCTCTTTTTCCTTTCTTTTTTTTACAGCTCATAATACAAAGATAGCGAACAAATAGAAACACTCTAAAAGAAAGACAACTCGCTCTCAGAAAACTCATCAATCAACTAAGCCTTATATTGAACTTGTCAGCTCACAATTTTTTGAACAAAAACATCAATAAACAAATCCCTATTTGTGTTTTTTTCTGCTCTGATAATTAACATTGATTGTGAATTTGATTGTCTCGTCATTATAACTAATAAAATGTGCACCTGAACAAAAGTGCAGAAAGGAAGTGGTTTCCATTCATGTATTGGGGAGGAGAATGATAGCATCAGCCCATTAAAGAGGGCCACATGCAGGAGAGCCCTGAAGAAAAAGCGCACCATAATAGCCATAACTGTGCAGCCATTTAGACCCCCTCCCCCCGACGGATTTGTGGCTGCTTTATGTCTAGAGCTGTGCATTTTGTACCCGAACCGGTGGATCAGGCCCGATCAGACCCGATCTGACCTGATTCGAACAGAACCGATGGTCAGGATCGGTCAGAATCGGGTAGTGTAATTCAAATCCGAACTATTTTCGGATCGAATTCGGATAGGCCCGATTCCGAACCGCCCCGATCCGGAACCCGATCCGATTGGATCCGATTCGGACCGACCCGATCCGGACCGTGTATATATATATATATATAATCTTTTTTACTTTTACCGTCTAATCTTTACATTCGGCGCCAAAAAATCCCGCCCAACTCTATCGCTCTATCTCTCTCTATCTCTCTATATCCGTCTCTCTTTATACGTCTCTCCCTGTTTGTTGAAGAAGAATCTCTCTCCCTATCTCTTGAAGAAGAAGGCAAGGAGAAGGCTAGCAATACATTGAAAAATAGTATTTCCATCTCTCCTTATGTGTGGTCTCTCCCTGTCTCTTGAAAAATAGCAGGCATCGGGATAAAGCTGCAGCTTTATCGTCGTCTTCACAGGCAGACCCAGGGAAGCGGATTGGCTGGTGTAATGTTAATAAGTTCCATGGGTCTTATTACGAGGTATGTGTTATATCTAAACCGTCCATCCATTTAGCAATACCGTATTAAGGCTTGAGACAAAAAATAAGATGGATCTAACGATTAGGTGGACCACACTACGGAAAGCAGTGAGGGATTGAACATTTACCATTGAAACCTTTTTCAGCGTCATAGAATTTTTGGATCAATATCAAATTTGTTTTTCCCCTTCATTCAGGTATGTGTGATCTTATCAAATTTATTTTTCCTTTTCAATCAGGTACTTGTGACCTTACGAACAGATTGGATGTAAAATAAATGTTATGGTGGGCCCTATAAATTTTTTAACGGTGAAAATCATTATCTCCGCCAATATTTATGGTGTGGTCCAGATGATCTTTAGATATGATTTATTTTTTTGGATAATGTTGCAAAATGATCTCTAAAAATAGATGAACGGGGTAGATATAATAAATACATCACAGTGGGGCCCATGCAACGTTGATCTCCTTTGAACCGTTCTCACAGCTCAGAGCTCGAGGAGCGTTCGTGCTGTCTTTGCACGACACGTACTAGAGCAGCTGGCTAGCTACATGATAGCTACAGACGGGCATTTATAAAGCTTTTTCTAGAAGCCAGGGAGGGGAACGGTCCGAACGGATTGGCTACTCCACCTGACACTAGCCGCATGGCTGGAAGTCGGTGATCTGTGGGCCCCACCATGATGTATGTATTTCATCCATTCCGTTCATCTATTTTTAAATATGATTTTAGGTTTTATCCCAAAAATGAGAGGGATATACATCTCAGGTGGACCACACCACAGGAAAACAATAGTGATTGGATATCCATCATTTAAATCCTCCTAAGGACCATTGTAATGTTTATTTGACATCCAATCTGTTGATTAGGTCATAAAGATCCAAGTGAAGGGGAAAAACAAAGATCAGCTTGATCTAATACTTTTATGGCCCCAAAAAGTCTTTAATGGTTGACGTTCATTAAACACTGTTTCCTATAATGTGGTCCACTTGAGATTGGGATATATCTCATTTTTTTTGTAATACCATAAAATAATCTATAAAAATAGATGAACGGAATTGATGAAATGCATATATCATGGTGGGGCCCGCAGGTCACCAACCACCAACCAGGGGGAATAGCCAATCCGTTTCCGCTGTGTAGTAGCGGGTGTAGAGCTTGTCGTGCGAAAGTCTTTCGCAACGAGTTCCTACACTTGTAACTTAGGTGGGCCTATAGTGATTTTTTTGAGAAATCTACTCCATCCATCTGTTTTGTGAGCTCATTCTTGGACACAAGCCAAAAACTGATCTGGATTAAATATTCAGGTGGGCCAAAAATGAGAGGATTGAACGTCTACAGTTGAAATATTCGTGTGGCCACAGAAGCTTTGAATCATGCTAGTATTTGTGTTTTCATTTCAACCCAATAGGAACGACGTTATAAACGGAAAAGATGGCATGAAACATCACCATAGATGCCAGGAACGTTTCAATGGCAAGAATTTCCCTAAACATTTTCCTTTATTGCGGCCCACTTGAGTCCTGGATCCTATTCAGTTTTAGTCTCAAGTCCTGAAATGATCTCACAAAACTGATGGAAGGTGTGGATTTCTCGCAAACATCATGGTGTGCCCCACCTAACTTTAAGTGCGGTAACTTCATGTGGAAGGCTTCTGCATGAAATCTGCATACCCGTTGACGTGACGAGACGTCCTGAAGTTTGGCAGGTGTACCGTGCACCAGCAGTGTATTTGCATATTGATGTTAGCAAATTATGTGGGTCCCATCATGAGGTATGTGTTATATCCAAACCGTCCATCCATTTGGCAAGCTCGTATTAAGGCTTGAGCCGAAAAATAAGACAGATCTAAAGATCAAATGGACTACACTTCAAAAAGTAATGGGGGTTGAACATCTACCGTTGAAACTCTTTTAAGGGTCACGGAAGTTTCAGATCAATATGAAAGTTGTTTTTCCTCTACATGCATGTAGTTGTTACGTTATTGATAGATTGGATGGAAAAATAAACATTATAGTGGGCTCTACAAAATTTTAACGGTGATTATATTTTTTTTAAAAAAGAACTTAATCCGAACAGTAGCCAATCAGATCCGACTCAGCTTTTTTGACCGAGTCGGAGTCAGTTCGGGTCAGTCTAACGTTACAACGGATCGGATTGAGTCAGATGACTCAGACTCGGTCCCGGATCTGACCGAGTTCGGGTCAGGCCACACAGAACTCGGACCTGGTCGAGTTGGGCCAAATCCGATTCGACTCGGTCCGATGCCCAGCTCTATTTATGTCCATGTTTTTAGAAAGTGAAATACCAACCTTGTGTGTGTAAGAAATCCACTCCATCCAATAGGTTTGCCCCATCACGAGGATCATTTTTGCAAAATTCAAGCATATCCACTTATCGAGTGGACCACACTTGTATTATTTATGTCTATGGTATAGTCCACCTAATGAGTGGATATGAATTATTTTTGCACTAATGGGGCATCCAAGCACAAAGTTAGGCCTCCCAGCTAGAAGAAAACAACAGTGGGTCCCTACAAAGTTCAATGTAAAGGGTCCCTTTCCCAGTATTCATTAGTCGAACCGTTGATTGAGTCTTGATTTTGACATTGCACTTGTCCACTACTTACAGATCAGTCTTCATATGCTTGGTTTGGAAATCGTATCACTTTTAATCGTATACTGCGTCATAGTAAGTGATTCATGGAAGTGAAGCATTCATAAGTGAAATTAATCCACAATTTTACATAGGGAAAAACAAAAATCTTAAAAAGCAAAACCTGTCATCCCAGTCGCCAGCAAACCAAGAAACTTTGTAATGGGAAAAAGATGAGTGACGCTTGTTTGGTCCAAAAGCTTGTCCTACATCAGATTGTTTCGATGCCGAAAATCAAATCAGGTAAAATCAGATGCCAAAACTCAAATCAGAGATCAAAGAGGTTTTACAGATGAAATGGCCTTTTTTTGTGATCGAGACCATTCATCTGGTGTAATTCATCCTGAAATTCTCATCCATTGAACAATATTGAGTCCGATTGGTGGCCTGAGAGTTGAGCAGAAAAAATCAAGTTTATCAAATGGGAGGAGATTTCCGGGCAATGCCCAATCATGATGGGTCCCACCAGATGAACAGCCAGGATGCAGAAAAATCATACTCACCGGGACTTTCTTTTGCGTGACGACACAGACGGAGTCCTTTCCTCTGACGCCGATCGATGTGATCCCGGACGCTTTCACTGCCTTGAACGCATACTCTGTTGATTTCAACAAAAACCCACCAAAAATCACATATTTTCACCCTCCAGTGAGGTGGGAAAGGAAAAAAAAAAAAACGCAAAGGGAAACCCTAGATTATGAGATTCTGTGCCATTTTCGGATCTGTAAAGGGGAAAAAAAAAAAAAAAACAGGGAGAAGCAGAGATTCTTACCAACTTGATAGAGGCGACCTTCTGGGGAGAAGATTGTGATGTGGCGATCGTATCCAGCTCCAGTTCCTCGACTCATGATTTGATTCTTCTTCGGATTTTCTCGTTTTAGGGTTTTGTATTTTGGGGTTTATTGGGAGATCGGCGGTTGTCAGCAAAGATTTCGTACCGTGTGTATCTTAGGGGTCGTATGGATGCCCGTAAATTTTTTGCAGTTGTCAACACGTTACACCCGAAAAGAATTCGAGTGTAATCAGTTTACAACTTATTTCGCTTTTATTTGGTAATATATTCATAGGTAAATAGACTGTATGCTTGGCTAATTTCTAAAGTGTTCACGGTGAATGAAGTAGGGGTGCACATCGAATCGGTAGGACCGTGGAACTGGATTGGAACCGACCAAACGGTCCGGTTTGATCCGGTTCTAGAGTGCACTGGTTCCAGTTCGGTTCCAAAAATCAAAGAACCGATTACATCAGTTCGGTTCTCAATTTTAGGGTATGTAGAACTGAACCGAACCGTGAACCGATCCATAGAACCGAACCGTGGAACCGAACCACGGAACCGAACTGTGAACCAAACTTGGAACCAAACCAAGAACCCTTTGATTGTTTCCATATTTGACTCATGATTTATGGTTTACAATGCATTATTTGATTGTTTCTATAAATGTAATTTTGCACATCTTATACATTATCTAAACCATTCGTCAAATGGATAACAACATGAATGAACATAGGTTAAATTATAAAATAAAAGATGTAATTGGGCTGGATCATAAAAAGCCTAGAACCGTAGAACCTATCCGGAACCGAACCGGTTTTAACGGTCCAGTTCTGGTTCAGTTCTAGGGTGCTAATGGTCTGATTCCGATTCCGAATATCTTAGAACCATTGGGAACGTTTCGGTTCCGGTTGCACCCCAAAACCGGATCAAACTGACCTGTGTGCACCCCAAGTAAGTATTCATTATAGAACTTAGATGGTGAACCTTTCAAAATATGCAAAAATCATATAAAAAAGACTTGATTTTTTAGGGCATTAAAGCATGCGGGCAAGCAGTAAGGCCCATATGTAATATAGAAGTTTTTATTGATTGACATCCATCCTTCCTTCATGTGGTTCATTTCATGATAGACAAGTTGTTTGTTAAGGCTACATTAGAGCATTAAGGAAAGTACGTGATGGATAGGTTAGATATACCATGTGCATTAGGGGTGCACACGGTTCGGTTTGGTCCGGTTCTGGGGTGAAACCGGAACCGAACTGTTCCTAATGGTTCTAGGAAATTCGGAACCGGAATTGGACCGTTGGCACCCTAGAACCGAACCGGAACCGAACCGTTAAAATCGGTTTGGTTCCAAATCGGTTCCATGGTTCTGAGCTTTTTATAATCCAGCCCAATTACAAGCCCATGTCCATCCATGTTGTGGTCCATTTGATGAATGGTTTAGATATTGTATAAGATGTGTAAAAATATATTTACGAAAATAATTATTCTAAAGAAAATAATTATAAGGTATGCTAAAATACATCGGTTTGGTTCCATGGTTCGGTTCCACGGTTCGGTTCTACGGATCGGATCCACGATTTGGTTCTACGGATCGGTTCACGGTTCGGTTCGGTTCTACATACCTCCAAATCGAGAACCGAACCGTTGTCACCGGTTCTTGGATTTTTGGAACAGGAACCGGAACCGGTGCACTCTAGAACCGGACCAAACCGGACCGTTTGGTCGGTTCCGGTCCGGTTCCACGGTTCTACCGGTTAAATGTGCACCCCTAATATGCATTACAGTGGGCCTCACATATCATAAGTATAAATTAATTATTGTGTTCTAATATATATAATGTCTTTTTAACTATAAATACATGACCTATGATTTAAAACATAACTTTTTATTAGATTTTATATTACATATGAGAGTTGTAATCTATTTACCGTCGATAAAGCCTTACAGGCAAATACATGCATCCAAACAGTCCTTGTAATAAGATTATATGTAATCCCTTTACAGCTTAAGGGCTCTAAACCCCTTATGTTGATCGAAGATTCCTCCCAAAAGCCCTCTTTGCTTTCCCAGAATCTTATTGATTCCCATGGGTTTTAAATCCACTAATTTACATAGGATTTTAAATCTACGTTGCCAAATGACACAGATTTGATGATTCATGTGGTGGAAAGCGTTTGGCTGGTGGTTGTTGAAGCTCTGTGAGCCCAAGCATGATGAATATGTTTTATCCACACCATCCATCCATTCTGCCAGCTCATTTTACAGGCACGATTTGGCCAATGACCCCAACACTAGCCAACTAGTTGGTGTCAAAGCTTTGTGAGCCCTACCATGGTGGTGTATGTATTTTATCCATACATTTTGCAACCTCATTTAGCCCTAAAAGAGGTAGATCCAAATATCAGTGAACCACCCTATAGAAAACAATGTTGATTGAGCATCATCTTAAAAACAAAATTAGGCATGCTTCTTTGCCATCCAACCTGTTAATAAAGTCACACAAATATGGATGAAGGGAAAACACAAACATCAGCTTGATCCAGAACTCGTATAGCCCTCAAAAAGATTTCAACAATAAGCGTTCAATCTACACTGCCTGTGTTGCAATCCACGGGAAACAATGGAGATTGATTTCTCAGGGTCCATGTAAGTTTTGACCAAGTTGATATTTGCCTTTTCCTTTCATTGACAATCATGTGACTTTATGAATAGGTTGGATGGCAAATAAACGTTAGGGTAGGCCCCGAGAAGATTTCAATGGTAATTGGTGGTCCACTTGAGCTTTGGATCTGGCTCATTTTTTTTACATGTGCCCTAAAACGAGATACCAAAATAGATGGATGATATATAAAAAAACAAACAACATTTTATGGCCCATAGAGCTTTAACATCAGCTAGACGGTTGGTGTTGAGGACTACCAGCCAAACCACGTCCATGTGGCGGGCCAACACTTAAAAACCCAAGCTGTTTTTTAAAATAGGTAATGCTTGGTATGGATGAAAGTAGGGCGGGTCGGGTCGGGTTGGGCAGGGTTGGTGCTCAACCCTAGCCCAAACCAAGGTTCCTATACCTCAACCCCAACCCAACCTCAGGTTGGGAATTCTCAACCCAAGCCCAACCTAAGCGGGCTCGGTCGGGTTAGTTGGGTTGCTCATGTGTATATATGCTAATATTTTCATTATTACATTAGTCTATTATATTTCAATACACACTTATTTTTTGTATCCATGAATTTATTAATTATATATGTAATTATTTATCGTAAAGAACTTCACTTTTTCTAAACAAACAAGCTAAAATATAGGGCACCTACTCCTTTAAAAGTCATGTTGTGTGGCACGCAATCTATTTGGGGTAGAGAAATCTAGTGTCTTATTAGCTTGAGTCATCAGAAATGATGTGGACCAATGAAACTTGACAACATTAGAATTTCCTGTACCTTTAACACAGACAATCCACACTCAGTTATAAATATAATAAGTAACTTACATATTGATCGGGTTCAGGTTGGATCGGGCAACCTGAGACCTCAACCCGAGCCCGACCCAAGTTTTTTCGGGTTAGTGTTTGTATAGCCCAAGCTTGAGATCCGACTTGATACATCCTACCCAAGCCCAACCCAATGTCAGGTCAGTCATGGGTCGGTCGGGTTCAACCCGCCCAACTTTCAGCCATTGTTTGGATCACGTACAATAGGCCGTCAGCCCGGCCCAGCCCATTAAAAGTTCAAAGGTAAGTTCTCAATTCTTATTCTTTTTTCTTTTTTTCCTTTTTCATCTCTCTCAACTGGGCTTAAACATTCGAGCCAGGCTCATTCTAGGTTTGGTTTGGACTACTTTGGCCGGTTATAGACCTTGGCTGAACTTCGGCATACGTTGAGCAATCCAAGCCAAGCTTGGATAGATCTTGAGCTAATAGCCCTTGCGGGCCTCCCACGGAAGGTCTACTATGCCAAAAGTGAGAGAAAGCCCATTCCTCTCTTTCTTTTTTGGGCTCCCATGCCATCACACGGGAGGGGCATGGGGACTTAAAAAACAAAAAAAAACAAAAAGGATCCTATCAACTTATTCCTAACCTGGGATGATATGCTCATGGGATTTTACTTCACCATCGAGAAACGAATGAGAACTTCCATCTCTTAGCTTAGCTCAGACGTGACTGTCCTAATCCTTCCCAATACCAATCCTAGTATTAACTATATAAAAATGCTTCAATGTTCTAAAAGCATTATAAGTTAAAATGCTCCTAGTTGCATTACCAGCCGTTGATCTAGATTATTCATTAGGTCCCATGTATATTTCATGGGCTACCATGCAAATGTTACACCCACCTGTATTTCAATATGGACGGTTGAGACCGTTATACAAAAATACGATAAATAAAAACAAAAATACGTTAAGTAACTCTAAAGAATCATTTTCCAAGGTAATCACAACCATCCCAGCCATGGCCTGGAGAAAGAATGGCTATAGAAAATAAGCCCAAATCCATGAGCCGTTAGACTTCTTCTAAGCGTTGAGATTTTTGTTACAGGATAAGTGGACACAACAAAGCAACGGCTTGGATTGCCTAACCATGAGCCACACTTTATCAAAACCTGCAAATACTGCTATTTGGACGGTTCTGATTTGAGTTAGTTTTTTCCATGTCTACTTGGTTAATGCCCAAGTATCAACTAATAAGCTAAAACTCTCACCTAAATCATGAAGTATGTTCTTATGCATTCTGAATAACAAGGAGTTAAATGTAGACCATTAAATACTACTGACTTTAACCATCCACTACATGTCTAAAAATCAGGAAGTTAGGATCACTTATAAAGTGTGGATTTTGGGTTATGGCCTATCTACCAATAGGTCCCACAGATTTGACGGTTTAAATTGAGGCACATGTATGCTACACACATAATTTCTATGCACGTATGTAGAGTATTAGACTCTGCCAGAGTATCAAATGCTCCAACTCTCTCACAGGGCTATGAGTTATAGTGCTCCTAGGTGCATTGACATCCATTGATCTAGATTGTTCAGTAAGTCCAATGTTTTTTTTAGGGGCTACCATATAAATTCCACACTGATCAGACAAAATCTTAACCATTTGATCAATATCTTTTAAAATGAACGGTTGAGACTTTTACACAAAAATATGTTAAATCAACAATTTGATCCATCTATTTGTTAAAGGCAACCGTGGATTGCTTGTAATTCCAAAGAATCCCTTTCTTAGGCAACCACCACCATCCCAGCTATGGCTTGGAGAAAGGATGGCTATAGAAAATTAGGCCAAAAAAAGAAGAAGGATGGATTGGATCACACGATCAATGCAAATTTTGCATGGTGACAGGTGAAATGTCCTGTGGCTTAATGGACTATTTAGATTGATCAGTTAGAGTGTACAAGTTAACTGATGGAAATGAAAGCACCGTCTTTGGACGATTTTCAATATTGTCCGTTTGCCTTTTCCATACTTGAATTTAATTCGTATAAGAAACAAGACTACTGTTATCTAAAAAATGAGTCGGGATCCTCTGTTGTCAAGTCAACAGAGAATTCCTGTTACCCTAATGGTTTGGCGTCCGAAGCAGTTTTTTATTTTTTTTATTTTTTTAGTGAGTGGTGACGTGGACCAATGAGAATTAGGGTATCAGGAATTCTCTGTTGACCTGATAACAGAGGATCCGGACTCCTAAAAAATACAACACTTCCGCTTATAAAATGACAGTTCTTTAAAATGAAATATATTTTTTAATAGTTTCCAAAAATCATCCTTAAGTTATTTGGGTGGAGATTGTTGAGATTAACTTTATGAAATTGTTAACATTGACTAACTTGTTGGGACCTGTGAATGCACATAGAGAGGAATCAAACAAAGTAACCACAATCGCGCACAAGCAAATTTAACATAGAATATTTCGAATTTATGTGAATTTTTTTTTTTTTTTTAAAGCATAGCACAAAACGATAATACATGCACCGTGAATAACAAAGTTATAAGAAATGAAACACTACTGATTCAAAGCCCTAAGAGAAAAACTTTGACCTTTTCTCTCTCCAAAACCCTTTTAAACCCTTAATTACATCTAGCATTAACCCTAATTCTAATTACACCCATATATTTAAAGTAAAATGGAAATAGAAACAAATTGGGCAAAAACGAGTAAAGCTGCACAACCCATGTACATGTCACTTCAACTAGTTGAGACGCGTCAATTAGTATGGTCAACCTGTCAACAAAAGTTTTCAACCGGTGGAATGCTCCAAAATTTGTTTAGAAAATTTTGTCCAAAAAAATGATTTTTTTTGATATCCTTCGATCGGTCAAACGGTCGAAGGCCCTCGTTTCAGCATAGATTTAAGACATCCGATTTTTAACAATCTCCACCACGACTCTAATCTTTATGCTGCAACACACCATGTTCGATCCTCTATTTTTACTTCGTCTCCATCATAACTCTACAATTATCGCTTCTCATATACAATCCGTCTTCACTTAATATTTGTTATACATAGAAAAGTCACACGTAACTTGAACTTTTCTATAGGAACTGCCTTGGTAAGCATATCCATCAAATTTATACTTGTATGTTTCATCTTGAGAGTCATATCGACTTCCTCTAGCACCTGTCGGATAAAATAATGACGCAAATCAGTACGTTTAATTCTATAATGGTAAATTGAATTCTTTGCCAAATTGATTGTGTTTTTGTTATCACTATTAGCTAGAGTTGTACATGAACCAAGTTAGCTCGGTTAGCTCGCTCGACTCGACTCGAAAAGGCTCGATTCAACTCGGTTCAAAACTAAGTTCGAGCTGATAAAATCATATCGAAAAAATTTTGAGCCAAGTTTGAGATTTCTCAAGATCGACTCGACTTGGATCGAACCCCAACTCGAATCGAACTCGAATTGAACTCGGATCGAACCAGTTCGGTGACTCGGTTATTTTGATATTGATGTTGCTCAGCAAGTGTTTGACGAAATGACTCAACGAAGTGTCGACTGGTGGCGACGAAGGTATGGATATGAAACAAATACCCTTGTATCTTGGTTTTTATGTTGCCTACTGAGTGTTTGATGGAATACTTGTAAATCGATGATGTTGCTTTACATTTCATGAGAAATTGAAGGTACACTCCATGTGTTTGAGAAAATGTCACAGGGGCTCAATCTTGGCTTGAACTTGACTCGAACTGGCCCGAGCTACTAATCGAACTGAGCCGAGCTGGCCAGTCAAGCTCGAGGATCGAGCCAAGCCGAGTTCGAGCTTGGGTCAACTAGTGGTCGAGTTGTGCCAAGCTCGACTTGGTTCGACTCATGTACACCTCTACAATTAACCGACACAGACTCCTGTTAAAACCCCAATTGACTTATCATTCTTCGTAACCAAATAAATTTTTTGAATGTTTCTGTAACTGACATGTACTCAACTTCAGTTGTGGAAAGTCCACCACAGACAGAAGCTTTGACATCCAATTGATTGCTCCACTCGCTAACGCAAATGAGTAATTGGAAGTCGACCTTTTTTTATCCATACTACCCATGTAATTTGAATCCACATAGCCTACTAACTCGTCCTTTGATTTTTTTTAAATGACAAGACGTATTACTACGTACTTGGAATATATCATTTCACTGCTTATTAGTGTTGCTTGCCAAGGTTAGATATGTATCTGCTAACAACACCCACCGTATGTGAAATATCTGGTCTTTTACAAACCATTGCATATATCAAACTGCCAACCGCAATCGAATAAGGCACACTAAACATAAACTATTTTTCTTCATCCATTTTAGGACATTGCTCGTAAGAAAGCCGAAAATGAGTCACATGGGGAACATTAACTGGTTTTGCCTTCTCGATCCCATATTTCACCAACAACTTCTTAAGGTATTTAGACTGAGATAAACATAGCATGCTTCTCTTTATATCTCGATATATGTCAATGCTGAGAACCCTCTTTGCAGCCCCAAAATCTTTCATCTTAAATGTCCCTGATAGTTGAGCATTCAGTATGTTGATATCAAATATGTTATGACTGGCGATAAGCATGTCATCGGCATACAATACTAAGATAATGAACTTCTAATTACTCAATATCTTGTAATAGACACAATGATTATACTCACCCCTGGTAAACATTTGACTCATAATTAAATAATCGAATTTCTTGTACTATTGCCTAGGCGACTGTTTTATGTTATGTTTAAGATCTTCAAGGATGCTTAAAATATTTTTATTGAATCACAACTGAAAGAATGATAATACAGTTAGCAGTTAAAAGGAATTCAAAAGCAACCCAAGTGGTTGAGAGGCATGTGGGAGGTCGATCAAGAAGGCAACCAAGATAAAACCATGGTCGACAAAGTAAGCGGTCGATAACCCGACAGAAGTAAAAAAGAGCACCCAATAGGCGTTCAAAAGCAAATCGAGTAGCGGAGAGGTGTCCAAAAACAAACCGAGCAACCTAGGGAAGCCATGAAATGGAATACGACTAATAAGCTAGGTCAAGCGGTTAAAACGGAAAGATACGGAGAGTAGTCGAGTGGAGCGCGAGCAAGAAACCAACAAAAGAGATGCGGTTAATGTGTGGCTGATGATCAATTAGTGACAAAAAAACACAACTTTATCGAGAGAAAATTAATTTGGAGAAGAGATTTACTAAAAGAATGATCTAGAAAAGAGAAGAATCTATAAAGTCCTTTTTACTACTGTTATTCTACCATATTTCTGACACATATAATTTTACGAGAGTTACATGGTGTATTTGAGATATGCAGAGATACCCGAAGAGGATTTTATAATGGTACAATTGGTGTCTATCGAGTAATGTCACATCATCCATAAAGCAAGGGTGACTAAACGGAACATGGTCGAGTCGATAAGAAAACCTAAAGCGGTTTATAAGGACATGTGGCAGGCATAGAATGAGGGTTTCATAAGGTTATTAATGCTGAAATGGTTATAACAATGTCAAAACGTGAGAAGCATTCAAATTGTTAGTTTAAGGTTATAAATAACAAGAGAATTTAGTAGAAGAATGTGTCTCATACCAACCAAACCAAACCAAATCTATCTTTCGATTATCTTATGCTCCTTAATATTAGTTGTCATTTACATTCCTAAGTGTAATCAACTTTATCAGTCATTTACATTCCTTAGTGTAATCAACATTATCAGTCATTTACATTCCTTAGTATAATTCGTAGCAGTAATTAAGTAGCTTTTAATTTTAATTGTAATTCGAGTATACACTCACATGTTGGATTCAGTTCGTGTATAGAGCAAAGTTCTCCATTCATAAAGGAGCTTTGCAGTTGTTCTTCATGACCAATTGTAAGTATTTCCTTTTTGTTTTATATTTTTTGAAAAAGCTCTTTCATTTGGAAGGCAGAGGTGTAACTCATTTTCAGAGGACAAACCCCACCGTCTAATAATCTGCTAATCATCTTAAGTAGCATTGTGCAGGTGGCTAAATAGGTGACTAATCTTATTCGATCTTGACCATATATGGTTGATTTCCGACATATCTGCCTATCTTAGCATTTGGAGTCATAGTTGTTCAGTTTGAATTGAGCTACACAATCAATTCTGGTGCACCCGCACAAATCATGTGATTGAAATTGAAACTAACAAAAAAGGGACAACAACAATAAGGATTGGACATCCACGGTTGAAACATTCATCGGGCCACATAAGTTCTAGATCATAAAAAAAAATTTTGTTGTTTTAAGTTCATAATAATGAGAATGACCTCATGAACGATTTGGATGGCATATCAACTTCATAGTGGACCCCCTGGAGATTTTAATGGTGGCCATTTTCTTACCCACTGTTTCTTGTTGTATGGCTCACTTGAATTTTGGATATGCCTCAATTTTTGCTAATGGTTTAAAATTATATTGAAAAACGGATGGACAAGGTGGATTTCTCACAAGCATCACAGTGGGCACATAAACTTCCTGGCTATTGCTGGGAAAAAAAAAACCATTTTTATTGGGCCTGGTTTAGGTGAGGCAAGCTTATCAGATGAGGCCCTAATTGTGAAGCACATGGATGTATGCGTTGTATATCCACGCCTTCCATTCATTTTAGGGTATGGTTCCAAAATGGGGTAGATCCAAATCTAAATTGGACCACACAATGAGGATTGAATTCCCATCATTAAAAGATTATTAGGATCTAGAAAAGTTATCGATTCAATTGCACAGTGTTCTCTCTTCATTGAGGTACATCTGACCTCATTGACTAGATAGATGGAAAACAAATGTTACAATGGGCCCTAAGAAATATTTAATGGTGGACACTTAATCACCACTTCGTTTTGAAGTGTGGTCCACCTAAGATTTGAACCTGACTTATTTATGAGACCATGCCATAAAATGATTCGATAAAATGGGTAGATTATGTGGATATATAACAGATACATATAAATATAGGCCCATGGTCAGGGCCTCACCTATTGAGCTATTCAAAAGAGGTAATAACTTAGTAAGTGAGGCCCCGACCAAGGAGCCCACCTCGTGTTGTATATTCAAACCTTCCATCCTTTCTACGGTGGATCATTTTATGTCATCATTTTAAATATGAAGTAGAACCAAGTCTTAGGTGGACCACACTAAAGGAGAATAGTGGTAATTGAACAACCATTGTTAAAAACTTACTAGAACCCACTATAATGATTATTTTGCATATACCTCTTAATAAGGTTACACGGACTTGGATGAGGGAAAAACAAAAACGGCAGTTTAATTTAAAACTTTTACCTCTTGAAGTTTATAATGATGGTAATTTAATCAACATTGTGTGGTCCACTTGAATTTTGAATCTGCCTCAGTTTTTGGGATCATAACTTAAAATGATCCGGCAAAAGGGATGGATGGCCTGGATATACAACGACATACATTAAGGTACACCTAATCCGCACCCTTCTTATTTACGGTTAATGCACAAATCATGTGTACCTTTCTAGTGGGAGGAATCATAGGGCCCGACTCAGTAGAACATAGTTCCGTAAAATTAGGGCCGTGATTCGGTAATCCAAACGGTTGATTTGTTGGGCCTCGTACCTGATGGGGGCTATCTGGCAAATACATTTATCAAGATATAAAAATCAAAACATCTGATTACTAATTTACTAGCCCGCAAAAATGCAACTGTACGGTCTTTATTCAAAAAATAATAATTACCATATGTCCAATGATTTAATGGAATGTATTGGAACTTGGGTCAATGACCCAACCATTGAATGGGGATATATACATAGAGAGAGAGTGAGAGGATGTGCGGTGTGGATTTATCACAAACATCATGGTTGGACCCACCTAGCATCCCAGCATGGTAATGCTGTAGGAAAGGCTTTAGCAGGAAATCCGTGTCCGGGAGGAGAGAGAGAGAGGGAGGGAGAGGAATTCTCAACGTCCCACCCATTTTAAGAAGTTCTCGTGAAAACCCGTCTCACGCTGTATGAGTCTAAAATCTGAAAAAAACAATATCAACCATTCACATTACACAGCACCCCATGAAACTAACGAGGCTTAACTATTCCTATTTTCTAAAGCTAGCCCACCAAATTTTTAGATTAAGGTAATGTTGTATTTTAAATTATTTTAAAATAATTTTAATAGTTTATAATGATGGTAATTTAATCAACATTGTGTGGGCCCTTATGGATGTGTCTTTTCACTTAAGTCTGATTAATTTTTAATATTTGTTTTAAAAAGTGGTGCCTTATTGAAGCATAACAGTTGCAGGTACACAATTCAACCCAATAGTCATTAACCCTTTTGAAAGGGAGTCTTCACAAAGTTTATAAATAGACTGGAATTTAAGTTTTGGAATCATTAAAAATTGAATTTTGTAAAATTTTGTTTAAGTACGTTGTTCAGTTGGGTAGAGGGGCTATGGCAAATACATTTATCAGATTAAAAATCAAAACATCGTTTAATTCCAAAGGTCGATCGCTAAATGTTCTTGGACAATATATCCAAGGGGATCAAATTCGATTTTGGAATGTACTTGAACTCGGTAACCTTTTATAAATCGGGGATATCTTTTACATTTTAAATTTATTTTTTTAATAGTTTATCATCATGTAAGTAAAAGTTAGGCATTAAAAATTCCATGAGGTCATAATATATATGTACTGTATATAGATATATATATAGTATGATATATATATATATATATGGATAGTGAGTAGCCCTAACTTTTGATCCGGGTATCGTTATGGGGCATACAACCTATGAGAACTCATCTAAAATGGGCATTCGTTGAAAATCCAATAGTCCACATGAAGCGCATCATTAAGCCTTTGAACCAATTTTTACTTTGAACCAAAACTTTGGTAGGCAGAATTTAACTATTTATATTTTTCTTTTTGAATTTTCTTTACTATTTATATCTTCTTAGAACGGGTGAAAATTCACCCCTAAGGTTTCAAGAAATTTATTAGCATTTGATTTTTAGAAATGCCTGAAGATTTGTGGATAGGTGCGCATTTTTATAGGTGGATTTGATTTTTGGTACTTATCTCTCTTTCTCTCTATATTAATGATTAAAACATAGATATATATATATATAATATATCAATATATAAATATATTAGAATTAATTTCTACTAGTTCGCCATTCTCGTGGTTCGAGGAACTTATCATGGTGATGTGATTAAAAGCTCAGTGGATTCGGAGTAGTTATCCTCATCAGGTTCATCGTCGTCCAATTTTTACTTAGTTCCAAAACTTTGGGCGGATGACAAATAATAAAGGTAGAATCAATTTGCATTTCTCTTTTCTATAGCCCTCCAAAATTTTAGACCAGGTTAAAATTTTTTCTCATATATATATATATAAAATAAATGAGAATATTCTCATCTCGTGTGCGTGTGTGTATATATATATATATAAATAAATGAGAATATTCTCATCTCAGGTGTCTATATATATATATATATATATATATAGACGCACACGAGATGGGAATATTCTCATTTATTATTTTTTTCGATATTTACGGCCTCCTTGAGCTACTCACTACTAAAAGCAATAAAATATTTAGATGTGATGTGAGGATGCGGATCGCGTCCCGTGCGGCCCGTGCAGATCTATGTGGGGGCCACCATGATGTAGCTGGTGAGTATTGTTTATCCACACCGTTCATCCTTCTCTCATATCAGCTACAACTGAAAACAGAAAGACACCCATCTCCACACATGATTGGATGGATCAAGGAGGTCAACAAAACAGAGGTAATTGAACGATGTCGTATATCTTTTTCCATTGGTAAATATTATAAGGATGAAGTAATGTGTGACGTGGTCGACATAGAAGCTTGCCACATGTTACTTGGTCAACCCTGGCAAAATAATATTAATGCTACACATAGGGATCGGGATAACCTATTTATCTTTATTAAAGATGGTAAAAAGATTATTCTCGGCCTTATGGGAAGGGAGAACCAACCCAAGACTTCTAAAGTTGAGGAACAGTCTCTCACAACTGAACAGGCTTTTGTCAAACAATCTGAGGAAACAAGATATATATATCCATTAGTTGAAAAGAAAGAATATGTGGAGCCTGTGAATATCCCAGAAGATTTGAAGCCAATTTTGCAGGAGTACAAGGAGATCGTGCTCGATGAACCCTCCGATAAATTGCCTCCCATACGAGATATATAAAATCACATTGATCCCGTCTCAGGGACAAGTCCGCCTAATTGCCCACATTATTAGAAAAAATATGAGATCTTGAAAACAGATGTGAAGGAACTGATCAATATTAGTCAAGTCAAGGAAAACATGAGTATATGTATTGTGTCAGCTCAAGAACTTAATGCCAAGTACAAAAAAAGGGCTAATGAACATCGGCGTCAGAAGTTATCTCAGACTCATGTGCCAAGTCTCTTGCATAACTCGAGGACGAGTTTTTTTCAAGTGGAGGGGTCTGATGTAGAACGTGTTATAGATACGTTCCCAGCATGGTTGAGCCAAAAGAAGATGGACCATGAATTGACCATAACTTTTGATCCGGGTATTGTTATGGGGCGTACAACCTATCAATCTTTACTAAAACGGGCCATCCGAGGTGAACCGACCCACAAAGTGGGTCGCATCTGTTCGTTTCGTCAGAAAACGTGTGCTTTCAGCTCAAAAATGAATTTTTAGAAATTTTTTTACTATTTTTAGTAATTCCGATTTTTTTAATATTTTTAGAGTTTTAGATTTTCTTTCCTTTTAGAAATAACTTTTAGTTATACTAGGACTCTTCTAGAGAAAGTTTATTAGCAATTTTTATTAGAAATTAGGCCTTAGAAGAGTTTTATTAGAATTAGAATTTTTATTAGAGTTAGAATTTTGCTATTTTTGGTAATTATGAATTTTAGTTTTTTTTTTTCTATATTAATGGTGTAAGGAGACACATTAGACAATTATCAATGATGAATTAATCAATTTCGAATTTATTAGAATTTATTTATATTTTCTGCTTTCTTTCCTCGTGGATTCGAGAAGTCTCTGTGAGGAGTCCAAAGAAGCTCCGTGGATTCGGAGTAGTTATCCTCATCACGTTCATCCCTGCGTCAGAAAGGCTTTAGCAGGAGATCCGTGTCCGAGAGGAGAGAGAGAGAGGGAGGGAGAGGAATTCTCAACGGCCCACCCGTTTTAGGAAGTTCCCGTGAAAACCCGTCTCACATTGTATGAGTCTTAAATCTGAAAAAGACAATATCAACCATTCACGTTACGCAGCACCCCATGAAACTAACGAGGCTTAACTATTCCTATTTTCTAAAGCTAGCCTACCAAAATTTTAGATCAAGGTAATGTTATATTTTAAATTATTTTAAAATAATTTAGTGTTTCAAAATATCCATTGGGACGGGGTATGGCAGTGGCCATAGATGCCCTATGGATATGTCTTTTCACTTAAGTCTGAAAGGTTACATCTTTTCATATTTTGTTTTGAAAAGTTGTGTCTTTTGAAGCACAAGGGTTGCACCAATTGAGTTTAAACCCAATAGTCACAACCTCTTTTGAATTGGTGGTGTCTTCACAAAGTTTATAAATAGACTTCTGATTTTAAGTTTTGGAATGGATTAAAAAATTGATTTTCTCTGTAAAAATTTTGTTTAAGTATTTTCTAGTTCGGGTTAAGACTATAAGTGGTTCGAGCCCGTGTACAGTGAGTGCATCGCTGGGATCGGGTCATAGTCGTTGTACCCTGAAGGTCGATCGCTTTGGAAACCTGTTGCACTTGGGACGCTAACGAAGGGGATCAAATTCGATTTCAAGCCGAGTGACTCACGTCACACTTCGACTTTTATAAACCGATAAGTTTTCTCTTTTTCTCATTTTAAATTTATTTTATTTAAATAACTTTTCAAACTCCATATCCCAACAAGTAAAAGTTAGGCATTAAAAATTTCATGAGGAGATCACATCATATGGATGGTTCAGATTTTGGACTCATTTTACACTGGATGAGTTCTAAAAAAGTTATATATATATATATAACGGAATGCTCACTTGCGAACTAGTTCGCACGGACTACCTACGAACTTTTTTGAGAACTCATCATTCTCGAAAATCTGAATGGTCCACATGAAGCAGAACATCATTAAACCTCCTGGTACCAATTTTTACTTTGAACCAAAACTTTGGTGGGCCATAAAAATGCAAACAGTTTCTTCCCTTGATTTGAATTTCTCTTTACTATGGCCCACCAGAATCTTAGATCAGGGTGAAAATTCACCCCCAAAGGTTTCATGGGAT
Organism: Magnolia sinica; assembly: GCF_029962835.1. Classification (NCBI taxonomy): domain Eukaryota; kingdom Viridiplantae; phylum Streptophyta; class Magnoliopsida; order Magnoliales; family Magnoliaceae; genus Magnolia; species Magnolia sinica. Next base: position 93,102,422 of record NC_080579.1, read on the forward strand.
TCCGCATCTTATGGACTGTTTGGATTCGACACCCATGACATGTGTGGAAAGGTGCGCACATACATAGGTGCGTAGGAGAGCATGCCTCTTATGGACTGTTAGGATTCGACACCCATGCTAAGCTGCGCACTAGTTCGCATGTGTGAGCTTTTTGGAGAACTTATCATAGGTGATGTGATTCCAAAATCTGAACGGTTCACATGGAGTAGAACCTCATGAAACCCTTTTGGTCCAATTTTTACTTAGATCCAAAACTTTGGTGGAACATAAAAAATAAAAACAGTTTCCTCCCTTATTTTGCATTTCTCTTTTCTATAGCCTTCCAAAATTTTAGATAAGGTTAAAAATGTTTCCCACATATATACACACACACGCACACACGAGATGGGAATATTCTCATTTATTTTATATATATATATATATATATATATATATATATATATATATATATATATATATATAGAGACGCACACGAGATGGGAATATTCTCATTTATTATTTTTTTCGATATTTACGGCGTCCTTGAGCTACTCACTACTAAAAGCAATAAAATATTTAGATGTGATTTGAGTATGCGGATCGTGTCCCGTGCGGCCCGTGCAGATCTATGTGGGGGCCACCATGATGTATCTGGTGAGTATTGTTTATCCACACCGTTCATCCTTCTCTCATATCATTTCAAGTAAGTTGACCACACCAGATATTACTCTTGCATTTAATGCTTAGCCCCAGCTATCAATTGATCGTTGAATTACTTAATTTTCTGCTCATGAATTAAAATGATCCAAGAGAAGAGATGGACGGCATGAATCAACAGATACGTCGTAGTAGACCCTCACACGGATCTGCCGCTTCCTTGCTAGAGAAGGGCGGGCCCGGAAGCATTCCGCTTCTATTTTTGGGTATCCATAGAATGTGAGGCGCATCGAGTAAACGGCCTCGATCAGTCCGATCAAATGGTTAAAGTCATGACTTGTATTATTGATATGACTTTTCTTAAGATGCTTTATGACTTGATAAACGGCCTGGATCAGTCCAATAGTAGATGCTTTATGACATTTTGTCACGATCCATCTTAAGATGCTTTATGACTTGATCTCGACTTTGCGTGAGAAAATGAACTTTGCGGGACCACCCGTGCTAATTCCTACCACGTAAAATGGCCAGGCTACTTGGGCCCTCCATATTGTAAATGTGAAATCTAATCCGTCCAACAGTTTAGAATCTAGATGATAGGATCTAGGACCAAAAATCAGCTAGTCCCACTTCTCATCTGAGCCACACAACAGGGGTAAATGGGGACGGATGCCAGGCATAGACTTGTGTGTGGGGCCATCATGGTGTGTATATTTCATCAGACCTGTTAATCAGGCGTCACTCTGCATAATTGAGTGAAAATACAAATATAAGTCTGATCCAAGACACTTTCGGGCTACAACCCGTGAAATTAAAGTCTTTAGACGCAATTTTACATTGTTATCATGATGTCGCTCATATCAGTTTATTACAAGAATTATATATTGAATTTACGGTCCAAGTAAAAGTTATAACATGATGGACGGAGTGGATTTAACGCATACGATATAGTTAGGTAAAAAGAGAGCGGAGGTTTTAAGCTCCGCTGACCAAAACTGGTGCCGTACACGATTCCACTCCCTAGCCATGTCTTAAAGGAGGGGAAGTGGTAGGTGACTCGCATCCAAATGGCCATGCTGTGACGGTCCTGACGGATGCGGATTAGCTACCGGCAGATTGACTAGCGAGAATACTAATGAAGTGATGTCACCAAATTCTGTGGGTCCCACCATGGTATATGTGTTGTATCCATACCGTCTTCATTTGGAGAGATCATTTCAGAACATGAGTTAAAGAATGGACCCCACTAAAGAAAACAGTGGATAGAGTGACATCCACCGTTGAAACCTTCTTAAGGTCCACCGTGGTGTTTATTTGAGATCCAACCCGTTCATAAGCTAAAAAATACATTAAAAAAGGGAAAACACAAATATCAGCTTGATCAAAAACTTCCGTGACCCTTAGAAGTTTTTAGTAGTAGGCATCACTCTCTCCACTGCGTTTTATGGTGGGGTAGAGCTTTGAATCTGACTCATTCTTTGGGTCATGCTCTAAAATATTCTCTCCAAATAGATTGGCAGTGTGGATACAAAACATACATTATGGTGGGACCTATGGAACTTGGTGACGTTACTTCCGTTGCCAATCCAGCTGCCTAGTGTAGCTAATCCGCGTCCTGTTGTGAGCCTGTGACACACAAGCTCGTACGCGGATTAGCGGTTCAATCCAACAATTGCGAGTAAATGCGCGTCCTGCTAACACATAAGGCAGGACTGACGCGGATTGCGTCCCACCCCGCGCAGACGGTAATCCGTCCGGGCAGGGCTATGTGGGGCCCACCGTGATTTAAGTGTTTTGTCTACGCGGTTCACCGCTTTTCTCAGATCCAGTGGACCACACCAACCAAAGCTGCACCGATAATGACATCCACAGTTGAAACCTTTCTAACGGCCAATGTGATAGTTTTTATACCATCCAACCTATAAGTCCATGTTGACGTGGGTGAAGTGAAAAAACAAATATAAAGTTGATCTGAAACTTCTCGAGCTAACATAAAGTTTTTAACGATAGATGTTGAATCCCCACTTTGTAGTCCACTTAAGCTCCGGACTTGCCTCATTTTTTGTTTCATATCTTAAAAAGATTTGAGAAAAACATTAAACAGTGTGGATAAAACACATCACGGTGGGCCCCATAGCACTTTACCCAGACCGATTATTGAGGGTAGGACGCAATCAGCATACAGGTAGGACGCAGATTAGCTGTTGGACTGGACAATAACGAGTCTCGTTATTCTTTGGGCTGCATCATGTTGTATGTGTTTTACCCATACCATACATCCATTCGAAGAGATCATTTTAGAGCATGAATCAAAGAATGAGGCAGATCTATGGTTAACGCTTATTAAGAAAAAGAAGTACAATAACACCCAGCGTTGAAACTTTCTTAGCCTAAAAATGATATTTATTTGAGGTCCAACTTGTTTATAAGTCGACGGATACATAGAATAAGGGAAAACACAAATATAAGCTTATAAAAAACTTATATGGAAGTTTTTAATGGTAAGAGTTCAATCCCTGATGTTTTCTGTGGTGGGATTCACTTGATCTATCTAGTTCTTTGGCTCATGCCATAAAATAATCTCTTCAAATGGATGGACAGTGTGGATACAACACATACATCATGGTAGAGACTACTAACCATGGTGAAGTAACTTCATTAGCGAGACTCCTGTCAGATTCAGTAGCTAATCTGCATCCCATGAGGTAATAAGACGTGTATCAGGTGCACCCCACCATGTTCAAGAAAAATGGATGCCTTGAAAGTTGACCAATCCAATACATGGAGGGGGCCTGATGGTCTAAGAATATGAGACACGAGTGGGCCACCAACACCATGAGAACACTAGCGGTCCTCCTCATGCGAACCGCTTTGTACAGGTGGTTTTCGGTCTTCACCTTAGAATATTACCCAATGCCCCAGGGATCATTGATTGGATGGTCGTTTTTGAATGTGGAACATTTTCTTTATATGTATTCTCTTACCACCTGTTTGCATGTTGTGTTCTTCTGGCTTATTTTAGTGCATGATCTCAAAAATGAACTTGATCTAAATCTAAAGTAGACCACACCACAGGAAAGAGTGGTGATTGAACACCCACCACTAAAAGCTTCCTAAGGTCAACTGTAATATTTATTTACCATCTAATCTGGTGATAAGATCATATAGTCTTGGATGAAAGGAAAGACCTGATGTGTTTTTTTAGATAAAAATAAATTTCAAAAATAAAAATTATTTTTAGAAAGTAAATAAATATATTAATTATTTAAACTTTTCATAAACAGTGTGTATAGCAAGTTGGTAAAAGAATGGATTTTTGCTTATGCAACCAGGGTTCAAATCTCCTCGAGGGAAGCACCGTCCGCGCGCCCGGGGCGTAGGCTGTAGGGCTGCTGGGGCGCTTTTTGGTGCTTTATTCGGCGCACTTCACACCGTCGCAAGGAGCAAAAAAATAGTCTTTTTGGCACATGGTTCAAACTTTTTTTTTTACCATGGTACAACTGGAATTGAATGAGGGTTTATCCTGATGATTTATGACCTTTGTTGATTAAGAGTAATTGTGACATGATTGTACATGTGGCACCTATGCCATGTGTCGCTTATGTGGATTCAGTTTTTTCTGTTGGATAACTGCTCCTGTCTGAATGGGTACAGAAACAACTGCCATAGAACATAGAAACATATCCTTTCATGAAAAGACAATTATTTACTGTGAATGAGTATGAATTTCTTGAAGAGGCTTTTTAACACCTCTTTAAGAAGAAATCCATAACCTTTCAGTTGATATCAATCCTGGATACTATAATCCAGAAGAAAAGACTCTTAATTCTTCACATTATATTATCTTCTGTGCAATTACTCTCGATCTTATCTCTTGGTGAGTTTTTTCTGAACGTCTTAATGGTGAGGGTTCAATCACCTCATTTTCGGGCGCAACCCTAAAATGTGTTGTAATTAAAAACATACACTTCAAGGTGGGCCCACAGCCCTAGCCACTTCGTTTCTCGCATCAACAAAAGTCAATGCCACATCGATGCTATTAATTCCATGGGAAGAAAGAGATATTCAACTAAATTTTGGTCTAAGGAGTTATTGCATGAAATGAAATAAAATGGTCATAAATGATTCCGAAAATGAAATCCAACATATGAGAGAGAATTTAAAAGTAAATGAAAAAAAAATACTTTTTTGATCTCTTTCGAAGAGCCACATGAGTAAACGAAGGTACCAATATGCACGTATCCGTCAAAACATGGCACATCGATGATGCACTAAAATAATTGAATTATCAACTACATAAAAATCACATCAATAAAATGATCCAAATTGCCCAAAAGTCTACCATTTAAATGAACATTTAAAAAATGTTTGCAGGTTGCTTGTGATCCTTATGTTGTGGCTCACTGGAGGCGTGAAATTTCCTAATTTTTAGTTAGCATATATTTTAATGGGCTTCTTGTAATCATTTTGTTAAATATCACGTGTATACTAATTTACAATATTAAAGCCAATTTATGATATCACACACGTGTGATGTATTGGAATTTTTCAATGCATTCAAACTCCTATTTCCAATATATTCAAATGCCATTCAAATTACTCCTATTTTTAATGTATTCAAAAGCGATTGAGTAAGAAATTTACTCCTTATTCATTTACCTCCAAATTCATTTCCCATTTAACTCCATTTACAAACTCCCACATGTGCCCAAAGAAAAATATTTTAGTAATAGGTATTTCTATTTCAAAATTCCTTATAAATTGACATTTTACCAAATAACACTTCCATGATGATCGGGCAATACTTTTGAGGAGTAGAATTTATATAAATAACTTATTTTTCTTCTTTTTTTTCCCCTTAAAAAGTGAAGCATCGAACTATGAGCCTCACAAGGAATCTGTCTAACGGCCAACCCATCAAACAAATACCGCCAACAATGCTCACCATGCGGACCAATTTTAGGTGAATCCAATGATAAGATGCGCCAATCGATAAAAACTAACATACACCACTCAAAACTATATAAATTCATCTATCCACTTGGCAATTTAATTAGCCCCCCAAAAAATTATACGCCTTATTGAGTTTTTGTTTTTTCACACATACATTAACAACTCGCACATACCCACACACTCACACCACGGTATGAAAACTTCAGGTCCTTTTATGGTGAAAAACCAAATGAAGGCATTTAGATATTTTCTCCTCCTAAGAAGCATCTCTCCCAATTTATCTCCATTTATATGTTATCCTAATTTGTGGTTTGTGGTACTTTTTAAGGGAGAAATTATTAAAAGACTCTTATTTATTTAATTTTCTTTAAAAAGTATTAAAGTTGATACTTGTGGGGCCACTTACTATGCCTATAACATCCAACTTGGCCAACATATGCACCCACAATGATAATTAACCAAATAAAAAAAATTGAGGGATCCAACCATGAGGTGGGTCACTCTATGAAAAGATACACATGACGCTACTTTAATTGCACATGTTTGATTGAATTTAGGCCATTTATAATGCTTGTGGCCACACATTCGAATTGAATAAAAATAAAACCACTAAATTATTTTCATTTTTTAAAGTAGCAACCCTTCTAACATATACACCCCACTGTGATGATCATTAAGACAAAAGATATGATTGATCTAATTGTCAAATGATTATTGTTACGTGGAAAATTGAATTGACCTATTGTACAAGACTTGCGACTAATCATAAGTGATGTCTAAGAACTGAACCATTTAAGAAGTACCATAATGAGCTCCTTAAGATATGGATGCATCAACCGTAAGATAAGTCAACTTTGAAAGATCAACGTTGAGCTAAAGCTTATGGGCAAAGCTCAATAGCGTGACTCACCTGTCGAGCTGATCTGATCGACTCCGGCTTAAGAAGCAGGATACTTGGAGAGAACCCTGCCTCATACCAGGAAAGGAGAGCTTCCGCCAAGTCATTGCCAAAGATCACACGCAACCAAGGTTGTCTCGGTGATATTTTCTGAAGTAAATCCCCGTGGACCCTTTAGCATATCTAGCTCATCCTACTAGGATACAAGAATTCAGTGGGTTTCGACAAGATGTGCTATCTCAAAAGTCGCCTAAGCATCCTATAAATATATCTACTGCCATTGAAGGAGGCGAGCAGAAAAACTTTAACCCAAGTTTTGTTTCTATTATAAAACCATTCACCTAACTCAAGCATTGGAGGGTCTTTGGACATAACTAACATTGTCATTTGTATTCTCCTAGTGTAGGTTCTCGCATATCCCCCCTCCAAATTTGAGCAATAACGATTACACATGAATTTAGATATTTTTTGGCACCACTAGTTGAAGCGGTCGAAATTTTCACTTCTGATAGTCATGATAGGAATCTTTTATTGAACATGTTGGATGTCATGCATGTACAAATTGGGCCCCACAATTCATCACTTTATCAAACTTTGAGAAAAAACTATGAGGGTAATCTTGTAATTTCAACCCTCTAAAAATTTTAGGATAGAATTTTCAACAAAAAAAACTCTCAAAAATTTCATCCATCCCTTCGCCCTTTAATATCTTGTTATTTTTATATTCAAATTATTTAAATTTTAAATAGAGGTTTTTACTTAAAAATTCCTCAAGGAATTAGATTTTATCAAATAATGCCTCCACGATTAAAAATTACATAGAGGTGCTTTTTGATGGATTAAACTATAAAAACACCTCAAATTCTCATTTAAATGCAGTAAAAATCAAGATTTATGGGGCTGTATAACTTCCAACCAATTGAACATATGTCACACACCATGTTGATAACAATAACAATACATCAAGTCAATCATATCATCAGACAAAGTGCAATTGATTTGAGATATTTTGAATGGTATACTGCAAGCTTATGGATGGATCCACCATATTTTTTGTTATCTAATAATAATGTCGGTGTTGATATGGAGGCGGATTAGATACTGTCAGGTTGAGCAGCGAGTTGGCTACCGAAGTGCCGTTACCAAGTTCTATGAGCTCCTGTCATGTGTTGTATCCACACCGTCTATCCATTTTTAGATAAAAATCTGTAGTGGACCCACCACAGAAAATAGTGGGGAGAGTGATTACCACCATTGAAACTATCCTAAGGCCCACCATAATGTTTATTTGAAATCCAACCTATTCAAAACTTAAAAAAGACATGAAATAAAGGAAAACGCAAATATCAGCTTGATCTAAAACTATCGCAGCATTTAGAAGTTTTTAATGGTGGGTGTCACTATCCCCACTGTTTTCTGTGGTGGGGGTCCACTGGAGCCTTGGATTTATCTCATTCATTGGGTATTGCCCTAAAATAACCTCTTTAAATGGATGGAAGGTGTGGATACAAAACATACGGCCCACGGAACTTGGTGGCGTCACTTCAGGAGGAGTTGGCTACTCAACCTGTCAGTACCTAATCCGTACCTAATCCGCGCCCGTTCATATTTCGGGGTGACCCATAGCAGTGGGGCCCACAACTTTAAAATTTTCACTCTCTCATTAAGAAAAAAGCAAGGAGCGCAGTGCGAGATGCTCTAATTAGTAAAATCTGCTTCATGAGTAGTTTGGGGGTGAAAATCCAATTTAAAAATTTTAAGATATAATTTATTATTATCTAAGTATTTAAATTATTTAAAATTTAAATAATTTTTTAAAATAAAGCTTTTAAGTCCAACCAGTCCAACTGGATTCAACTTCACCTGATTCAATTTTCAGCGGGTCAAGTTGATGGATCCGACTAGAGCTATTCTTAAAAATGGACCCGGACCCGTTATAACCTCGTCGGTTCCGTCGGGGACGGATGCAGATCAGGTGATGTTGCACACACCACCTCGAGCGGTGGTGTGGCGATGTTTTGGGGGCCGTGGGCCAACCGTGATGTATGTGTTCTATATCACGCCGTCCATTAGGTTATCTAGGTAATTTTAGGGCATGATTTAGAAAATAGGAAGATCTGAACCTCAAGGGGACCACACCACATGAAACAGTGGTGATTGAACGTTCATCATTAAAAACTTCTTGGGTGTCATAAAAGTTTTGGATCAAGATGATACTTGTTTTTTGGATTCATCCATGTATTTTTGACATTATCAATAGGTTGGATGGAAAATAAACATTACGGTGGGCCTTAGGAAGGTTTCAACCGTCGGTGAGTGTTCAATCGCCACTGTTTCTTGTAAGATGGTCCACTTGAGCTTCATATATTCTTTATTCTTGGCTTTATGACCCAAGATGATGTGATAAGACGGATGAACGGCGTGGATATAAAATATATACATCAAGGTAGGCCTTACAGTGCCCCGCACATCATCACACATCCTAATCAGCATACCGTCGGACGCCGATTGGGTACTGCCCCGCCTGTTCAGAGCTTGGAACAGGCTGAGGTTCTGAGGGTCCCACCCTATTTCATGGGTTAATCCACACTGTCCTTCCATTTTTTCACATAATTTTATAACATAATACAATAAAATTGGCAGATAAAAGGCTCAAGTGGACCACACCACAAGAATAATCATTGATATTCATGTCCACCGTTGAAACCTCCTTAGCACCCAGTGTGATGTTTATTTTCCATCCAACCTATTCATAAGGTTACATAGACCCAAACGTACGCAAAACACAAATATCATTTCGATCCAAAACTTCTACTTCTAGCAAGAAGTTTTTAATGGTGGGATTTTAATCCTCACTTTGTGGTCCACTCAAGACTTTGATATATCTAATTTTTTATATTATAATCTAAAATGATATGAAAAAATAGATAGACTGTGTGGATGAACCCATAAATTACGGTGAGCCTCTCAGATCGCCAGACTGTCCCGAGCTCGGAACAGTCGATGGCAGTACCCAATCCGCTTTCCGTACCGTCGGGGACACGGCTGGAAAATCGCGTGGACATGCTTTCCCAACCGTGTACGCGTTTTTTTAATCACAGCAATCACAACATACGGATGACATGTGACTGGAGCCTGTCCGTGGAAAAGCCGAGCAACTTGAAGGAGCACGCTAAATAGTGGCCCAACAAATCTCCACCATACATATATCCACGTATGGTGATCAAAACAATTTTGATGGCCCACAATGTGAAAACTTCCCACGGATTGATCCTTCCGTTGGGCCCATCGTGGCCTCAGAACGTATGGTAGGAACGAGAAAGGCCCATGGTGTACATTCAACGCCCGGAATTCCACTAGTTTTGACACTTACGAATGTATGATTGTTGAAAAATTTCTACCCATGCGCCATACGAGTCGGATTCTAGTTGGATCCTACTGGACCAACGGTTCTGATTGCAAATAGGTAGGTTGGAGACACGAAGGAGCACGTTTTATTGTAGTCACGCAGAATACATTCTTTTTTCAACTACGAAGTAAGATACCGACACGGGTCGTAGAATCTAGACGCCTATTCATTAAGCAGATGCATTAGACCCTGCCTTTGACTCGCAAATCAGACTTTGGAGGATGCGGATGGCCTGGAGTGACCCGACTCTGTGGGGCCCACAGTGATGGTTTTGTTTTATCCACTCCGTAAATCCGTCTTGAAAGATCATTTTATGATATGAATCAAAAAATGAGGTAGATCTAAAACTCAAGTGGACCACACCACATGAAATAGTGGGAATTGAATGCATGCCATTGAAAACTTCTCGGAGCCACATAGGTTTTCGATCAAGCTGATATTTGCGTTTTACCTTCATTCCGGTCCGTATGACCTGGATGGCAAATAAAAATCATGGTGGGCCATAGGAAGGTTTCAACTATACGTGTCACTATCCAGCTGTTTCTTGTGGTGTGGTCTTCTTGCGGTTTGGATCCGCCTCATTTTTTATCTCATGCTTTAGAATGATACGGAAAAATGGATGGACGATGTGGATATAAATCACATACATCACGGTGGCCCCACAGCGCCCAACAGGTGTTGTTGCGTCACCACCCAATCCGTTTCCCAACGGGATAGTATTCATCCCAAAAATTACAGGCTCAGATGCGTCTAGAACTGTGGGACTGATGCGCCACGACTACATGGTGGACCACCTCTCGAAAGTGCCTTATATCGGAAGATCCTGACCATCGAACATCTGGCCAAACGTTTAGTTCGTCAAACATTCCGATGATTTCAGAGCATCCGGCATCCACGTGTGACACCTCAGTTTGCAGATCAACGGCTTGGATCCTTGGATCACCTAACCATGGACACGATCTGCAAAGACTCTTTCCACATCGGATCTAATCATATCCTGCCATCCACAACGGAGACCACACCATTTGTACGCCTTGGATATCCGTACGCGGATACCCCGTGACCCGTGTGCGGGAGCGTGACTTGCTGCGACCCGAAGCAGATATGTGAATGAGAACCTGAAAGTAAGGGCCCACCTTGATGAATTCATTTTATATCCACACCGTTCATCTGTTTTTACAGCTTATTTTAGACGATGGTCCGAAAACAGAAATAGATAGAATAATTCAGGTCAATCACACCACAATAAATAGTGGTTATTGACCATTACAAACCTTTTGTGGGCGAAATTTTTGGATCAATCTGAAATTTGTTCTTTTCTTAAATCCAGATCTGTGTGATCTTATCAACAGATTAGATGGTCAATAAAATTTACGGTGGAAGCTAAGAATTTTTTAATTGTGAGCGTTGAATGACCATAGTTTCCTATGGTGTTTCCCACATGAAATTTATTTATGATTTTTTTCTTTGGCTGAAGCAAAATTAATCTTGAAAAACATATGGACGGTGTGGATATACAATAAATACGTATAGGTGGGTCCTATGGTCAGGTTCTCACCCACATCGGTGGTTCCGGGTCGCGGCGACGTCGCGCTCCGTCCGTGTGCGGTGGATGAGGCACCACCATTTAAAAAAATGGTTGTGGAATCTCACCTACTTGTCATTTTCGTAGAATCCTGAGGCATCCGAAGGTGAATACTGTCCTGATGGGTTCATTTTCTTAAAAGGGGATCCCATTTCGCATTAATCCACACCGTTGATCTTATAATCGACGACAGTTATCAGATGACCAAAAAGCACTCTAGCTTCGAAGATCGCAGCCATGAAATCTCTGGCCTTTCAACGGACCATTTTTAGGGCAATGGATTAAAAGGCTAAGAATAGAATAACACGATAGAGTTTGGGGAACCCACCGTCTAAAGATAAGGCCTCTTGATTAACGGTCTGGATCAGAACGTACGGTGGACCCTCACGTACTGATGCGTCAGCACTTCATAATTCCTCCCTTTATTAATAATAGTTCTTTATTTTGCTTGTCTTTCTCGCTTCCCACCTCCCTCCCTCTCTCTCAGGTGCCTTTTCTTTTCTTTTCTTTTCTTTTCTTTTTCTTTTTCCAAAATTCAAATATATATTTCATTTAAAAAAATTTCTTTTACATGAAAATACATTTGAATCTTTCTTTCGCTCTTTCAGATTATATGTATTTTTATTTACGTATTTTTATTCTTTTATCTGTGCAGAAATCTCGAGACAGAAGAAGACCAGAAAATAAGGCGATTTTCTAGGGTTTTCTTTTTACATGCTTTGAGATCTCCAATCCTATTTTCACGCAGGTGTGTCTTTTTTATTTCGTTATTTCATTTTTTATTATTTTTGGTAGATTGGGAAATGGTGTTGTTGTTGTTGTTTTATTTTTTATTTTTAAAAAATTATGAATATATATTTTTTTTTGTCTTTCTTTTGGTGTATGTATAATTTCATTTCTTGAATGGAAAATGCTCATCGAAACGGAATTCAAGGAACCAATCTGTGTTCTTTTTATAATTTGATTATTATTTTAAATTATTTTTAATTTTATTTTGTTTTTGCGAGCAATGTCGAATGATTAGTATGAAGAACATATATGCATTGGTTTTTGGGAATTCTCTGTTAAGAAGGAAAGGAATGTCGTGGATGCAATGAATTCCTGCAAATGGGCCCCGCGGTTTGGTGATCTGGACGGCTGATCCGATGGGGACCTGCAGTGGATGGGCCTTTTTGTTTTTGAAAGGTGAAAGGAGTGGATGGGCCATGCACTCTAAAATGCAAAAAAATAAATTAAAAAAATCCCTGATTTGTCCATGGCACGGACCTTTGAGCCGTGGGCCCTGCTTGTAGGAAGTCATGCTAAGGATTATATGTTTCTGATTCTTCTGCCGCGGCCAGCCGGTGGAGGGGAGGGATCAGATCTACCGTGCCAAACTGCAGGCCCCACTCATAGGAACTCTAAAACCTGAAGATACTATGAATGCCCTTGGCCCTAGGATTATATAATTCCTACTAAGTTTCATGCATACATTGACAGTTCTTCATTGAAAGGAAAGTACAATAATATCTTTAGAAACCAGGATGGGAGAAAGAAGGATGCATTGGGTGCAATATTGGCATCGTTGATTTCTTTGGAAATCGAACAAAGCCTCAAAGGGGGGACATTGATTACTCTGTCGAATGATTAGTATGAAGAACATATATGCATTGGTGTTTGGGAATTCTCTGTTAAGAAGGAAAGGAATGTCGTGGATGCAATGAATTCCTGCAAATGGGCCCCACGGTTTGGTGATCTGGACGGCTGATCTGATGGGACCTGCAGTGGATGGGCCTTTTTGTTTTTGAAAGGTGAAAGGAGTGGATGGGCCATGCACTCTAAAATGCAAAATAAATAAATAAAAATAATCCTTGATTTGTCCATGGCACAGACCTTTGAGCCGTGGGCCCTGCTTGTAGGAAGTCGTGCTAGGGATTATATGTTTTTGATTCTTCTGCCACGGCCGGCCGGTGGAGGGGAGGGATCAGATCTACTGTGCCAAACTGCCGGCCCCACTCATAGGAACTCTAAAGCCTGAAGATACTATGAATGCCCTTGGCCCTAGGATTATATAATTCCTACTAAGTTTCATGCATACATTGACAGTTCTTCATTGAAAGGAATAGTACAATAATATCTTTAGAAACCAGGATGGGAGAAAGAAGGATGCATTGGGTGCAATATTGGCATCGCTGATTTCTTTGGAAATCGAACAAAGCCTCAAAGGGGGGACATTGATTACTCTGTTGGATGACATTTATAAAGTTGGGTTCAATCTGCGGCTTGTAGTTATTCAGGTCTGAGAGAGTTGCAAGCTGCAAGCTCTTGATTTGTGTGTCCAGGCTTTTGCATCTGAAAGAGTACCCTTTCGAATGATGCTCAAATCCTTCAGAAAATTGGAGTACGCTTGCCAGGTATTAGGATACTCAGATAAGGGATCCCCTTTACCAAACTTGAAATGCTAATCTTACTAAGATAATCATAAACTTGGGTTCAGTCCTTTGGAAAATTGAATTACATGTACCAAGGTAACATATGCTTTTGTACATTCTAGGTCTCCATGAAGTCTGCCTAACCTGATCCTTGCGAGATGAAGACGAGGTGTAAGTATTGAGGTGTGAGGCATAAGGCTGGTGTATATTTTTCTTTTACTAAAAAAATTTAAGAAATAAAAAGCGAGGAAAAAAAGAAGAAAAAAAGTAAATTGTATGTCATTTTGTTAGAATGGGCATTGGTACCACCTTTGTGTTGGTTATAGACGAGTGAATGAGGCATTTACAAGAAGAAGTCCTATGGTGCATGTTGTTTGCAGATGACATACTTTTGAGTGATGAGATGAGGGAGGGCCTAAATGCAAGCTAGAACTATGGAGGGATGCTTTAGAATTAGTTTGACTAAAAGAGAGTATATGAAATACAGTTTTAATAACACTAGGAGTGGAAATAGGAAATTAGTTAAGAATTCATGGTATACAAAATCAGTTACGTTGTGGCTGTAATGACCATTACCTAATGGTAATGGTCGTATCCATTATGCATTACGGGGCCAAAATGGTTGTTGTAGAAAACAAGGGCCGTAACGGACCTGTATCGGTCCATGTGTATATATATAAAAGGGCTGTAACGGCTATTATCATTACAATAATGGCAGCGGCTGTTGCGGCCACCGTTACCGTTATGGAACACCTTTGTTAAGATTGTTGACCAAGGGAGTTTTATGTGTTCTATCAGGTGTGTGCTTTGTAAAGTGATTTAGATTGTGAGAGAGTGGTGTCCTTGAGTTTTTGGGTTCGGTAGATATGTAAAGCTTTTGCTTTTTTCTCATTGTGTCCTGTTTTTGTTTTGCCTTTCCTTGTTTTTCTGTTTTCTGTTTTTGTGCCTTTGGATTAATAAACTTATCATCACCTTTACAAAAAGAAAAAGAAAAAAGACTAGCCAAGCTTTATAGGAGAAAATGTTAGGCAGTTAAGGAACAACATGCTTATAGGATGAGTGTAGCTGAAATGAGAATGCTAAGATGGATGAGTGGCAAGACAAGGAAGGATAAATTAAAAATGAATGCATTTGAGAAACTTAGGAGTAGCACCAATAGGTAATAAGATGAGGGAATGTTGATTTAGATGGTTTGGTTATGTGCAATGGAGACCAAGGGTTGTGCTGGATAGAAGAAGTGAGTTGGTGCAACTGTGTAAGCTGAAGGCTCTAAAAGGGCAAGGGGAAGGCTCAAATGGAAGTGGGTGGATGTAGTAAGAAAAGACTTGATGACCTATGGTTTAACTGATGGCATGGTCCTTGATAGAGTGGAATGGCGAAATAGGATTCATGTAATTGACCCATATTAGCTAGATAAGTCTTAAAATATTGAAGTTCAGGACTTCCCTACGACTAACTATGTGGCTAAATTTGCGCAAAGCTGCTTGCATCATATATAGTAGAGATGGCTGAGACCGCGTTGTTCCATTTGCAATCGACATTACCCAGCTACAAGTATAATTATGTGGTGTGTGGGTACAAGTATAGGTTTAGGTGTTGGACTCGCTCGACTCTTGAGCCTCTTGACTAGGCGACATTGAGTATATTAATATTTAAATTTAATTGCCTTTCAAAAAATATTTAAATTTAGTATCTTAATATTTATTGTAATGCTTTTTAACTCTTTCAAATATAACTCACATTGTAATTGTAAGATTCAACGTTAGAGAGAGTTGGTGCTTGGGGATAGATTCATTCTTTTAGCGAGGGTAAACCTTTCAATGGATGGTGCACATCTGGCAAACTATACACATTTTACATGGCAAGTAGCAGATTGTGCATGCACATCTGGTTGGTATGCATTGGATGCACCTATGCAGTTTTTAAAAGCAGGTATAATATAAAAAAACCAACAGAAGATTCTTTCAAGTTTGCCTCTTGAACAGGAAAATTACCCATATTGTTGATATTGCATATTGTCGAGGTAGGGGCTGTTTGATTTTCTAATTCCAACTGTAATTCACTGTAACAAGGTGATAATTATTTACTTCTGTAATTCAGGCCAGCTCCCAAGGTGACGTTGACATGCACCCTCTTTGATAGCAATCCATCACGTAAACCGAGGAGGAAAACGTTAAAACTGCGGGGCCCACCGTGATGCATATGTCTTACCCACACCATCCATCCCTTCCGCCAGCTCATTTTAGGGCATGAGCCGAAAAATGAGGCAGATCCAAAGCTCAAGTGGACCACACCACCAGAAACAGAGGAAATTGAACAGCTACTGTTGAAAACTTCTTGGGCCCCCCAGAAGTTTTGGATCATGCCGATCATTTTGTTATCCCTTTATCCATGACCCTGTGACCTTATGAACAGGTTGGATGACAAATAAACATCAATATGGGCCCTAGGGAGGAAACAACTTTCAATGGTGGACGTCTATAGGACCACTTTTCCTGAGGTGTGGTCCACTTGAGCTTTGGATCTATTCATTTTTGGGCTCATGCCCTAAAACACACTGTTAAAACGGCTGGATGGCGTGGTAAGTCATATACATCACGGTGGGGCCCACAAATTTAAATCAGCACTAACAAGGTCCTTTTCAGACCAATTTTCGAGGTAAAAATCCTCGCCAATTTCCATATCTTGGAAAAAGATGAAGTCATTATTACCTAGTTACCTGTATTTACCAAGGTAAATAAAAAATCAAACAGCCCCTAGGATGAAATGATTTTTATAAAGTTAAATCTTCATTGATGTATGCATACAACTATCAGGTGAATGGGACCTTTTGTATTATTTGAAATAAGAAAAAAGAGATGAAACATCCCTGCAGTATTAGTGCAGAAAAAAAAAAAAAAAACCCCCCCGCATCTTAAAATCGAGGAAATTTCAGCCCCCTCATCAAGGGGAACATCTCCCTTACCATGAAGGTTCATCTCTTACAGAAAATAATCATCCAAACATCCCACTTAAGACATGGATGCCCTGGGGTGGCGGCAGCGGTGGAGCTTTCTACCATTTTGATGCAGCTTTCACTTACGATAGAGGCGTCCATTGGACACGGTATCACAAAAATTTGAATGCTGTAGTGTCCATCTGTTGGGCTAGAATGCAGCTTTCCATGTACAGGCTTCAACCAAAAGTGGTCTCTACTCTAGGCTGCTGCTGTGGGTACTCCAACAGAGCATCCCTAGGGCATTTGGTACAAACATGAGGGGAAAGCATCTTACATTTTAGGACCCATTTATCACAGGGATGTTGTGTACCTGTGCAATATTGGCACACCACAGCTCACCACTTCAATATTTGCTCCTGTTGTATACACTCTTCTAGGAGGTATAGCCCAAAAATAATCTCAAAATACATTGACATCCATGTCCAGAACTTGAAGATCCATGGACATGGACGTTCCCTTGCAAATTCCTATCCATGTATCCAAACAAACCCTTATGTTTGTCTCTAGACTATATGGTCCTGTCCAATCAATTTGTGTGCCATGTTGGCATATGTGCCATAGCTCACCACTTCAATATGTGTTCCTGTGATACACTCTTCCTGAAAAGTACTTCCAAGAAGTATCATCTGAACACAATCTCAACATATAGTTGAACTAAGAAAACATGTCTGAATTCTTTGTTTGTTCAAGGTTATTCCTGTATATGTGATTTAGGGTCTAGAAAAAAGAAGAAGAAGAAGACATGACCAAAACAAAAGAAGGGGGAAAAAAAGATCAAAATGGTGTACAATACTTTTTCTCCCTGTCAATCTTTTGTTTTTAATGGATGTGAAATAGAAAAAATGCTGTTTTGAACAGCAATTGTGTTATGCAACTGTGCATGGGCTACTTACCTTCAAAATGTTTTCTTCTTTAGAGAAAATTATGCATATTTTCTCAAATGGCTGCATGTTTTCTACAGAAGAGAAGCCTAAACACCTCATGCCCATGATGATATCCCAACGCTCTTAAGTCAGGTCAGAAACATCAAAAGGAGATCAGTTTTTTTTGTTTTTTTGGGGGGTTTTAGGGATGAAAGGAGGTATACGTTTCAATGGGTTGAGAGGTAAGCAGCTGTCGCTTACGCTCATAGCTCTCATTTGCACAACCATCCTGCTTTGGGCATGGCAGAAAACCCCACTCGTCACCATTCTCCCACCTCAGAATCGGCTCGAGATCTTCTCTCCAGGTTCATCCCTTCATGCCTACATCCCATAGTTACCTTTATATGTTTGTGTTTAATTTCAGTACCCTTGCTAGAGCTTTGGTAAAGCTCAAATACGTGTGCAATAAAGCTCATGTACAAGCCATGCATGTGGCACAATTGGTCGAAGATCCAATCCATCCATCAGAACAGCACCACTATATTGATGCTCTACTAGTGCAAGATTCAGGTTGATCCACTGGTTAGGCGGGCCATGGCTTGCAAAACAAGTATATGGCTCTAAAAAAATCAGCCAAAGTTTTTTAACCCATCCACCTGTCCACATGGTGATTGGACCAGATTTACTTTTGGGAAAACATGTATGAGATCCGACCAACCTGATGGATGGATTATATCTCCCACCTATTGTGCCATGCTGGCACACGTGCGGCGTGTGCACGAGTTCTATTGCACACACCGTGCATGTAGCTAGGATCACCCTTGCTATATTTGGATTTATCTTTAGCTATTCAATATTCTTGTGGCGGTGCAGCAATTCTTGCAAGCACTCCGACAGAATCTACATCGCTAAAACAGAAGACAAATGCAGAAGAAGATTTCTCATTTGCTCCTGAGGTGAGGGAAACAACAATGGAAAGAACTCACAAAGCAGGAGAAACAAGAACCGAAAGAACTGACCAGGTAGAAGAAGGTGGTTCTATTGTTCCGACTGAGGTGAGAGAAACAAGCTCCAGAGGAGCTGACCAGGCGGAAGAAGATGGTTCTGCTGCTGCACCAATGGCTTCTGAAGCCACAAGCTCCTCTCAAAAGATAAAAGAGAGCATGAATTTGATGTCCCCAGAAGAGGAAAAAGGTAGAGTGCCTCATGCGGTTGTTTTCTTAATTCCTATTCGATCCCTGTTTGTTTTTGAGGACGGGCAATTTGCAGGATTAGGGTTTTTGCAACCTTGCTCTGCTGTCTATCTTGTTTGCAGCTTTTAAAGGTTTACATGATTTGGTGTTTAGTATTTTCACAATCATAAATCGAAGCCATCTACCCTTCCTAGGATTAGGGCTGCAACTTGGGTTTGTGTCAACCTGAACCTGATTGATGCACCCCTAGTTTGGGTTGGATTGTCAGGGTCAGGTTGGTTTGGGTTGGAAAACGCCAACCCGATTTCAGTTCGGGTCAGGCTTAGGATTAGGAATAAACATATGTATTTGGGTCAGGTTTGGTCAGGTTGGGTCGAGTGTATAGGTTTGGGTTGGGTTGGGTTGGGTTTGCAGGTCGGGTATACTTGAGATTGGGTTGGACCTGGGTTGATCCTCAACCCAACCCATCCTAGTGGTAGCCCTACCATAGGTCTATCAGCATTTTGATTTGCAATTGATCTTTTCTTTTCTTTTTTTTTTCAAATCAGTCATTCATAAAGGAGCTTGCAACTATGCCAAAGGAAAATGGGTTCCAGACAGCAGGCGGCCGTTGTATTCTGGTTATGGTTGTAAGCAATGGCTATCGGATATGTGGGCTTGTAGGTTGACTCAACGGACGGATTTTTCCTATGAAAACTTCCGATGGCAGCCAGAAAACTGTGAGATGCCAGACTTTGATGGGCTGACATTTCTGGAAAGGTATTTTTCCTTATCCCATGTTTTAGTCTATTTGGTATCATTTGCTAGACTGGCATCCTTTTTACAACACTTGCTTTACACAGTGTGTAAAACGCCCTAGTTTGGGGTCCACCATGTTGTCTGTCATATCCACTCTTGACTATCAGGTCCTATAGTGGATATTAGTTGCTAAAGTCAAAATTTAGCTAGATCCACAATTCGGATGGGTGCTGTGGCGCCACCACATGGAGCAATGGGAATGGGATGTGCACCATAGGTGTGTGTGGGGCCACCATTGTTTGTCTTTCATCAAACCTATTAATCATGTGTTACCCACAGGGACCAGGAGAAGATACAAAAACCAGCAGCCTGACAAAAAACTCGCGCATGCTGCACCATCTGAACAAAACGGGTTTAGGAGCAATTTTACATTGTTCCCGTTGGTGTGGCCCATATCAGTTTTTAATTGAGCTTATGTTCTGTATTGACGGTTCATATACTGGTGATAACCTGATGCACAGAGTAGATTTTACATGTACAACATGGCAGACCCCAGGGAACTTGGGTGTTTGTGCAGGCATGTAGATGATTCCAGTCCTCATTTGCTGGGACGCCGTGGATGGTTGGGCTGGTAGTCATTTGCTGGGACGCCGTGGATGGTTGGGCTGGTAGTTTTTGCCTTGTCGATCTTATGCCCTTTCAGCAATCAGGATTTTTCTGACATTGTCTAGGATCGGCGGTGATGATATATCGCAGGATGCGGGACAAGACCATTGCCCTTGTGGGGGACTCTTTGGGGAGGCAGCAGTTCCAGTCCCTGATGTGTATGGTCACTGGCGGGAATGAGAACCTGGAAGTGGAAAACATTGGAAAGACATACGGTCTTGCCAAGGCCCGTGGTGCGATACGGCCTGATGGGTGGGCCTATCGGTTCCCGCGCACCAATACTACGATCCTTTATTACTGGTCTGCAAGCCTCTGCGAATTGGAGCCTCTAAACCTCTCCAACCCTTCCACCAATTACGCCATGCATCTTGATCGCCCAGCAACATTCCTGCAGCGCTACATCGGCCGGTTTGACGCCCTTGTCCTCAACACAGGCCACCATTGGAACAGGGGCAAGCTCAATGCAAACCGGTGGGTTATGTACGTGGGTGGTGTGCCCAACACCAACAGGAAGATCGCGGAGATAGGGAATGCCAAGAACCTGACCATCTATAGCGTCGTGAGGTGGGTGGACTCTCAGCTTCCACAGCATCCGCGGCTCAAGGCCTTTTTCAGGACGATATCACCCAGGCATTTTGTCAACGGGGATTGGAACTCAGGCGGGAGCTGCGACAGCACCACACCGTTGGCCGGAGGGAGCGAGGTCTTGAAAGACGAGTCTGCCGACCCAGTCGTGGCAGGCGCTGTGAAAGGCACGGCGGTTAAGCTCTTGGACATAACCGCCCTTTCGCAGCTGAGGGATGAGTGCCACATATCAAAGTACAGCATCAAGTCAGCGGAAGGGGTGCACGATTGCCTGCATTGGTGCCTGCCAGGCGTTCCGGATACATGGAATGAAATCCTCGCTGCACAACTATAGACAATGACTATCTGGTGGGACCCACATCATTCATTTGACAGGAAAAGAAACGGTAAGCATCCAGCATATGTCCGAGGTAATCACTTCACTATGAACCAAGACCCGTTGTGGAGCTGGATTCGTTGCCATGGGGCCTTTTTGGCTTGGATTTTCAATCATTGTTTCGTGTTCTAGCTGATAAAAAGCAGCAGCAGCGGTTGCCACAGCGGATTCATTCATCAATTTGAGTTATGGTAGGTTCACACAACACCCGTTCATGGGCCATAATAGGTAATAGCTGTCTGACCAAATGAGCGCAGAGGATCGGGTTGCTCTTCCACATGTGAAAGCATGCCGTGGCCGTCTGGTGGTGGTTGTCGTTCATGCATCTGATTTTAGCCTCAGAGAAAGGCCAGAAGCTTGTTGTTGTAGCATATATTCATCAACGTGGAGGGGGTATATTCAATCAATGTCGTAACCTGAAATTTCTTGATCAAAAACTCAGATGGGCCACACCAATAGGAATAATGTAAAATCGCATCTAAAAGCTCTCTAAGTTCACAGCTTGTGGCCTGCCTGATTTTTTTTATCAGTCTGATTTTTTTAATTTTCCCTTTGTCCTAGTGAGTCACACTTGATGAACCGGTTTGATGAAATGTACACGCCACGGTGGTCCCACATGCGAACTTATGGCTTAGGTTCCATCCACATTGTTCCTTATGGTGTGGCGCACCTGAGTTGTGGATATGACTATTTTTATTTTTATTTTTATTTTTTTTGCCTCAGGAGCTATTGTGGTAGAGTGCACCTGATGGACGGAGTGGATTTCAGGTATAGAACATTGTTTGCAACATGTCCTCAGATCCAACAGATATGGTTCTGAGGTAAAAATAGCAATGCGTCGGGGTTTCATCACACATGTATGACATCTGGGCCGTTCAGCTAATTGCTCTGTCATGGATGCGCCATGACCCAAAGATCGTGAATCTGCACGAATGATTTATTATTATTATTTTGGGTAGATTTTTTGCCAACCGTGTGCACGCACGTGTGTAATTTGGATCATTCTTTCTGTGGGGAGTGTAGCGAGCATGCTCTGATTTGAAAAATCAGGACAGTCCATTTGCCACAAATTGAACGGCTGGCGTTGGGTTTGTTATGTGTCGTAGGATTTGTTGCAGTCGAGTTGGACCACATCATCACGTACTGCATTTAATGAAGCGAGACACTATTAGTGATGATGTGGACCAATCATGTCAGAGAATCCGATTCTTTATAGATTTTCCTCCCACGTGGCATTGCCACTCCAATCCTTCTTGGGAACGGATTGGCTACTCCCCTGCCACCAGCCAATGGCTGGTGGTCGGTGCTCTGTGGGCCCCAACATAATGTATGTATTTCATCCATTCGGTCCATCTATTTTTCCAGATCATTTTATGGTATGAGTCACAAAATGAGTTATATACAAATCTCAAGTGGAACACATTACAGGAAACAGTGTTGAATGAGCGTCGACCATTAAAAAACTTTTGGGGGCCATAAAAGTTTTGGATCAATCTGATCTTTGTTTTTTCCATTCATCTGGACCTTTATGACCTAATCAAAAGATTGGATTTCAAAAAATTAATTTTGGATATCCAATCACTATTGTTTTCTTGTGGTGTGGTCCACCTAAGATTTATATCCCTCTCATCTTTGGGATCAAGCCCTAAAATGATCTTTAAAAATGGATGAACGGAATGGATTAAACACATACATCATGGTGGGGCCCACAGTGCACCGACCACCAGCCAGGTGGCTGGTGGCAGGGGAGTAGCCAATCCGTTTCCTTCATTCTTACCTCCCAGGTAGTTTCTCACGGTACATCGGAGCGACATGCTGTATGGTACACTAACAATGCTGATTTCTTGTATCTTCACTTCACCCTGACTTATGTGGTGCCACGTTGGAGAAGAAGCAACTACTCTACCCTCTATAATGGACTTATGAACATTGATAAAAATACAGTTGCGGCGAGTGACAGTTACGGCCGATGCATCATAACATCATGCATAAGCTCTTACGATCGAAGTCACTTGAGGAGTCGAGTGACAACAATGCCAAGTCGGCTACAAAAATCTCTCTGGACTCAAAACTGTATAAATATAAGAAAGATGGAAGAATTTTGGGCCATAGCCAACTCAATACAAATCAAATATACAGTGCAATGTTGTTTACCTTATTTTAATTTATCTTAAATGGCTTGAGCATAAGAGTAATGTAGTTCCGTCTATCTATACCGATATGCTGGACTGACCTATATCATGAGTAGAGTAATTTCCTTCCATCCATGCTAAACTATAGATCACAAGTATGTCATTTTTCTTCTTTTTTATTAAATATAATTCCCTTCGTCTACGTCCAAGTCACTAGTTTAAAAAAGACTTAGATTTAGTGCATTGCCATTTACGCCACATACGTTAGATTGTTGAGGGATATTGAGTTTTTATTTTATTTTTAATTAACGTAATCAAGTTCTTTTTACTCTTAGATTGCACAAATCATATTATTTTTGCTCTCCTTGTAAGAAAGAGTTTTTTCCGGTTGAAAGGCAAAAAAAAACTCATTAGAATGATGAAAACTCCCCTTCACAAATCATACAATTTCATTTATAGGTGGCTAAATAGATGATCGGATTGCTTGAGTTCTTGGTCATAGATGATCACCCATGATTTCGTTGCTTACATCTATCTAAATCTTTATGATCAGTTCATCTTGGGCCAATCAATCCTAACCACAACACTCAGATAGTTATCTTTCAATGTATGTTTTACTTAATTAACCAAAGTGTTCTGACCATTCCAATGTCTCAAGATGGTCAAGGATTATAATTACATCACATGATATAATTAAAATATTAGATTTCCAATTTAAATAGAAAGTTCCGGTGAACTGTTTATTGATCGAGGTTGATCGACTTTGTCATTGATCGATCAAGGTTCAATCGAAATCCACTTTGATCGATTGAGATTAATTCGAATTTCCAACAAAATTCTCATGACACTTTTTGCCCCATTCGATCGATTGAAATCGCTCGTTCGATTGATCGAACTATTCTATCGATTAGTCGATCTCAATTCGAATTTCAGATTTTAGTTGTTGGACATTTTTGGGCCACCTTTGATTGATCGAACCAATTGATCGATCCGACGCCGCGGGACATAGTCTGGACAATCCAAAGCTCACAACTTTGTGGGTTTTATTATTTTTCCTATTTATCTTGTTTTAAATTATTCATTGATCATATGGGACGGATTTGAACCATCCATTGACCTTCAATTGTAAATCAAAGCATGTTAAGTACAATTCCTTACATCTACTTTAATGGTCCATCAAGCGGTCAGATTCACCTACACTTTCTGGACATTAAGTTAAATCTATCTCAGATTATGCATGAATGGTGGGGATAAGATCCGATTCCTTG
Organism: Magnolia sinica; assembly: GCF_029962835.1. Classification (NCBI taxonomy): domain Eukaryota; kingdom Viridiplantae; phylum Streptophyta; class Magnoliopsida; order Magnoliales; family Magnoliaceae; genus Magnolia; species Magnolia sinica. The sequence continues at coordinate 93,127,133 of NC_080579.1, forward strand.
ATCATCACCTTAAAATCTAATGTGGAATCCTGACATATTTTGGTCATAATGATCAAATGATCCGTTCATATCTATTCTGATGCAACTGGATGCAAGCAAAACAATTCATTCATAAAGTCTGGATTTTCAAATATCTTTTCTTAAGATCTCTCCATGGACCAATATAATGATCGTTTGGCCGATCTACACCGACCATTGTATCAATCATGGAAAAATAACATAGAAATTATTAAAAAACATATAGATCAAATAAAGACTTACCATATCTAAGCCCTTTCTAAGTTTCTCTCTAACTTTCTCTTCAGCTTCTTATTTAGGTTTTTCTACAAGAGGCTTCTCTTGAATCCTTATCATAGGAGAGAAAAACCTATATAAAGTAATCTTATCTAAAATTTAAAATTTTTGAAATTTTTTACAAAAACTTAATTAATATGATCACAAAAATCACTTCTCCAACTCCACCCATTACCGAGAGGATCTTTACCAAATCATTATTTTAGTTGTTTTTGTTTTTAATTTAAAAATGAAAATTTTAACTATTAATTATGAAATTCTTAAGTCTTGTTACATCATATATTTGATCCACATTTTTTTTGGCCTACAAAAAGTTTTTTTTAATGATCATTCACCACCTTTTCCAATGGTGTAGTCCACAAGATATTTAGATATGCATAAGTTTGAGACAACATCCTAAAATGAGCTGAAAAAAAATGGATGGGTGAAGTGGTTATACAACGAATTCACCATGGGGGGGCCCACACCATAAGGATAACAGCCACTAAGATGTTATCTGGGTAACACCTAATCTGCTTTGGTAATGGCATGAGCCAAATCCAAAGCTCAGGTAACCCATACAACATAAAAGTTGCGGTACTGAATGCTTATCATCAAAAACTTCCCGCGGGCCGCAAGAGTTTTGGATCAAGCCAATATATATACTTTTCTCAATATCCAAGTCTATGTTGGAACAGGTGAGAACACGGGTCTACCGAGGTGGGTGGGATTCCTAAGCATGGGGCTCACAGTGATGTATGTGCCTTAAATCCATACCGTCTGACCATTTTGGAAGCTCCTTTTATGGCATGATTCCAAAAAATGAAGCAGATCCAAATCTTATGTGAACCATACCACAAAAGGTAGTATTGAATGAATTCCCACCATTAAAAAATTCATGGGCCACCGGAATGTTTATTTGCCATCCAACCTATTGATAAGGTCATGACAAATCGGGATGAAGAGACCACACAAATATTAGCTTGATCTAAAACTTATGTGGGCCACGGTAAGTTTTTAATGGTCTATTACCACTGTTTCTATATTATGGTTGACATAGGGATGAAAGTGATGGGGTCAATCACAATCTTCCTCAAGGGGATAATTACTCCGAATCCACGGAGCTTCTCTAAACTCCTCAGAGATATTCCTTGAATCCACGAGAAAAAATAAGAAAACATAAATAAATTCAAAAAAAATTCAAAAATAGATTGATTGTTAATAAAAACTAATTTACAACCCTTTAAATAGTATTACCAAACTTAGGAAGAAATTTCATAATCAAACTTCAACTCAAACTCCCTAAAATTCGTAATTACCAAAAATAGTAAATTTCTAACTCCAATAAAAATCCTACTGTAGTAAAACTCTTGTAAATCCTAATTTTTAAAAATAAAAATTCCAGATAAACTTTTGCTACAAGAGTCCTCACATGATTGCAAGTTATTTCTAAAAAATAATAAAATCTAAAACTCTAAAAATATTAAAAAATTGAAATTACTAAAAATAATAATTTCTCCTTAAAATTTCGTTTTTGAGATAAAAGCATGCGTTTTCTGACGAAACGGACATATGCGACCCACTTTGTGAGTCGGTTCACCTCGAATGGCCCGTTACAATAAAGATTAATAGGTTGTGTACCTCGTAACGATACCCATATCAAAAGTTGAGGGGTCTGATGTAGGACGTGGCATAGAGATGGGTGCTTTTCTGTTTTCAATTTCAGATTTTCCCCCATTATTTTTAACATGAGATTAGGGGTGTACACGAACCGAGCTAGCTCGGTTAGCTCGCTCGACACGACTCGAAAAAGCTCGATTCGACTCAGTTCGAAGCTGAGTTCGAGCCGAGTCAAGTTGATTTTTTGAGCTCGAAAATGAGTTCGAGCAGGCCCCAACTCGACTCAACTCGGATCTAATCCAGCTCGAATCAAACTTGGATTGAACTAGTTCGGTGACTCAGTTACTTTGCCATTGATGTTGCTCACCAAGTGTTTGATAAAATGACTCAACAAAGTGTGGCTGGTGGTAGCTCTTCAACTTTGCCATTGATGTTGCCCATGCCAAACTTACCAATATGCATTCTTCTGAAAATGTCCATCATTTAGTCACTGTTGTTGTTGGTAGCTTTTCAACTTATTCTTTTTCCCTTCTTGAAGATAGAGTTACTGCTGCTACTCTCCTTCTTTCTCTTCCTGCCTTGTTCCCAGTAGACCTGTAAATGTTCCTCAACTCATGAAATGCCTCAACCACTGCCTTCAAATGCCTTGTCTTTGCATCTAATTTAGATGCCAACTCTGCATTACTTGGTGTCTATTCAGCATAGAATTCGACAAATATTAGTAGTCCTGCAATGTAAGCCAAATCCTACAAGGTGATACTCATCTCCCTTAAGGCAGATGAGTACTGTTCATTGAGTGTGACCATGACTCAACCAACACCTTCAGTGTCAACATGTTGGTTGATGTCTTAAATATGAAAGTCAACAGGAATGTACACGAAACAAATACCCTTTTTTTTCTTAGTTTTTCTTGGTTTTTATGTTGCTTAGAAGGTGTTTGATAAAATACCTATAAAACCATTGCTTTTGTTTTACATATAAAGGGATTTTGAAGGTGCAGTCCAGGCATTTATGGAAATGCCTCAATGGCGAACTCGGCCCGAGCTGCTGACCAAATCGAGCCGATCTGCCCTGTAACATCCTGAATTTTCACGGTCAGAGTTTGTACTCGAGCTCGAGAAAACCGAGTGTTAACGATGTATAAACTTGAATGCTTAAAAATCACACTTATATTTTTTTCATTTGGATCACATCCAGATACATATATGAACGTAACATTCACAAGAATAAAATCAACTGTATTGATCATATTTCATTAGAGTAAAAGAATAATCAAATAGCCTCATACTGGGAGGTTTATTACAGCATCATAGTTCATAGCAGAAGTATAAAACTAAATGGTAAAACTGTGTTCTTAGTCTTTCAAGATAATCTTCTATAGGGAAGTAGTCCTCTAAGTCTTCAATCTGTACGTGATCTGCATCATCTGTACGGTTTGGAGAGGGTCAATGCCCTACTCATAGTGATGATTATCCTTTAAGATTAACAATAATTCAAGAGATTCACAAAAGTAACGTAAAGGGTTTTGATATGTCCCATAGTCCATTAATACGAGGATATCAGAATGCATAAACAACCTACATGAGATACATGTCTAGCAAAGTATGTGGGGTTCATCATATATAGTAATCATCACATTATGGAATATGATTTATAAATAACCAACTCGACCCATATCCCATAACTATGAATATTCGCCAGCATGGCCAACGCTACCATGGATTTACGAGAACTCCTCAGAGTGCACAACAAATGAACTGGGTAAATTACGTGCAACGATTTGTTCATGGAGCAACTATTTGCGACATTCAATCCCGGAGTGGTGTGACACTGCATTTGCGAATTACACATATCAATTTGTGCACCACTACCCGAAAGCTCAAGGACTTACGTGCCCGAATAGGGTCTCTACCCAGAAAGCATTATGTCCATGATAGAATATTTGAATCACTAGTCGTGATACGTTTTACACATCACTTGCACTTATAAAGAATATAACTGAATCATAATGAATATAACTGAATCTGAATCATAAAAAATATCAACTGAATTATGGAGGTTCTGGATTAGCAAGACACAAGCTTAAGCCGTAAAGATAGATGACACAAGGCCAACATAATAAAGAGAAGAGTGACAATGTCAACTCAACAAAAGTGGCAATGGCCAACATAATAAGAGAAGAGTGACAATGGTCAACTCAATAATAAGGAGAGTGGCAATGGCCAACTCAATATAGAGATGAGTGGCAGGGCCAACTCAAATAAAGAGACGAGGCAAGGGCAAGGCTTGTATCCATGCCCTCACATAAATTCAGAGAAATCACTTGTATTTGACATCATGTCATAATCCCAAAAGGGCCAATAGTTGTAATGATATTAACCAAATCAATTGATAGGATAATTCTCAGAAAACATATAAACATGAAAGGCAGGATAAGTCACATCCTTAAAGGCATGAAAAGGTAGGATAATTCGTATCGTAAAAGGTACGAAAGAGGCCGTAATTGATGGTGAAACATATAATAGCATAGAAGATTCAGAGTAATATGAAGGCATGTAAAAAGCCAAGATAAAATAACATGAAGGCAGATGAAATACAGTAAGGCATATAAAAGGCATGATAAATAAGCTTAAAGGATAAAACCCTCACCGTAGCTTATTAATCTTCAGAGGTGATCCTTATGGTCCGATCAAATCCTAATCTATTTCACCTTTTTTAAAGTTAAACTTTAATTAGGTTTAGTACATCTAAAGGTGTTAGATCTAGATTATACCAAGGTAAGTCGTGCATCAATGGTTTTTAATTTTCTATGCTTAGGTCCATCCCACAACTGAGTCGACTCGGTCAGGTGTGTTGGTGCCTAATGCATGGAAAATTTTAGGAAGAAAAAGAAGGAAAGAAAAATAAGAAAACAAGAGAGCAAAGAGGAATCGGATCTGAACCGTGTTGTGGCATGGATTTGGGATTACACAGTCAAACGCTCCTTCACACCCTTTCTTGGAGGCTGGTTGAATTCGGACCGGTCTCCCTCCTTCTTCTCCGCACTTGTCTCTTTCTCTCTCTCTGTTCTGTTTGTGGGATCGATGGCAGTCCTTTTATAACTGGTTGTGAAGATTCTAGAGAGTCGGTTTACGCATCTTGATGGCGTAACGTTGTGCGCAACAGCAGCACCGTCATTGTGACCATGCTGTGTTGATCTTGGGTCGATCCTTTGGGACTCCTCCCGCATCAAGATGACTCAGGCTGTTGGTCATCAACCGATCTACTGATGGGCCATCTTGTGCTATGATGGGTCAGCTTCTCAGTTGAGAAATGACTCATCTTTCACGGCAGTCTTTAATTTCCTGGGTTATCTTTCCTTCTTTCGACCCTAGATGGGTTGGATTAGTCGTGCGACGATCCCTGGCCCACGAGATCAATGGCTGGTGCGAGATCGTTGGGCCTGTTGCGATCAAGAGGTCCCTTCGCATGGTACATTGTGGCGTGAAAACCGGCGGATGACGGGGTGTTGTGCTTTCCTCTGCTTCTTTTCTACCGACGTGGGAGAGGTCGGAACCTCTGTTTTTGTGGAGTGGACAGTCTGGATTTCCAATTGATGAAGTCGGTTGGGATGGAGGGTTCACATCCGACCTTCTATTCTTGGATTTCAAGAATCCTATTACAGCTTGGAGTTGGGAGGAACGAAAATGGAAGCAGAGGTTCTCAATTCAAATTCGTCTTGTGCTTTGTTTCAACGTGTAAAGGAAAACATATTCCACTTACGGTTTGATGGTAGTGGACCAGTGAGGTCCACTGTGATGATTTCTTGAGAAATCCACTCTGCTCATTAGTTTTGTAGGGCAGGTTAGGCCATGGGCTAAAAGATGAAGAACTCCGAGTCTTTGGTGGGCCACAACACCCTGATCATCAGAGGCTTCCCGTGTTTGGTCGTTGCTTAATTCACGTAACAAGATTCACCTTATTGGCTAGCCACGTAACAATAATAGTGTTTCATCAAGGCATCTGGTGGGGTCCATTTCTTATATCTGGTGGACAATCCACTCCGTTCACCGACTTCTGCTTGCTGTGTGGGCCCTAGGTCCCAAGTTTGAAGTAGATCCAAGCTATTGGTGGGCCATACCTTGTAAGACCGTGTGAGTTTTCACTCACTCATGAAACTTAGGGCCTGTTTGGGAGCGAAGATTTGAAACCCCCTGGATTCAGAACCCCCTGGATTGCCAATCCCCTGGATTCGGAACCCCCTGTTTTTGTTTGGCACCTTGGATTTGGAACCCCCTGGATTGTAAAATTTGTGTTTGGGAGTGTGGATTTGAAACCCCCTCAAATTTTGTGATATATTTGCATGAATATTTAAGGAGACCAAATAAATTATTTAAAATACTCAAATTGATTAAAATATACTATAATATAAATAATAGTTATAACAAGCCCATCAAAATATACACATTGGAAAAAAAAAAGATGTAATTCCGAACTTCAGGTGGGCCAGAAAAGTGGGCCTACTAAATTTCACCATTGTCATGTTAAGATAAATATATCTACTCTAATTTCAGGTGGTTTAAAGACACACCATAGAAATTACAAAACATACGTACACCCATATTAATAAATAAAAGGATAAAGACTGTTAAATATAAAATACTGTGAATGACCCAGGTATGACCTTTGATAGGGTGGGCCAACAGAAAAGTATCTTATACAACCTTAATTAATAGAAGATAAGATGATGCCTCGTCCTCATCACATGTAGCACAGATGTATAGATAAACCGTCCAAATTGTGGGTCCTAATATGGATGGAGGATATCCATAACATCACATTGACCAATCAATCCTAACCGTCCAATTAACGACTTTGAAATGAATGGTTGACACAAATTAGCTGAGCCATTACATTTATAAAATCAGATCAACCAACCAATCCTAACCATTGGCTATGAAAGTTAGGGAAAACTAGCGAGTGGCCGTATTTATAAAATCACAATAACTAATCCTAACCATTCAATTAATGGTGCTATGAAATGAATGGTTAAAGCAAACTAGCAAGTGGTCATATCTATGAAATAACATGGACCAACTAATCCTAACATCAATTAATGGCTACATTGAGTGTTCCAAATTCATAGGAAAAAAAATGTCATCTCAACAGATCCAATGTTTATTTGTCATCCAACCTGTTCTTAGAGATCACACTGACATGTATGAAGTGAAAACATAATTATTAACTTGATTTAAAACTTCTGTGGCCCCTGTAACTTTTCAACAGTAGATGTTCAATTAATATTTTTTTCAATAGTGTGGTCCACTTAGTATTTTTATATGTTTTATTTTTAGGCTAACCTAATAAAAATATCTAATAAAACAGATGAACGGAGGGGATAATATGGATGGTGGCCCTGAAGTGTATTTTAAAGAATACACAGAGCATTAATAAAGTACATTATTAAAATGTGGTGGCTTCACAGCATGCACGTTGCCAACTTGATTTTTATTACAAAAATCAAAGTTCTTTATGTTCGTTAATGAAAGTTGGAAATCCATTCCGTCTATAATATGAGTTATCTTATTTTAGGCGTAGAACATAAATTTTAGAGCTATTGGTAGTTCCAGTTGATCACACAGTTAAAAATAGTGTATAAAAGTAATTATAATGGTTGAATTTGTTTTCATTCATATGGCCCACCTGAATGATATTTACCCCTAATTTTTTTTCTCAAATATTAAATTTTAATGGGCTATATAATGGCTGGATTACACCATCCATATAACCATCACGGTGGGACATACGAATAAAGTGTTCTTATCCCTCCATTCACTATCTCATTTGGTGTGGCCCATTTTAAGCCTAAAAAATTACAATATTTTGGCCATACGGATAAATTTTAACAAGTCATCACATAATCGGAACAGATTTTGCATAACCATTTTAATGGGCCATGCAACTAATAAATTGTAATTCATTAAAAGAAATCGCTGTAAACCAACCTTTTTCCTGTCCGTCACTTTCAAATAAAACGGTCCGTCTCCTTCTACGACTCCGTAACAGCGATCTGCGGCAACTTTCCGACGGACTCTAGCGGCGGCGTATGCAGCAACCTTCGCCGGTACCGGACAGGTAATAGTCACAGCGTTTTTTAAGAGGATGAGTGAACTTTTTTGAAGAAGATCGAGAGTTGCGGTAAATGGGTGGGTAAATGGGTGCGTGTGAACGGGCTTTTAAAGAAAATTTCAAACGGTCGGATTTCCGACCGTTGAGCTGCTTCTAAAAGGTAATCCAAGGTCCGAGCGTGGATTACAAACCCCCTGATCGAGGGGATTGCAAACCCCCTGGATTGCCAACCCCCTGTTACTTTATGGTGCCAAACGGCATGGGGATTGCTAATCCCCTCCAATCCCCTGTAATCCCCTCCAATCCACGGTGCCAAACGACCCCTTATGTCATTTGCTGCGGTGTATACGTGAATTTTTGGTTGTAATTTACAACATTGTCCTTTACATTGTTGTAATTTCTATTATATGTAACTCCTAACTGTACCGTTAAATAGAGGTGAAATTTCACCACCGATCGTTATTTCTCGAGATCTCTCAACTGGCTAAATTTGAGCCTGGATCTCTCAAAGATTACGAAGATGCTCTTTTAATGGCTAATATACTTCAAAATTCTAAAATAATATTTGTACACCTCTAATTGATAAGTTACCGGGTGGTTTGGACCTATACCCTAAAATCTTCATGATGATTGGTTTACCATGTTGTTCGTGTGGCCCGTTTGGCGGATCCAAACATGACGGATGGTTGGATGATTTGCTAAAAATAAGAGAACTTGATGGTTAACATTCTGACCATATATGTAGGTGAATGTACAGTCAATTTTGTAAACGGATGAACATAAAGTGGGTTTCTGGAGTGATTAGGGTCTAGGTTAATGACATTTTCGTAATTACTTTTGATCCAAGAGTTTTGTAAAATCTAATGGCTCCACATGGTTAGAGGCACCTTTCTAAGCAATTCTTATAAACAAACATATATCTAAATCATTATGGATATGAAGTTATTTGTCACGTCATTCATGGAAAAGTACTTACGTCAAATCACATGATGAATGGTCTTGTCTTGAAATCTACTGTGAGATAGTTGGATCTATTGAATGGAGGTAATTTCCAACAGTTAGCTTTGTGTCAGGACGATGATGTAAGGCTATGATAGTTGGATTGGTATCGTACATGTGTACATATTATGCTACTTTTTACTGTAATGCTCATGAACTTTCAATACTCGGTATTGAAAAGTTTGAGACATTACATGGCCAGTCAGACTCGAAGACCGAGCCGATCCGAGTTCGAGCTGAGGTCAACCAGTGGCCGAGCAGAGTAGAGCTGAGGCCAGCTCGACTCAATTCGACTCGATGTACACTCCTACATGAGATTCTCATTGCTCTTGACATCAATGATCACATTACAATTTTTTTGGTTTATAGTGCACCTTGTTCGAAAAGATGTTATGCCGCTGTAAATCTATCTCTACCTTTGGTATGTACTACGACTTTCTCATGATCAAAGTGGTGGCCTGTGATTCACTATCATCAAGTGGTGCTTTGTAAAAATCGTGGTTATGTCGTACAGTGACCACAGGCAGTTGAAGATCGCTTTGGGCTCGGAGCGGAATTAACGTATCTATAAGATGATTGAGTGTTGCCTGCAACCTTTGCGTGGTCAACTAATTCTCTTGGTGGAAAGCTTCCATTCTTTCCAAAAGATAACGAATCCCTAAATCACCGTCTGTGGAATTTTGGTCCATTAACTTATTATTTGCCATCGGTCTGAGGAGAGTACTCGCTCTGATACCAATTGACAAAAGGATGAACGTGATGAGGTCGATCACTGTCTTTCTCAAGAGGATAACTATTCTGAATCCACAAAGCCTCTCTGGACTCCTCATAGAGATTCCTCGAATCCACGAGGGAAAATAGAAAAAAATAAAAATAAATTCTAAAAATTCAAAATTTGATTGATTGATAATAAAAATGAATTTACAACCCTTTAAATAGTGATACCAAGCTTAGAAAGAAGTTTCATAATCAAACTCCAACTAAAACTCCATAAATTTCGTAATTACCAAAACTAGTAAAATTCTAACTTTTATAAAAATCATAATTCTAGTAAAACTCTTCTAAATCCTAATTTCTAAAAATAAAAATTCCAAATAAACTTTTGCTTGAAGAGTCCTAACATGATTAGGAGTTATTTATAAAAAAATAAAAAATAAAATATATATATATATATATATATATATATATATATATATATATATATATATATATATATATATATATATATAAAACTCTAAAAATAATAAAATGTTAAAAAATCGGAATGATTAAAAATGGTAATTTCTCCATAAAATTTCATTTTAAAGCTGAAAGCGTGCGTTTTCTAACGAAATGGACAGACACATGAGTTGGTTCACCTTGGATGACTTGTTACTGTAAAGATTGATATGTTGTGCGCCCCGTAACGATACCCAGATCAAAACTTCCCACAAACGATGCCAAACTGTTGATGCTCAAATATAGTCGATTCTGTCTTACTTCTTGTGAGCCACTAAGTACCTACAATTTAATGGAGAACAAGAGAGGACACTGGGGGTGCCGATAAAGGTCGGAGACCCTCCAACGCCTAAGTCAGGCGTATGAACTCACAGTAGGCGTAGTCTATATCCTTTACCTATGACAGGGGTGTATTTATAGACTTTCTAGGCGGTCTGCGTATATAAGTTGATTTGCTGGATATGCTGGAGGGGCCCATACGTATTGGAGTCAGACTATAATTTTAATAATATATTCGACTTTACCTCGATTGGTATGATTTTCTGCTAGAACCTCGTCGGATCAATCTAATCTTTATATGTTGCAAGATTCTCTCCGAATATTTCTATTCCGAGGTCAAGGTCGATACCCAAGGTCGAGGTTGGTATTCGAGGTCGAGGTCGATACCCAAGGTTGAGGTTGGTACCCGAGGTCGAGGTCGGCACTTGAGATCCGATCAGGGGCCAAAGTGATAACTGAGACCGAGGTAGAAAGTAGCCGACACCAAAGGTCTAAGTGAATTTTTGGCCCTCAAGCAATATATAAAGTCACCGAGTCTTGCTGCTCGGCTCATCTGTCTCATACATTTGTTTAGTTCCATTTTACCCATAACAGTGGCTCCTACTTTCAAGCTCTATACTTTATGAGCTCGGGAAGTAACTTTTGAACCAATGTATGAGCGATGAGTCTTGATTCTTTAACTAGGAAATGTCAGCTCATTCAATGTATGTTTCTCGATTTTGTTGCCTAGTAGTTAATATAGTAATTGGAAAGGGACAGGTCTGCTACGTTGATCGAGGATGATATTACGATAGTATCTCCGTAGGAGGAGTTATGCACAATGTAACGAGCGGCGTTTTGCCTTTATGTGTGGGCAATCGTGTATGATGACTTAGTAGATACAATAGTCGAGCATGTAGGTTTTTAGGTCACGTAGCTTGTAGACAAAATATTAAGAACATGGAACCTTTTTCCTTTTTCTGAGGGAGGTTCCTCATGGTCGAACGTGTAAGTTGCGAGCATAATAGGAAAAATTGTAGGAATGAGAAAGAGCACCTTCGTCCCTTTAACTGAGGGAGGTCACTCACAGTTGAGCATGTAGATAAAAATGGTAAATAAAATAGTATAAATAAAGGAAAAAAACCTTATTCCCTTTGAGTGAGGGAGGTTTCTCATAGTTGAGCATGAGTAGCTTCTGCTGAGGCAATCAGTCGAGCACAATCATTTCATATGTCGGAGTTCTCTATAGGTAGTAGATCTTTAGATGTCTGGCATTCCATGGGTAAGGTAAGAGTTGACCCTTCATGTCTTCTAGTTGATACGTCCATCGTAACGCCTCCATGCCTTCTAATTTAACATCCCTCAGTACCTGAGGTCGAGGTCGGTACCCTAGGTTGAGGTCAGGGTTGGTTGATGAGCCTTATTATCGAGCTTGGTTGATCCGTTCGGCTCGGTCATCAGGTTTCCTTGCTCAGCCCAACTTCCCTAAGTACTTACTCCAGCTTGGTATTCAAGGGAGTGTACCAATGGAAGCGACATTCTGGACGTCGATTGGTACGCTAGCCTCGGTTTTGTTTGTCCTCCTTCTTTCTTTTGATGTTAGAGACAAAAGACACCTCTTATTCTTTTCGCTTTCTATCATTATTTGAGTTGTTTCCTTATTGAGTAGCTCTTTGTGAACTAAATAGTTCCTCGCCGTTGAAATATTTTTGAGCTTGGTAAAGTAAGTCGGCGAGGGTAGTCAGGGGTTCTTACCACTAAAGAAGAGGGACTTTCCTTGTTTAAGGCCAGATACCATGACGGCCAGAGCTATCTGGTTGGAGTAACCATCGACCTGGACAACTTTAGCGTTGAAACAGATGATGTAGTCTCTTAGCAACTCGGCCTCCCCCTAAGTGATCGTAAAGATGTGGGTTGATGGCTTTCTTCTATCTTTCCCACTGATAGACCGAGTGATGAAAGCTTTACTGAGTTGAGTGAAGGAACTGATGGATTTTGGCTTCAGGTGTCTGTACCATTTCTGCGTAGCTCCTAACAAAATCGGGGAGAATGCCCTGCACATTACTGCTCCAGAAGCATCATAGAGCTCCATCCAAGCTCTGAAATATTCTAGATGTTTAGCCAGGTCTCTCGATCCAGAGTAAGGGGTGATATGGGACATCCGGAACCTATACGACAGTTGGGATCTCATGATGTTATTCGCGAATGGGGGCTCAACTTCCTCTATCAGTGTATCAAAGGAGGCAGGGGCCTTCGCTCAATATGCCTGTTTATGTCTCCAAGTTGATCTGGAATCTTCTTCAGCTCTGCTTTCCATGAGACTCTGCTTTCTGTTATGGCCTCGGGAACCTTTTTGCGTCTCTTCTTCTCCAGAGTGTGGCGTAGATCGGACTCAGTGAGTTTAGTTGCTTCCACAGTTTACGTGCGGATGCACTTATTTCGTGTCGGTCGATCCTTCACCACATACGAGTCGCGGGGCGGTTGTAGAGGTCGAGATTAGGTGAAAGCTGTTCCTAATGTCGCGCCCTGGTCGGCGAGGGGATGTTGTCATTCTAATATGCGCATGATTCGATCGCCATTTCTGGCCACGGCGTCGACTTTGTTTTATAGAGAGACAAGCCGCCCTTCTTGATTCCAAGACCACTGCGCAACCACCGGTGGGAGGTCAGTATGAAGATTTGATTGCGTCATTTGGGAGGTCTTAGGATGGTCTTCTGGTATGTGTATTGACTCAGTAATGGCAGTTAGAGCCTTTTTCTTTCCTTTAGCCATCACTGGGCACATGAAAGGCTTATGTTTCTCTTGATGTAAATGGAACTTTAAAAGTGGCTTTGTTGACGTTCCTATAAACAACGCCAAACTGTTGATGATCAAATCTGGTCGATCTTGCCTAACCTCCTGTGAACTTCTGAGTACCTGCAATTTAATGGAGAATAAGAGAAGACATTGGAGGCGCCGGTTAAGGCCAGGGACCCTTTGATGCCTTAATCAGGTGTATGGACTCACAGTAGGTGTAATAGAATTGGGATATTTGTTTGTACCTTTTACCCATGACATGGGGTGTATTTCTAGGTTTTATAGGCAGTATGTGTATATGAGTTGATTTGTTGGATATGTTGGAGGGGCTCGTGTTGGAGTCGAACTCTAATTTCAAGAATATATCCGACTTTACCTCGAGCAGCGTGATTTTCTGTTAAAACCTCATCGGATCGACCCTATCTTTATATGTTGCAAGATTCTCTATGGATATTTCTATTCTGAGGTCGAAGTCGGTATCCGGGGTCGAGGTTGATATTTAAGATCGAGGTTGGTACCCGAGGTCGAGGTTGGATTAGAGGCCAAAGTGACAACTGAGGTCGAGGTAAAAAGTAGCCGACACCAAAGGTCTAGGTGATTTTTTGACCCTCCAAGTCTCGCTGCTCGACTCATTTATTTCATACATTTGTTTAGCTCCATTTTATACATAATGGGGCTCATTCCTTAAGAGCCTGTTTGAGAGCATAGATTTATAACCCCTTAGATTTGGAACCCCTTGGATTTGAAATCCTCTTATTGTGTTGGATTAAGAATAACTTTAATCCAAGAGTAGCTATTCATGATATATTTATGGGGATTTGAATTTAATTAGTAAATCAATTTTAATATCTCTAATTAGTGATGTATGTAATGTTTGACACAATGGTTATAATAAGCCCACTAAATATATGCTTCGCCCTAAAGTGATTCGCGTTACGATTGAACGCCCAAAATCTCTCCCTCTGTATCGAAAATTTCAAGAGGAACTTTTTAGACAGGAGAATACTTTTGAAATTTTGGAGATGATGAGTGAATCCTAATTTCACTCGACGTGATACGTTACCGGAACTAAACGGAAGCTCTGAAGCGGATTGCGTGGCGTGTTCTGTGGGGACGAGGATTCCGTCCTACCGAACGGTTAGTACTTTAGCGGCGCCCACCATGATGTATCTGTTAATCTAAGCTGTCCACATCTTTTTTCAGATCATTTTAAAGTATGAGCACAAAAATGAGACAGAAACAAAACTCGAGTGGACCACACCAAATAATAAGCTTATTTGCCCTAAATCATTAAACGCAAGTTCCAAACAATATTATTTATAGTGTGTTCCACTCAAGCTTTGGATCTGTCTCATTTTTGTGCTCATGCCTTAAAATAATACGAAAAAAGAAATGAACGGCATAGATAAATAGATATATGACGGATGGATTGCGTCCTACTCATGCCTGACCATAATCCGTCTACGTAGGGCTCTGTGGGGCCATAGTGATGTAATTGTTTTATCCACGCAGTTCATAATTTTTATCAAATCATTTTAAGATATGGGACAAAAATTGAGGCAGGTACTGGTTTTAAGTGGACCACAAAGTGGAGATTGAACTTCCCCTATTAAAAACTTCTAGGAGATGGAGAAGTTTTGGATAAGCTGATATTTGTGTTTTCACTTCATCCATGTCTCCTTGACCTTGTGAATAGCTTGGATGGTAAAAAAATTATCACTGCAGCCCTTAGAAAGGTTTCAATGGTGAGTGTCATTATCACTGCGGCTTCCTTTTTCGTGGTCCACTGAAGCTATGGACCTGCTTCAATTTTAGAATCATTTGTTAAAATGATACGAAAAAAAGCGATGAACAGCGTGAATAAAACACTTACATCAAGGTGGGGCTCACAGAGTCCTGCCCGCCCGGATTACGGTAGGACGCAATCTGCGTCCGACAGAACCGCCCTCCATAGCTAGAGACGGGCAAAGTAGGACGCAATCCGCGTCCGTTATGTGGTGCCGCTTGATATAATATATCCACACCGTCCATCCATTTTTAATTATTTTAGAGCATCAGGCAAAAAATTAGACATATCCAAAGCTTAAGTGGGCCACACCACAATGATTCCCACCGTTGAATCTTTGTATTATTACGTTTATTTGCCATCCAACCTGTAAGTTGAATAAAAAACAATATCATATTCATCTAAATCTTCCGTGATCCCTAAGAAGGCGGTAAATCTCACTACTTTTGTTTTGGTGTGATCCAGATGAGACTAGAATCTATCTCACTTTTGGGATCTAGGCATAAAACGATATGGAAAAGTGCATGGACGGTTTGGATATAACATATATATCATAGTACAACCTACATAACTTGGTGACGTAAACACACCACGGAGGTCGGTGGTGGGATTCCGCTTCTTTCTACAGAATCCGTTTCCTTGCAAGTTTCCACCGCTTCTTTATTTCCCTATTTTCTTCCACTCTCCCCTTCTATTTACAGGCCAGCAATGGCCATTCATGACACAAGCAGCACTTCTCTTCTTGTGCTTTGTTTTTTCTTTTTTTCTTTTGGGCGTGCCCTTCTTCTCTTAGTAGGGTTTGTGTGATACACCCAAGTTCACATGACGAAGGAATCCAAGCCGTTCATCAGGTGGCCCGGCGGTTCTCATTCAAGATCTACATTGCTTAGCAGGTCCCGCAAGGAAGCTATTGAAACATCCAACTTCTTCAGGAAGTGTCCTCCACCATGTATGTGCCATTGCAGAGAATTAGGGTTCTTCGATATTCTCTAATCTTGTGAGCTAATGTAGTAACAACTAATTTCGAGTAGTCTGCTCTATTATTATTTTCAAAAAATCTAGTACTTTTTACATAGGTATACCCGACGCTGCGAGTTTGTGGTTCAAACGTGATCAAAGTTACATGGGCTTCCCAATGATGTATTCATTGTTGAAATTTTGGTTTTAAAAATAAAAAATCAAATATTTTTAAAATTTTCCTCGCTAAAAACAATGTTAAATTTTCAAATGAAAAATTGCGGTTTCTTTAGTCCCACATCGGAAAGGATGAAAGAAATTTTGTAGTTTATAAGTGAATGTGTGTGTAGTATTCTTACTTGGAGATTTGGAGGTTGAGACGCTTGTGTTGCGACGCACACTCGAGCATAGGCACAGGCGTGGGCATGGGTAGTGTGGCTTTAGTGGTGCTAGATAGGCTGCTAGGAATGGTAGGATCTATGGATCCAAAACTGTGCCATTTTGAGAACGACTAATAGTCTTAAAGCTACAACTGTCTGAAGATAGATGAGCTTTGATGATCTAACGGTCAGATCGTTTGATCCAATGATTTGAAACGCCCCAACTTAAGTATCAACGGTCAAAACGTTTTACAAACATTCCGAACTATTGATGACCACCTAGTAACAGTCTACTCCCCTAGTGCCTATATAAATTGATTCCAATCCAGAATCAATCAACTCTAACAGATCTTATTAGAATTCATCTGATCTCGCAAAAAAAAAAAAACTCTCTTTCTAGGAATATTGCTAGACGACCACTAATATCGTTAACCCATCAACAAGTGATAAGGGGGTGAGTCAAGCTTTAAGGACAACGTATTTGTACATGATTCAGCCTGGTGTTAAAAATAAATAATTTTATTTTTTTTCGGTTTTTCCAATATATTTTCCAACATTTATTGTATCCACATCGCTTATTCATTATGCGAGATCATTTTAGAGCATGAGCCTAAAAATGAGTCATATCCAAAGCATCACACCAAAAATAGTTGTGGGGACAATGATTCTCACCGTTAAAACATTCATAGGGCCCACCATAACATTTATTTTTCTTCTAATCTGTTCATAAGTTCACACAGACATGGATGAAAAGGAAAAACAAATATGATATTGATCCAAAACTTCTATGACCCTAAAAGGGTTTCAATGGTAGACGTTCAATCCCCCACTGCCTTTTGCAATATGATCCACTGGATCTTTGGAGTTGTCTTATTTTTTCAGTTCAAGCCTTAGACGAGCTCGCCAAATGGATGGACGGTTTAGATATCATATAACACATACCTCATGATGGGACTCATAGAACTTGGTGACGTCAATACTCCCACCAAGAGTGCGGAAATAACATCGCTTTTCAAATCATTAAATTTTGTTTATTAATCTATTCTATAAAATAATCTATTTAGAGCAGTTTGTTAATTATTTTTATTTTTATTTATTTGTTATTTGGTAATATTTTGCCATTCTTGAACTTTCATAGGAAGAAGTGAACTTCATCACTGGGGCCGGTATGTGAGGGATCGAAATTGGTTAAAAGGAAGTGAACAAAATTATTTATTTTTTAAATAAAAATAAAATTTATAAAGTTCCTCTTTCATAGCATAGGTTGCCCTTAAAGTGAGAATGTGGGTCCATTACTACTTGAGGGGTTGTGATGTGGCTGCTTTTGGTGTGCTTTGCACTTTTGTGAGTATACATTATCACTGGCGCTGATATTGGTTTTTGGATGGGGATTTGAGGAGGTCTATTCTTAGATTGATCTCTAGAATTTATTGGATTTGATTACTGGCATTGATTTTGATGTTTTGATAGGGATATGGTAAGATCTACTGTTAGATTGATGTCTAGTGTTGATTGATTTAGAGCATTGGATCATTTACAAGGATGATTAGGTGTGATTCATACCATTTGATTATTCAAGATTTGATTTGGTGTAGTTTAGGCCGTTGGATTAGAGTAGTGGTTGAGAGTGCATCTTAGTATGTTTTGTTGTTGTTGATGGTGGATTTAAGAAGTATAGATGACCGATCGATATGATTCAGTGGGAGAGGGAGAGAGGTAGTTATATACACAAAAGCTTATAAAGATAAAGAGAAAAGAGCAAAGTGTTATGCCATTATTGATGTCTCCTAACATGAGATTGAAGAAATTCATAAACCAGAGAGAGATGAGAGGTGTTCACACTTCAACATGCGATCCCTCCTGCTCAATGCATTTACTTATAGATTAAGATGTAGAGTCCAAGAGGGTGAAGGAGAAGTATAAATATAGGATGAAGAGTAAAAGTAGAAGCCGAGAAGTGGGGACTTTGAAGCCTTTCCTTATTGCTCCCCTTCAAGCTGGAAGGTGATGGTGACAACACACCCAACTTGGTACGTAATCCTTGTAAAATAACCTTTCCAAGAGGCATAGTGAAGATATTTGCAATCTCTTGCGAAGAAGAAGATCATGTGCTTTCTACCATTGAAACTCTTTTAGGGGTCACAGAAGTTTCAGATTAATATGAAATTTGTTTTTCCTCTTCATCCTTGTAGTTGTGACCTTATTAACAGATTGGATGGAAAATAAATGTTATGGTGGGCCCTACGAATTTTTTAACTGTGAAAATCATTTTTTTCAAAAAAAAAAAAATAAAAAAAAATATAAGATTTGATCCGAACCGTACCCAACCTGATCCGACTCGGTTTCCCTGACCGAGTCGGACTCGGTTCGGGTCAGGCCAGCAGTGCAGCTGATTGGATCGAGTCAGAGGACCCGGACTCGGTCCCGGATTGGATCGAGTTCGGGTCAGTGCATTGAAAATTTTGGACTGAGTCGAGTTGGACCCAATCCGGTCTGACTCGACTCGATGCCCACCTCTAGTTAGGGCTGAGCAAGGGCTACGTCAGGCTCTGTCCAAGTCTGGCCTGCATTGTCCATCCTAAGCCTAAACTCGGCCTACGCTTGTGACGAGCCAAAATAGTCCAATTCGAGCCTGGCCTGAAACGTTTACACAGGGTTGAGCCCGAGCCCGTTTGGAATCCATCTTCCCAATTGTTGTTTCTATTCTCCGTGAAATGAAAATACAAATAGATAGCTCAAGATGCTTTCCTTTATTTCATAAATGAACAAAAGTGCCCCTTTGTCATTTTACAGAGGCATTTTTTGGGTCCATTTACTTTGATTACTGACCAAATGCCTAAGGGGATGTTTGTTTTTCAATTCTTTCATGTAAATGCATGTAAATGGGTAATGATTAATTACCAATGTAATTCCTGCAATTTTTTCTATGCAGATAATGACTGGTTGGTTTTTGGACACTAAAATCGAGGAGGGTGGGGATTTCATGTGGGGCCCACTATGATATATGTGGCTTATTGAAGGCGTCCGTCCATTTTGTGGGTTGATTTTTGAGCATGAACCCAAAATTGAGGTAGATCCAAAGCTCAAATAGGCCATGCCACATGACAGAGTGGGTTGAACGCCTATTGTTAAAAACCTTTTATGAGCACAATTTCCTATGGTGCAGGCCATTTAAGCTTTAAATCTGCCTTGTTTTTTAGCTCATGCCCTAAAATGTTTTGGTAAAATGGATGGACAATTTGGATATGTCACAGACATCATAGTGCGGCCTGCGAATTTAAGTCGAACCTTTTTAAATGGCTTTTCAAGGAGGAAATACTCTTCCTCTCAAAAAGAGGTAAAAGCTAATAATTAGCTACTTACATGTATTTACGGTGGAATTGACAAAAAACAAACACCCCCTAAATTACCCTTGCTATAACTAATTACGGTGGTTTGAGTCATCTAAAGCACAAAAGAAAAGAGTACTCTCACGTGCTTTGATACAAATGAATTTGCGGTCGCCTAGCTTATAAGTAGAGAGAAAACAAATGGTGCCTTTGATGCATCGGACAAGGCAGCGTACGGCAGGGTCAATTATTTTAGAGCGGTTACTGTGTCGGCACCACCTCTCGATGTTAATCTTGATCTCGATCTAGCAGTAGGGCCCAACAATGATGTTACACCATGAACAACAGGCGAAGGGGACAATGATTTCAGAGCGGTTGCTGTGTTGGGCACCACCTCTCGATGTTAATCTTGATCTCGATCTAGCAGTAGGGCCCAACAATGAGGGGACACAATGAGCCATATCATTGGGAACATTGGAAGAGAGAGAGAGAGAGAGAGCTTTTGGTTGGGGATACTTATTGTTGGGTGTTTGGGGTTTTTGGAGATGTTGTGGAGAAGATGAGTTTAGAGGAGAGTTTTGGATAGTTGGTGTACTAAAGCTCCGATATCATGAAGAAATTCATAGAGAGATTAAAGGCGTTCACACTTCAACATGTGATCCCTCCTGCTCAATGCATTTATTTATAAATTAAGAAGTAGAGTCCAAGAGGGAGTAGGAGCAGTAGGAGTAGATGAACTTTCTCCACACGTCTTACACGTGTGGGACTTAGTCTTTCCTTATGTGAGATGTCTCTCCCTCTCATACATACCTACGTTAGTTCTCCTAAGCTGAATATTAATCTTCTAGAGTATTTTTGTGGGAGAGTTCTTGTGCAGAGGAAGAGTGAGAAAGAAGTAAGCCTTTACTCATGTTTCTCTTATTTTGGTAAAGAAGAAAGCTCATGTTGCGTTCTCATGAACGTAAGTATATTGCTGAACGATGTAAATATATGTGCCTCTTGTCTCTTGTTTTTTGTTTGGTCTCTATATTTTTTGTTTCTTGTTTTTTATGTGGTTTTGCTTTGCCCTCATCGATTGTATGAGGGTGTTTTTCCACAATACAGAGAAGAGGACTGCCATGTCATAACCCTTTAGAATGAATTTATCTTTTATTCATTACATTTTATTATTTTCTTTATTATTATTATTTTACCTTTTATTTTATAATAAAAATTTGATGCTTGTTCCAGCTATATTTTAGATATTTATGCCATCTGGGATATACCCATTCATGGGTTCCACATATCAAAGATGTGGAAGTTCAGTGGAGATATTTGATGGCTTACATCATTTTAAAAAAAAAAATTTCCAGCAAATTTTATGAAGAAAAATTATGATACTCGGTGTACAAAGATGCTTCAAGGAGAAATGATTAAAAAGCCGCTCAGCTTGAGACCCAGGCGTTCATCAGGCAGTATCCATCATGGACATGCCTTGTCCCAAAAATCAAGCTGGTCCGCTCATCAGGTGATTTCCATTGTTTCAACACACACACACACACACACACACACACACACACCCACCCCTCGAACGAGAGGTAGCATCCATGGATTGACTACTCAATGTGACTCTTCTGAGTCAACTTTGATTTAGTCTGACCCAATCCGGTTCGGCACCTCGAGTTTCCTAAGGGAATCATCCTAAACTTGGATGAGTTTTGCTGATTAATCCCTGACTCGGTCAAGTTGCAACTCAGTCCAGATAAGTCACTTGAGTTAGCCAGTCTTAATTTTTTATTGGGTCCCATCACATCTGTATCAGATTGGCATTGCAAGATCCCGGTCTTCATCAGGTGGGGTCCAAGGTGAACAAGCCATGGCTCAACAATCAGGCCGGTCCACTCACCAGGTATGCTACATTGCATACATTTTGCTATTTGTTTTCCTAGCAATTCATTTTTCTCATGAACGGCTCCATTTGAGATGGTGGGTCCCTCCTAATTCAAACTATTATGTATCCAAAACTTACAAATGCTAGTGCGTATCGGTGGCAGGTTGCGGTAGCTGGATCTGGGTGTTCATCTCTTGAACATGCCATCCCCCAAAAATCGGACCCGTCAGCTCGTCAGGTGCGCTACGCATGTGATGACGATATTAACCAGTCATTTTTCTCAAATGTATGTCCCCCTCGAGAGAAGGTGGGTCACATCCAATTCAAAATGCATATACTCAAAACTTACACATTGGTTCGTATTGGTTTCAGATTGGCAGTGGCAGATATGAGTGTTCATCAGGTAGGGTTCATCAGGAGCATGCCGTAGCCAAAAATTCGAGCCCGACCACTCATGAGGTGCATTACATGTTGCTATTGTGTTTTTCTGAGGGTTTTTTTTCCTGATGTGCCATCTCACATGGTGAGCTGTTTGGAGGGTCTTGGTTGAATGTTCCAGATTGATGAATTCACATTGGTGGCGTGCTATTATTTCTACAAATGTTGAAGGAATATCGAATCTGGGCCATCCAAACAATACAATCAATTGGATTATTTGATGATTAGACTCCTAAGTTGACTCAAAATAGTAAACTAAAAATAGTAAATATCTCTTAACACATCAGAAAAGACTCTAAGATAAGATAGGACTATTCAAACCCTAAAATAATTCAACACTAAAAACAGTAAAATTCAACTTAAATAGACTCTCTTAACCTTGAGATTGACCTTTATTCACAAAATTCGTTGTAGCCAATCAACTTTGTACATAGTTGCCTCTTCCATAACTATTTGTAAAGTTCCGGCCATCGAAAACCATAGTTCATGTTATCCAATTTTTGCCCCATCTCCACCTCCGCGTTCCAATTTTTTCGATCCTGATTCTGCATAAAGTCGCTCGTGACATGTCCCACATCATGACGTCTTATCCTTTGTTCATTTGATTGTTCAAATTCTTATAAAAATTTCGTTGGTGCAAATTAGCATTTGGTATTATAATGCATCATCCTTCTTTTAACGTTATAGATGTATCATGGCCCAGACTTTAACGGTGTTGATTTGATATCGCAGGCAACTGTTTGTCAAACGTGTGGCAGCATGGGTTATTCTGAACTTCTTGAATATTGCAGTATTTGCAAGATTTCAGCAGTGCATTGGTATGATCCTATGTTTACTTTATCATTGAGCGATTTTTCTGTTCATATAACATAGTTGTCTATGCAGAATGGTATGGCACTTTTGCACAAATGCATGTTTTGATAATGATTTGTTGGTCCATCATGAATCATGGTGATCAATGGTTGCCATTTGATCATTGGAAGCAATGGTGGTTATTGTCTTGTCTTGTTTGGATGTGTGTCCGTAATTGTAGTTAAACGCTTCGCTCGAATGCTTAGAAGTCCGGTTATAAGGGGAAGTTGAGATAATTGTAAGATGGGTCATGGGAACAGGACTTCCAATAAATCTGGTTATTGTTGTTTAGATGAAAACCCTAGAATTGCTTTGTTCACAATGTTTCTTGTATCCACTTTTAGATTCACTCTTCAGTGGATGACCCACTGAAGAATTTCGGCTTAGAGTTGCCTTGCAATGTCGATTCTTGAAGACAGTTGAAGGCTCCCAACGATGTAATAGAGCTCTTGCGTATTGTCCCCACGCTTCTATTTTACATTGTATTGCAGTGGAAGTCTCTTATCCAAACAGGCGTCAGTGTATTTAGGTCAAATTACCTATTTTCAGGAGATGGGTATTGTAATTTGTAATTGTTGCACTTTTGTGGTATACTAGTGATGTAATTCGCAATCCAAACAGGCTCTAGTGGGAAAAATGGCTTTTATTTTAAAAGAGAACTGCTTCAAAAAGAAATAAATTCAAATGACCAATGAGTAACTCATCTTACATGGAAGCTTCCGACTTCTTTAGTTTTGGAAGGTGTGGAATTCAACCAAACACATGAAGTTGGCCGTTGTTGTGGAACCTGACTTCACATGATGGCTCCCATAATCAATGTTCCTGATCATAGTATTAAATATTCATCCATGAAGCATGTTTCATGCTGTGCATCAGATTTCCCTGCCATGATCCTAGTCACCTGACCCAGGCAGGCCACACATGTAAGATGGGTCATTGGAAAAGTCCATGTGTGGCCCACTTGATGAGTTGACCAGCCTGATATTCAGGCAAGGCTACCCTCACAGTGGGGACCACCTGATGTGCAGCTTGGATGCAGTGCATTTGTGTCTATCAGAACTCCTATGGAAATTTTAATCAACTCCTCTTATTCTCTTTCAGCTACTGTTCAGATCAAATGCCCATGACTGATGAAGTAGAACTTAGGTGGGCATGTGATGAATGCATGTTAACGCATCCAAAACTACATTCTCTCAATTGCTACCGATCCAACAGCAGGAGGAAAGTGGCGTTTGCCGCTCTTATTCGACGTTGTTGGAAGAAGAGAGACAACAGATCAGATGAAGAGAAAAAACCATTTAAGATTGGCTCCAGCGGCAGCGATTCGGACATGGTCAATGGCAATACAGTTGAAACAAATGGTTCATTGAGCTTGCTGGACACAATAAAAGATGGCTACGATCATGGCGTCCCAAGGACACACAATGGTGGCCCGGATCCTGTTTTGGAGAGCGTACAAGCTTCCGACAAATGCGATACTTTGGTGAGCATGCCATGTTGTGATGGAGGTAATCGGATTAGAACACAGCGGAGAAGGTTAATACTCGCTGACAACGGATTGGATGAAGAAATAGAAAATTTTAAGATTGGCCAGAATTGCATTGATCGGGATATGATCAACAGCAATCATGTTGTTCCAAGGACATGTGATGGGCCCCCAGAGTTTCAAGAATATGATAGTCATGTGGGCACTCAGCCGATCATCCATTCCATATGGAGGTAAGGAGTTTTCTTAGCCGTTTGATCTTGGACCTCTGATCCCTTGGTTTAAAATTGGAAAACTCCATTCCTGTAATCCATCTTTCGGCAATCCAAGTCGTTTGTCCATCCTGTAGGCCCATCATGGAGTGGACCCTACCAAGTGTCCCCTGTCAGATGTGTGGATTGCTCATTTGTCCGAGCCAACTTGAATTCGGTCGAGTACAATTCAGTTCATCACCATGATTCAGCATTGAAAATATGCCTGACTCAGACCAACTCCGACAAGCCAACCCTCAACTCGACTAAGTCACGACTCAACTTAGAATCGAACCGATTCCGTCTGAGTCACCCAGCCTTCAACCCACGATCAGATGAATCCTAGACAACATACTGTTATCCTGCAAATGGGACGGTTACGGTTGAGGGTTTGGCATTTAATGGGCAATATGTTGGATGGTTGAGATCTTTCAATGCAGGAAGACATGAAGGAGACATTTTGGGATTCTCATGTGTGCCTCACCACATGGCCTCATTTGACATGTTTGATGATTCTCATGTGTGCAGGGGATGGTTTGGGATTTGTGGTCGTAATTATGGTATGATATCAGGCCATTTATCGAATAAAGCATGTATTAAAGTCTGCAAAGGCGTGGAACTGTTGAAGCCGATGCTGACTGTGGAAATGCTACCAAGGGACGATGCATGGCCGAAAGCTTTCAAGCAATCTGCTCCGACCGATGAAAACATTGGCCTCTTTTTCTTTCCTGAAAATGGACGGTATGATTTTGTTTGGCACAGCTTTTTGTGATTGAAATCATCCTTGGGGTGGCCCACTATAGAGAATGCCAATGATTAAAAACTTTAAAACTTGACTTGACTCACTCAAAGGTTGTTGAGTCGAGCTTTTATTTTTCTTCTTTTTTATCTATCATTTCCACTTCTATCTATTACTTAAAATAAAAATATATTACTTAAAAATAACTGAATCGCCACAAAAATTAGTTTTTTATGAGTTAACAGAATCTTGAGTTGACTCAACATGTTGGCTTGTTTTGTTTTGTTTTTTAATTTAAACCATGGTAAATACTGCAGTTACTTTCCCATTAGATGATCCTAACTGTCCAATTAGGCCTCCATTAAACTCCACTAATCCCCCAAAACCCAAAAAATAAATAGACTTGATCAAATAACTTGAGTGGGCCCATTAAAATGACCCTTCATCCACTATTGAGAAATATTTGTAAATGGGCCATCCCGGATAATGGATCCCACTGGATGGATGGCATGGTTCACTAAAAGGTGGGCCCCACCCACTATATTATTGCAGTACAAGAATAATTATATTGCACGCTACAATTCACAATTCAAATTTCCTGAAATTTGTTTGTTTTGATTGTATTGTTGCAGAGATGAATCTGCGTTTGATCAATTGTTGTGTGAGATAAATGGTCAGGATCTAGCACTGAAGGTCATACTTGAAAAAACTGAGCTTTTAATCTTTTCTTCCCTTTTGTTGCCACCGCAATGCTCAAGTAAGTTTCAATTGTGGTTGGTGATATCTTTTTCTTTTGAATGCATGGATTAAAATAGTTCTAATGTGGGTCCACTTTGATGCATGCATGACATCCAATTCGCACATCATGTGCCTCCCTTCATGTTATCACTTGCATGGAAATCAGGCCGATCCGAAACTCAGATTGCGTTTGGGGCTCATCATACTTTATATATTCCATCAATACATTTAGAAGATGTGCCCCACCAGGTTTGATGGTCATGCCAAATATCAGTCCATTTCAAAACTCAGGCTACATTGCGTGATATTCGAGGTTTTACGCATGATTTTACATATGGTGTGGCCCACCTGAGCTTTGGATCGGCCTGAGTTTTCTGCCGAAAAGGAACCTTAAAGGCTTAAGGGGTTAACATGATAGACGGATTGGATACCATGTACATATAAAGGTGGGCCCTTGAGGTCAAGCTTCACTTACAAAGCTTTCTACCAACATGTCACTCACAACCATTCATCTGGTTGGGCCCATGTGGAAGTACACCAAATAGATGATCTTAGCCATCTAGTTATACCGCTGGATCATCAAATTAAAATCTGATGGTCAGGATCACAATATTCTTTCCAATTGTAACCGTTTCTTATATTAATTTGATTAATGCAGGATTTTATGGGAAGTGTTATCTGTGGGGTTTATTTAAAGGAAGGCAAAAACCTGATTATACACTAAATGAAAATCTACCCACTGTTAAACGCACTATTACCATAGATTATGATGACTTGTTGGATTTGATGTCCCACCTACACTCAAAGCTGATACCAATTTTGATGGACAGCCTACATCAAGTGGTCCCCACCTGCAGGGTCCTCCGTATAAAGCTTCAAATGGTGCCATGCCAATACTGGATTGGAAACTATTGTTGTAGGCGAATTCTACTAAATAGAGGTGGTCATCCCAATTTCCCTTGAAGTCGAGAATGCAGCTGCGAAGCATGTCTTCGAGGATTTGATTAACCCGCTCCGTTAGTCCGTCAGTCTGCAGATGAAAAGCCGTGCTGTAATCTAGCGTCGTTCCCAAGGCCTTCTGAAGACTCTTCCAAAAGCGTGATGTAAACCGGGGGTCTCGATCAGATACAATGGACACAGGGATGCCGTGAAGCCTAACTTCAGGTGCCATACGGTATGGTGCTCTGGAGATTGGTGCAGTCCCAGGTACCAGATCATCTAAAAGGAAATACAACTGAAATGTTTATTTAATTCAACCCTTTCTACATCGAAATTTGAACATAAACTAAATCTAATAACAAAATGATTTGAATTAAAACTAAACCTGATAAAAATAAAATACATAAAATAAAATAAAAATAAACCTGCCATGATCCTAGTCACCTGACCCAGGCAGGCCACACATGTAAGATGGGTCATTGGAAAAGTCCATGTGTGGCCCACTTGATGAGTTGACCAGCCTGATATTCAGGCAAGGCTACCCTCACAGTGGGGACCACCTGATGTGCAGCTTGGATGCAGTGCATTTGTGTTTATCAGAACTTGACGCAGGACAACCCTAATTATGATGCATGCTCATGGAGATAATTAAACAGCGGAAATAAAAGGAATAAATGATCTAAAATTCTAACAGTAATCATCATAACTGAGAAAATCATAAAGGAAACATGCAATGGAGCGGGCCATCACTACAACCATGGAGTATGGAATTCAATTACTACTTAGGTTGGATCCGGCGAGGGATGAGACCTCCCGATCTTGCATGGTCACACCCAATCGATCAATGAAGATCACTAGTCTGAAGAACCAAGAAGTTTCTCGGATTAGGAATTTGAGAATTTGAGGATTTAGGGTTTAGATCGGTTCTCAAGATTTTGATCGAAGAGGAATTAGCCAAAACTGAAAAATAGAAGAAAGAAAGTTATTACCTTGAGGAAGTTGGAGGGGCACAAGAAGAAATTAGAAGAAGAAGATCAAGGGGAGAGAAGAAACACCATTAGAGAGAAGAGAGGAAGGAGGCAACCAAAGGGTTTGCTTTTCATTAATCAATAGTTGAAATTCGTGTTTAGGGTTTTAGCCCACTTAAATAAGCAAATAAAGACATAAAATTACTAAAATACCCCTAGAATAAGCAAATAAAGACATAAAATTACTAAAAGACCCCTAACTAAGTCAAAAACACGCAAATAACATAAGTATGGGAACGTTTGGGCGCTCGGTCTTCTTTCTCCAATCTTCCTTCACATGTCTTCCCTAAGTGGGGTCTTCTATATGTCCAATCACATGTGAAAGGTCTTCAGCTCCTCAATAGTCGCCTATCCACAAGGACGACACTTGTGGTTGGCGCTTTCTTCGTTGGTACACCTTGAATGCACTTGTGTCCGCATCAATTCCCCTCGGGTGAGAAAAACTCGACTCCGACGAGTTGAAACTTTTGTAACGTTCAAGTAGATCTGGATCAATACCCTGCAATGCGTCGCCCGACAGCCACGTAGATTCAGACGATGGTTTGTTCTTCCACTTGACAAGATACCTTTGGAAACCTCCATCTCTCGTGGATAATATCTCGTCATCCAAGATTTTCTCAATTGCTTCTTTATGGGTAATGGGTGGAGGAGGGGGTGGAAGGGGTTGGGTAGCAAACTCAGAAAAAGGCCATGAAAGGGACGATGTATCAACAATGGGAGTATGGGCACGGACTAGATCTTCCACATTAAAAGTTGGATTAATGCTCATTTCAGATGGAAGGTCAACCCGATACGCGTTGGACCCAACCTTTTGTAATATCTTGAATGGTCCAGCACTACGCGCTTGTAATTTCTTTGCAGATCCTTGAGAGAATCGCTCTGGCCTTATTCGCACCATTACATAGTCTCCTTCTTGAAATTCTTGCACTCTACGATGAGAATCAGCTGAAACTTTATAATCATCATTGCTCTTATTTAACTGCTGTCTAATATGTGTATGCAAATCATGAATATGGCGTGCGAATGCATCGGCTGACTCAGAAGACCTTTGGGTAACAGACATAGGTAAGAGATCTATGGGCATTCTAGGTTTATAACCACTTACAATTTCAAAAGGACTCAATCCTGTAGATCTATTAACTGACCCATTATAAGCAAGTTCAACAGTTGGTAAAATTAGGTCCCAAGTCTTAACATGTTCACCCACTAGACAACGTAGAAGATTTCCAAGGCTACGGTTTACCACTTCAGTTTGACGATCTGTTTGTGGGTGGTAAGCAGTAGAAAATTGCAAACGAGTTCCCATAATGTGCCACAGTGTCTTCCAAAAATAGCTAGTAAATCGAACATCACGATCAGACACTATGGTTTTAGGTAACCCATGGAGACGCACTACACCATCAAAAAAGATACGAGCAACATGAGACGCATCTGACGTCTTCGAACATGGAAGGAAATGCGCCATTTTAGAAAAATGGTCCACAACGACAAAAACGGAATCGTGCTTTTTTATAGTCTTGGGAAGCCCGAGCATGAAGTCCATACTAATGTCCTGCCACAGAGCATGTGGCACTGGCAATGGCGTGTACAGCCCGGTATTTTGCTTTCTTTGCTTTGCCAGCTGACATGTTCGACACTGCCCTAAAACTTTGGCTACGTCTCGCTTGAGGCTTGGCCAATAGAAACGATCTTCCACGAGGGCAATGGTCTTATCACGACCAAAATGGCCAGCTATCCCTCCTGAATGAAGCTCCCAGATGAGGAATTCACGAAGGGACATACGGGGAATACAAAGTCTGTCTCCCTTGAAAAGAAAGCCATCTTTAAGAACATATTCACCCATAATATGCTGGTCACTAGAGAGCGACGCGTAAGTACCCCCAAAATCAGGACATATGGGGTATTCATCTTTCAGTTGCTCAAATCCAACTACCTCTACACTCAAGGAGTTGAGCAACGCTACTCTCCTACTAAGGGCATCCGTTGGTTTGTTTTCAACCCCGGCCTTGTGTTTCAAAACAAACGAATATTCCTGAAGAAACGCTACCCACTTGGCATGCCTTGGGTTGAGTTTCTTCTGAGAATGCAAATATCTCAAAGCCTCATGGTTAGAAAACAAAACGAATTCTTGCGGTAGGAGGTAGTGTCGCCAATGCCTCAGGGATTGCACTACCGCATAAAATTCTTTGTCGTAAGTGGAGTATTTTTGTTTTGCCTCATTCAGTTTTTCACTGAAATAGGCCACTTGGTGTCCTTCTTGACTCAACACTCCACCTATATCGACACCAGACACATCGCACGCTACTACAAAAACTTTAGAAAAGTCAGGTAGACGCATGACAGGAGCTTCCACCATCTTGCCCTTAATTTCTTTAAAAGCCTTGACGGCGGCTTTAGACCACACGAACTCTCCCTTTTTCATGCACTCGGTAATGGGAGCCATGATCGTGCTAAAACCCCTAATGAACCGACGATAAAAAGTTGCTAGGCCGTGAAAACTTCGCACCTCATGAATGTTCCTTGGTTCTGGCCACTCAACTATGGCCCTGACTTTTTCAGGGTTTGCTCGCATCCCTTCAGATGACACTATAAATCCTAAGAACACAACTTGGCTAGACATGAATGCACATTTCTTAAGATTAGCGTACAACTTTTCCTTCCTAAGGACACTACAGACCTTCTTTAAATGTTCAAGGTGTGATTCCTTAGTGGTACTATAAATAAGAATATCGTCAAATTACACCACTAGGAATTTTTCCATGAATGGCCTCAAAGTTTGCGTCATCACCCGCATGAAAGTACTGGGTGCGTTAGTCAAGCCGAAGGGCATGACCAACCACTCATACAGCCCATCTTTTGTTTTAAACGCCGTCTTCCACTCATCTCCTGGGCGTATACGGATTTGGTGATATCCACTCTTGAGGTCTATCTTAGAGAATATAGTGGACCTAGCCAACATGTCAAGCATATCATCAAGTCTAGGTATAGGGAACCTATACTTGACAGTAATTTTGTTTATGGCACGGCTGTCCACACACATGCGCCACGTGCCGTCTTTCTTTGGCGTCAACAATGCAGGCACGGCACACGGACTCATACTCTCTTGGATGAAACCCTTTTGCAGAAGCTCATCAACTTGCTTCTTTAACTCTGCATGCGCTGTAGGGTTCATCCTGTAGTGAGGAAGGTTCGGTAGAGTAGACCCTGGGACAAGATCAATGGCATGCTGTATGTCCCTCATAGGTGGCAACTCATTCGGTAAGTCTTCAGGAAATACATCACTGTATTCCTTCAGGACCGAGGTCACCTCACAGGGCAACTCTGATGGAACCTCAGGTGTAATTTCTCTAGCCACAAGGGCATACACCATAGAATCCTCCTTAGCCTCTTTTTCAAACTCTCTTGCGCTGATTATATGTAAAGACTTAGGTTTGGATTTCTCCATTTCTCTAGGCTCACTTGCCTTCTCATCCTTCTTCTTCCCTAGTGTATTCTCAGGTGGCATGGGATTAAGTTTGATCTTTTTACCATTATACATAAAAGTACACGCATTCGAACGGCCAAAGATCGTGACATCATTATCGAATAGCCACGGTCTACCTAGGATAACATGTCCCACATCCATAGGTAAAACATCACACCACAGGGACTCTTTGTATGACCCAAACTCGATGGGGACTAGACATTGCTGGGTGACAGGTATGGATGTCTTGTCAACCCAAGAAACTTTATATGGGTCTGGATGAGGTGTGGATTTCAGTTTTAAGCGATCTAAGGTGCTAGTGGAAATCACATTCTGACAACTTCCACTGTCCACTATCACCTTACAATTCTTTTCACCACACTTGGCAATAGTGTAGAAGATAGTGCTTCGACACCAGTCAGCACTACTTCTAGACTGAGCTAACACACGCCTGACTACTGCAAGCGTTGCTTCTCCATCCACTTCTTCATCAGTAAGTCCTCCTTCAAGGTGATACTCTTCAACTTCATAATCACCCTGGTCATCTCCACCCTCGTGGGACTCGCCTATAACTAAGGCTCTTCCACGGCTCTTCGTAGGACACTGATTAGACATGTGGCCAAGGTTGCCACACTCATAGCACCTCACTTGGCTCATGTTATTAGGACCGGCACCAAGAACCCCTTTGCCCTTTTCCTCCCTAGGCCTAGGCTGAATGGTTGCCTGTGCCCTAGGTTGATTACCAATATTAGGTCTAGTTCCTTGGGAACTAGATCTAGCATTGGAGTCTCGGGACTCAAAACGACGAACGACAGGAGTCTTCAGATATTGCTCTAACTCCTGCACGACTTGATATGCTTCATCTAAGTCCGTTAAGGGCCGAGTAATAAGCTCGCGCTGAAGATTCACACAAAGGCCCGTCTTGAAACGCGAGAGCGTTACTAGAGGATCTTCTCGGATATCACATCGCATCACATACTCTTCAAATTTAGCGATGTAGTCAGCGGTAGACATTGACCCTTGGCGTAAGGATTGCCATTGGTCAAGGAGCTTCTGACAGTATGAGAGAGGAATGTACTTCTCCTTTAACTTCTCGTTCATCTCATACCAATGTGTGATAGGGGCTCTACCAACTCTCTCTATCGTACGCTCGGTGTTAGTCCAGAAGAGCTTGGCTTGACCCACAAGCTTCATCTTAGCAAACCGCATTTGACGGTTTTCTGACATGCCATACCACTCAAAGTAGTGGTCCATGTCAGCAACCCAGTCAAGGAACGCCTTGGGATCCAAGCGTCCATTAAAACTCGGGGCCTCAACTCTCACACTCTTCATCGCACGCTCATATGGATCATAACGGTCTTGATGACCACATGTGGCTCGTGCCTCTCGCACCACACCACGACTGTTACCACGATCTCTATCTTCACTACCACCACGTGTAGCAGCACGTTCTTCAATGATTCCTTCTACTTGGGAGTGCGCATCTTCCCCTACAGCGGGGTTTTCCTTTTGGGACGCCTCTAGTTGCTCCACCTTAGTCATGGTAGTGGTAATTTGGTTCTCAAGGCGGGCAAACTCACGCCTTTGACCCGCTTCTAGGGTAGTTATCTTTTGTATCAATTGAGCAAGTTGCTCAGATAACTGCTCGTTATTCATGGTAGGTTGAAGTCCGAAACCTCTACCTCTTCTCGTGGGCATACAATGAAGACTTGAACCAAACTCTACCTAACTAGACTACTAGGAGTTATGACTTTCAAGATGAATGTGATGAATGCAAAACTACTATGAACTGACACAATTAAGTTGAAACAGGAAACAACTCAAATCTAAAAATTTTCCAGATTAGGAACTTTCTAAAATTGGAAAGTTTCTAAAATTGAAAACTTTCTAAACCTGAAACTTTCCTAAGTTAAACCTAAAAATCAAAACCCTAATTTGATAACTCGATCTAGACAAAAACCATGCAAGCCTAGTCTCTGATATCAAATTTGACGCAGGACAGCCCTAATTATGATGCATGCTCATGGAGATAATTAAACAGCGGAAATAAAAGGAATAAATGATCTAAAATTCTAACAGTAATCATCATAACTGAGAAAATCATAAAGGAAACATGCAATGGAGCGGGCCATCACTACAACCATGGAGTATGGAATTCAATTACTACTTAGGTTGGATCCGGCGAGGGATGCGACCTCCCGATCTTGCATGGTCACACCCAATCGATCAATGAAGATCACTAGTCTGAAGAACCAAGAAGTTTCTCGGATTAGGGATTTGAGAATTTGGAGATTTAGGGTTTAGATCGGTTCTTAAGATTTTGATCGAAGAGGAATTAGCCAAAATTGAAAAATAGAAGAAAGAAAGTTATTACCTTGAGGAAGTTGGAAGGGCACAAGAAGAAATTAGAAGAAGAAGATCAAGGGGAGAGAAGAAGCACCATTAGAGAGAAGAGAGGAAGGAGGCAACCAAAGGGTTTGCTTTTCATTAATCAATAGTTGAAATTCGTGTTTAGGGCTTTAGCCCACTTAAATAAGCAAATAAAGACATAAAATTACTAAAATACCCCTAGAATAAGCAAATAAAGACATAAAATTACTAAAAGACCCTAACTAAGTCAAAAACACGCAAATAACATAAGTATGGGAACGTTTGGGCGCTCGGTCTTCTTTCTCCAATCTTCCTTCACATATGTCTTCCTTAAGTGGGGTCTTCTATATGTCCAATCACATGTGAAAGGTCTTCAGCTCCTCAATAGTCGCCTATCCACAAGGACGGCACTTGTGGTTGGTGCTTTCTTCGTTGGTACACCTTGAATGCACTTGTGTCCGCATCAGAACTCCTATGGAAATTTTAATCAACTTCTCTTATTCTCTTTCAGCTACTGTTCAGATCAAATGCCCATGACTGATGAAGTAGAACTTAGGTGGGCATGTGATGAATGCGTGTTAACGGATCCAAAACTACATTCTCTCAATTGCCACTGATCCAACAGCAGGAGGAAAGTGGCGTTTGCTGCTCTTATTCGACGTTGTTGGAAGAAGAGAGACAACAGATCAGATGAAGAGAAAAAACCATTTAAGATTGGCTCCAGTGGCAGCGATTCGGACATGGTCAATGGCAATACAGTTGAAACAAATGGTTCATTGAGCTTGCTGGACACAATAAAAGATGGCTACGATCATGGCGTCCCAAGGACACAAAATGGTGGCCCGGATCCTGTTTTGGAGAGCGTACAAGCTTCCAATGAATGCGATACTTTGGTGAGCATGCCATGTTGTGATGGAGGTAATCCGATTAGAACACAGCGGAGAAGGTTAATACTCGCTGACGACGGATCGGATGAAGAAATAGACAATTTTAAGATTGGCCAGAATTGCATTGATCGGGATGTGATCAACAGCAATCACGTTGTTCCAAGGACATGTGATGGGCCCCCAGAGTTTCAAGAATATGATAGTCATGTGGGCACTCAGCCGATCATCCATTCCATATGGAGGTAAGGAGTTTTCTTAGCCGTTTGATCTTGGACCTCTGATCCCTTGGTTTAAAATTGGAAAACTCCATTCTTGTAATCCATCTTTCGGCAATCCAAGTCGTTTGTCCATCCTGTAGGCCCATCATGGAGTGGACCCTACCAAGTGTCCCCTGTCAGATGTGTGGATTGCTCATTTGTCCGAGCCGACTTGAATTCGGTCGAGTCCGATTCAGTTCATGACCATGATTCAGCATTGAAAATATGCCTGACTCAGACCAACTCCGACAAGCCAACCCTCAACTCGACTAAGTCACGACTCAACTTAGAATCGAACCGATTCCGTCTAAGTCACCCAGCCTTCAACCCACGATCAGATGAATCCTAGACAACATACTGTTATCCTGCAAATGGGATGGTTACGGTTGAGGGTTTGGCATTTAATGGGCAATATGTTGGATGGTTGAGATCTTTCGATGCAGGAAGACATGAAGGAGACATTTTGGGATTCGCATGTGTGCCTCACCACATGGCCTCATTTGACATGTTTGATGATTCTCATGTGTGCAGGGGATGGTTTGGGATTTGTGGTCGTAATTATGGTATGATATCAGGCCATTTATCGAATAAAGCATGTATTAAAGTCTGCGAAGGCGTGGAACTGTTGAAGCCGATGCTGACTGTGGAAATGCTACCAAGGGACGATGCATGGCCGAAAGCTTTCAAGCAATCTGCTCCGACCGATGAAAACATTGGCCTCTTTTTCTTTCCTGAAAATGGACGGTATGATTTTGTTTGGCACAGCTTTTTGTGATTGAAATCATCCTTGGGGTGGCCCACTATAGAGAATGCCAACGATTAAAAACTTTAAAACTTGACTTGACTCACTCAAAGGTTGTTGAGTCGAGCTTTTATTTTTCTTCTTTTTTATCTATCATTTTCACTTCTATCTATTACTTAAAATAAAAATATATTACTTAAAAATAACTGAATCGCCACAAAAATTAGTTTTTTATGAGTATTAACAGAATCTTGAGTTGACTCAACATGTTGGCTTGTTTTGTTTTGTTTTTGTTTTTTCGTTTTTTAATTTAAACCATGGTAAATACTGCAGTTACTTTCCCATTAGATGATCCTAACCGTCCAATTAGGCCTCCATTAAACTCCACTAATCCCCCAAAACCCAAAAAATAAATAGACTTGATCAAATAACTTGAGTGGGCCCATTAAAATGACCCTTCATCCACTGTTGAGAAATATTTGTAAATGGGCCATCCCGGATAATGGATCCCACTGGATGGATGGCATGGTTCACTAAAAGGTGGGCCCCACCCACTATATTATTGCAGTACAAGAATAATTATATTGCACCCTACAATTCACAATTCAAATTTCCTGAAATTTGTTTGTTTTGATTGTATTGTTGCAGAGACGAAGCAGCGTTTGATCAATTGTTGTGTGAGATAAATGGTCAGGATCTAGCACTGAAGGTCATACTTGAAAAAACTGAGCTTTTAATCTTTTCTTCCCTTCTGTTGCCACCGCAATACTCAAGTAAGTTTCAATTATGGTTGGTGATATCTTTTTCTTTTGAATGCATGGATTAAAATAGTTCTAATGTGGGTCCACTTTGATGCATGCATGACATCCAATTCGCACATCATGTGCCTCCCTTCATGTTATCACTTGCCTGGAAATCAGGCCGATCCGAAACTCAGATTGCGTTCGGGACTCACCATACTTTATATATTCCATCAATACATTTAGAAGATGTGCCCCACCAGGTTTGATGGTCATGCCAAATATCAGTCCATTTCAAAACTCAGGCTACATTGCGTGATATTCGAGGTTTTACGCATGATTTTACATATGGTGTGGCCCACCTGAGCTTTGGATCGGCCTGAGTTTTCTGCCGAAAAGGAACCTTAAAGGCTTAAGGGGTTAACATGATAGACGGATTGGATACCATGTACATATAAAGGTGGGCCCTTGAGGTCAAGCTTCACTTACAAAGCTTTCTACCAACATGTCACTCACCACCATTCATCTGGTTGGGCCCATGTGGAAGTACACCAAATAGATGATCTTAGCCATCTAGTTATACCGCTGGATCATCAAAATAAAATCTGATGGTCAGGATCACAATATTCTTTCCAATTGTAACCGTTTCTTATATTAATTTGATTAATGCAGGATTTTATGGGAAGTGTTATCTGTGGGGTTTATTTAAAGGAAGGCAAAAACCTGATTATACACTAAATGAAAATCTACCCACTGTTAAACGCACTATTACCATAGATTATGATGACTTGTTGGATCTGATGTCCCACCTACACTCAAAAGCTGATACCAATTTTGAAGAACAAATCAATGGTGGAGATCACCTGATACAACGAACCAGGGACCTTGTCCACGAGCTGAGAGTTGGTTAGTCCACAAGTAGTGATGTAGAGATGGATCGTCTCAATGGGCTTGTACGCAGGGCCCACTATAATCTGGGTTTGGAATGGGCCAATAAGCCCATATGCTCGTTGCGAAATGGAATTTTCATGCCTGCTTGAGTGAGCTTGTATTGGGCGTATTTTGGGCATTGAGTCTCGACGAATAGGCTCAATACCCTATTTCGACAATCATGACTCACTAGGTAGCTTTGGTACCAGATAAGCGATTGAGTATATGATGAGAGGAGAAAGTGGTGGGCTTGACCTTGCGATTATGCTTTCATCACCTTTGAGTAAGGTGGAGATAAGCTTGCATGGTAGGCTTGTATAGCTAGCCCATTTTAAGCTCTTCCATCCATTGCCCCATCTTTGACAAGCGCACATAAGCCCATGTGATATGTGTGAGTAAAAAATGTGTGAGTCAAAAACGTCAAGATCGCTTGATGAATAGGTTGAATTTAGAAAAGGAGGCTCAATGCTAATAGTTGATTTTCCGAGGGGTTGTTTGATGATGTAAATTCCATTTCCACAAAGTAACATTATCTATGGAAAAAGGGTTAAAATTTTCCAGGACACTGTATTCGTGGCCCACCATTTATTAATCTCCATATCCTTCCCATACAAGAGTTTAAATCCACCATGGATTTACAACTCATCCAAGTTGACTTCATCTTCGTCGACTCCGATCTTGTATATCCCCATGTAGGGGTGGGGATTTGGCCCCCAGCTAGCTTGATCTGGATCCTTTATAAAGATCTTGATTTGTGAATTTATTTTCAATGATTGGACGTTTTTAGCTGTTTTTATATGCACTTTGATGGACTCTATTAAATCAAATTGATTCCATTGTGAGAAATGGATCCATAATGTTTGGCCCATCAAATGCTTCTAGTAATGGTTAAAAACTCATGAGCATTTTGTATTAAAGATTCTTGTGGAAGTGGCTAAACCTTGGGTTTACATGAGAGTCTTGCTTGGTTTGTTTGAATACACTGAATTTCGACATACACTAACATCCCTAGACAAAAGAAGTCAGGAAATGTGTTTGGGTGTTGGGTTCCTCCCTAGCCCAGTCATGTTGGAGAAATCGTTGAGCCTATTGCACTAGTCATATTAACCGTGGGGTGTAAACTATCTCAAAGAGAGTGACCAAGTCAGTGCGCCTTGTCTGCCTCTGCATGGATTTTATTCTTTTTCCTTGCACTATAGGTGTGTATTTCATTTTTATTTTTTGTTTATTCAATTTTAAGTTCATATGTGGCCCCTATAAACTCAAATTCCTACTAGATATTCTTAATGCATTATCAAATCGGCTCTATAATGTATTTGTAGATCGCTTTTGAAAAGAAACACCAAATAGAAGTGATTGTGAAAAAATACATTGTCTGTTGATATTTTAAATACCTATGAGATCACTTTAGAGGGATTAAATGTGATGAACTTTTTAAGTGGACGTGGTTATTGAAAAATTGCCTTAATTGTGGAATTATTTATGGAAAGCTTAGTTGTATTTGTGAACACCTCCCGCACAAGCGCTACATTGCCCTCACCTTTTGGAATTTATTGGTGTATCTAGAGTATGTTATGAAATCAGATGTAAAAATGTATTTGGTTCGGAATCACCACCTGTCAAATGAAATTCAAAATTTAGGGCCGGCTAAAAACTGTAAAATCGCTTAGGGGTCTGTGAATCTTACGATTTCCTAACTCAAGTGACTCTTGTGGTTGGTCTGTCACCGTAGATTTTGAATAAGAGTCTCGGTGACGGAAAATAAAGAGATTAAGCATAATTTTTCGCTCGCACAATATGCAGCCTTTACTTTATAAGATTTTGTAGTTTTTTTGAGATCTAACAAATTTTTGGCAATTTTATATTTGACTATTCTTCCCATAACCTACAAGGACTGAGCAGGCGAAAATAAGAAAAATAAACTATCTAGCCTTAGATTGCAGAGTCACGTGACACTGGGTAGGCAAATAAAATAAAAATGCAGTGAATGAAATGAAATCTAAATTAGTCTTACTCCGTGGATCTAAATATCGTTAGATAGGTAAATAAAATAAAAATGCAGTAAATAAAATTAAGTATCAATTAGCCTTGCTTTGCAGTATGTAAGATTCGGGCCAAGCAAATAAAGTAAGAAAATGAAGAGGGAGAATAATGCGGAATGTGATAGAAGGAAATGTGAATGTGCTCGATGCATTAGGAACGTGTGGAATTGAATGTGACTTAAATTGAGGTAGATAAACTCTTAGCTTTATTGACTTCTTTAATAACTTTTTTTTTTTAATCTCCTATGTCAGGCAGCATGTCTGTATTTTCCTCTATTTATGCTCTCTGTTTCTTTCTCTTTCACTCTATGGGCGCGCCCGACGTTTGAATTATAAAGTAATATATATTGTACTTATGATAAATATTTTAATATAAAAAATATAATATATTATAAGTTAAAACGTAATGATGACTTATATATGTATATATATATATATATAATTAGCTTGTCTTTTTCTGTAAATTATTTAAGTGTTTGTATCTTGTTCCTTATTTGTTCTTTTTTGGTAATCTTAGTTTCGTTGGAAAGATGATTAGATAAGCTTCTTAACAAGACTAGAATCACTTCGATCGAATTCCGTTTGACATGTCGAAAATACGATCGTTCAGTATTTGAAATCAATTGTTTGGAATTTTACCGATTGTTTGTTTTCAATGATTATAGGCTCATTGGAAATGTTGCTTGATAAACTTTTAAATGGAACTAAAATCATTTCAATCGGATCTCGTTTGACTAGTTTAAAGTGTGGCTGGAATTCTTATGGTTTTGGTTGTTCGACAATGCGTTGTTTTGATAAACGGACTGGATCTTTCTGATTATAACCTAGATTGGAGAAAACTTAAGTTTATTAGGAATATCATTTGACCACATTTCCAATGAATCATAAATAATCTTGATCAGTCAAAAAATTTGCTTTAAAGAATGACCATACTTTCCTCAATCTCAAACATGTGATCTTTTATGCTTAAACATGACATTATCCGGGAAGGCTAAGTAGTATAAAGAGTGATATTTAGGTAGAGAGAGTTCATTTTTTTTTTCCTTATTTATATTTATTTTTTCTTCCACACATCAGTTGCTACGTATAGAGAATTTTTAGAGTTTTGGAGTTCTGATGTATGATTGTGACCGAATCGTTACTGAATTTGACGCTAGCCGATCAGGTTCATTGGTTGTCTTAGGGATGTGCCGAATATGCTCCCGGTTTGATTCGTTTGGATTTTCAATGATTTCTAAGTTAGTTGGAGATAATTTGTTGAAGTTAAGTTGAAGCTCAAAGAGTAGCTTATTCTTATTTTAGGTGGAGTGTCTGCATTTATTTATTTATTTTTTGAATTGAGGAAGAAGTAATGGGACAAGATAAAAGTTTATAAACTAAAGATGAGGTTTTTAAAGTCAATATCATGAATGTGAAATTTTAGAGAAAACCCAGTAACCTAAGAAAACCCCAAATGAGGATTAGTGGTGGGCCCTCGCTTGATGAATGGTACTTATGAAGCTGGGTCATGTAATGCACAATTCACATCAAAGGTGGGCTCCACATGATGGACTATCCACATCAAAGGTCGGACCCACATGATGGATGATGTATATTGAAGGTCGCCTTACATGATGGACGGTTAACATAGAGGTGGGTCCACATGAAGAAAGACCTATATTAAAGGTAGGTCCCACATGATCAATGCTCTACATCAAGGTGGGTCCACATTAAGGACAGAGTAGGCCTCACATCATAGTGTGGCCCATCATGATGGACGACCCATATCTAAAGTGGTCCTATATGATAAATGATCCACATAAAAGGTGCACCCCACACCATGGATGGTGAACATCAAATGTGGCCCCACATTATGTACATCATACACGAAAGTGTGGCCCCGCCCCGTATGATGGACAGCCTACATCAAGTGGTCCCCACTTGATGGATGACCTACATCATGGTAGGACCTACATAAGGGACTGTCCACATCAAGGGTTGGCCTCTAATATGAATGACCCACATCCAAGGCAGGCCATGCATGATGGACAACCCAATTCAAAGGTGGGGGCCCATATGATGGGCAATGTACACTGAAGGGTCCCATATGACGGATGACCTACATCAAGCACCAAAGGTCGGTCCCTAATGATAAATGGTCCACGTCCAAGGTTGGCCATTCATGATGAATGACCCACTTTGAAGGTTTGGTGCAGATGATAGACAGTCCATATCAAAGGTGGGCTCCACATGATGGACAACCTACATCAAATGTTAACATGAGGTGAGAGGCATGACAGCAAATACCCTTAAAAATTTTGAAATATTTTACCGAATGCTCTTATCTTCAATAAGAGCTTTTTTTATTATCAGAAAAAATATATTTACCAAACAAACTTATTGTAAAACAAATGCTAGAACAAATAAATAAATAAATAAATAAAATATCTTAGTTCTCTACCTCTTATTGGATTAGATAAGATATGCCAAATGAGGCCCCTTAATGTTCTAAATGCATTGTTCAATTTCCGCATACACATCATGCTGGGGGCGCGCTTCTTGACCTCACCACAAATGAGCTATAACTATGTGATGGATTTTAAAATCCATTAGTAATCTTGTTGTATCTCCTCTTAGGATCAGATGATATGATATCAGGATTAATCTAAAATCCTTTGTGTCGGTCGGCTGAAAAGCATTTGCTCCCCCGTTGGGGTGCAGACATGGCGGTAGGTGGTTTGAGAGGCGGTTGCCTCGTTGGAGCCCAGACGCCGTGCTCGTCGCTTCGTGCTCGAGGGTAGTGTCTAATTTGGCCGCCCCGCGGCACTTGCGCAGTAACCCCAGGTCAGGCGGGTACACCGCTGAATTTAAGCATATTAGTCAGCGGAGGAGAAGAAACTAACCAAGAGATTCTCCTAGTAACAACGAGCGAACCGAGATCGGCTCAGCTCAAACACTAAATGAAATTTACATTGTACCCAATGCAATTCCATAACAAGGCGTAAATCCTCGATCACACTTATGAAGAGCTAGAATATGAAAGGGTCTTATGTCAATTGTCACTGTCCATATAATGCATGAATAGTCACTTTGGGAATAGGGATGCATTCCATGCAATAATTCTTGGTCCCACCATGTTCATCATTTATATGCCGTCGAAACCATTCACTAGGTGGGTCCCACTAGGATTAATCAACATCTTGAAAATTAATATGATCTAAAACTTGGGTAGGCCACACCAAGGGGAACAATCTTCAATTGAGCTTATTTTTGTTATGTACAGTGGAAATGGATTGGTGAAATTGATGGACAGCCGATTTTAGGCAGATAAATTGCACCCGCCTCCAATCAGTCATAGGACAATTAAACATGGTGTGACTCTGACTGTGGGGTCCATCATGATGTATGTATTGTATATCCACACCATCCATCTGTTTTGCCATCTAAACATGGTGTGGCCCTGATTGTGGGGCCCACCATGATGTATGTATTGTATATCCACGCTGTCCATATTTTTTTCCGTCTCATCTTCTAGCATGGTCCCAAAAATGAAGTACATCCAAATCTCTGGTGGACCATACCATAGGAAACAGTGGTGATTGAACACGCACCATTAAAAACTTCCTAGGGCCCACCTTAATATTTATTTGCTATCCAACTTGTTGATAAGGTCACACATACCTAGATAAGGGGGAAAATAAATATCAGATTCATCCAAAACTTTTGTGACCCACAAGAAGTTTTTAAAGGTCAATCACCACCATTTACCATGGAATGGTCCACTTGAGATTTGGATTTGTTCCATTTTTGCGCTCATGCCTTTAATTGAGGTAAAATGGATCGATGGTGTTGACATACAAGACATACATCAAGGTGAGCTTCATGGTCGCAGCCGTGTTTATTATTATTATTATTATTATTATTTTAAGATCATTGCGTATTTCCTCATGCAACAAATCACCGTATATTGTTTTCTTTGAGCACTTAGCCATTATATCACCTTCTCATGTTCAACTAATTATAGATGTTCGGGTCCACCATTGTGCATGTGTCATCTAACCTGTTCAACATGGTCACTCGGCAGTGAAAATAGTACACCCCCAATAATCAGGTTGATCCAAACATCAGGGTATCTACCA
This sequence comes from Magnolia sinica, assembly GCF_029962835.1. Taxonomy (NCBI): domain Eukaryota; kingdom Viridiplantae; phylum Streptophyta; class Magnoliopsida; order Magnoliales; family Magnoliaceae; genus Magnolia; species Magnolia sinica. Next base: position 93,170,747 of record NC_080579.1, read on the forward strand.
AGTGAATTTGAAGATTTTTTTGGTGGTTGTATTTTGTTTTCTATGGCGTGGTCTATTTGATGATTTCATTAGCTTGATTTATGAGGCATTCAATTTTTATGGCTGAGCAACCTTGTTGGGTGAGTTGGATGCCATTCATTGGTCCTATGTAAATTTCATTCAAAATTTGTAAATGATGGGAATGATTAAATTAATCTAGGTATCATATCATTCAGTACTAAAGTAAATACCACATGATTTTCGGTGGATTTCGAAATCTACTACATTGGTGAGTCCCACGTTAATGTTTGTGGTTTATCTATGCTTTCCATCCATAAACACCTTTTACACGTGACATTTGAGTTGCATATCCGTACAAGTGACCAACACTAGTTGTGAATGGATCCATTGATTACAATTCCATAGTCCACCTAACAAGAATTTTCCTCAATACAACATTCTTTCATGAGAAGAATTTGATCCAAACATGAGGATTGAATAGCCAAAATACCATGATACTTCCAAACATCGTTTTGCAATATTGATGTTAATTCCATCTAATGCAATTTTATGCCATTTAGTCTTGCGAACCAAACAGACATCTAGCATCTCCCATCCAAAAGAGGCAAATGTATATACAATTGCAATCCTCGCTATTTTTCGTCCTCCATCCCAATTGAGTCTTGAATCTCCTTCATTTTAGAGCCCATGTCCCAGCATGATCTGGCAAAATGAATGAGTGGGATGAATTTGTCAGGAACATCACAGTAGGCCCTCCTTGATATATGTTTTTCTTTATAGATGGACTCCTCCTTGGTATATGTTTTTTTTATCGCCACACTGTCCATTTATTTTTCTAGACGAATATCCAATTCTCAGGTGAATCATATTATGGTAAACAACCGTGATTGAGCACACCATCGTTGAAAGATCACATAAACATGATCACATAAACATTGACGAAGGGAAAAAATAAATATCATCTTAATCGACAAGAAGTTTTTAATAGTCAATCATCACGGTTTTCTATAATATGGTCCACGTAGAGAATTGTATGATCCAGAAACCGGATGGACAGTGCTGGATATAGAATACATACAACGAGATGGGCCCGTGGCTACACTTAATCCGCTTCTGTTCCAGCCACAGCCTTTTATTTTTTATTTTTTGGGTTAGCTTGTTAGTACATCCACTGTCAGTTCACACTCCACTGTTAGCCACCCCCACTAGGGATTCGATACAAGACCTCAGGGTTGAAGCGAGATATCTTTCGCTCAGTCCACAACTGGAGCTATGGATCAGGGTGTATTCCAGCGACAGCCTGTAATAGGCAATCCACGTCCTAATCGGATGCGGATTAGGTACTACCCACCACTTCCAAAGCGAAATCAGATTGCGTACTCAGTTACTCATTATGCTCTTATGGTATTGAGTAAACTCTGTTGGGCCTACCGTGAATGTATGTCGTTTATCCACGCCGTCCATCCGTTTAAGGGGTTGAAAGTTGGAACCAAAATCGAAGCATATCTAAATATGAAGTCGACCATACCACGGGAAAATGTGAGAATAATGATTTCCACTGTTGAAACCTTTCCAGGCTGCACAATGATGTTTATTTGTCATCAAACCTGTCAATAACATCACATAAACATGGATGAAGGGAAAAAATAAATATAAGCTTGATCCAAAACTTCTGTGGCCCTTAAGAATTTTTCAACGATATATGTTCAATTCTCACTTATTCCCGTGGTGTGATCCATTTGAGCTTGGGATGTGCTTCGTTTTTGGTCTCAGGACCAAAAATTATATGATAAAATGGATGGAAGGAGTGGATAGAATATATAAATAACGGTGGACCCCACAGTTTAAGCTTACTGAGTTACTCACTACCGAATCCGCTTCCTTCTAAAGCTACGGACCGACTAAATTGGATTGTCATACTTAGTAAACTCTGTTGGGCCCACCGTGAATGTATGTGATTTATCCACGCCATCACCCTCAAGATTTTTTCAACGGTAGATGTTTAATTCACACTGTTTCCCACGGTGTGGTCCGTTTGAGCTTTATATATACTTTATTTTTTGAGGTCAGCACTAAAATTATCTAGTAAAATGGAGGAAAGGAGTGGATAAAATATATATATCATGGTGGACCCCAAAGAATTTACTTAGTACGCTTAGCGTGCGTACTGATGCGTACTGAGTTACTCACTGGCAATCTGCTTCCTGGACCGATAGGGGCTGAGGGGCCACGGTGATGTATGGGTTCTATCCACACGGTCCATCCATTTTTTCATTTTATTTTTTGTTACAAGCCTAAAAGTGAGTCAGTTCTAATGCTCAAATGGTCCACACGGTGCTGATTAAATACCTATTGGTGAAAATTTTATGAGGGCCACAGAATTTTTGTATCAACCTAAGGTTAGATGTAGGGCTGAAAGTTGGGCGGGTTCAACCGGACCGAGCCGACATTGGGTTGGGCTCAAGCAGGATATATTAGGTCCAATCTCAAACTTGGGCTATACAAACATCAACCCGATAAAACTTGGGTTGGGCTCGGGTTGAGGTCTCGGGTTGCCCAACCCAACCCTAACCCGATCAATATATAAGTTATTTATAAATTATAATTGAGTGTGGATTGTTTGTGTCGAAAGCACATTAGTAATGTCGGGTCTCATTTGTCCACGTCATTTCCAATGACTTAAGCTAACAAGATATGCCGGATTTCTCTCTCCTAAATAGATTGCGTGCTATGATACATGACTTTTGAAGGAGTAGTTGTCCTATATATAGAAAATAAGTCTTATATTGAAATATAATAAATTAATATAATAACGAAAATATTAGCACGTATACCCGACCAACCCGATCAACATGACCAAGCCCGCTTGGGTTGGGCTTGGGTTGAGAATTCCCAACCTAAGGTTAGGTTAGGTTGGGTTAGGTTGGGTTGGGGCATAGGAACCTTGGGTTGGGTTAGGGTGGAGCACCAACCCGCCGACTTTCAGCCCTAATTAGATGGCATTTATGATATGAAAAAAAATGTTTGGACAGCCTGGATAGAACTCATACATCATGGTGGGTTGTTCCAATCCTCATCCGTCCAAATCTAAGACGGTGCGAGCCTACCTTAATGTATGCATTCTATATGGAATTTGCCGGATATGATATCAGCTTGATCCAAAAGTTTTGTGGGTCGTAGTGGTCAATCATCGCTTTTTTCTATGGTATGGTCCACCTTAGAATTGGATCTGCATCGTTTTTGGAATTACGCCTTAAAATGATTTGGCAAAACAGATGGACGGCGTGGATATAGAATGCATACATCAAGGTGGGCCTCCCGGTAAGGACCACCTAATCCGGTCTCCTGATAAACATATCATCACGTTTCGTGGAAACGGATTGGCTACTTCCCCGCCGCCAGACAATGGCTGATGTTCGGTGTTATGTGGGCCCCACCATGATGTATGTGTCTCATCCATGCTGTCCATCTATTTTTCTAGATTAATTTCGTGTAGGAGACCAAAAATGAGATATATTCCAACTTCAAGTAGACCACATTAAAGGAAACAGTGTTGAATGAATATCAACCATTAAAAACTTTTTGGGGTCATGAAAGTTTTGGATCAAGCTGATATTTGTTTTTTCCCTTCATCTATGTCTGTATGATCTAATCAACAGATTGGATGTCAAATAAACAGTACAGTTGGTCAGTTGGTCTTAGGAGGAATTTAATGGTGGATATCCAATCACTATTGTTTTCCTGTGGTGTGTTCAATCTGAGATATATATCACTCTCATTTTTTGGATCAAGCCATAAAATGATCTGTAAAAATGGATGAACGGAATGGATGAAACAAATACATCATGGTGGGCCCACAGCACCGACCATCAGCCACCGGGGTAGTGTCAGGGGGAGTAGCCAATCCGTTTCCACGTTTCGTAGCTTCACCTTCCCGACTGCGAATGTCTCTCATCATTACCGTTCATCGGAAGCACACTATCTAGACGGACAGGATAATCCGATCTACACTTGGTTTTTACCATTTACCATCCGTAGTAATTCGTAGTAGATGTTCAGCTCCGATTAACAATTCACCTCGCCACGTGTATCAATCGAAACGGTTCTACCGTACATCCATCTCCTCCGCCCGTGTATCAAGTAGCTTTCCTCGCAGTTCTTCCTCAGTACCGTTTTCTTTCGCTACTGAAGAAGAGTCAGGTGAGTTCAAAGCATCCCATCTTTTTCTGGACACCTCCTTTTTGATAGATACACCCCTTTTCTCTACTTCTGTTAATATACAATCATCCAAATTCGTGATATTTCTATTACTAAAAAGTAGAAAAGAGGGATGCATTTTCCTCAATGGGGTGTGTAAATGTAAGTTCTTTCTGCGCTTTTGTTTTCTTCAACCGGAAATTACCAAATACACCCCATTGCATGAAGATTTCCTTCTTCGATTTCAAAGAAGATTCGAGATTCTTCTTTGAATTTGAAGAAGATTCGAGAATCTTATTTGAATTCGAAGGGCAAACCTTTCAATTTTGCTAATTATCGTAGTCTCGCCCCAAATTTCTCGGGAGATTTTCAATTTTGAGGGTTTTCTCGGGATATTATCGCGAAAATATTGCAGAAAATAAAACATTTAAAAATGTTTATTGTAAAATATTAAATAAGTTTAAATTTTAAATAATAAATTTATATAACAAATTCCTTGATTTTTTTTATATACTATTTTTCGAGTTAATATTGTGATAGAAAGGGAGATATTTTAAAATTTTGCTAATTATCAGTCTCTCCCCCAAATTTCTCGGGATATTAACGGGAAAATCTTGCTGAAAATAAAATATTAAAAAAAGTTTATTGTAAATTATTAAATAAGTTTAGATTTTAAATATATATTTATATAACAAATTCCTTAATTTTTTTTTACTAATTATCGAGTTAATGTCGTGATAGAAATGCGATATTTTAAAATCTAACATCATTTATTAGTGTATTTCTCGTGATATTATGGAGAGATTTTCAAACTTTGGGGTATATTAGTCTGACTGCTAATTATTAGATTATTGATGTAATTAAGATTAATTAAAGTGTATTATATTAACACTGAATTAAATACAAGAATGTCCTTCATTCAGCTGGTTGTAGATGGGAAAATCGTCCAATAGTTGCGCGTGGGGCCTGCTGTCGTTTGTGCCTGGCATCCAACCCCGTTGAGCTTTTCAACTTTTCCTGTTGGATATGTAACACTGGCACTGGCCAATTGTATGTTTAACCATTAATGGCCACCAATTGGATTGTTAGGATTGTTCCATCAGTTATATTTTGGGCCATGCTCTGTCCACAATGGAGCTCCCAAAGTTTATGGTCCAGTAGTCAGTATCTTTTTTTTTTTTTGGGAATATAAGCAAATTTTATTAGTCCCAAAGGGCCAGAAGCCCAAGAATAACAAGAGACCAAGAGCAGGAGGAGAAAACCCAAAACCTAGGCCAGGGAAGCAAAAAATAAAAGATAAAAAATAACAAAAAGAAAAAAATGAAAAAGAAAAGAAAAAAAGAAAGAAACCCACACCCTGGGCCAAGGACAAAAGTAGGAGCCCACACCTTTAAAGAATTGTGGACAAATTTTTTGTTGTATTATTGATAGGCTAAACATGATGTATAGAAGTTTTTAATTGACTGAATTTTCTTGCAGTATTAATTTACACATGTTCCCAAATGAGGCTGTCGCAAACAATGCTTACGAAGAACTTTCAAAGATCTTTGCACAAATGAAAGGGAACCCCGAGCCGAAAGGGGCCCCTCAGTTGACATCTTCAGATGGAAAATTCTTACATGATTATGTTCTACAATTACAAAAAAAGCTTGTTCGGCAACAGAGAAAGGTAATTTTGCGAAGAAAACTAAACAAGAGAGTGTTAAGGGTTCAAAGAAGTAATGAGTGTCTAACATCATCTTCAAATGTTTACATACAATCAAATTGTCTTGTTACAAGTTGTAAGAAACATGCTTCAGAAAACGGAATGGAATTATTGTGGGTGAAGCATCTTGATAGTATGTGTAATGAAAGGAGAGCTTGCAATGATATTTCAAGTCAAAATGTAGACTTGGAGGTTGCAGATCCTAATCCATTGAGAACCCCTTGTGACAAAAGTGTCCGAGAAAGCCCTGGGTGTGAAAAAGATATGGATGCTACAAGTATCAACCCTAACAGACAGGTAAATTGTAATTTTGTATTAATAGTGAATTTGGTTATTTTAGTCATGATGCACTTTGGTGGTTGTTTCCCAACTGTTTGTTTCTGATTTTTTCTAGTTTTGAATTTGGATAGAATTACGGTTATGTGATTTTGTAAAAAGAATTAGGGTCCGTTTGGGCAGGGGATCCCTCATAAACAGGATCAAGTACTAAAGTGTCATTTTCCTTCGCACAAATGCAGTTAGTGGCATTTCATTTTTTTAAATTTTTTTTTTTTTCCTTTTTTCTAGTATTTTTTCATTACATTTATGTGGAGCAAAGCGGCGGTGAATCTGACATAGAGGGCATGTGGCCTATCAAAATCAGGATTAGGCTTAATCATGATTTATTAGGATCCCATACCCAAATGGGCCAATCTTTCACACAGTTGGGATTGGTGCTATTAAATAATAAAGTGGTACCTGACCAACTGTTATGAAATGTGTGATTTGAAGTCGTGTTCAAATTATCGAAGTAAAATGGCAACTTACGTCAAACTTTGAGGATGTATTTTGGATGTACTCCAAATTTGAAATGGTTAAAATATTCTTGCAGAATGAAAGGTCATATGTTGCCCTGTTCTTTTAGGCTGCAGTGCAGAAATCAGAAATCATACTAGATTGGATACTGCCTTTTTGCTTTCCAAAATCATTGACATTGATTTGAAGTGGAAAAGAGGAAAATCATATGCTGCCTGATATGGTTTTCAAACTTTCCTTGAACTACAGGCAGAACATTTTGCAATCCACCCATCCAAAATATTTAGATGTGCTTTGAATCTCTTTAGCAGATGTCATTAGTCTCCTTGCCTTTGGGCTCGATCGCATTCAACTTTTATTGATAAAGTAGACAAGCCGTTAAAGGCATAAAAGACATGTATGTACAGGGGTGCCATTACTAGAGTGAAGTGGTTTGTGGGGGAGACTAATGAGTTTCCAATAGGCTGTCAACAGGTTTGGTTTGGGTCACGTACTGGTGCACCTCTATCTGGACCCAAAGGAATCAGATTCAGGTCATGTTTAGTTCGGATATGAGTGCCATATCTTGAGGTACTTGATTTGATTCTATCATATTCAGGTAATCTGTCAGGTCCTGTTGGTTCTAGTGTCGGGCATGAATTATTATTGGGAATGACGAAATGGGGTTTGGATCCAGAATCAGATCAAGAATGTCCAGATTCAGGTTCGAGTTTGGACCCAGATTCTGGTTCATACTAGAAGTAGAAACACGCTTCTTGTATGGTTTTTAAATTATAAATATTGTTTAATAAAGGATAAAACTGACAAATCATAAATTTTGGGGCCCCAAAGGGCACCTCAGTCTGGCATCCACCCTGACCCAATATCTAGTTGGATTTATATGTGCAGACCCGAACCTGGGCTAACTACTAGTCAGGCCAGAAATCTAGATCTAGATCCTATAAAGTGGAGTTGTATATTTCGGGTATCCACTGGTCCAGGCATCTGCGACAACCCTATTTCTTAGTAGCAGTGAGTCAGTGACTCTTCATTAGGGGTTGGCATTATGCCCTTTAGCTTTTTATCCCTGTTATAGATAATTGAATCACTAGTACATGGGATGAGGTCCTCTAGTGTCTATTGCCTGTGGATGACGTGTTATTGCTTAGAAAGGCGGGGAGGGGAAAATGGTAAATTGGAGAAGGCTCGCTCTAAATCTATAGGCGTGGAAACTATCAGAACCAAGATGTAATACTTGGAATGCAACTTTGGTAAGAAAAATTATAGGGACGATGCTTTAGTCAAAATCAGCTGTCAAGAGATTCCTTAATGTGATGTATTGCATTAGCTTAGCCCCATTATTTAAAAAGGATGGGTGACGCAGGACAGCCCTAATTATGATGCATGCTCATGGAGATAATTAAACAGCGGAAATAAAAGGAATAAATGATCTAAAATTCTAACAGTAATCATCATAACTGAGAAAATCATAAAGGAAACATGCAATGGAGCGGTCCATCACTACAACCATGGGTATGGAATTCAATTACTAGTTAGGTTGGATCCGGCGAGGGATGAGACCTCCCGATCTTGCATGGTCACACCCAATCAATCAATGAAGATCACTAGTCCGAAGAACCAAGAAGTTTCTCGGATTAGGGATTTGAGAATTTGGGGATTTAGGGTTTAGATCGGTTCTCAAGATTTTGATCGAAGAGGAATTAGCCAAAACTGAAAAATAGAAGAAAGAAAGTTATTACCTTGAGGAAGTTGGAGGGGCACAAGAAGAAATTAGAAGAAGAAGATCAAGGGAAGAGAAGAAGCACCATTAGAGAGAAGAGAGGAAGGAGGCAACCAAAGGGTTTGCTTTTCATTAATCAATAGTTGAAATTCGTGTTTAGGGCTTTACCCCACTTAAATAAGCAAATAAAGACATAAAATTACTAAAAGACCCCTAGGATAAGCAAATAAAGATATAAGATTACTAAAAGACCCCTAACTAAGTCAAAAAACGCGCAAATAACATAAGTATGGGAAAGTTTGGGCGCTCGGTCTTCTTTCTCCAATCTTCCTTCACATATGTCTTCCCTAAGTGGGGTCTTCTATATGTCCAATCACATGTGAAAGGTCTTCAGCTCCTCAATATTCGCCTATCCACAAGGACGACACTTGTGGTTGGCGCTTTCTTCGTTGGTACACCTTGAATGCATCTGTGTCCGCATCAATGGGGAGATTGACGGGGATTTTTCCAATAGAATTGGAGCTAGGCGGATGAAGAGGGGATGTGCCTTTGAGGTGTTGTGTGATCATTGCATGCCCATAAAACTTACAGGAACATTATCTACTATATGGAGCAGTGTTGGACAATCATAAAGTAACATGAGCAATGTATCTCGTGCTGCAAAAGGATTTTGAGATGGATGTGTTGGAAGTCTAGAATAGATAGAATTGAGGATGAGGTCATCTGAAGCACGGATTCATAGAAGCAGCCTAGGGATGGTCTCAATATGAAAGAAAATCATGGAGATCAGATTGAGATGACTAGTTTATATGCAACTAAGATGGGAGACGGCTCTATTCAGGTGGGGAACATTGATCAGGATGGAAGCTCTTGAAAAGAGGATGAGAGGAAGACTAGTTAGTACTTAGATTGAGGTGGTGAGAAAGAATATGATTGTTTATTCATTTACCATGGATATGGCCTTAGATACAATGATTGGAAAAATAAGATTCCTAAATCCAACATAAAAAAGCTGGACGATGCTATGATAAATCATCGTCGTCGTCGTTTTCATCTTCATCATCATCATCATAGTCATAGCCTTTTTCCAGCTATTTGGTTCAACGACTAGATGCCTACTTGACATGGACACTCATCTTTACCCGCGCTGGGTACTGGCTGGCACATGGCTACCAGGCAGAGTGGTGAACAAGTATTCTTTCAGAAACAGAGATGTTCACCTCCTTTTTGAGGTAATGTTATGCAGTCATCACTTTCAGCAGAGGAGCTGTCAACTTTGATTCTCACCTCCCTTTTGAGTTACTATTATCCAGTCATTGTCCTTTTTTTTTTTTTTTTTCTTTCTTTTTTGAAATTGACAATATATATTCATTATAAGGTGTATGATATGAACCGAGTCCGAGGCCCACTTTGGAAGTGACCCTATTGTCGCTCACAGAAAGCCCAAAATCAGACTAGATACTTAAAAGATAACAAAGTAATGAAACAAAACATTTCCAGCTCTAACTTGCTAGATGATCACGGTTTCTCACAATTCCAAATTACAAGCATTCCAAACTCCAGTTAAGGGTCTCCTTTGACTCTGCGAATTTCGCCACTAACCATTGCCCATTTGATAGTCTTCTGCGAATTGATTCTAAGTTTGAATTTTGGTTCTCAAAGATCCTCAAGTTTCCACAATCCCCAAAAAAAATTGCATAAAAGAACATCCTCCAAAGTAACTTAAGCTTCTTAAATGGTCTACCAAACCATCCCACCACCGTTGTCCCGATCAAGATGTTAAAAGATCATCTTATCCCAAACTGGAAAAGAAAGGAATCCGACATCTCCCTTGCTACCTGACAATGTAGAAATAAATACTTTACCTGACCTTACTGGACCGTCTCATCTCCAGTCAACCTCCTTTTTTTGTCAAGTAATTTGGATACTTGATTCTTTTTTCTCTTTTTCGAGTTTGCTTTTAGATTTGATCTCTTTGGACGAAGCCTGTTTGGTGTGGGACTTATATGGTAAAAGCTCATGTAATTCAATTATATGCTCTAGAAAAGTTGATTTTCTGATTACATCCATATTCTGTACCTCAACTTCACTCTAGTTAGAACTTAGAAGCTTGTTTTCCATGCAGAGATCATCTTGAATGCTTCTAACCTCGACTAGTGATATCTTTGTTTTCTTCCAGAAGTGTAGTACATGACTTCCTAACATATGATGCATAGTCAGTCTGATCTTTTATCCGTTAGGATCTACATTCTGTGTTATGTTGACTCACTAGCATCGTCAAAATCCTTGACCCAGCCATTTGGGGTGAGCTTATTGTGTTGATCCGATTCTTTCCCAGGAGGAGGCAAGATGATATCTTGAGTCGTTACATCTCAAAGACCCTTAAATAAAGGCTGTGTTTGGATGCTCAAGTGTAGCTTGCAGACATCTTAGTTGAATCGAGAGGAAATGATAAAAATCGATGATGTTTCCTAGCATTCATGATGAGCAAGTGGCCCTCAAATTGAAGAAATTGATGAAGTTCAAGCTTCTCTATTAGTCTCCTTTGTGCATACTCTTAGGGCCTGTTTGGACAGGCTGTCGATTGTTGACTGCAAGAGGGTACTGCAATCGTCGTTTCGTGGAAAATGAACCGGATTGGTTTTTGAAATTTCATTGATTCACTCCTAAATCTTTGGGTGGGTCCCAAACTGATGATTGTGGGTTGGATACAAAGAGTTTGCAGAAGCAGGGTTTCGAATTGATATGAGGGTTCGTCACCAAACCCTGGTTTTTATAGTAGATCCAAATGTGGCCCTTAGGGGAGGGTAATTCTGATGTTGATCTATGACTAAGAGAAGGGGTAGACAAGCCTTCTTTGCTCTTTGGAACTCCTTCCCCTAATAAATTTTTTCTCTCTCTTTTTCTTCAATCAAGTAGTTGCCAAAAAAAATCGAAAGTTGAGGAATTGCAATTTCTATCCCATGTGCTCAACATGAACACCAAGAAATTTAGATATCCTCTATGAGACTAACAATTGCAATTCAATTCATCAGTGCATCCAAACACAACCAAAATAGATGTGTTGTTGTTCTGAGGTTGTGATGGGGAAATCAACACAGTACAAGCTTGATTATAGGTTCCTAACTGGCAACAGTTATCCTTTTTGAGAATTGAATGTATTCGGTCTTATATATAAAGTGAAGAATTTCCTTGTCTTTCACTTCCAGCCAGCTTCAGCTGATCGTTCACGCCAAGGTCTTTCCAGTGTTCAGTAGCAGTTACGAGGAATTATGTCCTGAGCAGCTTGCTCCTCTTTGCATGTTTGGGCCCCCCTCTCCCTACCATCAGTTTGAAGGCTACTGATTCGGTGTCTAGGATCTTATAGGTAAGTTTTGAAACATTTATCATTCACAGCAGTAGCGACAGGATGGGAAGTTCTGATTGATACATGTCCACACTAAGTGTAAGGTAGAGTAAGGTCCCACCAGATCCGCCATGTCATTTTCCCTTACAGGAATTAGGAGTTGAGTATGCAAATCTGAATAGAATTGTATTTTAGGAAATTTGTTTCTTCATTACTCTGTGGAGTTTCTATCATGTGCCTTTTCCTTTATATATTCCCATGTCACATATTCTTGAATGTATTGGCAAAAGGAATTGGTGCAAGGCCTGGATATTAATTGCTTCCACATGGCATTGCAGGCAACCGTTTGTCAAACGTGTGGCGTCACGGGCTACAGTGAACTTCTTGTATTCTGCGTCGATTGTCAGATTTCTGCAGTGCATTGGTATGCTTCTGTTTTCTACTTAACAGGTCCCCATTTGTTCATAGTCCAATGTTTTAGTATCTGTAATGGGGTCAACCGAATTTTGGGGGGCAGTTTCTCCAACAGGTAATACCCACACTAAAAAGAAAAAAAAGGAAAAAAAAGAAAAAAGAAGAGGTAATACCTGCATTAGCCCTTCTCAGCTCGAAAATCAGCTTAATCTGAAATCATAAAAGACGGATGAAATCAACATGTAATCTGTTGTTAGCATAGTCCTTAAGAGCATTTGTTTTTTCAAGTAAAGGTGTTGGGTTCTAGCTTTGACGTATTTTTTTGGATGTTAACACAGAAAAGAAAAATCAAAGATGTTTCAATATCCCTGGAAATCTTCAATTTCACATCCCTTAAAATGAGGGAGATCTGAAGCCCATAAATACCTGACCTTTAGATCTTGCAAAATCCATATATGGAGATTCCTATTTGTTGTTATAAGTCCTGTTGTTTCATTCCTTCCGAACTGACCAAATCAAAGCTGGAAGTGAGAGGTGCCACAAGACAGAATTCTTCTTGCCTTGCATTCCCCAATTCTAGGCTTGAAAGAACAATTTGGTTGGTCCGAAAATCCGCACAATGTCAAAGATGGCCATCATGTTGCTCCAAATAATTCCGATGAACTCCCAGTGGATAAACAGGTGACTGACAGATTCTGCATCCTTAAAGCACATAGGACACTTCTTCGTGATCATCATCTTTTTGTCGCGGAGGTGGTCCATGGTCAGGATTTTATTTTCTACAACTAGCCATGCGAATTCAACCACCCTTGGAGGAGAGGGATAATGATGCAATAAGAAAGCCGGGGTGGCATTATCCTTGCCACTGTCTTTGCATTTGAGGAGAAGAGGGGGGGGGGGGGGGGGAACTGAAAATTCACCTTCATTGCCAAACCTCCAGTGCCAAGAGTCATCTTTTGATGGATTAAGGAGTACCAAACAGATGCAGTCCTGCAGATTGGAGAACTCTTCAATTTCTTCATTTGAAAGGTTCCAAATGTTGAGATATGAAGTTATGAGGATCTTCGTGTAATAAAGCATTCTCGAGGGGTGAATATGTACTTTTTCATAACAGTTTTAATAAATCTGGGGTAGAGGCTGACGCCCTAACTCTCTACTTTGTCATCTCTCTCTCTCTCTCTCTCCTTCCTCTTCTAATCTCTCCTTTGCTTGATGCCTCATCTTCTACCCACTTTTTCATCCTATTTCGATCTTCAAACTTTGCTTGGTATCAGAGCCAAGTCCAGGACTGATTGAGAGTCTGAGACTATCTTTGGTGGGACCCACTGTTCGCATCATCATGCCTCACGAGTTACCTCAACAGTATACGGAGGATGGCAAGGCCCCTTAAAGGAAAGAAAGGCAGTATTCAAGAGGGAATGATTTATGAATATTTTTTTTAATGATTTTTTCATCATTTTTAGTCAGTTTTGAGGGGTTTTTTTTTTTTTTTTTTCTCTTGAAGTAGAAAAGTCCAGGAATGGGGGGCCAGTTTTGATTTCTTGTCTGTGCATTCCCACAACAGTTTTTTGAAATTTTTTTTTTTTTTTTTTGCATTGATTTGGTGCGGTTTATCATTTGCCATTCCTAGGAACAAGAATCGGTTCATTTCGTTCAATTTTGAGAAATTTGTGATGAAAAATATGAAGAAATAGTGCCGTTTCAGCCTGTTTTTTGTCAGATATTTGATTTTTTTTTTTCCTTGTGTTGAGCCTTAATAATGGTGTGCAAACTGTGTTTTGATTAGATCACAGTTGTAAGGGTGGTTTAGTCATTGATCTGTGGCATTCGATCAGATTTAGCCTTTTTTTTAAAAGAGATTTGGTGGTTGATTTGTGTGACGAGCACCATTAACCTTTTGGGAAATGTCAACTTCAAGCTTTGGGGCCACTAGGTCCATGTCCAAGGATTCAAATCTTATTCCTTCCATAGGTATCTATGGCGATGACAACCCTAGTGTGTAAATCACAATTGTGAAGTTAGATGGCACAAATTCCCTTGAATGTTCTCAATCCATCAAGATCAATATCGGTAGGCGAGAAAAATTAGGGTATGTAAATGGCTGGGTTAGAGAACTAAGTATGGAAGATAACTCATATGATGAGTGGGAATCGGAAATTTGATGGTGATGTTGTGGTTACTTAATTCTATGCAACCTCAAATCAACAGAGATTTATTTTTTCGTGGACAGCCAAAGAAATCTAGGATAAAGTTACCTAAACTTATTTTCTGCAACACACACACACACATGGGTTCTCGAAGCCATGACCTCAGAGTGGAAACACACACTGTTTACCACTGAGCCATGAGTGGAGATCCCCCTCGCAGCTTCCTCTAATACCTCTCAAGGTGAAAAGCGACTAAATATGGAGAATAGAATGCCTGATGAGAAGGACAAGTTGAAATGTGATCACTGTGGGAAAATCCGAGATACATGGGAGACTTGTTGGGTTCTTGATGGTAGACAATGAAGTTCAACCACTCTGGACAGTCGTCTTCATCTAGTGGTATTGTTGTTGCATGTGCTCCCTTGTCATTGGGTTCTACCTCTTATGTTATATTTGCTCCTTTCTCTGGGCCATCCTCATCAACTCTAGATAGTTTGTCTTCTACAAATTGGGAATGCCTCCACCATCTCACTCAAATGGAAGGTCCATCGACTCCTACTTCCTTTGCTCAGTCAGGTATACATGCATCTGCTAACCTTGTCAGTCATCCGTCATCCAGCTAATCCTAGATCATTGTTTTAGGTGTATCCGATCATATGACAGGTCTTTCATCAATTTTCTCTTCCTATCATCTTTCATCTAGAAGGGATAAAGTGAGAGGGATTCCTTTCATCCATTTCTGGAAAGTGGGATATCAATCTTAATGATCACTTATCCACAAACTTACTGTCTATTAGCAGTCTCATCAAAAGTTTGATTTGTTGTGTAACCTTCTTTCCTACCCACTGTGTTTTTCAGGACTTGGTAACGAGGTAAATGATTGGGAGTGGTCGTAAAGTGGATGGTCATTATTTTTTAGACGTTGTTGGTTCACCTTGAGACTTACACTCGAGTAGTAATCTTAGTAGAGATAATAATTTTGCCCAAATTATACTGTGGCATAATCGTTAAGGACATCTTTTCAGTCATTGAGGTTGTTATTTCTAGATTTATGTAAGTCAATTGTGTTATAATTTGTACATTGGCATGCATGATGGTCGAGTTGTACAATGTTAGCGGTGAAAACGACGACCGAAGATAGGTGAAGATAAAGGCAAGGGGACTGTAGGAGAGACGACCGATGTTAGCGGTGAAAACGACTGGAAGGTAGCACCGGCGAGGAACAGGAGCAGAAAACCTGTGGGAGATGGTAGACGTAAATACACTTCGTTTCCGACCCTTTATGTAAAAGGCTATCCCCATGGCTGGTTTCCCCTCAATCTGGAGAGGATTTTTGGCTGTGCGGAAGCTGTTATGGATGTAGTTATGCCAAGGGATAAGGACACTGGTGCATATCGCGGATTCGCTCTAGTTCGAATGGGTAGCGAGGCGGAATTGACCAGGGCGGTGGCCATGTTGCATGGAGTCAGCTATGGCGGCAAAAAAATGCTGGTTCAAAGGGCGCGTTATGGTCTTGAATCCCTGAATGCTTCGTATTACCAGAAGCGTTCCACTCTTAGTGCGTCAAAACTGACGGAGCAACAGCCCGGAATTCCTGTCATGGCCACCCAGCTTGTATCTCGATCCAAGGGTCCTTCTTTTAGAGATGCCCTGCTTTAAGATCCAAAGGACACCGTTCTGTCCTCTCAGAGGTCGGAAGTCTTTAGGAAGGATCAGCTCAATCTCGATTGTGATGATAGCGCCGAACATCAGTTGGATAACTCGGTTGTAGTAGAATAGGAGATTTTTGAGAAGAATCGAGCTGAGTTGGCTAAGTCCGTAGTTATCATAACAGAAGACAGTGCATCGATTTCGGAAGTGAGGGAATGGATTCGACAATGCACTGGGCTTCAGCTTGGCATCTTCGACTTCAAGCCACTGGGTCACGATGTCTTATGGGTGAGAGTGTGTCCAGGCCTCAACCTAGACTCCTTAACAATGGTGGACCATTTGCGTGCAGATGGCCCTATCAGAAAAATCATGCCGTGGGAGAAATTCTCCATGTTTGGTAAAGAAAACATATGGATCCTCATTTGGGATATTCCTCTGGAATGCTGGTACGACGAGTTCCTCATCAAAGCGGCATCTCAAGTGGGCTTTCTTCTCGAAATCAACCCTAAGACCCGACTCAGGATGGAACTTGGCGTTATTCGGGCACAGGTGAGAAGAAAGAAAGGCTCTCCCCTCCCGTCTCATGTTCGTGTGAAGATCGATGTCACGCCCCAAACTCGAAAACCAGGCTCACAAAATTCCCAATTGCCGAATCCGGCGCTGACAACCTCCATAGTACCCCATTCTCGGCTCCTGGCACCCATACACCAGGTTCCGATCCTGGGATCTTACAAGGAGGATTTCTAACATGATTTTGATTCGTAATGAGCATAACCATAAGCATAACCCACGAACAATAACCACAAGAACACCATCTCAAAATCCACTATGATAAAAAACTTTGAGTACAATGCGTATGAAGGGAAATACAAGATAATGATAATAACAGAAACTCCTAAAGCTCGGCTACACGCTCTAACTGCGGCGAGGCTACGGCTGCGTCCGGGCGTCACCTGCATGCATCAATCGTGCATAAGCTTATAGAAAGCTTAGAGGGTAGTGTAAGTGTGTGCGTAGTATGAACGTGCTCAGAATGCAATGTTAGAGTAATGCGGAATTATGTTGATGGGTACATGAATGCAATTAGCCGTACCAAGGCTATGCGGTGTAAGATATGAATGCTATCGGCCATATCAAGACCATGCGATGCGAGATGCAACTCAAGCATGCCAATCCTCATCCACATCCACATATCAATACAGCTCATCACATATCAGTACAGTTTCTCAGTTTGGATAATCACTGGGGTCTAGTACACTCTACGCCAGCTTGCCGCCCCTATCCGAATGCACAACTGGGTGAGTGGAAGAGACCTCACTATTCGCCTGCCAATATCAGGCGTGACTCGTCGATAGCGGACCTATTCCTCAAGCTGGTCAAACTCAACATAGAAATTGCCTCCTCACTCAGGCGGGTAAGGTCACACCCATTTCCAACCGACCACGACACAGTAGGAGATGCGGCCTACTGGTATACGACCCTCGTGCACTCATGTATCCACTTGGTTTTGACATTGGAGTCATCCTCTGGTGCCATCGGGTTTAGAGATTTTCACCTAGGGACATCTATGGCGGCCCGATGCTAGAAACAATATTTTCGATATCCAATCCGGCCATCCACGATGTGCCTGTGGAAGCTACGGCCCTGATGCCGCTAGGGCGTACAGTATACATGTCACACAATGCGAGATGCATAAATCACACAATCTATTCATACAGCAATCATGCGCGTACCGTGCGCTCATGTGGGCATCTCCCTTTACTAGGGAGTCCCATAACAATCTGCCTAATGGCATGTGCTATGATCAATCACTCATCTCATCACAAGCATGCAGATGATGCGCATGGGCATGTATTATGATGTTATGTTGTCACATACTCATAATCGGTATAGATAACCGGCATCGGCCTCGATAATCGGCACCAATAATCAGCATCAATAATCGGCACCGATAATCAGCATCGATAATTGTCATCGACAATCAACATATAAACAAGGCGGGGTTCATAGATGAACAGCCGATCATCCATAGTATAACGATCGGCACTCGGCCGTGGTTATATCAAATCCGATAGCACGGAGTCATCCGTCTATGGCGAATGGGGCCCACTTATTTGGGTTAACCCACTAAGGGAATGATGAGAATGGGCCTAACAAGGCCTAAGGGAAGGTCACAATGTGGACATTCAACCATCATTGCCCATCAATGTGGACATCTAACCAACATTGCTCCCAAGGAGTGGCCTACATAGGGCCAAACATATAGTGAGCCCATGGCCTCACGTACAATCACGATGGGCCTCATTTACGTCACATAGGCCTCATCATATGGGCCAACATACATCACATCGGGCCTCGAATACACAACAGGTGGGCCTTGCACCAGGGCCTCAAATATATCACAATGAGCCTCGCCCATGAGCCTCGACTACATCACAATGGGCCTCACCCATGGGCCTCGAATACATCACAATGGGCCGCATTATTTGGGTCGCACCAACGGGCTTCATGTATATCAAATAGGCCGTACCGATGGGCCTCATGTATATCAAATCGGGCCCACCCTTATGTATTTTTGAGATCCGACCTATTCATTAGTTATCATAGAGATAAATGAAGTAAAAACAAATATCAGCTTAATTGGAAACTATTGTGGCCCCTTAGAAGTTTGAACGGTGGATGTTACGGTCCACTATTTAAATGGTGGGGTCCACTTGAACTTTAGATCAGACTCACCCATTTTCCCATGTTGTAAAATGATCTCACAAATGGTTGGACGGCATGGATACAACACATGCATTATGGTGGGCCCCACCGTCCAAACAGTGGACGGTGTAGATAAAACACATACATCATTGGAGCCCACACCACAAGGATGAAGCACATACATTTGGAGTGGGTCCCACTGTCAGATGGACGGCGTGGGATATAAAATATACATCAAAGGTGGGCCTGCGGGCTGCTGACGTCAAGAGAGTAGATATGTAGCTGCTGCATGTGCAGCATTGCTGCCTTAAAAAGGGAGAGGTGGGTCCGACGGACCCCACCATATATATATGGGAAAAAGTACTATGTGCTTGACCTCACGAGTTCGTCCCATGAGGTCGAGTTGTGTGGGCCCCACCGTGATGCGTTTTGAACATCTACCCCATCAGTCAGATGCAACATTCCATCGTGGGCCTAGGTCTCAAAAATCAAGTCAATCTGTGACTTGTGTGGGCCACACCACATACAAAAGTGGGGAGGGGCCGTGCACCATTAAAACATTCATAATCATTTTTTGGGCCCACCGAGATGTGGTTTGCAAATCCAGCCCATCCATTATGTGTGTCCCACTTGGATGAGGGTTCAGACCAAGCTTTAGCAACATTCAAAACTCAGGTGGGTCCCACCAAGTGCTTTTATATGTTTTAACGGTGTCTTCACATGATTCTAGATGGTATGGCCCACCTGAGTTCCGTATACGGCTGATTTTTGGGATATCCCATAATTTAGAGGGGACCCATCAAATGCACGGTGTTGATGGTCGACACGCATCATGGTGGGGCCCACATAGCTCAACCTCACGGGAGCTTATCGTGAGGTCGAGCGCATAGTACCTTTTCCCTATATATATATATATATATATATATCACGTGTAGCATTGCTACCTTAAAAAGGGAGAGGTGGGTCCCACAAACCCCGCCATCATATATGTATAATATAATATAATATAATAATATATATGTAGGTATTAACGTCTAGGCCCTTGGACGCGTGGTCTGGACAGTCACATACATCAAGGAGGGCCCCACGCGTGGGGTGTGTCCCACCGTCCAAGGATGGTGGACACGTCACATGCATCATGGTGTGGCCCATCTAAACGGATGGACGACGTAGGTGGGTCCCGCGGACCCCACTGCCGGTTCACACTTCACTGGTAGCCACCGCACTAGGGAATCAATGCCAAGACCTTAGCGTTGAAACGAGGTATCTTTCACTCAGTCTACCACGTGAGCTATGGATCTAGGTCCCACCGTCAGATCACACTTCACTAGCAGCCACACCCCACCGGGTATGGATACAACACAGGCATCATGGTGGTTCCCACAAGGACGTGGCCCACCTAGTGTCCAGCCACCATCCAGCAAACTGGACGGTGCTGGATGGAGCACATTAATCATGGTGGTCCCACGTAGTGGGCCACTAGATTTGGATCAAGCTGGTATTTATTTTTCCCTTTTCATCCGGGCCTGTGTGACCGTCCGGTCATGTAGGCCCCAACCGAGATCAAGGTGGCCCATTCGTCGGATGTCATGGATGGAATACACATCATAGGTGGGCCATGATCATAGGGAGAGAGAGAGAGGGAGAGAAAAAGAGAAAGAAAGATCGGAGATGACGGAAGGGCCTCGCCACTATGGGTCCCTCTTGGATACAAGCATACATCAAGGTGGGTCCCACCATATATGGGCCCTTAAATCACAAACATAAAATAAAATGAAATGTGGGTCCAAGATCACCCACCGATTGCTAATCTTCTTGCTCCCTTGGCTTCGATCCCAACGGAAGATGATGGAGAATGAAGGGTGGAGATGGGAGATGAGAGGGTTAGGAGGTGGGCCACACACAAAATTCTCTCATGGAGGTTGGGAGAGCTTGGACGTTGAAATTCTTTTGTGTTTTGGGTTGTTTGGAAAAGAAGGCAGAAATAAGAGATGGAGAGAGAGAGAGAGAGAGAGAGAGAGAGTTTAGGTAGGCAACGATGACTTGTAAGAGAGGTATGGGTGGCTAGCAATAAGTGCTTGTAAGAAGGGCTAGGGGTAGGGTGGCTATAGCTAGGGTGATGTTATCACGCTCATGATTACCTAGGGATTGGTGCCACATGGGATAGGTGGGTCCTGACCATTATAATGCACGGTCCGCATCTTATGATCTAAGCGTCGGATTGGCGCACTAGACGCGGCGTTGGAATCGCGGTGACGGTGCGGTCGCTAAGATACAAGTTTCGAGTCGAGTCGACTTCGATATGCAGGACTCGGCTTAGGATTGCGCGCAAACTTTGGATACAGGTGGAGGGTTGCCGGAATTCGACTGTGAGGACTGCGCAAGCCTACAGAACGGTACGGACCAGGATACGGGTCTTACAATCGATGATCGTATCATCCTGCTCCTGATCCAGAAGGATTCCCCTCAGTCGGCGCAGCCTAGATGAGGAGACGTGTGGAGGGCCAAGGAATCGGTGAGTCAGCCATGGTTGCTCATGCAGGCAGCTAGGTGGGAAGAAGGAGCTCAATCTGTGTTCTCTAGTGGAGCACCGATTCAAAGGGGTGTCAGACCTCCTGCAGCGACAATAAATGAAGACAACGTTCGGCCTTTTCAAAGGACGCGTGGCTGTCTCTCCTCTACGTTTGGGTCTCGTCTGGCAGACGAAATCACGGGAGCCGGCGCGAAGATATCCACTGCCTTGGATATCTCGACACGTCCCAGAGTCTGAGCTTCCTTCTCGGGAAGAGGATCTCCTTTATCATCAGGCAGCTAGGGGGCAGACACGTGGCCTCTCTTATCTCCGTCGGCCGAGTAACATAAATTACGAAGAGGTCGTAGCTATGGGATCGCAATGCGTGTCGTCCGAGCGACTGATCAATGGTAGTAGGCCTGTCCAGATGGAGGACCGGCCATCATCCCTGAGGTTGACGTCTCTCATTGATGTAGGGTCGGTCGAAGCGGGCCCGTTCTCATCTCGTTTTCTCCTTTCCCCAAGCAAATTGGGCACTTTAAAGGTATCCGAACCCGTTTCTATCAACCCCAGCCCTTTATTTGTGTCGCTCCCGAATATACAACCCGACAGACCCTACAAACCCGACAGACTGCAACATCCTAACCATACCCCATCATTCTATCCTGTCCCACCTTCCCATAACCCCACTCTATCCGTCTTGGGTGACGATATTTCCTGTGAGGACATGACAGAAAATCTAATCTCTGAGTCTCGTTTTGCTTCATCCATCCCTTCATCTCCTATCAACTCCGCATCCAAAGACTGGGCTGATCTAGGTCCCCTTATGCTGTTCCAAGAGGAGAGCTTCTCGGATGTCATTGTTGTAGAACCTCTTCAGATGTGCTCAGAGCTTCCTCATCTGCATCAGGGAGATAAATCCATGGTTTTTTCGAAGGGCAAAAGTCGAGAGGAAATTTATAAGGAAATTCACGACAAAAGATGGATCAGAGACGCAGTGGGAAATGTGGGCCGATCACTGGGCCTCTCCTTCGGCAACAGGGAAGAAGATTATATTGGTCTCTTCCAATACATTGAGAATAGGGGTAGGCCCTTACCTCCTCAGAAGACCCCAGTCAAACAAGTTCCTCGATCCACCAGTAACAGAGAGCTTCTCCGGCTTCAATCTTCTACGGCTATTGCGTCCACGTCTATGGCCAGACGCGGAAGGAAGGGTACTCGGGGTAGCTCGGTGCCCTAATGATAGTTCTTTCATGGAACGTTAGGAGAGTGGGCTCCAAGCAGAAGCGGAGCCTGATCAAAGGATCTATCAGGAGAAAAGACCCCGGATGTTATCTGCTTACAGGAAACTAAAGTTCCGTTGTTCTTAAAGAAACTTCTGGATACGATATGGGGAGCTCAGGACGCTAATTTTGTTTCTCTGGACGCTTCTGGATCCTCAGGAGGTATCCTTATTGCTTGGAAATCCTCCAAGTGGGATTTACAGCTCTCGCTATCCGGGGCCTACTCTAAAGCAGTCATCCTCCAAGATAAGTATTCTTCTTTCCGATGCATTGTCATTTTTGTTTATGGCCCTAATGAAGACTCCTTAAAGTCCAATTTCTGGGATGAGCTGACTGCCATTAGACAGTCCTATTCAAGGCCTTGTTGCTTCGTGGGTGATTTCAACGTGGTCCGCTTTCCTCAGGAGCGCTCTCACAGACGGAGATCAAATATCGCCATGCAGTCTTTCTCTGACTGGATTCAAGCCTAGGAACTGGTTGATCTCCCCCTCTCTGGAGCAAAATTCACTTGGTCCAACGGCCGTAGATCCCAGATTCAATCGAGACTAGATAGGTTCCTCTTATCTTCGGACTGGATCGAGGGGTTCCCGTCTTTGGCTCAGATCGCTCTACCTAGAACGACTTCTGATCACTGCCCTATCCTCCTCTCGGTTATCGACGATGATTGGGGCCCCAAACCATTCAAATTCAACCTCGCCTGGCTCAGTATCGATGGTTTCAATCAGAAAATAGTGGAGTGGTGGTCTTCCTTCCCGTCAGACAGTTTCGCTGGTCACAGGCTCATGTGCAAGCTTCATCTGCTAAAGGAAAAACTAAAAGATTGGAAGAAAGATGAGCTTCAAAAGAGAGAGAGAGCGAAACAGAGGCTTTATTCACAGAGCTCCAACTGATTGATTCCGGATTAGAAGGTAATGATCTCTCCCTGGACGTGTTATCCAAACGCATCCAAATTATTCAATCCATCTCCTCCAGAACCCTGGAAGACGAATTATCTTGGAAGGTTAAATCGAGAGCTAAGTGGATATCTGAGGGCGACAAGAATACTAGGTATTTCCACAACATTGCTAATATGAGAGCTCGGGCTAAAGCTATCCACAACATTTCAGTGGACGGTAGACAGGTTGATGATAGAGTCGAGATATCGGAAGCAGCGGTGCTCCATTTTAGATCCCTCCTATCCTCTGATGGCTGGTCCAGGCCTCGGTTGGATGGGATCCATTTCCTCTTGCTTCTAAGTTCGGAAGCAGATCGGCTGGAGGTTCCTTTCTCGGTCGAGGAGGTTAAAGCGGCCATAAATGCGATGGGTGGAGATAAATCCCTTGGACCTGATGGTTTCCCTATGAGCTTCTTTCACTCCTTCTGGGACACCGTTCGCCCTGATGTCATGAACTTCCTCAATGAATTCCATGCCGGGGGAAAGTTATCTTAGGGTATCGGAGCTTCTTTCATCGCTCTTATCCCCAAAGTCCCTGGGGCAAACTCTTTCTCCGATTTTAGGCCTATCAGTCTCATTGGCAGCTCGTATATAATTCTGGCAAAAATCTTATCCTTGCGGCTTGCATCTGTGATGGGAAAGCTAATATCCAAGTATCAAAATGCCTTTATTAAAGGTAGACAGATTGTCGACGGAGCCCTGATAGCGAATGAAATTCTCCACTCCTGTCATAGGGCTGGGATCAAATCTGTCTTTTGCAAGCTCGACATAGAGAAGGCTTACGACCATGTGGACTGGGATTTCCTTCATTACATGCTTATCCATATGGGTTTTTGTGAGAAATGGAGGACCTGGATGAAGGCATGCGTTGAATCTCCTCACTTTTTGGTCCTTCTAAACGGAGTCCCGAAAGGTTTTTTCCCCTGCTCGAGGGGCTTACGACAGGGTGACCCTCTTTCCCCTCTTCTTTTCCTTATGATTGCTGAGGCCCTCTCCCAGATGCTGCTTAAGGGCCAAAGTGCTGGTCTGTTCAAAGGCATCTCGATGTCAGGGGTAGATACGCTGATCTCTTATATTCAATTCGCGGACGATACGTTGATAACCTGCGAAGCGGACGCTGAAGCCATTGTTAATCTGCATACAACTCTTAGATGTTTCGAGGCAGTGTCTGGTTTGCGCATCAACATGGCCAAATCCAAAGTCTTTGGAATCAATGTTTCTGATTTGGACCTGAATTCGTTTGCCCTAATCTTAGGTTGCTCTACTGCCCCTTTCCCGACTTTCTTCGTGGGCCTGCCGCTTCGGTACTCCTCTGATATCTATGTGGGACAAGGTGGTTGAGAAATTCCAAAAGACTCTGGCCAGATGGAAATGTAGGTACTTGTCTATTTGAGGGGGGGGGGGGGGGGGGCGCTTATAAAAGTTGCTTTGTTGAATATCCCCATATATTTCATGTCCCTCTTTATCTGTTCGTCAGCTGTTTTGCGCCGGATCGACAAGCTGAGGAGGGATTTCTTGTGGAGTGGCAAGGAAAACCAGAAGAAATTCCATCTCCTGGATTGGCAAGAGGTTTGCAGCCATTTCCAAGATGGAGGCGCTAGCGTCAAAAATCTGAAGGTGATAAATAAGGCCCTCCTGGGCAAATGGACTTGGAGGCTCGGATCGAAGCTAGAAGCTCTGTGGAATATGATCATCAAAGGAAAATATGGGTTGTCCTCGAGAGGATGGTGGACAAAGGATTCTTCAACTTACAGAGCTTCTTGCATTTGGAAAGGAATCCTTCGTTTCAAAAATCCGGTAATGGAGAACATCGCTTTTCATTTGGGGAATGGGTCGGCGATTCGGTTTTGGGAGGACCGCTGGATAGGGGAAAGGTGCTTGAGGGACAACTTCCCTTCCATTTATCGTCTCGCAGTTAAGAAGGACAACCCTGTTAATAGTTTCTTCTCTCAATCCGAGTCTGGTGTAGTTTGGGACATCAGCTGCCGTAGACATCTTCACGACTGGGAGGTTGCTCATTTTGTTGAGCTCATGCACTGCTTATCCAGGGTTAACCCGTCCCAGTCCGAACCGGATAAAATTTTCTGGACCAAGGATAAATCCTCCCAGTTCTCGGTGAAGTCCCTTTACACTACGCTTCTCCCCTCCTCTCCCCCTGCCTCGTTGGCTTCCCCATTTATCTGGAAATATCCCGTTCCCCCAAAATATATCTGCTTTGCTTGGCTTGCCTCCAGGAATCGGATCCTCACCTTAGACAATCTCATGAAGAAAGGCATGCAGCTCGCCAACATCTGTCTATGTTGCATGGGCTGTGATGAATCTGTCGATCACCTTCTCGTGCACTGCCCGTTCATCTCTCAGATCCGGCAGGATTTTCTTTCTACCTTCGGTGTTTAAGGTTGTGTGCCAGCTTCTGCATCTTCTTTTCTTGCATACTGGCACAGGTTCAAGTTGGGTAAAATCAGGTCCAAGGCTTGGAAAATGGCAATCATGGCGATCTGGTGGCGGTTTGGAAGGAGAGGAACGATAGATGTTTCAACAACGTGCAAGCTTCGGCTCAAACAGTGGGATCGAGAGCAGAAAAACTTCTTATAGAATGGGCTTCTAATGTTCCTCTTCTTAGAGATTTTAATTTTTTCTTTTTAGGCTTGTAGTTTTCTTTCTGTGTGTTTTTGGCTCTGCTATCTCAGCAGGCCCCTTGTTTCCTCCCGCAGTTTTAATATATTCCCGTTGCTTAAAAAAAAAAAAATAATAATAAAAAATTGTGTTATAATTTGTAGTGTGAAGTCTGTGCACTGTCTAAGCATTGTAGATAAACTTTTCCAGCAATTTTAAATAAAAGCCTATTTTCATTTCATATTGTTCATTCTGATTGTGTGGGCCTACTCTTGTTGTCTATGGATGGCTGCCAATATTTCCTTTCCTTTGTGGATGATTTCTCTCTTTGTACTTGGTTATATTTCATGAAGACTTGTGATGTTACCACACATTATTAAAAGATTCCATAATATGCTACTCACACAGTTTGATAGAAATATCAAAATATTTTGATCATGTAGTGCAAGACAATACTTTGAAGGCTCATTGCGTGAGTACTTGGATGAATATGGGATGATACTTCAAAGTTCCTGCTCGTACACTCAACAGAATGGAGTGGCCGAGCAAAAAAATTGTCATTTGCTTGAAGTTGCTCGGACTCTTTTGACGGGGATGAATGTTCCAAAATGTTTTTCGGTGGATGCAGTTCTTGCCGCCACCTATCTTATTAATCATATGCCATCTAGGGTTTTGAACTTAAAATCCCTTTATCAAGTTCTCTATCCAAATCAGCCTACACTCATTGTTTCTTCTCGTGTCTTTGTATGTGTCCGTTTTATTCATGTCTTGGGATGTGGACTAAATTAGATCCAAAATCTATTCGGGGTATCTTCTTGGTTATTTCGCCACTTAAAAGGGATACGAGCATTTGGAACCTGTCTGGGAAACAATTTTTTACGATGGATGTCACCTTTTTTGAACTTATACCTTTCTTTTTTAGTAAGCCCCCCTCTTCAGGGGGGAGCTCAGTGAGAAGGAAGAGAGGCATCTTTCTCCAGCTTGTCCTTTTCATACCCCTTTTCTCACTTCTTGCAGCCCATTGATTAATGCCTTTAGTAATTCAGGATATCCTATTAATGCTACTGCTGATAGAGTGAAGGAACTCCAAGCATATTCAAGACACAAGAAAGGGGGTGACCATTGAGATATGTCCACTTCCTGGTTCTGATTCCTCAGAACAAGGTGATAAGTGTCCTTTGTTCATGACTTTTGTTCTTGAGGGTAGTCTTTCCATTGCCTTAAGGAAAGGGAAGCACCAATGTTCTTTGTACACTATATCTAAATTTTTTTCATACAAGACTGTGTCTCCTACCCATTATTCCTTCTTGTCTTCGCTTTCTTCTATGTTTTTGCCTTTCAAATTCCAGGAGGTAGTTTCTCATCCAAAGCAGCACAAGGTCTTAATAGAAGAGATGAGGGCTCTGATAAAAAAATGCCACATGAGAATTGGTAGATTTACTTAGAGGAAAAGATCTAATGGGCTGCAAATGGGTCTTCATGGTGAAACACAAGGAAAATAAATTGATTGAAAGGTATAAAGCTAGACTTGTTGCTAAGGGGTTCACTTGGACTTATGAGATTTACTACAAGGAAATATTTGCTCCCGTAGCCAAAATGAACTCCATACATGTATTGTTGTCCCTTGTTGCCAAAATTTCTTGGCCTCTTTATTAGTTAGATGTGAAAAATGCATTCATTCATGGAGACTTAAAGGAGGAAGTGTATGTGGCTCCACCTAGTTTTGGATTCCTCATCAGTGAGGGAAAAGTTTACTGGTTGAAGAAGTCTATTTATGGACTCAAACAATCCCCTTGGACTTGGGTTGAGAGGTTCAGACAGGTTGTGAAGAGGACTAGTTATGCCCAGAGTTACGCGAATTATACTCTCTTTGTAAAGCGACAAGGACAATTGACAACTGCGATTAATGTTTATGTGGATGATATTGTGGTGACATGAAATGATTTATAGGAAATTAAATACTTGAAGGAATTTCGAGAAAAGAATTTGAAATATTTTCTGGGATAGAGGTGGCTTGATCAAAGAAAGGGTATCTTCATCTCTTAGAGAAAGTATACTTTGAACTTGTTGAAAGACATTGGTAAGCTATGTGATTGTCCTGTAGTTTCACCTATTGATCTTAATCATAAGCTAAGCCGAAGTGAGGGGGGGTTATCACCAAACAAGATTGGTTGGTCGATTATTCTATCTATCACTTACTCAACCTGATATAGCTTTTTAAAGTTTGGTGAGTCAATTTATCAGGCACCACGAGTTCCTTACTTAGAGGCCGTTGAAAGGATCTTGAGATATTTGAAGAATTCTTCTGAGAAAGGTCTTTTATTTGCAAATCGTGGCCATCTTAACATTGAAGCTTGTAATGATGTTGATTGGGTTGGTGATGAAACAATCGAAAGTCAACTGCAGGACATTGTACTTTTGTGAGAGGAAACTTGGTCACCTGGAGGAGCAAAAAATAAACTGTAGTGGCTAAGTCTAGTGCAGAAATAGAATACATGCCCATGGAACATGGTATAACAGAGTTATTGTGAGTAAATTTATTTATTTTTATGAGATTTGAGAATTATGGCGAGTTCTCCTATGAAAGCTATTATGTGATAACAAGGCATCTATCAGTATTGCTCAAAATCCAGTCCAGCATGATCGTACCAAACACATTAAAGTTGACAGGCATTTTATTTGTGAGCAAGTTCTCTCAAAATTGGTGTCTACCATTTGTAACAACTGAGAACCAACTTGCTGATATTCTCGCTAAGGGAGTTGTCAAGACAAAGTCAGAGTCTGTTCTCAGCAAGCTTGGCATGATAGATATCTATGCCTAGCTTGAGGGAGATGTTGAGATATAGAGGGTCTTTGTGTATAAAGCATTCTTGAGGGGTGAGTGTATATGTAATTTTTAAAAAAAAATAAAAGTTCTAATAAATCATGGGCAGAGAGCTAGTGCCTTGACTCTCTACTCTTCTCATCTCTGTTTTCTCTTCCTCTTCCTCCTACTCCTCCTACTCCCTATTCTAATCTGTCGTTACCTTGATCCCTCATCTTCTACCCCTTTTTCATCCTATCTTGATCTCCAAACTCTACTCTACAAAAAGAAGCAGACCTCATGAGCATGCCAACCGCTCCCTGCTCCCCCCAAGAAAAGGTTTGGGAGATGAGCTTTCCCTGAGCAAAGGATATGCTATATAATCCCTGATAGGAGTGTCAAAGTGAAGATGGGCCACAGCATGGGTTTCCCAATTTCTTATACGTTTTGGGCAAAAGCATCAATACTGCCCATCAAGCTTTGACTAATGTGGCTGTGAATTTAAAAAAGAAAAAGAAAAAGACAGTTATCCACTTAACTGAGAAAGGTTATAGTGAACTGGCCTGATGCATCCAGGCCATAAATTACTTGCGGTGGGTCCAGATGGACAAGTGAGACAAATTCCGCAAATGGATCCATTTGGGGGCCCTCAAGTTCAATTGTATGAGGTTTATAGGCTTCTATAGTATGCAATTGGCCAAAATACTGTGTATATGCCAACCATACACCACCCTATGGTTGCCAACATGCCAACATGGTGTAGACGTGCTAGATCCAAGCAGTTCATTGGGCAGGCATCATCGTGTATATTCCCTTGCCGAAAAATAGGCTGGTCCACTCATCATGTGGCCCACACTTGTGCGTTGAATATGGGCTTCTTGCCAACTCTTTGAGCCACACATTTTCTTCATAAACTTTGGTTTGTCTGATGAGTGGGGTGCCTTGTTTTTTCTTTACCGGAGCACATGCACAATGTGGTCCATGAGATGGAATGGCTCGGATCATACACATGTAATGCATGGCACATTGGCATGTGCAGTCACATGTGGTGTGGCATTGCAAAACTCATGTTATACAATGCTTAAGTGGTTTCTTATCTTGTCTTTCTCAAATTCTCTTCAGGTATTGTTTGCATGAAATGCCGGAAAACAATGAAGTAGAAGTCCACTGGTCATGTGAAGAATGCGGACAAAGGTTTCCTAAAAACATAAAAGAGCAGCAGCGAAGTTCTGAGGAGCACAATGAAGTCGAAGAGGTTAAACCTTTTAGGATTAGTCGGATTTGTACAGATCGGAATTCCTTCAATGGTAATGCAATCGAAACAAAAGACAGTCAAGATCATGCTGTTTTGAGGCCATGTCCGGGGCGCCGAAATTCATTTTCAGAGAGGCTTTCAGATGTTTCAGCTGGGCAGTTGGAAGATCAAGTGGCCACACAAATTCCCTATGACCGTGATGCTCCATTAAACAGCTCTTGCTGTCAACCTCTCGCAGAATACAATGGTTATGTCCATGCACAACCGATCCTCGATCCCATATGGAGGTACGGAATTTACTTGGCTGTTTGATCTCAATCCATGGACATAAATAGTGTATTTGGGTCCTCATTTTTACAAGTTGAGTCCATGGTTTGGCAATCCAGAGCATTGATATGTTGGCCCCTGGAGTGGATGGACCATCCCTGGAAAATCTCAATGACGGGACATAATTAAAGCCTTCAATCCACAGCCTTCAAATAGATGGTTAAGGAAAGACTGCTGCTACATTTGAGTGAGGAAAATGGTCTGATTGGCTGGCTATGATTCCGTGGGACCCAATTGTACAAATTGAGGTCCCTAGGGTGTGTACCGGATACTTCAATAAGTATAGAAGTCACATTCACATGGTATCACATGGAACAGTTTTGTGAAAGAGCCACATCCATATTATAGAAAGGGGCACACTTCGGTGGTACCAGTACCACTGTAAGCTTACAGTCGTACCAGCCAATTTGGGTCCCAAGAGATGTATTCACAACATCAACCCCTTTATCAGATGCATCACCTCTGGAAACCCCTAGCATCCAAAACTCAGCTGGATCCAAAGCTAAGGTGGGCCATAACAAAGGGATAGAGCTGGGATGGAGCATCCACCCTTGAATCCCAGAGGGGCCCATCTGAGTCATAAAAGAGCCTTAATCTTCGCCTAATCCTTCATCTAGACTGGATGAAGGGTTGGAAAAGCCTAGATTATATATACATATCATGGCGGAACCCTCAATCTAATCAATGGTGGGTGTTCCCTCTCAATATGTTCCCTGTGCTGTAGCCCATTTGAGTTTTCGATCTGGATGATTTTTGGGCCCAAGGGGTTTTCCGAAGTGAAACATCTTATGGATGGGTTGTATTCTGTGAACACATCACTGGCCCCTACATCTACCTGGTGCCACTAGAGCGCCCCTTATGGAACTCCTAGGGACATGTTCACGGTGCCCATCTCCTGATGGTTGTTGCAGATTTCACATTTGTCTGCAAACCGCATCATATTGCCTTAGCATTTTATTCCATGCGATCGCAATATGTTACTTCGAACCATGGGCGTATGCAAATTTATCACAGTCGTTGTCCCCTTGTTGACAGGGGATGTTTTGATGTAGATAATTCCAAGTACATAATGATTGTTGGGCATTTGTCAAACAAAGCATGCTCTAAAGTGCGTGAAGGTGCAGTTATGTTGCCGCCGGTGCTTTGTGCGAAGAAGCTGCCAAGGACGGATTCATGGCCAAAGGCTTTTGAAAGATCACATCCCACTGATGACAGCATTGGCCTTTATTTCTTTCCTGAAAGTTGGAGGTATTTAATTGCTTTGATTTGAATTTGGGCTTGTTTGGTTGTACTGCCAAATTGTGGTTGGTAGGTTCCATAGCTTAATTAAAATATGCTTCATGTTGGGGGTGGTGCAGAAAAAAACATAAGCGGGATTCCGTCTTGCCGTTTATTTCGCAAGGGAGATGAGAACAGGATTCCTGTCCCATTATTGGCCCTCCTGTGATGTGTACCGCCTGAAACCCAAACATGCCTTTCGGCTGTGTTTGGATGGACAAGTGAATTGAATTGCAAAAGGTCAGTCTAGACCAGAGGTGATGACTGAATGGTATGAACTTGCTAGGATACATCCTGACATATTGCAATTTGTACATTCAGGACTGTAGTGGTTGGATTGGGGCCTTTTCCAGTGATCCAGACTGTTTCTATGATGGGCGTTACAGTGGATGCAATAAATGACTAAAAATAAATAAATCAGAATATATTTCAACTTTTTTATTATTCAAAGGTTAAGGACACTGCTCATATTCATGGAAAAGAGTCAAATGATCAGAGGGTTGAAACATACCAATCCATTAGTTCTTTTTTGGTCATCACCCATCATAGGTGAGGTCCATCATATAAACGGTTTGAATCATTGAAAGATGACCCTGGATCCAAAGGCTAAAGTTCCAACATAATCTGTTGTAATATGTCAGGATGCATTCTAGCAAGGGTCTCCTTCAGTGGTACTGGGCATATGTAGAGCCCACATGATGTGTTCACAAAATCCAACCCGTCCATCAAATGCGTGACCCTAAAATACTCAATAGGGCCCAAAAATCAAGCTGATTGAAACTCAGGTGCGCCACCACACAGGAACAAGCTAGGAGGGGTCACTCACCTTTGACTTGCATGATGGGCCCACTGTATTGTATATATGTAATCTAGGCTGTTCAGACCATTCTTCTAGCCTGGATGAAGGGTCTGGCCAAAAATTAGGTGGTTTTGCAACTCAACTTGTCCCTAGTGAAAATCAAGGGTGGGGTCCCCTCCCACCTTGTTCCCTGTGCTGTGGCCGACCTGAGAGATTTATAACAAGCTGATTTTGGGGCCCTGGGGGGTGTTATTGAAGTGATGCATTTGATGGATGAGATCTATACATCACGTGGGCCCCATATCTGCCCAGTACCACCGTAATCTTAGTGTTACTGTTACCACTGGAGCACTCCTCTTCTAGCAAACCTCCTAAACTGTAAATACATTTGCTAGGAGTATGTGCATTATCAAGGATTGCCCTGGTCGTCTTACTTTGTAAACCTTACTAGTACAAAAAATTAAGGCTTTTTTTTTGCATGATAAACCACTCCCTTTTCCTTATATGGCAAAAAGTCCCCTCATGTCATGTATCCATATTTGCAGAAACCCCCTTGCCTTTTACTCTATATGTGCAAAACAAGCGTCGGGTCACTTTTTTTAACAGAAACAGAGACGGTGTCTATTATTTTTTGAAAAGGACCAAAAAGCCCATATATTAAAGAGGGCTTTACATCTCAACCATAGAAATGGTAAGAGAAAATCCTAGCCATTCAAAAGCATTTCCCCTTTCTCACCTTTTCAAATTGATTTTCAGAGCCCTCACACCATCTCTCTGCAAAATGGTCATTTCACCCTCACTTGGTGAAGTAACTATCCACAAAAAATAACAGTTTAGGGTTTTTTTATCTAGCGGTGGAAAAAAGGCAAGGGTGCAAAACCAATTGCGGTTTGGAGCCCAATCTTCCAGTAATGGTATAAGGTTATCACAATTTGGTCATTTCTGCCCTATAAGACTGATAAATGAAATTCAATTTGTTATTGCATCCAAACGTGCACCCTTAAGTAACCATCCAGTTTGATGTCCTGAAGGTGGTTTCCTTCGTTCATGTTACAGAGACAAAATGGTGTTTGATCAGCTGCTTTGTGATATGAACGGCCAGGATCTAGCATTGAAGATCATTGCTGATGAAGCCGATCTTCTTATCTTCTCTTCTCTTCTGTTACCGAAGGAGTCCTGTAGTAAGTTTCAGTTGTAGTTGATTTTTCTTGCATGGGATTTTATACATTTGTGGTTCATGGTATGATGATCCAAGCCATTGACCAGATGAGTCATATTGCAAGATCCTAAACTTGTGATCATTGGAATATTTTCCATTGAATGTTGAATGGTCCAGTGTTTTCTTTCTAATGGTCTTTTTGTAGGCTATTCATCGAAGGGTTTGGAATCTCCCAATGTGGAAGATATTTGAGGCATGCCCCATGCATGGTGGGGCCCATCAGTTCAATGGCTTGGATCACTAAGCGTAGCCCCATATGTACAAAATCCTATGACTAGGACCCTGTAATTCCTCTCTTAGAACTATTTGTTTCATCAATTACCATAATAAAGGAAATGTGCAATGATTACAAATTACTATACCTGCCTCATGACAATATCTGCATTTGACCATTGATTCCCATGTTTGGTTTATGGGCAGTAAAATCGTAATGATGACATTTTTACATTAATGTCAAATCATCACCGAAATATGCTGATGTCACTGCACTGTTTGGATTTGAGATTTTCATGGTAATGCCATGAAAAAGTGCAATAATTACAAATTCCTTTACCTATCTCCCGAATATATCTACATTTGACCGACAATTCTCGTGTTTGGTTTGGTGGTGATAAAATTGTCATGATAACACATTTCCTTTAAATGACTCGGGTAATTACCGAAACAAACATGTTAGGCAATTTAGTTATTTTCACTTTATTAGACTAATAATTGCAGCTTGTTTCAATAGTGCATTCAAACAACCCTAATGACAATGTCCCTATAAACCACAAGATAGCCACACATTCAGTTCTATCCAGACCAACCAATTAATAGGGAACCTTGTGGATGGTCCAATTCCTGAGCGTTGCTCTTATTGGTATTTCTAGTCATCCTATCTAAAGACAATTTCATGGACTGGCCTTCCAATCTCTTGTAACCTCCCCAAAACATGTAACAGAACCAGGGCGGTCAATGTGTGCCCGAACCCACAGGCACCTGATGGACCCAACCTGATTTTAATGGGTCCGGGAAGAGATCCAGTGCTTCTGTAGGCATGGAATTTTTGTGCCTCCATATCATGTACCCTTCATGTGTCATGTGTATGATGATCGGAACCATACATTCTGCGAGCTTCGCTGTTAATCGGCCACCAACCAAAACCGCATTGAATAGACTTGCCTAGCTATCTAAGAGAATGAGCTTTGTCTCACCTGATAGAGCTATTGCTGACTTTCGTGGAGCCATTGGGGGAAACAACCACAACACGAGGGCCCACGGTCTAGACCGTTCATTGCATGCCTCCCCACAGTCTTTGCAAGTTGCATGGGCTGGACTACATCCGATTTGTGGACCTTTTCTGATCCAGTGTGGACAGCCACCAACATTCCTTTTTCTCATAGCATTTGTGTCTGATCTGATGGTTAGGATCTTCTGATTTTTTGACTGTGACTGATCCACAGAGGACCCACCTGATGAACAGTCTGGATCATGGACCATTTAATAGTCAAGTTTTGTTTCTGCATTATATAACTGATCACCTACAGGTGTGTGCACAGTACCTTGTCATGCTGTGCCATCTTTCCCGCCAACATGCTACTTGTGTAGGCCATCCATACCATCCATGTAGTAGGCCCCATCGTGAAGATTATCTGGCTTGAGAGTCAGTTTGATGCACTTAGTGGACCTCACCTGTATGATTAGTTAAGACTGTTGGATGCCTATTTCAACAGCATGGCCACCTCATGGTTGGTCTGGCCTGATTTTTGTACCAGTTGATCTTCACGATGGGGCCTACCATTTGCATGGTCCGGATTTCCTACACTAGTGGCGTGTTGGCAGAAGAGATGGAACGGCATGACAAGTTATCATGCATGCAGGTGATAAGTTCTTATGTTACATTTTCCTCATTCCAATTATAACCTTCATCTTGTATCGACTGGTATATGCAGGGTTCTGCGAGAAGTATTATTTGTGGGGGATATTTAAGGGAAGGAAAGTTCCCCCCTTGCATAAATGAGATGATGCCATCGGTCGAGAGGAGCGACAAAAATTTAAGACTTGATGCAACACTGGTTATATCAGCTGGTTTTTGTCGAACCCTCCCTTTGTACAAGGGGCCTGCATCTAGGTAACCAAAGCCGTCAATCTGGTGGGCCGTGATAACTCCTTTATCAAATGATTTTGTAGAGAATTATTGTCAAGTCTTAATTTAATTAGGATACATAGTTATTAAGCAAGCTTTGGTTAATTGAAATTACGAAAGCGCTTGGTTAGGAAATTTACTTCTTTGGTAGTTTCAGTATTAGTGGGGTTGGGAAATGAGGAGTCCTCTTCCATGTAAAAGCAATCTAGCTCTTTCATTTCTCTTTGCACTCTTCTTTTATCTTTTTCTTCCTTCCT
The DNA here is from genome assembly GCF_029962835.1 of Magnolia sinica. NCBI lineage: Eukaryota > Viridiplantae > Streptophyta > Magnoliopsida > Magnoliales > Magnoliaceae > Magnolia > Magnolia sinica. The sequence continues at coordinate 93,206,835 of NC_080579.1, forward strand.
CTCCATGGATGTAAAAAATCTTCCTCTTCATAGCCTTGCTTGTGTGATTTTCTACATTGTATCAGAGCCTCGTCAATGAGTTAATTGGTCGTGTTTTGAGTTTTTTTGCTTTCACTTTTTATTAGTTCTTCTCATTTGCAAGTATTTTTTCCTAGTGTATTTAATCATGTCCGCATTGACTGCTATTGTTCCTAAAACTCTTATGAGGAAGAACTATGTACGTTGGAAAGTGTGGCTATGAAGCTATTTGATGGGTCAAGGCCTTGGGGATATCGTCATCCAAAATAGGCGGTGGCACAAGCACTACTTACAAATTGGAGAAAGAATAATGGGAAGTCTTTACATGTGATCTAAATTGCTTGTCGATGAGATATGATATTCTATATCGGGGAATTGGATGGGAATGGATTTAGCAAAAGAAGCATGGGATCACTTAGTGCACGAAAAAGTGGGTGGTGGTATGAAAGTATTTTTCGAATCAGAATTGAGGACGATTAAGGAAAGTAATAACTTTGTGGCGAAGTTTTCTTAAAAAGTTAAGGAAAGTTGGAAAACAACACAAATTGTGATCATCTTGAAAAATCTATTGATCCAAATTTGATGCTATGAGAGGCTTGAGCCCGGCCTAGTTCTGATGCCGACTAGAGCCGAAGCCCAGCTACCCTCTTGTGCAAGATCTTGGCTGTTCATTTTGTGTGCCCAATCATATATGATATTGACAAAAATGCGCTTAGCCTTTCATGGATTTGGGCCGCTCTAAGGGCTCCTAGATGCAAGCAGACCAAACCCAAACTGGTCCACCACTTGGGCTCAGTTTCTCAACTCAAGCCTAACCCAAAGCAGGCCTAGCGCTGAGCCCATCCTGCCACCTTAGCCCATTGCAGTTTTAGAGAGATCAGGAGGAAAAGGTGGGGGCAACACACATCGGTAGATAGAAGTGAGAAAGAGTGGATGGATTAGCATCACTTAAAAGGATGGATTAGATGACAAATCCTCGTTATATATTTGAAGAGAAGAGCTCGAGTTCAATGGGGGTGGAGTATGAGTTACGGTACACCTAGCAGATAACTTTCAACCTTTCATGTTTGCGTGACATCCAACTCATTCATAAGGACGGCCCCACAATGAAGATTACTTTGTGTAAAAACCTGAAATATCCACTCATTAACTGGACCACACTTGATTTTGGAATTTATCATTGGCTACAATTTGTTTCACGATACGTCCGACCTAATGTGTAGATAGGACTGCGATTTGCAGTAGTCCATCCTCATGGTGGAGCTAACCTAACCTATTGGAAGGGTTGGATTTCACATTGACTTAGATAGGATGGAAGTTATCAGCTGGCTGGACCGTACCTTGTGGTCCAACCGGCTGGATGTGACATCGCTATTAAAAAGTTACTAGATCTGAACCGGACCCCACATTAGTTAGGTCCAAGATAATGGACGCAGAACCAGACCCGTTAATAGCGGTCGGGTCAGTTGTTTCCGTTGACTTTCCTAGAAATTAGGATCAGGGGTTTGACGGTCGGGATTGAAGTGGAAGGTTTGATGGTTGGATCATGTCCCTTCATCCCTCTGAGGTTAAAAATAAAAAATAGGGGCATTCCGAGAATTGAACTCGGGACCTCTCGCACCCTAAGCGAGAATCATACCACTAGACCAAATGCCCTTGCGTTAGCGTTACTTCTCTATTTTGCCACTTACTATGACGTGTCTGTCGCTTGCATGTTCTCTCTGTTCCACACGGGTGAAAAGTATGGTACGTGTGAGCGCGTGTGCGCATGCACTCAGAAATCGTACGTCTCATGTAGCTGGACGCGGATTGCGTACTACCCCCGCCCGTCCCTAGCTCCGAACGGGCAGTTCTGTGGGCGGGCCCACCGTGATATATCTGTACATCCAAACCGTCTATCCCTTTTCTGATATTATTTCAAGGCATCAAAACAAAAATGAGGCAGATCCAACGATCAAATGGACCACACCATAGATGACTCTTGCATTTAATGCAACTGACATTTAATGCTTTGTGCATTTTAATGCAACCAAGATTATTATTTGGTGTGGTCCACTTGCCTCATTTTTGTGTTCATGTCTTAAAATAATCTGAAAAAAGGAATTGACGGTTTGGATGTATAGATGCATCACGATGGGGCCGCCCACAGAACTGCCCGTTCGGAGCTGGGGACGGGCGGGGGTAGTACGCAATCCGCGTCCCATGTAGCTGACTTGAGCTGGGAAGCGGATTGCCTGCGACACTTGACGCAGCAAGTTCCTGCGGTCCGAAGGTAGGTGGGGCCCACTGCAATGTTTGTGAGAAATCCACCCCGTTCTTCTGCACCTGAGCCCAAAAATGAGGCAGTTCCAAAACTTCAGTGGGCCACACGACAGGGAACAGTGGAAACATTCGTGGCCTACAAGTTTTGGATCAGGCTAATGTTTGTCTTTTTTATGAACGATTTGGATAGCATATAAATATCTAGGTGTTCATTAATAGGCATTTCTGTGTGGCTCGCTTGATTGTGGACCTTCCTCATTTTTGGGCTCGTGTCCTAACATGAGTCGACAAAACAGATAGGCTTAATAAATTTTTCACAAACATCACAGTGGCCCCAGCTAGCTTCCGACTGTACCATATTTATTGAAAATCCTAGCCTGGGACCATTGGTTATTTTTCCTATTAACCGTCCATCTATATTGACAAATTGTTGTATATTTCAATCTGGGCCCATCTACGGTAGGATCGACAATTTGGACAGTTTAAATTTGAGTTTTGTGTCTTCCACTTGTACAATTTATTAGTCTGCAAGTGTGATTAATTTTAATGTATTATTCTTTCACTAGAACAAATTAAGCACAAGGAAGGAAAGATATAATACATTACGTCTAAACTAAAACTAAAACAAAAGTAATTTTAAAGAGTAAATTCATCTTTGGCTTATCAATAATAGCTGCCTTCTCAAAGTATTCATAATCGATACCTGAAATGGTTTAAATGCCTTGAGTACGACTAGAGATGTACACGAGTCGAATTGAGTTGAGCTTGACACAACTCGACTCGGCTCGGCCACTAGCTGACCATAGTTTGAACTCGGCTTGGCTCGATCCTAAAGCATGACTGGCCAGCTCAGCTCGGTTCGAGCCAAGATCGAGCCTCTATGGCATTTTCTCAAACACATGAAGTGCACCTTCAATTTCATATGAAATGTAAACCAGCAGCATCAGTTTACAGGTATTTCATCAAACACTCGATAGACAACATAAAAATCAAGATACAAAGGTATTTGTTTCATATCCTTAATTTCCTTGCCACTAGTTGACACTTTGTTGAGTCATTTCATCAAACACTTGTTGAGCAACATCAATATCAAAATAACCAAGTCACCAAATGGTTTGATCTGAGTTCGATTCGAGTTTGGGTTTGATTCGAGTCAAGTCGAGCTCGAACTCGATTTTAAAAAAAAATTCAAGCTAAAAAAATCAGCTCAACTCGGCTTGAACTCAGTTTCAAACCAAGTCGAATTGAGCTTTTTTTTGTCAAGTCGAGTGAGCAAACCGAGCTAACTCGATTCGTGTACAGCTCTAAGTAAGACAACAATAGGATCACTTCCATCCCAATCGGAATTTGCACGTTAATAACATTGCATAACTTCATAATAATAATTTTAAAATCAATATTTAAGGAGACAACGAATATTTATAAAAATATTTTAAAATTAAAGAAAATAATTCTATAAATGATTGAATTAAAAATATGCTCATATGTAATTAAACTTGAAAATATATCTAACCATGATGATTTTTAGGAAATGACCATTGGTAGAGCATTGGGTGGTATTTTTTAAATAATGACCTTAGGCAGAGCACCACATGATATCTTTTACAGGTTATTCCAAAACAGAGCACCGCGTAATATCTTTTAGGAAACAACTCTAGCAGAGCATCACATGATATCTTATAAAGCATCATGTGATATCCTATGTGTATTTTTTAAGGAATTAAAAAGGGCAGAACACATTGTAGAGCACCAGTGCATGTATCCTTTAGAAAATTACCTAGGGCAGAGCACCCGTGCCGATTTTTCGAGATAATCCGAATAGATCACCCATAACACATTTATGAACATTTCAATGAAGAGCACTTCGTAATTTGAACAAACAGAAATAAACAAATAAATTCTCATTGCAACACATAAACATAATTAAGGAATTCACTCTAAAACACATAGAAAAATAAATAAATTCAATTCACAACAGGTAATAATAATCAAGCTGATTTGATTTACAATACATAACAATTAATTAAATAATTTAGATCCACAATATGCAATAATAATCAAATAGAATTAAACTACACTAAACCTAGATTACCTACCTGATGAGATTGCAACACCAAAACGATTTTGAAGTCTTTGGCAACGGGTCTAGAGAATACGCAACTTCTACGGTCACGATGTGATATAATAACTTGGGTTGGATCGAGTATGGTCTTGATATGTGTCCATCTGGCTGAATGAGGTGAGAGATCAAAGTTTTAATGGAAGTTTGCCTATGATTTCGGCGGTTCGTGGCTATCTGACAGCATACGTTGACAACGCATGTCTTTTTTTTTTTTTTCCTATTACGGTCTGGATAAGATTGGTACGGATTCATTTCGTTAACGAGCAACGGATAAGGAGAGAAGTGGAAGAGAGGGTGTTTTTTTTTTTTTTTTCCTTTCAGGAAGCGCAGCAACGTACGTTGTATGTGGTGTTTTTTTTGGGATGGGTTGGAATGGTGGGACCCACGGAATGAACGGTTCGGATTGGGACCCCGGACCCGGGCCACTTTGCTGGTGGTTTGGAGGTCACAGACCCGGGAACCCATCCGTTACGTCGCAGAGAAGGAGAGGAGAGAAAATCGGGAGGTTGGTGGGTTTCTCAGGGTGACGTGAACCAGCACGTCGCTTGCCTTTTTCTATTTCTTTTTTCGAGATAACCCGAGTAGAGCACCCATAAAACATTTATGAGCATTTTAAGACTGAGCACTCCCTAATTTGAATAGATAGAAATAATCAAATAAATTCTCATTGCAACACATAAATATAATCAAGGAATTCACTCTAAGGGCACACAGAAAAATAAATAAATTCAATTCACAACAAGTAATAATAATCAAGCTGATTTGATTTACAATATATAACAATTAATTAAATAATTTTGATCCACAATATGCAATAATAATCAAATAGAATTAAACTACACTAAACCTAGATTACCTACCTGATGAGATTGCAACACCAAAAGGATTTTGAAGTCTTTGGCAACGGGTCTAGAGAATACGCAACTTCTACGGTCACGATGTGATATAATAACTTGGGTTGGATCGAGTATGGTCTTGATATGTGTCCATCTGGCTGAATGAGGTGAGAGATCAAAATTTTAATGGAAGTTTGCCAATGATTTCGGAGGTTCGTGGCTATGTGACAGCATACGTTGACAACGCATGTCTATTTTTTTCCTATTCTCACAAGATGGACGGTCTGGATAAGATTGGTACGGATTCATTTCGTTAACGAGCAACGGATAAGGAGAGAAGTGGAAGAGAGGGTGTTTTTTTTTTTTTTTTCCTTTCAGGAAGCGCAGCAACGTACGTTGTATGTGGTGTTTTTTTTTGGGATGGGTTGGAATGGTGGGACCCACCGAATGAACGGTTCGGATTGGGACCCGGGACCCGGGCCACTTTGCTGGTGGTTTGGAGGTCACAGACCCGGGAACCCATCCGTTACGTCGCAGAGAAGGAGAGGAGAGAAAATCGGGAGGTGGGTGGGTTTCTCATGGTGACGTGAGCCAGCACGTCGCTTGCCTTTTTCTTTTTCTTTTTCTTTTTTCAAAACCACGGTAGCCCTACAGACTTAATCCACACCGTTCATCAGTTTTAGCTGTTCTTGTTAGTGCATGATCCAAAAAATGAGACTGATCCAACCCTACAATTAGCCACATCCAAGGAAATAATGTAACTTATAAAAAAAATCAGGTTATTACAATCTGACCCAACAAACATTGTGGACATCTAATGGATGGTTAAGATTAAAATCAGGTGATAATCTAACTCAACAAACAGAGTGATCAGTTTAGGATGGTCCGATCAATCAGTTTTTTGGTTTCTTCTCTACCTACACTGGAAGCCATTGGACTGTTTTGTATAGAGTGTTGTGGGGCCCTCATGATGTATGTGTTTCGTTCATTCTGTCATCATATTGCTGGCTCATCTTAAGATATGAACTCAAAAATAAAGAATAAAAAAATAAATTCAAGTGGACCACACTATAGGAACACATCAATGATTGATATTCTACTAATAAAAATTTCTTGGAAGCCAACATTTCAACGATAAATGTCATTATCCACTGTTTCCTATGATGTGGTATGCTTAAGCTTCTTATCTGCTTTTTTTTTTTTTGAGTCATGCACTAAAATGAGCTGGCAAAGCAGATGTGCAGCATGGATATAAAACACATATATCATGGTGGGCCCCACAGGGTGCAACACCACCTAGCTGGGTGGTGTTGGGGTCACGACCAAACGAGCTTCCTGCTACAAATGGTTTCCTAGATTTTGGACGGTTTAGATTGAGTTATATTATAAAACGTCTACAGTTTCTGCGAATGTGATCCGCCACAATTTTATGGAATAACTGTCCTCATCATGATCTCTTCGTGATTTCTTTTCATCGAGGTGGATTTACTTGATACTCTGGCAGTGTGATGGGTCATACGCATGCATTCATTTTTCGTACATGTTACATCCGTGTGACTTATCCCAACCGTTCGTGGGAGCCACTGTTGATAGATTACAATGCCCAAAATCAAAATGATCGGATAATCTTAACCTCTAATTATAGATGATCGTTTGTTGAATTAGGACCAACTGCTTTTCATTTTAACCTTGATTAGATCTTAACCGATCATCCTGATGGGACATCAGTTCACTTTAAATTCTTTCTTATGAACTATCTGCAGTGGGGCCCACGAATTGGACGGTCTAAATATAATATTCTTATTGCATGTGTACGGAACGTAATGGTCTGTCAAAGTATAAAATATTTCCACTTTTAGAAAGAAGAAGACAAAGGGACATGAAAAATCCATCATTATATTTGATCTTAAACTTGAATTGTCAATTATAGACGAGAAAACTTTGATACTCTGGCGGAGTACGATCGATGATAAGCAGGGGCTTAGAAATTGCATACGTGGCATAGAAGTAAGTCAAATTAACTGTCCAAATCACGATTTCCATTTTAAATGTATCATGGACCAAAGCTTAAGGCTTATTTGATCATCTAAGGATTGGATTGGTGGACACCTATTGGGCGGTTAAAATGAAATTTCCGACAGTCCGTTTCAACAAAAGTGTCCATGATCAGATATTAGGATTTTTCAAACAATCTGATTTTGGGACTGTGATATAGAGAGAGTAGGGTCCACAATTTAGACGGGTCAACTTGAGTTAACTCATGCCACGTGTACAATTCCTAAGTGCATGCATATCATTTGTCGTTCTCTGCCCGAGTACCATATCAGTCCCCATCATGAAGAGAACAAGGCCCACCATCATCTCTGATGAATGAGACCGTTTCCATATCTTAAATGAGGACATTATATGATCATCACGAGAGGATATGGATAGGATACTCGGGTCCGGAGATTCTACATGTGGGGGCCATTGCTTGGTGATCTGGACCGTTGATTTGATGTGGTCACTTATGATTGACTATGTACAAGCAGGCCAAAACTGGATGGTAATGATCTTCTGGTTTGGGATATTTTTTGATGGGGCCCATCGGTGAACGGTCTCGATCACTGATTGTGGGCCCCATTTGTACAAACTGACGAGAAAGAGAGAGCTCACCTACCATAATAAAAAGAAAGACGAGGATGTCGATCACTGATGGGCTACTGGATTTGTGTAGACTCATCTGCTAGTTTACGGCCATTTTTGGAATGGTGGTGACTCATCCACCGTATACATCTCATGGTTCTACAAATCCAGACCGTCCAAATAGATGTATCTACAAGATGGAGAACACCCAAAAAATCGAACTGACCGAAAAGTAGCAGCCATCTGTTTTTTTCTTCATTTATTTATGACCACTCACCGTTTAACTTTTTCAATCCATTCGCTAGCAACAATTGGACGGCTAGGATTTCTTGATCAGTGTAGTTTTTAACTATTATACGTCTGTACCGTGCCCTACAATTTGGGTGTTCCGGATATCTGTAGATGTGTGCCACAGGTAGGAGCTGGGTCGCCGCCATTGTGAAAATGGTGGTGAACCATCATCATAAGAAGTCTTTTCGAACAGCCAATCACACCATGAATCCGTTTGAAAGCGAGATGACCAGCATCATGTTTTGGACGCGGATTTCCTGCGTAAGCCTTTCGCTGGAAGTGCCTGGGATGCTAGGTAGGGCCCACAGTAATGTTTATGAGAAATCCACATCGTCCATCCATTGTGAGAGCTCATTTTAGGATATACTACCAAAAATGAGATGGATCCAGAACTCAAGTGGACCGGACGAGAGGGAAAACCGGGGAAAGAGTTTTCTACCGTTGAAACCTTCCTGGGATCTACCTTGATATTTATATGCCATCCACACCGTCTATAAGGTCATTTCCACTCGGATGAAGTGAAAAAACCAAAAAAAATCGCCTGATATGAAACTTTGTGGTCATACGAGTGTTTCAAACGGTGGTCACTGAATCTACAATGTTTCCTCTCTTTCGGCCCACTTGAGTTTTGGATCCACCTCATTTTTTGGTAGCATATATTAAAATGATCTCCCACAATGGATGGACGGTGTGTATTTCTCACGAGCATTGCTGTGGGCCCCACCTAGCATCCCAGGGCCGGAACTTCCTGCGGAAGGCTTTCGCAGTAAATCCGCGTCCGTAATAAATGTCGTCACCATACGCTTGGAAGCGGATTGCGTCCGGAAACGGATTGGCTACTCCCCCTGACACAAGCCATTGGCTGATGGTCGGTGCTCCGTGAGACCCACCATGATTTGTGTTTCATCCATGCCGTCCATCAATTTTTATAGATCATTTTATGGTAAGAAAGAAAAAATGAGGTATATCTCAATCTCAAGTGGGCCACATTACAGGAAACAGTGTTGAATGAACGTTGACCATTAAAAACGTTTTGGGCCGCTTTTAGATCAAGCTGATATTTATTTTTTCCCTTCATCTGGGTCTTTATGACCTAATCAACAGATTGGATGTCAAATAAACAGTACAGTGGGCCTTAGGAGGCTTTTAATGGTGGATATCCAATCACTATTGTTTTCCTGTGGTGTGGTCCACATGAGATTTATAACCCTACAATTTTTTGAATAAATCCTGAAATGATATGTTAAAATGGATAAACGGAATGGATGAAACACATACATCATGGTGGAGCCCACAGAGCACCAACCACCAGCCAGGGGCTGGTGTCAGGGGGAGTGGCCAATCCGTCTCCATTGCGTCCTACCCGGGCAGGGCTCTGTGGGGGCCACTGTGAGGTAATTGTTTTATCCACGCCGTTCATCCCTTTCCTCAGCAGCATTGGACGCGTTAATTTCGGGTAGTGGCCTCAACACCAGCTGGCTAGCTCTGGTGTCAGCTGTGTGGGCCCATCATGATGTATTAGTTTTATCCGCACCGTCCATCCACCATGCCCGAGCCCAAAAATAAGATAAATCAAAATCTTAGGTGGACCACACCACATAAAGATAGTGATGCTTTATCTGGTCCCCTTCTGATTTGGTTGGTGGCATGCTGCTGTTGAAGATATCTTGCTTCTTGACCCCAACTTTCAACCTTCTGTGTTAAGTTTGGCAACCTCAGGTCTTGACAAGATTTGATTAGATAGTAAGTCGTTGTGATAGGTAGGCTCTTGCAAAACATGTTGAAAGTTATTTAGTTGAATATATATTGGACTAAGCCCATTTCTAATAGCATTATACCTTCTAATCAAATTCCATCTTATTGGGCCTATGTTAAGCTTGATGGATAGAGTACTCAATCCAAGTGGCTTTTAAATTGTGTGGAATATGATACCACGTCATATAAAAGTTATGGAATGAATGCTATGTTCTAAAAGTAAGTGATTGAAACGAGATAAAAATCATGTCTTTTAAATATAATTGCTTAAATTAATGTACAAATTAAACTAGGTAAAATAATTTAATAGCAGAGCTTATAAGCCATTAATGAGTCTAATTACATATACTATAAAAGATGTGGTAATCAAACTGCATGCTAGTTTATAAATATAATAATGTACATGTATGTGTAGGATGTGCTACTTATTTAATCATAATATTCATCTAATTTTATATATATATATATAATTCATCAATTCATTAGATAAACATAATTAAACAAGTGTTTAAAGACAATCATAATCACAAGCATGCATGATGGTTAGGTTTTCCTATTCCACTCCCGACGAACGTACTCAACCCATGAGTATATCGAATTTCATTATTGGATGTTTTAAATCAGATTCACTTCTAATCTTTACAATCCCACATAAGGATCGGATCCATTGAAAACTTACATGGTTTTGTATAGGCTCATCACGAACTTTACTCCTAATCTAAGAACCTACCTTTACTCCCATCGGAGGCTCTCTCAGAGACTAACACGTACACACTTGTGTCCGGTGGCCTACACAATGACTTTGATTTAAGTCCTACAAAAAGAACCTAATCAAGTTTGGCAATCAAACTCTTACACTTAATCTTACATAAGGAATTAATGTACATGAACTCTATAAATGACAACTTTGTTGAATTAAGGCTTGTTGATATATTAATATTGAGTTGCTTCTTTAAAACTCTCCCATACTTGAATTTGCTCGTCAATTGCTCCCCCGATCATGATGCCTATATATTGCCAATGCTCCAGCTATAAGATTAAATACCTTGCATGGAGTGCTCCTTTTAAGTGACCAAGGTGATAGGAAATTAGGTGAATCTTATACAATTAATGAAAGTTGTAGTCCATAGGGGATTCATCTAAATGAGTCTTTAATAAGATTTAGATGAATGATATATCGATACAGTTGGGTCTAATCTCTAAAATATGGTGAAGTTCAAGCTTATTTTTAAGGTGAAGGTTAGAATCCTTATTAGACTGCTAATCTCAATAAAGATGACTTAGAACTTATTGTTTTAAAACCTTATGATAAGGGATATAAACATGAAATCACATAGGCTTCTATTGCACAAAAACTCAATCCAAATAACACCCAGATCCATAGCTCATCTGGCAGACTGAGTGAAGATACCTCGTTTCAACACTTAAGGTCTTGGTATCGATCCCTAGCGAGGGTGGCTAACATGGAGTGTGTGTACTGACATGGGTGTGTAATAACAAGCTAACCCAAATAATAATAATAATAATAATCCAAATACTCAAGAACCAAATGCTATTTTATAAAAAATTGATTTACAACGGCTATAAGATGACTAGTTAACGGCTCTATCAATATGATTTAAAGGGCCTTTGATGACAACGAAGGTCTTTCGATAGGATCGAACCCTCTGTTGATCCCATCCAGAAAGTACAGATATATCTGTTGGTTGTTGGAATCATTTTTCGATTTGATCGAGTGGACCTTTGATTGGATCGAGTCCCATCGACAGACATGTTGATGGGATCGAAGACCATTAAAAAATTGTTATTTTTGGCATTCGATTTCACAACAGCTTTGTACATCTTATAGCCTTACTTATTATGTTCTAATTAGGCTCTTAAGGTAAATGAATGATTAACAAGGTTTACTTATTAAGACATAATTATCTAAATGTTCAAGGGGTTGTTTTAGGTCAAGTGTTAGGATCACTAATGCACTTCATTTATTTGTTCTTTGCTCATTGATGCTCATGTCTACTTGTGTCTTCGGTCTTCAACTTCAAAAGATTCAACTGACTACATGATATACAAATTTATGTGATTGATAAACAAGATGCACAAATCGATGCACTAACAGACTTTCCAACAGGCTTTAAGTGGGCTCAATTTCTGACAACAATTTGTTATCTAATCAACTCTTGCCACTTCAAGTTAGGAAAGAGCTTAGCTCAAACTAAGGCAGTGCCCTATTAGCTTCCTTTGATAACAAATATCCCCTAGGGCTATCCATCCATTCTACCAATGTATAAGGCATAAGACAAAAAAAATTAAAGCAAATTAAAGCTCAAATGTACCATTTCTAAAACCTTCGTGGGGCCCTTAATAACATCATGGTGACCTTATGGATAGGTTGGATAACAAATAAATATCATGGTGGGCCCTATAAAAGCTTCAATAGTAGGTTTGTCAATGTCTATTAACTGTTTCTTTTGTGTGGTCCACTTGAGCTATGAATATGCTTCATTTTTTACTTCTTGCTTAAAATGAGCTGGAAAAATGGATTGACGGCATGAATGTAAAGTACATACATGATGGTGGCCTCACACCGCTTGTTGGTGGTAGGGTTACCATGAATTGCCTACCAAGACTGAGTTGATTTGAAGGGTATGTATTGGAGTTAGACTCTAACTTCAAGAATATCTTCAATAAGGGTAATCTTACTTTATATATTGTAAAGATATTTTTATTCCAAACCGGTGGTCGATATTCGAATTTGAGGTTGGTACCTGAGGTCAAGGTCAAGGTTGGTACTCGAGGCCAAATTCGGTATCCGAAGCCGACCTCCGATGTAAAGGTCGATACCCGAGGTGGATGTCATATCTTGAAGTTAGCGAATAAGACTGACCTTCAAAGTCATTGGTCGACATAAAATGTCGAGATGATTTTTTGGCCCTCAAGTAATCTATAGCCATTGAGTTTGGCTGCTCGGCTCATCTACCTCATATATTTGTTTTAGCCTCATTTTATTCATAACAACTATCAATAACTAATGGCTATTAAATGGTGTTCTTTGGGCCCCATGATCGATGATATAAATGTTCCATCCATAGTGTCTTTCCATTATTAGAGATCATTTTCAGGCAAATGGGACAAAAATAAAAAAGAAGAAAAAAGAAGAAGTCATATCCGCATGAAGTTAAACTTATGGGGGGCCACAAAAGTTCCGAATGAAACTAATATTTGTGTTTTCCCTTCACCCAGAGTTTGGTTGACCTAATCAACAAGTTGGATGACAAATAAACATTAGCGGGTAATAGGAAGTTTTTAATGGTGGGTGTCTAGTCACCCACTATTTTCTTGTGGGAGAGGTCCATTTGAGATTTAAATGTCCCATTTTTGAGCTCATACCCTAAAATGATCGAGAAAAAATAGATGGATGCATGGATAAAACACATTGATCATGGTGGGCCCACAGAGCTCTTTCCCGTAGTCTCCTGAAGTCAATATGCAATCGGCGTCCAGGGTCACTAGGGAATCCATGGGTCCAAAGCCGAGAATTGCAGCTCATCCACCAAACACTGTGGGGTCCACCACTTTGTCTATTTCTCATATAATACTACAATCCGATAAGTGCAAAAAGACAAAAGTCCCAACAGATTTTTCTAAACATTTTTTTGACCGTCCGTTTACCGGTGATGGACGAATGGATATGAGCTTCTTATGGGTGTCGTTTTTTTAGCCATGGCTCGGCCATGATATTACTGTCCGGATCTATGCTCCACGAACGTGCTTTGTCGGATTAGAGTGCCGACGATCCTATCCATCAGATGACGTGCGATGCATGGACGGCCAAAATCAAGCAGAAAAAAAGAGTCTCAACTTGAAACATCTATTCGGTGGGTGCGTCTTCATATTGCTTCAATACCAAAGAAATCCCACCCTTAGATGATGTTAACCATCTAATCCATGGCCCATAAAACGGACGGCTATAATAAAAATGAGTAAGGGCTGGGGTCATTCAAACGGTGAGATTTTGCTCTTCGTCACGCCAATAACGGTTTGGAGCAAATGGACAGTTTAAATCCTTGGGTTGTCCAACATGTCCAGTGGTAGGATCATATTCGTGTAGCCATCTCTCCACAGAAAACATAGCATAATTATATATCCATCTGAACCGTTCATGCGGTGGATCCTACCATCGATGGCCCATATTTTAAAAATCACACAATTTAGACAATCATATCCTTCACTTTTCCTTAACCTTCCCACTACATATGGACTGTTAACTATTTTTTTCAAAGGTCAGGATCATCCAGTTTATGTAATTTTAGTTAATTCATAAGACCCATTAGGAGCAGTTAGATGGACGTTCCAGATTGAAACATGACGCATTCCTGGTGTGCTGCGGAGAGATGGCTCTACGGTATTCCGGTTCTACCGATGTCTACAGTTTTAAATTCTTTGATTCTTTCTCAATCAAATCCGTTTTTCCGACAGAATCCGTTTTCTTTCTTGTCCAAGAAAGGATCACATACAACGTACTATGTTAACATACAACGTTTTCATTTTCGCTGACGTGTAACGTATTCACGACATCCGATCCATTAAAAAGGTGGGCCACATCATATGGATCACTTGGGATGAAAAAAAGGATGGTCCATTCTTCAGGTACGCAACGCCGTTGAAATCACTGAATATCGGATAGTATAGCTCCATTTATGTGTGGCCCACCTGATGAGTGGATTTCCCTATTTTCGCTCTATATGATATTTATCATGTGGTCCACAATTGTCATTGGTCAGATGCTCCAAAAAGTTGCGTCAATGTCGGATCCAGGTAATTTTAGCAGTTGTTTAGGTGCGATGTGTATTATTTATCAACGGTCTCTGTCCATGACCTGGACCCGATTCAAAAACGCGTGTGTATTTATATTTACAAATAATATAAATAGATTTGTTAATCCCGCACGTGTGCAAGAGAGACTATCTAAGGCTACACGCGTGTTAACACTGCACATGTGTGACAAATGTAACCTGTCCATCGGCTGGGTCTGGCCATTTAGATACCCTGATCTAGCCCGGACCATGGTAATCCAACGTGGCAGAATTTGATTGGGGCTGATTGAGCAACTTGTAGCTGCCGGACGCCCACAAAGCCCTTTTGTTTGAAGTATTTCTGTGCTGGAATGTAAGGTAGGGCACTGTGATGTTTCTGAGAAATCCCCCCATCCGTCCCTTTTCTGGCTATTTTTAGAACATAAACAAATACATAAACCGTGGTGAACCTCACATAGTTTACTCGGTAAGCTAAGCCTGGTAAGTTACTACGCAGTTCGCTTCCTCTATCGTGACCTCACAGACCAATCAAATGCACATGGGCAGGTCTGAAAATGGGCACACCAGGATCTGTCCCGTCTGACCACCAAAGCCATGAAAATGGTGGCCCACAATGAAGTTTGAGTTGTCCACATTTTGAGTGGGTGAAAATTGGATGGTCAGGATCAACGTGCCATTTAAGCAGGGTCTCAGTATGGCCGCCAGATTGGATGAAAATTGGGTACTCCCCCACCTCTCCCAAGCTTGGCACAGGCTGTATGGGTCTTATCAATTTCCATCCATTTTGCCAAATCATTGTAGAATATAAGTTGAAAAATTGAGGTAGATCCAAAGCTTAAGTGGACCACACGATGGAGATTAAATACATACCATTGAAACCTTTCTAGGAATCACAAAAGTTTTACATCGAGCTGATATTTGTATTTTTCTTCCATGTCTATGTGACATTATGAACAAGTTGGATGACAAATTAATATCATGGTGGCCTAAAGAGGTTACAATGGTAGGCATCATTTTCACTGCTTCCTGTGTGGTGTGGTCCACTTGAGTCTTGGATCTGCCTTATTTTTTAAATTATATTCTAAAATGATATTGCAGAATGGATGAACAGTGTAGATGAAGACATACTTCACAATGGGGCCCTTAAAGGCCTTGCCTGTGCCGAGCTATGGATAGGCAGAATCCCTCATGGGGCACTAGGGGTGTACACAAACCGAGCTAGCTCGGTTGTCTTGCTTGACTCGACTCGGTTCGAAGTTGAGTTTGAACCGAGTTGAGCTGATTTTTAAAGCTCGAAAACAAGTTTGATCTTGCCCCAGCTCAACTTGACTTGGATCGAATCCAGCTCGAACTCGGCTCGACTCGGTGCAGGAGTATATATACCATTCAAAAAATAAAAATAAAATTCTACTTACTTTTACTCATTTTCCCTCACTCGGTCGCACGAACCCTAACCCCTTTGGCCCTTTCCCTTACTCGGCGCCCTTATACCCTAACCAGAGCTCGAGCTCCCCTCTTTCAGTCTCTCTCTCTCTCTAGTCTCTCCCTCCTCTCTCAAGCGCTCACCTCGGACTTCCTTCCTTTGATATTGATGTTGCTCACCAAGTGTTTGATGAAATGACCCAACGAAGTGTGGTCGGTGGCAAGGAAGGTATGTATATGAAACCAATACCCTTTTTTTTTTTTTAATGTTTCTTAGAAGGTGTTTGATAAAATACCTGTAAAACCATTGCTGATTTCTCAAATACAATGAGATTTTAAAGGTGCAGTCAAGGTGTTTGTGAAAATGCTGCAATGGTGAACTCGGCTCGATCGGCTCGAGCTGCTGACCGAGCCGAGCTGAGTTTGAGCTGAGGTCAGTTAGTGGCCAAGCCGAGTCGAGCTGAGGCTAGCTTGACTCGGTTTGACGCAATGTACACCCCTATGGGGCACCTTACATCTACCTACACTTACATTCATAAGTGGGCATGAAGTAGGCTCGTGTTGGGTCTCAATATTAGGGCTACACATGGGTTGGTTTGATCCGGTTATGGGGTGAAACTGGAAACGAATTGTTCTTAATGGTTCTAGGATTTTCAGAACTAGATCGTTAGTGCCCTAGAACCGAACTGGAACTGGACTGTTAAAATTGGTTGGGTTCTGATCGGTTCCATGGTTTTAGGCTTTTTATAATCCAGCCCAATTATGAGAGAGAGAGAGGAGCAACGAGAGAGAGAGAGAGGAACGGCGAGAGAGATGGGCAGCCGCAATAAGAACTTAGGGTATTAGGGTTTTGTTTTTTGTTTTTTTATTTTATTTTATTTTATTTTTTTTTTATTTTTTTTAAAGAGTTTGGTCCTTGTTTGATTCCGCAGTTTAGATCTACGGTTCAGTTCTACAGATCAATTATATATACCCCAAATCGAGAACCGAGCCGATGTAATCAATTCTTTGATTTTTAGAATCGGAACCGATACACTATAGAATTGGACCAAATAGACTATTTGGTCTATTCCAGTCCGGTTCCATAGTTCTACTAGTTCAATGTGCACCCCTACTCAATACTACCCATTGAACCAATGGTTCAACCTGACCTGTTTATTTACTGAGTTTACACATGGGCCCATGATCGGACGACGATGGACCTTACAAAAAGCCCACGCTTAAGGAATCCATTGTCCAAACTAGCCCTCGAGAGCCCATTGAAGGGCAAATCTGTCAATTTTCGAACTAATGTCTTTTCCGATGCGCGCGCCAAAACAGGCTTCTCCCATCCCCTCGTGGCGTGAAAATCCCGTAGTCCTGTAGAGTGCTATGGTTCATATACGTGCAACACAAAAACTTTAGCCATAAACCTGAATTAAGCTGTCCAAATGATGTGTGTAACGTTAGCCATAAAAATATACCAAAATGATGTCCGAGATAACTGTTTGGGGGATATAAAATGAACGGCTAGAATAAAAAGAGTTAGCTGTCCATATTAATTGAAGATTAGAATCATTCAATCCTTGGATTTTGGGTTTTATCCTATGAAAAGTAGGCTGTTGGACGGTTTACTTGATCTACAGATACGCCACGTATCGAATATATGAGGGAATGTGAATGAAGTGTCGATCTTTGCCAGAGTATTAAATAACTCTCCTTCTAAAGTCCCAACCACGGTAACAGGTCGGCAATTACCACGTGTCGATAGAGCATTGGCTGCTATTACCCCCTAACAGCGAATTTGCAGCTCCTTTAAGGAAACAAAGGGCGAGAAGACGTTGGCCTTTATACGTGTTTTCTCGCCAGCTGAATAGGGCGAGTAAACCGCAGGAACACCCAAAAGCTGTAGTTCGCGGACGCGGATTTCCTGTGCCGCTGTTAGTGTAAGCTATGTGGGGTCCATAGAGATTCAAATGGAAAATCCACTCCGTCAATAAGTTTTTAAAGACCATAATAAGATTTTACTATAAAAATAAGGCAGATCCAGTACTCAGGTCGGACACACAAAGCGAGACAGTGGGAATGGAAACAGACACCGTTGAAATATTTCTTGAGATGACCATGATGTTTATATGACATCTAAACCGTTAAAAATGTTATTAAATCTCAGGTAAACCATATCACAAATATCATCCAGATACAAAACTTATGTGGCTCCAACAAAGTTTTGAATAGTGAACGTTCAATCCCTGCTATTTCTCTTTGTGTAGCCCACCTAATTTTTTTAATCTGCTTTATTTTTAGTAACCTATCTTATTGTGGTCTTGTAAAACTGATGGACGGAGTGGATTTGTCACGGAAATCTATGTTGGCCTCACACAACTTACTACAACAGTAGGAGAAGAAGGCATAGAAATTTCGCTTCCGTAGTTCGCGGGCACTGATTGCACTCATCAGTTGCACGCGGATTGCCCGGTGACCCCTGCGCAGCCATTCAGCCGGTGGAAAAGCTGTGTCCCACCAAAATATATGTGTTTTATTCCCACCATTCACCTATTTTTTAAGTTACAAAAAATCAGAGACTCCAAGGCTCCAGTAGGTTATATCACGAAAAACTGTGGAAATTAAACATATACGTAGAGCTACCGCATGCTTATTTTTTACGCAATTCAATCAATAAACTCACATAACCCCATACAAAGAGAAAATACAAATCTCAGCTTAATTCAAAACTAGCTTTGTATCAAAATCCTTTTTGAGTTCATACCTTAAAATGAGTGGGAGAAATGAAAAGACGGTTCGGTAATAAAGCGCATACATTATGGTGAGCCCCACCAAACTTGGGCAAGGACGTGGCAGGGGTATATCCCTTAACCCAATGCCACGGGCAATCTACTTCCGGAGAATGCAAATGGATTCTAATCCAATGCGACGAGCAATTTACTTTGAGAATGAGAAAGGGATGCGGTGATACTCGGGAAACACCGAGTTCATTGAGGTTGCTAACATGGGTCCAATTCGAAGGCGGCTAACACCACAGGAAACAATGGTGTCATTGTGGGCCACAAAAGTTTTGGACCAAACTTATATTTGTATTTTCCATTCGTCTTGGGTGGATAACTAATAAATATTATTGTGGGCCGTAGGAAGGTTTCAACGGTCGGTGTCATTTTGTAGCTCATGCCCTAAGATGAGATTTAAAAAAAAAACAAAAAACAAAAACGATGATGGTATAGATATAGAATGCATGCATCAAAGTTGGCCCACTGAGCTAGCAGTACCCATGATGTATGTGTTTCATCAATTCCTTTCATCCATTTTTAAAGAGTATTTTAGGGCTTGATCCAAAATAAAGAGGGACATAAATCTCAGGTGGACCACACCATAGGAAAACAATAGTGATTGGATATCCACCATTAAAATCTCCCTAAGGCTCACTGTATTGTTTATTTGACATCTAATCTGTTGATTAGGTCATACATACCCAGATGAAGGGAAAAAACAAAGATCAGCTTGATCTAAAACTTTTACAGCCCCCAAAAAGTTTTTAATGGTCTACGTTGATTCAACACTGTTTCATATAATGTGGTTCACTTGAGATTGTGATTTACCTAATTTATGGTCTTATACCATAAAATGATATAAAAAATTATACGGACGATGTGGATGAGAAACATACATCATGGTAGGTCCCACAGAACACCGTGGTAGGGTGAGTAGCCAATCCGTTTCCATTAATCTCTCTACCTAACCTTCCCTAATTTGGTTCTTTGGATGATAGGTCATTCAATCACCACTGTTTCCTAGAGTAGGGTCCACCACTCCTGAGTATTGCATCTTATTTATTTTTTAGGATCATGCCATAAAATGACGTGGAAAAACAAATGTACGGCATGGATACACGATAGATACCTCAAGGTGGGCCCCACGGTAAAGGCCACACCGTCGGGTCTCACATACTCCGCTCCCCATGAACCCGGAACCGCCGAATCCGTGTCCCAGTTGGAGTAATGTTTAAAGCTGTCCTGCAGCCGAAAGTCACACGTGCAGCTGATCTCAACCATTTGATACTGCGCTTCCGTCTATTGAATGTGAACCGTCCATATGATTTTAAGAGAGCCATGCCCGTCCACTTGTAGACACGCTGCCCATAATAAAACATGCATGGTTGATCATATATTTCAATCAAGTAGGCGAAACTTTTTAGACATTCTCAATCAGAAATCAGCCACGTCACACCTTAGGTGGGCCACCGCACATAAAACAAAAAGATAAAAGATTGTTTTAACCGTCACTTTAATCTATGCACGGTGGTCCACACGATGACAGAAACAGCCCCATTTTTTTAGGCAGAAGATTAGGGACCCACCAGATGGAAAGCTTAGATCTGGCACACGTATTCCATGAAGCGCGGCTGCGTGAGGATGGAAGGGCTCCACACGCGCGTGGATCTAGCAATCCTATCTTTCCATCGTTAGCAACGTTAACGGCATGTGGGCAAGTACAATTCACGTTCTCCCGAGGCGTACGCTATTGTTCGTTCATATTCCTCCGGGATGCAAATGGAGGCACGCGATGACTTCTTTCGCATCATATGTGCTATCTAGAAACTGATTCATAAGATCTGAACCATTCATTAAGTATTTAAAAATTGATAAACCTTTCTAAAGGGAATCGATCCATCCAATATTCATGTGGGACATATTTATATGAAAAAGATAACAAGAACAGAAATATCAGAAAATTATATGTGATAAACATAAGATAAGTAGACCAGATGTTATTTAGGATATATTTACTATGGATAAATCGGATTATTGATCCAGATCTTTCACACGTGCTCTAATTTCTCATGCGTGATGCGATGAACACACTCATTCAACGCGCGCGTTCTTTGTTCTGATATCTGTTTGAAAGGTTCCATTTCGGGTCGGCGACGGGAAATGCAAAGCGCCATCTCCAAAAGCTCTTCCCTCAAAGCCTCATTTTCTGCCTCTCTTTCGGAAATCTCCCCTCTCTCTCTCTCTCTCTCTCTCTCTCTCTCTCTCTCTCTCTCTCCATCGCAGTCGTCCATCTTTCCGGTCGAACGAATCCCGACGCCATGGAATCCGACTTCTCGGACTCCGTCGAGTCCGGTCTGAAGCTCGCGAAGCGCGTCTACAACGGCAAGGACCGGTTCGTATCAGCACCGAAACCGCTCCCTGCCATGGACAAATTCCCTCTGTCACGGCCTACGTACCTTCCGACGGCCCTGATGGTGTATGCCGTGATCTCCGATCCCGCGATCGTTGACAACCCAGACATCCCGAGCTACCAGCCGCACGTCCATGGCCGATGCGACCCTCCAGTGCTGATCCCGCTGCAGATGAACGAGATCGGGATGGAAGTGGACTGCGATCTCGACACGGCGTTCGTGAAGGTGAAAGGCTCGTGGCGTGTGCATTGCGTGATGGGTAGCCGCAGCTGTGATTGCCAGTTCGTTGTCCCGATGGGGGAGCAGGTAGATCCACGGTCCGGATCATCGGATCTTCATTTTATTTATTTATTTATTTTTATATTGATTTGAATCTTTTTATTTGAATGCGATGATTGAGAAATGAGAAATCGTTCTTTACGTTTGCATCTCCACGTGGTTCCCCACCTGCACACGTGCGCGTCATCTATTGCTGCTCGTTGCGTGGGCCCCGCGGTGTAGACAACGTGGTCTATAACTCGGCGGGTCTGCTCGGCCGTGGGCCCTGCTCTGTGAAAATAGCCAGCGAAAAGGGAAAATGATGCACCCGCAGTCCATATATTCAACGTGTATGTGGGGCCCACCTGTTGAGTGGGCCGGCCTGGTGCACGTGGGCCCGAAGCGATGAGTCGGATGGCCTGATAGTTCTTCCAGGTAATTTTCGAGCCCACCCGATGAGTGGCGCTGATGTCTTACACGTCTGCACGTTGGACCACACGTGCGGGTCACCGATGGTGCTCTTTGGGTGGGCCTCCCGTCTATGAAACTAGCCAGGGGCAAAAAAGGAAAAAAAAAATTGCCCGCAGTTCGCTTTCAACGTGCATATGGGGCCCGTGGACCGCTCTGATATAGTCCGGGAGGTCATCATGGGGCCCACCCGATGAGCCGCTCTGATGTCTTACACGTGCAGATGTTGTCACGTGGACCTGCGTGTAAGGAGGCGTGCATGGATGGCAAACCTGTTTCTTCTTTCTTTCATTTCAATACGTTTTGCTGGTTAGATGGTATTTCGCAACTGTTGTTATATTATGACTTTTGAACGAAGAAAATGGTGTTTTTGTCCAGAAATTGAAAAGTGGGACCACCTTCTTGGCTATCGGGATCGTTCATTTAGTGGGCCCTGTCGCGAATGTGCCATGCTTTGAAAATTTTCATGTCGCAATGGTAACTGTCTGACTGATTGCCTGCAAATGGGGACTCGGATTGCGTAGTGTAGAACACAGCACCGAGGTCGGTACTGCGTTGACGTGGCAAAGTTTTGTGTGCCCCACCATGATGTATGTGTTATATCCACACCGTCCATCCATTTTACCAGATTATTTTAGGGCATGAGCCCAAAAATGAGGCTGATCCATTGCTCCAGTGAACTACACCAAAGAAAGCAGTCGGGGCAATGATGCTACCGTTGAAACCTTCCTAGGGCCTACCATGCTGTTTATTTGCCATCTTACATGTTAATAAGGTCACACAGACAAAAACAAATAACAGCTTGATACAAAATTTCTCTGGGATCACAACTTCTGTGGCCCCCAGAAAACTTTTAATGGTAGGCGTTCAATCTGCACTGTTTCCCGTGGTGTGGTCCACTTGTGCTTTCCGTCTGCCTCATTTTTGGGCTCATGCCCTAAAATGATCTCGCAAAATGGATGGATGGCGTGGACATAACACATGCATCATTGTGGGGCACGTCAACACAGTACTCACCTCGGTGCTGTGTTCCACACCACACAATCCGAGTCCTGCAAACGGACGGTTTAGTGATTCAACAACGAGAAAACCTCTACTCGCATTGGTAAAATTTTAAAGGGTGGTGGCCCACCTACACTCGCTTAGCTTGGTTTTTCATATTTGTCCTTTTTGTTTGTTCTGTTGAATTTGTACTTATCTGGACAAAATGTTCAGACGAGAAGAACAATATTTTTCTTAACTGACAACCATACAGTGGGCCCCACCTTTCCATTATAGAAGCTGTTCATGTGGGCTACTCCGTTGTTTGTGTTCCTTGAGAGTTAACATTAAGAGTGCATTTGGTTGCACCAAATAGCATGAAATTTTCCTATTTTTCAAGGTATTAAGCAACAGTATCCGCAGTCTCACTCGACATGACACAAGCTTAACACGAAGTTTTTTCTTCTTGGGGAAAATTATTGGTGAATTTTAAGAAGTGAGAATCCCAAATATGTATTCTTTTATTTTATTTTATTTTCTTTTGGTTTTGGACATGCATTTGATGGTGTAACAAGCCATTCTTTGATAAGAATGACATGTCGCACTGTGTTATCCTGATCTGCTGATGATCAATTCAATATGCCATAATCAAACACAAATCAACCATGATTTGGTGAATTAGGGTTTGTTACATATAAATACAGCGAAAAAAAAAAAAAATTAAAAAAGATGAAAGAAAATGAAATATAAACTGACAATTTACCCCTTCTTCAGATATTTTTCAAAATGGTCCACTTCAATTTGGTTCATCAAATCCTGCTTAAAATTTTTATTTTGATCTTTAGGATAGACCTAGATCTACTTTAAAACTAGTTTATAAGCATGCTTGAAATGAATGAAGAAGTGCAAAAATGAGAGAAAAATTGGAAATAAAAACTATTATAATGGGTCCTTTATGGCTGCTCTGGCCTGTAATGGCTGTATCAACTTTTATTGGCTGATACAGCCATTTTTTTCATAATAGACTGATTCAACCCTGTATCGTGTAATAGTGGTAACAGTTTCCATTACATACGGCTGATACAGCCAAAATGTAACTGTTTTAATACCATGGTCGACAATAAACAAAGATGCTTAGTTGTCATGAAAATGATATTGTGCAAAATTAATTTCCATCTGATATTAATATTCGGCTGGCTTCATTCCGTATATGAAATGAACAAATATTAATTTCAGGAAGAGATGATGATAATAGTTCACCTAATGTGGCCCTTCAAAAAAAGAAAAAGAAGTTCACCTAATGTGAATTATACTTCCTTTGCTGCCCCAAATGCCACGGCTTCAATAATGGATTCATCAAAACATTTCAGCCTGAATGTGATTTGAGCTTGCATGCATACCCTTAGTTATTGTGGTCACTGCTGCCTTTTTGAATCTTTTGTGTGCTCCTTGCATACCACGAGATCAAGCACGCTCAAATACACAAACCTACAATCCACCTTTCTGTCAAAACGCGTTCTTTTAAATCCAGAAGGAGACTTTTCATTAATATCCCAACTGAGTAGGAGCTATACAGAAGTTCGGAGAATACAAACCATACAAAATATAGGAGGATCCCCAGCCATTCCATGTCCTGCAGGAAATTCTTCTTCAAGTGCCTGTCAGCTGTCCTGTTTCTACTATCAGTAGTGTGGAATAACTTTCCATGTCACAATGCATTCCAAACCAATAGGAACTGCTGCACATGTTATTATGATCTAAATGTATGTACACACCCTGGCCAGAATTGTCAACATGACACACATGGCTATAAACGGGTTAGATATTGCAATATCCGTATCCAGTATTCAACTTAGATACCGGATTAGGATACGGATTCGGATATTATCCAAAGAAGTCTGATCTAAATCAGATACAGATATTTTCCAAAGAAGTCTGATATAACTTGGATGGTCAGGTAAGCGGATGTCTGACTAATATCTAATTAAAAAAACAAAAAAAAAAAGAAGTTAAATGCCTATAAACTAGCAAAAATACCTAAAAATGGAAAAAATAATATTTCCACCATATAATAATACCAAATAAACTAGTAAAAATAGTAATTTCCATAACACAATATCAAGCTACAAATCCTAGAGCATTTAAATAAAATAAATTTACTGACTTCAACAAAAGATATAGTTAATCATTTGCAATGGTCACTGTATCAACCTTATCATCCATGTCAATGTTAGCGAACACCATAGAATTTGGGTAAGCGGATATGGATATTATCCATATCCAACCCGCTAAGAAGTTGGGTAATTTGGTAAATGGAATTAGGTAAAAAAATTTAATCAGGTAAAAATCCCATATATGAATCCGATTTTCTCATGTTGGATATGTTGGTTAATTGGATAAATGGATGTCCATTGACAACCCGAATGGCATATGGTAGAAGTTTCATCTCCCTCGGCCTAAAAAATTACTGTCCACCAATGAGATAGGTTACAGTTTATGAAACAAATGGACAGTGAAATGAACTTAGCCAATTTTTCATAAGCTGTCTGTCTGTTTATAGTATTGTGGCCCGGCACCCACCTGATCAGTAGAGCAGCAACATTTACACCAGATACATGGTTAGATTACCTGATGGACAGGTTGGATAATGTACCTGTGGGTCGTATTGACTCATGCAGTGGCATGTATATGGGGCTACCTTACGTGTGTGGGTTTAGCAAACCCTAGTGGTTGTTTGGCAGATGGATTTTGCATTCTTTCAGTTATGTTCAGCAGCTTGCATTTTAAATCCTGTGGAATCCAGGAATTATGTTTGGCAGCCTAAATTTTGACTTAAGGTGGCTTGAAAAGAGAGGTGGAGAGAGCCGTTATGATAGTTGGAGAGGAATGAAAATCCAGAATTTTGCAGCCCTCTTTTTCTCTCGGATCTTGTGAGGATTTCAATCGAAGTTGGCTTTGAAATCCAGGATTTTGAGGGGTGTAAAAAATGACCTGCATTGAAAATCCTGGATCTCAATTCTTAACTACCCATAATCCATGCTGCCAAATGGCCCATGTTTTTAGTATAGCACTTCGGTGACCATGATGATTTGATGACTTGTTATGTTGGAAATTCATGCTGCTTTTTTTATTTTTTATTTTTCCCAGTCTCTTTCACTTTCCTCCCTCTCTTAGCATTTGTTTATTCATTGTTCTCAAGCAAGATATGATCTGGCTAACAGGGTTCAATTCTAGGTGTCGAGGTTGATATTCATAGAAAATCATTCTCCACTCAACTAATGCGAATGGAAGAAACACAAGACCTGGAGAAAACAGTGAAAAGTGAAAATGGAGGAATGTTGGGACCCCAGATGTTTTGCTTAACAATACCTCAGGTAGTTTTACCTATTAATCTTTCAGCTCCAAAGTTTCTGGCTACCTTGAAGTTACTTTAAAATCTGTATTTGTATTTCTGAAAGTCTTCTTGTTCTTGCATTTTTCTTTTCTTTGTCAAGGTTGATGGAGGTTCCGTTCTTTCAATTAATGTCAGTTGGTCTCAGAGATTAATGTACTCTGAGGGTCAGTTCTCTGTCAGTGTACCTTTTAACTTCCCAGAATATATTGTTCCACCTGGAAAGAGATTTCCAACAAAAGAGAGGATACAATTGAATGTCGACACTGGTATTGGAAAGGAAGTTATGTGCAAGACGACTAGCCATCCTCTGAAGGTGAGTGCTTGTGAATTTAGTTGCATTTTGCTTCATCACTGTGATGGACTGATGGTAGAATCTCTGCTAAATGTTGAATTTAATCTTGAAGTTATCTTTAATCAACTAATATTATCGAATATCTGGTATTATTCAAATTAGTGATTTTTTAATTTTTTTATTCTCTCATTTCCCCAGGAAAAAAGACGCCAAGTGGGGAAATTATTTTTCTCGTATGAAGCAGATGTCATTACATGGTCAAGTACTGATTTTCATTTCTCATATATGGTAAGACTCCAACAGCAGTCACATATTTGTACATACACTCGTTGTACATTTGTATAGGAGAATGATAGGGCGAAATGCTTTTTAATTATTGTTCTTACTTTTTTGAAGGATCACTGTATTTTTATTTTAAAAAAAAAGGATGACAAAGGGATCATCTACAAACAAGACAAGCCTAGAGCCCTTACAAATAAAGGAATCCCATTTATCCCTTGTAATTAAACTAACAGATTGCCATTTACATATTTGTACATACATTTGTTATATATAGAATGATAGGGTGCAACACTTCTTATGCTGATGAACTTAAGTGATGCAAGACAATTAACCACTTACTCTAAAAGTTTAAACTGATAGCGCATGGCGAATTAATCTTTTTATCTCATAGTCCAGGCTCCAAATCCATGGGTTAGGTCATCAGCCAAACTCTCATTGTGGGCCCCAAATCCATAGGTTCCGCCTCACACAAGTCACTCACCTCACACAGGCCCTAAATCTATGGGTTTCGCGGGCCGCCCACCCCAAGTGTGCCCCTGCATCCCACAGGCTACTCCACTCGAGCCCGGTGTGAACATGTCATCGCATTAATCACCTCCGGTGAGGAGTCTCGAACATAAAACCTTCCGCTCTGATACCAATTTGATGCAGGATAATTAACCTCTTGCTCTAAAAGCTCGAATTGATAGAGCGTGGTGAATTAATCCCTTTATTTCATAGCCCAAGACCCAAATCCATGGGTTAGGTCCTCAGGCGAATCCTCCTCGTGGGCTCCAAATCCATGGTTTAATTCCTCAGACAAACCCTCATCGTGGCCCCCAAATCCATGGGTTCCTCCCTCGTGGGCCCTAAATCCATGAGTTCTGCTTCACATGAGCCACCTGCCTCACATGAGCCCCAAATCCATGGGTTCCATGGGCTGCCCACCCCGAGTGTGCCCCTGCATTCCACAGGCTACCTCACTCGAGGCCGGTGTGAAAATGCCCTCGCATTATTAAGGCACTGTTTTATCATATTAATGTTGGAACATTATCATAGACTAGTTGGAATGCTAACGCAAAATCAAAGTCAAAACACCCTACAAGTAGGACCAATTTCATGTTTTTTTTTTGACATCATTAGATACTTGAATCAGAGAATCAAATTTGTATATCTAAAATAAGGTATTGTCAAATTACTGAAAGAAACTAAATGGATTCGGCTTTCACAAAGAAGAGAGGTTTAGGCCCACCTTGGACCATATTGTATCCTTTGTAGAAGTAGGAGCTTTGCCATCCATCGATTGGGCATTCATCATCATCATCATCATCACTATGGCTACCTAAGCTTTGTCCTAATTACTTGGGGTCAAATTCATGAATCATGTTCCATCATTCCACTCTACCAAGGGCCATACTTTCAGTTAGACCATAGGTAGTTGGGTGTTCATCAATTTTATTTTTTTTGGAAAAAAAGCTATTTATCAGTTGGGCATTCATAAAATAATAATAATAATAATAACAATGAAAAATAAAAAAGGAAATAAAAAAAGAAAAAATAAAAAAGGAAAAAGAAAGAGAGAGAAGAAGGAGAAGTAGAAGAAGCTATCCATCAATTGCATCTGACCGTGTGGATAATCAGGCCCAAAATCAGGGTGGTTATCTTCTCCTGAGCCTACAAACATCCCTAGCTGCACAGGCCCGGTGCGGTCCTACGGGGCCCCCTCAAAGATTGCAGCTTTTGGGTGGTTGGCGGGTCGAGGGAGAATCCTCGCCATTGATAACCGTCAAAAGAGGGGTCTCCAGCTCCCTAATGTTTGCCTCCTCTGTCTTGCGGGCGTTGATTCAGTTGATCATCTCCTTCTTCATTACAAGTTTACCGCTACAATTTGCTATGGCGTGCTTCAGCAAGCGGACATCTCCTAGGTGTTTTCCGATTCCATCGATGGTCATTTCGGATTGTGGGATTTTTTTTGTTCGGGGAGGTGGGGAAGCTTGGGAAGAAAAGATGGAAACTATCGTCACTTGCAACATTGTGGGGGTTTGTTCTTTGAAAGGTTTCTAATTTCACCAGGGAGTGTGCTTCCTGACGTGGAGGGCTTGTGTTTGAGCTTGTTGGCTCTATTTCTAGCTTAGTGTAGTCTTTTTGTCTCTTTTCAGTAGCTTTTGTTTTTTGTTTTTTTGTTCCCTTTCGCCTGTTGGGGGGAGGGGGGTGGTTCTTTGAAAGGTTTCCAATTTCATCAGGGAGTGGGCTTCCTGATGTGGAGGGGGCTTGTGTTTGAGCTTGTTGGCTCTATTTCTAGCTTAGTGTAGTCTTTTGTCTCTTTTCAGTTGCTTTTGTTTTTTGTTTTTTGTTCCCTTTTGCCTGTTGGGGGGAGGGGGGTGGTTCTTTGAAAGGTTTCCAATTTCATCAGGGAGTGGGCTTCCTGATGTGGAGGGCTTGTGTTTGAGCTTGTTGGCTCTGTTTCTAGCTTAGTGTAGTCTTTTGTCTCTTTTCAGTTGCTTTTGTTTTTTGTTTTTTTTCCCTTTTGGCTGTTGCCTAATAAAATTGTCACCTTCCAAAAAAAAAAAAACTGTCATGTGGGCCAGAATGTTAGAAAACTTGCCAAGTTTTTTTTTTTTTTTTCCCTGTGACTTTCCATTTGTTTCATAAACTGTGGCCCACATGATCAATCTAGTAGCCTTGAATTTGGGTGAGGGCATCATACCTTGTGGGATCCACCTGATGATCGGCTTGATCTCATATGTGTCCTGTGCTGGTACACCTGTTTAGACGAGCTGCCTTATACATGTGTGTGAGCTTAGCAAAGCTTGCAGATCTAGAAGAATAATGTTGTAGAAATGCTGCTTCCATTTTTCTTTTTCCTATGCGAATGAATTACAATCAGTGCACTCACAGCCTGGAATTTCAAGAAAGGGATTAGAATTTTGCTCCTACTACATGGTACTTCACTCGTCCATTGGTATGTTTGCAAGCAAATGTGAAGAAGGATGCCTTACAAATTTGGATATTCTTGTCTTGCCAAAAGTACATGGTGTTTGTTTTAGTAATGCATTTCCATATTGTACTTGTGTAGATATCTAACCTTTTCTTGGTCCTTGATTACAGGTTCCTTTGAGTGATATACTTGGCGGCTTGCTTTTGCAATCTCCATCTGTGGATGACTTTGATCAAAGAGAAATATTTTGCCTCTATCTTTTTCCTGGAAACACCAAGAATAGAAAGGTGTGTTCACATCGGTCCACTGCCTTTTTTCCTTTTCCTTTTTCAATTCATTTTTTCAATGTTCTATTTTATCCAATTATCTGTGTAATTGTGTATTTGTGATGGTTTCTGCTAAACTAGTTAATGCATGACTTCTTACTTTATTGTGGCTGTATTTTGTTGGGTCACAATTTATGGATTCTGTTCATATTAGAGGCCATGTTAGTCTGCATTTATCATGGAAGCCGTTACTTCCAAATGTCACAATTAAGGAGTATAGATTTGTCCACACTAGTTCGAACATTTTCAAATATGCTGCCAAAGGGTTTTTATGTAGAATCTAGGAATAGAGGCTTGCACAACCTGCAAGAATCTAAGGCTACTTCTCTCTTGATCTTTTATTCCAGTTGCCTTATAAATGAAGTTCTGTCTTCTTCCTCGGATTGAAGTTGATATTGCTAATTTAGTAATTTTCCCGTCCATTCATTTGGTTATTTTGCTACATCATTTACAAGATAGGGTATTGCTGTGTACCTTGCTCAAATTTTCTGGCAAACTGCACAGTAACTTCTAATCACATCTTTATGTAAATTTGTAATATCTCTTGCCAATTTGTTTCATTAAGATATGTTAAACTCTCTCTATACCATAAACCAAAGTCTACAAACTCATTGATTGATTAATCATTTGTTGAAAATAATTGTTGGTTGAGTGGGATAACTAGATCAATTTATTTTCGCTGCATCTGAAGCATAAAGTACGAACACCAATTTGTCCACACCACAACCCCCTGTACCCATGGCAATATTAAATCCCCCAAAACACAAAAATAGAGGGTGACTTTGCTGGAATTGGCCCTGACTTGTCTGTTGTTTGTCAACTCGGATGAGCCATGGCAATTCAGACAGAGCCGCACCCGAACGATTCACTGTGCTTAGATATATAAAGGTCAGAAAGCAGGCTATTTGGTTCCCCTATAATGTTTTTTGCCATCCAAACTGTGCATCGGATCTGCCCCATGATGAAAATGGGATGCCCAAAACATCTGGCCAATCCAAAACTCAGGTGGGCCACACTATAGGAAACAATGTAAAATCACATTTAAACCTCCAAATTCAAGTGATAGGACCCACCTGATGATTGTATTGGCACGATTTTTGGGTGCAGCCCAGCAATTATATGGGATGCCTGAAAAATCAGGCCAATCCAAAACTCAAGCGGGCCGCACCATTGGAAAAATGTAAAATCACATAAGAACCTCGAAATTCAAGTGAAGTGGTCCACCTTATATAGTCTTGGCCTATTTTTGGGCATCCCATTTTTATGGAGGGGCACACCATTTGGATTAGATTCCATAAAAATTGGTTTATGGTACACACCTTGATAGGGTTATCATCACACTGACCGGATAAAAAGAATCACACCTTGTATGAGCATATCATCACACCGTGCTTGTCCCTAGCAACATGCTTGCTCAATGGATTTTTAGGAATCACTCCCCAAAGCAAGTGAATCTCGCTATGCATAAAAACTTCAGTTTTTTTCATTCAACTATTCATGGAGTGAAATGTATTAATACTCTTCCGAAGCGAAAGAAATCCTAATCTAATCTTAACCATTTGTTGGTTCTAATCGTAACCATGTATTATAATAAACTATTAACTAATCCCATTAAAGCATATATGCCTTCCATAAATGGGTCATAATTAGTTCATGCAAGAAACGAGAATCTCGAGGTTTTTAGTTGCAGTGAAGAAAATGGTAAAGAGTAACTTTACTATTTTTATTCATGGTGTGTTTGCGCGCTATTTGAACATTCTTTGGTGATGAAAATAGTGAAGAGAAGCTTGCATAATAAGGATCTGACTAACTTCTACCATAAATAGCCTCAACTGTATGTACCATATGGGCCCACATGTTAACTGGGACCAACTTTTGTGGTTAATCAAACCAACACCAGGGGCCCACAAAAGCATCTGGGCAGAATGTGGACCCCAGATTTCTGATTGAACAGATTGTGGGGTCCATTCCTAGGCTGCATCAATCTAGCAACTATTCTCCTTTAGTTTTCATTTCTCGTATCAAGCTATTCTGCAGTTAGCATGTTGTTTGTTAGAATTGTATTGATGAATACACCTCATCACATTCTAATTATTTTGATAGGTTTTCAGAAAAGAAGTGATTTTTCTTGTTGATATAAGTGGAAGTATGCGGGGAAAGCCTCTAGAGAATGCTAAGATTGCGCTTACAGCTGCCCTCTTCAAGCTTACTCCAGTGGATTCATTTAGCATAATAGCATACAATGGAGAAATTCACGTGTTCTCATCATCTTTGGAGTTGGCAACAATGGAGATAATAGAAAAAGCAACAAAATGGATGAGTGATACTTGTGTCGCAGGGGGCGAGACAAACATTCTAACCCCCCTAAACGAGGTAAATCCTTCTTTTGACTTAATTTCAGTTAATTTTCTTGTTTAAAGCAGTGTTACAATGTTTGTATGAAAAGTTGGCCCTTAATGTATAGGTTTGAGTTTTTCTTAAATAGTTGGTCATTTCTTTCCATCATTTCACATCTTCTTCTCAGCATGATTTATCAGTATTATCGATTTCAATGGCGAAGTATTTATGTTTCTTGTCCCACTTTGGTTTGAATCAGGCGATGGAAATGTTATCAGATAGTGATGATTCAATTACTCAAATTTTTCTTGTCACTGATGGAGCTGTCGAAGATGAAAGAAACATTTGCCAGATGATAAAAGATCGTACAGATAGTAGAGGATCCAGGTGCCCTCGTATTTCGACTTTTGGTATAGGTAATTCTGGTGATTGAAAAGTATGCTTGTCATCAAGCTAGGGATTCCTCCAAATTGTACATCTTGAAATAATGAACAAGCTTCCCCAGTATTAAACAATCCGAAACTATATAGACTGGCATGTGGGTGTCTTTTTAATTTTCCATATGTTCCTGTAACTCTGTATGTGTTTCTCTCCATATTACTAAGATCTTCTTGTGATTATTTTCCTATTGACCAAGTATGTTGGAAAACTTGACAGGTTTGTATTGTAATCATTATTTCTTGCGGATGTTGGCATTGATTGGTAGGGGACACTACGATTCCGCATATGATGCAGGTTAGTTCTGGACTTCTCTACTAGCTCTTTTGTCAATTAGCTTTATCATGAATATTTTTTCCTTGGCTTATTGTTCATGCATAATACTGAAAATTTGAAGGTTAGTTGTTGTTTGCGGTCCTTTGCGCCCAGAGATCCTTAGATTTAGCTTTTCTCAATGTACATTCTCTGCTGCTTGAAACAAAGATAGAAGGCAAAACCTTTATAGTTCTTATTGCAAAATGTTTGAAAGCAAATATCAGTTTGATGTGGATAGAGGTGGCTCTTTCGATGAATTGGTTTCAGGACTTAAGGCGAATCTCTTGAAGAGTGAGATTTTGGGGGTTAATTTGGAGGGGTAAGTCTCCTCTGTAGTGGGGGTGCTGGGATGTTGGACAGGATCATTCCCATCTACCTCTTTGGGTCTCCCTTTGTGCTTAGGTAAGGCTGCCAAGCATCTTTGGGACACGGTCATAGAAAGAATGGAGAGGATGTTAGCCCCCTGGAAAGGAAGATTTCTCCCTTTGGGAGGGAGAAATACTTTAATCAAATCAGCCCTTTCTAATCTCCCCCTTTATTTTATTGCACTCTTTTGATGCTAAAATCCGTCCTTTCGAGGATTGACAAACTGCACAGGAACTTTTTTTAGCAAGGGAGAAGTCAAAAAAGCAACTTTCATCTGCTCTATTGGGGGAAAGATCTATAGGCCACTTACGAGAGAGGGGTAAGAAACCCGGAAGAGGTTAACTCCATGTTATTGGGTAAATGGGTATGGAGATTTCGGGTGGAGGTGGATAGCCTGTGGAGGACGGTTGTTGCCATAAAGTACGACGCTTCTGGATCAGGCAAATGAACTAGAGACTCTTCTTTGTACAGGGCCTCCTGCTGGAAATCTATTGCCTAGTTGGTAGGTAAAATTCTCCCCGAGATCGGGTTCTTTATTGGCAGAGGCGATTTGGTTAGTTTTTAGGATGATATTTGGCTGGGGCTCCTCCCTTAGATCCTAGTTTCCTCGTATCATTGGACTATCTTTGTCCCAATCTCTTTTGGTGGCCAATTGGTTCTTCCATCTTTACAATGGCGGTATGTGGTGTCCTCTCCTTGTCGTCGCAACCTTCTTTTTTTCTTTGAAAGATCACAATATATATATTAAAGGAAAGAGGAACTACGGAAAGAGTGGGGCTGCTGAGAAAGTGAACCACCTAAACTCCAAGAAAAAGAAAATTACAGCCCTTTAGATTATCTACATTAGAAGCCCACTCTATCATCGTCTATTTAACTTTACGCACTAAGAGCTCCACTGAATTGGAAACGACGAGTTTGCTCTCCCTTTTTGAAGGTCTTTGTCCTAACCAGGCAGAACAGGATTCTCCGGTCTAGTTGAGAGATAGGTCGGGCAGCTTCTCGATGTGATCTTTTCTCAACGTTATTCACAGGTTGGGGCTTGCAGTCAGTTGTTCTCACATGGGTAGAGGTGGGCACCGAGTCGAGTCGGACTGGATTGGGTCCAACTCAACTCGATCCGAATTTTCAAGTAACCGACCCGAACTCGATCCGATCCGGGACTGAGTCTGGGTCAACTGACTTAATCCAATCCGATACACGGCTGGCCTAACCCGCATCGAGTCCGACTCGGTCAGGGAAACCGAGTTGGATCGGGTTAGGTATTGTTCGGATCGGGTTAATGGTGAAAATCATTATCCTCGCTGCTATTTTCGGTGTGGTCCATTTGAGCTTTAATATGATTCAGTATTTTTTTATTTTTTTTCTAATGTTCTAAAATGATCACGAAAAATGGATATAATAAATACATCATTGTGGGGCCCATGTAACTTTGATCTCATTTGAGCTATTCGTACAACTCGAAGCTCGAGGCGCGTCTGCGCTCGTCTTCGCACGACACGTACCTGCACTAGCTGGTGTCGTGTGAAACACGACATCAGACTACGTGTTACTCAGTACGGGCACGGATTAGATACACTGAAGTGATGTCACCAAGCTCTGTGGACCCCACCATGATGCATGTGTTGTATCCATATCGTCTATCCATTTGGAGAGATCATTTTATGGCATGAGAAAAAGAATGAGATAGATCTAAAGTTCAAGTGGACCCCACCATAGAAAACAGTGGGGACAGTGACATCCACATTCAAAATTTCTTAGGGGCTACAGAAGTTTGCTATCAAGCTTATATTTTTGTTTTCACTTCATCTATCTCTATGCTAACTTATGAATACACTGGATCTAAAAAATACATGATGGTGGGCCCTATAAATGTTTCAACAGTGGGTGTGACTGATCCCACGGTTTTCTTTGGTGGGTTCACTTGAACTTTAGATCTATCTCATTCTTTTTCTCATGCCATAAAACTATCTTCACAAATGGTTGGACGGTATGGATACAACACATGCATCACGGTGGGGTCCACATGGCTTGGTGACGTAACTTCAGTAGCGATTTGGCTACTGACGTGTTTCCTTCTCGCTTTGAACTTCTGCTCAAATCCTCTCCCATTTTCCTTCTACTAATGACGAAACAAATACCTTCTTCTAAACCCAAATCCTCTCCCATTTTCCTTCTGCTACTGATGTTGTTAGTGTTTCCTGCTCTGTGTAGCTTAGGAATACATTTTTATATGAAAGCTTCTACTGCCGGCTTCGGATCGGGTCGGATCAGATCGATCCGGATTGACCACGATCCGAACTTGATCCGAAAAACTGTCGGATCTGAATGGCCCTACTCGATCAGCACCGATCCAGGCCATCGGTTCGGTTCGGATTGGGTCGGATCCACCGGATCAGGTCAGACATGCCCAGCTCTACACATGGGTTTCTTATGGTGGTACTGGGCACCTCCGAAGGTGGCAGATTTTGCATGGCTTGCGGCAGGAATAGATTCCTAACCGTGGATAACCTTTGCAAGAGAGGGTGGATCTTACCCAATATCTGCCTCTCATGTATGAAGAATTGATGGGTTAGTGGTACATTTGTTTATTCACTGTCCTTTTGTCTCAGGGACGTGGGTCGGTATCTTATTCCATTTCAGTGTATCGTGAGTTATGCCAAATTTTATGGGAGAATTGCTTTCGTCTGGGCATGAGGGGGGTCCTTCCTCCAAGGAGAAGTGGAAATGGCGTCTTGTTTTGCTGGCTATCCTTTTGAGTGTTTGGCTAGAGAGAAATGAGAGATGTTTTAGGGATATATCTCAGCCTTTGGGAGCTGTTGTCAATAAGGGGTTTTTGTTTATTAGGGAGTGGAGCTTCTAATTGTGGGGGGCAGGTTGTATTTTTAATTTTTCCCCTTCTGTTCCTTTGTTGTTTTCTGTTTCCTCCTTTTGAGTCCTTTGGCTCTCGTAATAAAATTATCAGTTCTAAAAAAAATCAGTTTGATGTCTGCATGGTAACATATCAGAACTTATATCCCTCTTTGTTTTTGGCCAGATTTAATTGTCATTCGAATTCAAAGATTGTTCACAACAGCTTCATCTCCCATACTAGCAAATATAACCATTGACATTTTCGACCAAAACGATGCTTTTGAGGTATGTTTTCTCCAACTGATTTTCATTATTTTAGCTTCATTGAAGTCTGTCAGGATTATCTTTCTGCACTAATTACTGGGAACTGAATCTTTTGGCTGTTGCTCTGTTAATTTTTCTTTCTATTGCATTGTTTGTCATATAAAAGCACACATGCATGAAATATTTTTACACGATGGCCATTGAGATGCTAATTTACTAATATAAGATCTCCAAAAACTCTTAAAATAGAAATTCGCAGTATGTATAGTAGAAGTAGATTCAAGAAGAAATCTGTAGAAGTGGAAGAGAAAGGGTAGAGAGAGAGAGAGAGAGAGAGAGAGAGAGAGAGAGAGAGAGAGAGAGAGAGAGAGAGAGCGAGAGAGAGAGAGAGAGAGAGAGAGAGAGAGAGAGAGAGAGAGAGAGAGAGAGAGAGAGAGAGAGAGAGAGAGAGAGAGAGAGAGAGAGAGGTGTATGTTAGTCTCTTGACACAAACACATATGTTAGTCTCTTGACACAAACACACACACACATATTAACTTGAGAGAAACATACGATGCTCCACATGAGTACAAAATATACAGACACACAAACACAATTAAATGTATTTCCATACTCTCCCTCAAGCTGGAGCATGGATATTGATCATGTCCAGCTTGGAACACATACGAATAAGATTTTGACGATCAACATGGGGTTGTTGCTCTCCCTCAAACACAACATGGCATGATGCAAGATCTTCCATTGTTGGTTATCTATAGAATGTAGCTTGAACTTTTTTCGTTCATTAAATCATCTCTTCAAATAGGAGGCCATAACTAAACTCGACAACTATTGAGTCACAAACCCATCATTCACATGCAAAATCCTCTCACAAACACACGCAACATTGCACAATAAATGAGTGAGCTACACACAACACTTGGGAGGATAACATACACATTGGCATGTGATGACATGTGCAACACTATGTGACTGAATTATTCCCACAACTATCAACAAAGGCCTAGTAAAGGAAGAAATGATTAACGGAAAAAGAAAGCTCCACTACTTGTAGAAATCCTCCATGTCAAGTTGGATCAAGCATCTCGCTGGGGGGTTTGGGCGAATGGCTAGTGTCATGGGTTTGCTCCCCACAAAGTTCAATTCCCCTCCCCTCCCCGGGATTTACACAATGCACATGGTTTGCAGGTGATTGTGTGCATCCGTAGGGAATAGTCTCACCTTAAGAGGGGCAGGGACACCCTGTTGTCATTAAAAAAAAAGTTGTGTCAAGCATTATGTCATATAGTTTGTGTGTAGTAACTTTAAGCACGAAACAGGAACATCAACTATACAATCACCATCTTTAACATGATTCTACATCTCATTTCACAACCACACAGCATCAAAACATGAAGGCACAGAAATTCTAGCAAAAATTCCAAAAAATAAAGCCCAAGTGCCCAACGACACCCATTTCTCATAAAAAAAATTGTAGCACACCCAAATCTCGACGAAACTTCTCGATTCTTGTTTTTGGTAATTACGCATGATCAACTGCACCTTTTTTTTTTGGGTTAGCTTGTTAGTACAAACCCAGGTCAGTACACACACTCCTTGTTAGCCACCCCCACTAGGGATCGATACCAAGACCTCAAGTGTTGAAACGATAAAAAAAAATTTATAACTTTTCTCTATTTTAGCGTAAGCACCACAAAAAACTTATCCAAAAATTACACAAAAATCACCAATATTCTTCTAAAATCACTCTTTGATATCCCTTAATTTCCAGCTTCAAAGGACTGCCTGACTGTATCCTACTAATGCCAACTGTATGTACGAATGATGTTAGCAGTGAGCCCCACTCACGTAGACTTTGATCAAGTCCACAAATCGCTCTGATACCAAGTATAAGTAGATTCAAGAAGAAATCTGTGGAAGAAGTATAAGGGAAAGGGTAGAGAGAGAGAGAGAGACAGAGGCGAGGGCAACCTATTGTGTTGTGTATGTTGGTCTCTTGACAAACACACACACACACACACACACATTAGCTTGAGAGAAACTTACAATGCTCCACAGGAGTACAAAACACATACACAAACACAATTACATGTATTTTCACATGTACATTCCTCCAATATTAGGGCGATGCTCATTTTCCTTTTGTAACCTTTTCATAATATTAGCCATTGAGACATAATTTTCTTTGATTTCTTTCATGTGTTTCATATGATTTTGGAATGAATTAAACCCAGCCATGTATGTTGATCGTAAACTCTCATGAACCATTAGAATTGAACCACTTAACTTGTTGAGTTCCAATGCAACATGAACATCGATGGTGCTCCACTTGGTCAAAA
This sequence comes from Magnolia sinica, assembly GCF_029962835.1. NCBI lineage: Eukaryota > Viridiplantae > Streptophyta > Magnoliopsida > Magnoliales > Magnoliaceae > Magnolia > Magnolia sinica. Next base: position 93,245,983 of record NC_080579.1, read on the forward strand.
TCTTTGGCCCACATGAACCTCTGTGGTTCAACATCTGTGCAAATCTCCACCTTGCTCAAACAACCTTAATCACTTGAGCGATCATGAGTACCAATTATGTCTCTGAATACTAATATCCCTGAGCATTCGAATAAATGGCTTGAGGCCCCAACCTTTAGTTAGACCTCAACATTGGTGTCCAACGTGAAGTGCCTCCTCATACTGAAAGCATAGCGTTGGTTCAAGTGGCAACTCTCCTCAGAAAGGGGCCTCATCAGGGTTCTTTTGAGCACCCATTGGCCTTCATAGAGATCCCCCCCCCCAAGGCACTTGGGCTTGTCAGTTACCCAAGAGGCCATCCCTGGTCATATACTGAAGCCCAAGTTGCCAACCACAAGGAGCGCCCGACATTTTTTATTTATTTATTTATTTTGCTTGTTTTTGCTAATAGGAAGGTATTTTTGCATGTCTTTACTAATAGGACAGGTCGACATACCTTTAAGCCCCATATTCCATTCTTAAAGTTAACTGTGGTCCTGATAGGTCAGGTCAGGTCATCAGTCAAGACTGATCTATTAACAATTGAATGGGTCGGGTCGGGTTGTGCATGGTTTTGGTGAATTTTAGCTGGGTCAGGTCAGGCCACAGGATAGAGGATTTCAAGTCAGGTTCGGGCCAAAATTCTTCCTCGTTTACTAAATGGGTTGGGCTTGGGCTGACCTCAATTCGGCCAAAACCCAACCCATTGCCACCCCTATCTAACTGACCTCGCCATGACATGTAAACGTGGGGAAAAGGCTCCATCTTGGTCAAACAACATGTCATTCGGCCAAATGGTCATGCAACTTGTCATCCACCTACAGGCGTGGGTTTGACTCCCCTCCCCAGCATTACCTGATGCACGTGGTGGCTGGTGATTGCATTCATCTGTAGGGAATAGTCTCGCCTCAAAAGGGGGCGGGGACATCCTGTGTTGTCAAAATAAAAATAAAAATCTGTCATCCATAATATCTCTACTTCTTGGGCTGCTTAAAGTTAATTATTTTCAGATCAATGCATGTTCCTCTCATCGAATTTTTCTGTTTGAGCGACTTTTCCTTGATTTAAAAACTGTATGTATTCACTGTTTTAAACTTGTATGCAAGCATGCACAATATTTATGTAAAATTCATTAAGTTGGTACATGCAAGGAATATTGCAGTGGATATATTTTAAAAGACATCAATTGACGCAGGATTGATGCATGAACCAATTAACATGTGAGTTCGAGTAGCCGAATTAAGATATTTAACAGAAAAAAGAAGAAGCAGACATCGCTATAATCATCACAAATATCATGAAAATCAAAAGAAAATCATACATAATCTTAGCCTAACTTACCAACATCGTAACACAAGATGATTAAATAAAAAGAAACTAGGATCTAACAGATGTAGGAACATCCAATTAATATAGGGTATAGTCTATTTCAAAATGGAAAACCTAATACAACCTGGGGTGTAAATTAGGGTTTGGGTAATTTGGAAAAGTAGGAAAATTAGGAATTTTAGGTTTAGGGTTAGGTTTCGGGGCGGAAGAAAGGGGTTTTGATATAATAATGATGAGAAACCAAAAATGGGCAAGGTAGGATTCACATGTGTGGCCGTACAGTCGCACGTGGCATGGGGTGGATAGGTTTATGTTGGCTAGGGTTTGGATTATAGATGGGTATGAGAAAGTTGAGTTTGGGAGAAGACGAAGATCTAGGATGGGAGAATAATGAACCTATATAAAATACCTGGACAGGAGAGAAAAGAGAAGATGGTGTGGGGATGTATGGAAACCTCGCACCTTTGTTGATGAAGATTAACCTCATACCAATCTCCTTCTAAATTGCATAAAGATGGAAGAAGAAAGCAAGAGCTTTTCTCTCTTTTTTCTTAAAAATAAAAATCAACAAAACCAAACCAAACCACCCCCATCTTTTAATAAATCCAAGAAGTTTCAAAAATTACAATAATCCCCAAGTCATGTGAATCTTAACGAAAATAACCATAGTCTAAATAAAATCAACCAAAACACTCATAATGTGTCCATATATATATATATATATATATATATATAACTAAATCGATGTAAAGTCTAAAACTGATGTGGATGATCGATGATCAATGGCCCAATCATGTAATCCATGCGATCCAATGTCCCGATCATCACGTCCCTTTGATCCAACGGTTTGGATTACTCCATAAAGTAGCCCACATGCATCTTCCCAGTGTGGGGTCTTCCAGATGCTCGCACATGCACATAGGGTCTTCAGTACGATCATGGGTACTCGCCTAGCCAAAAGGAAATCGGTGCAGCTCGCCTCCTCCTCTGATACGTACGTAAGGGTGTATGTGATGTGATGTCCAAATCATCAATTTAGTAGCTTCCTTTTCCCTTTTTTTTTTTTGTGCATTAGGAGTCTTCTCCAACACATGCTCCACTATTTGTGAGATGCATGGGATGCTTTTCAGACGTACCCACGCATGTGCTGGACATGAGATGTATGCATTTTATGTCAGTCTACAACATGAATATATCAAATTTGTGAGGAGCTTCTGTAGCAAGATCATTATTTGTAGTAGGCGTGATTTAATTTCTAGGGTTCTTCTACTAAGTTGTTTTGTATTTAATGCAAGCCTCCTTTCGTGGGCCCAAACCATCAGTGAGATACCACTTTGGAAGAGCTACAATTCTAACCTTGTGTCAGGACCCACAGGCCAAGGGACAGTCTCAGGTAGCAGTTTCTATGGTATACTAGCCTCCCAAAAGGAATATTCTCTCTTTTATGTGGAGAGTGTTTGCTGATCTAATGAGCTTTCTAATGCTGTTTTCAATATCCATGCAAGCATGCTATACAAACCTTATCAAATATTTAGCAACGTTCTAATGTGCATATCTAGACATTTTACTAAAATAATATTGGTTTCCTTTGTTTATCTTAACTACTGCATATATTTATTTTCTATTATCTTTCTTTTGGTTTTGGACTGTGAACAATGCTATCTAACTCTTGTATTTCTATTGCTAGGTGTATCCTTTCCCCATTCCGGATCTTTCATCAGAATGCCCTCTGTTATTATCAGGCAGATACGAAGGGAACTTTCCAGATTCCTTTGAAGCTAAAGGTATCTTTGCAGACACAAGTAACACGGTAATAGACTTGAAAGTGCTCAGGGCAAAAGACATCACTCTTGACAAAGTAAGGTGCCAGCTTTTAGACTTAGTTTACCCTTGGGTGTTTGTTTAAGGAAAATAGATACTTACTACCTCTAAAAGAAATAGTGTCTTCATTATTACATCATCATATTTTCCCTTGGGTGTTGTTTAAGAAAATAGATGCTTACCACCTCTAAAAGAAATAATTTCTGCATTATTTCATCTTCTTCATTTTCAAGGTCTGGCACATGATTTATTTAAGGTTATGACATACAAGTATACATACACATCATGTATATGTGTAGCTATGAATGGTGGTTATGTTATCATATAGTTGATTACTTGAGGCAGATATTCAAAACAGTCGTTATGTATATGTGTAGCTATGAATGGTGGTTATGTTATCATTTAGTTGATTGCTTGAGGCAGATACTCAAACCAGTCTGTGAATTTTGTCATATTTTTTGTCTTGGGTGTGTTCAAAACCTGTTTTGATAAGCTTTATTTGGGGCCTGCTTGGATGCAAGTTCTGCGAAAGGCTTTTCCATGCAACAAAAACATTCTCGTGGACTCTCCAAAAACAGTTCTGATTGGTTTTCAGTAAGCGGACTTTTCAGTGCCTGTTTCATCGGGTGGATTTGAAAACATGAAATTTGTGTGGTTGTCCAAACAGGCTGTGAAACTCTTACTTTGATCCAAAATGAGGGTTTTGTCTATGAACCAACCGTTTTAGCATGTTTCAATGCGGGCCCTTAACAGCTGTTAGTCAGCAAGTTGAAATTCTAATGTGTTTTAAATGGCTACGCTATGTAGTGTGTAGCTTACGTTGCGTATCGTAGCTTAGCCTAAACGTTACGTAGCTCATGAAAATAGCTTAAGTTGTGTTTAGTCTATGCTACATGATTAATTTGCATACGCTACACACGATGTAGAATACGCTACACGCTACACAACTCACATTACTACTTATTTTTCACTATAACATTAAAATCAATAAAGTTTTTAATGATTTGTTACATTTTCTATGAAAATTCATTAGTCTTTTCAATGCTTTTAGTAAAATAATATAAGAAACAGTTTTAAATCAGTTTTGTTGCTCTTTCTTCACTTTTATACTTAATCATTACCCCTTACTATTACTTTAGGTTGTGTTTGGTTGCACCAAATATCATGAAATTTTGTTAAATTTTATTATTAATCATCTAATTTGGTGCAGAATATCATGAAATTGGTGCAACCAAGCGCAGCCTTGATTAAAAATCTAGAAGTAACGTTAGGGATGTAGCTTACGCCTCACGCTTCAGAGGGGCGAAGTCTACCCCACATGCTATTCACTATGCTTTCAGGTTATTGCTTGAATTTTCTTCTATGGAAAGGTGGAATTACAATATACTCCCTCAGTTGAGATGAGTTTATCTGTAATTTAGTGAGCGAATGAATGCATTAATAGGCTTCTTAGTATTTTATTACTTGGTTACCAATGGTTGATGCCTTTTGTAACAGATTTTTGCAAAGAGACAGATTGATATACTCACAGCTCAAGCATGGTTTTCTGGAAGCAAACAGCTCGAGGAGACGGTTGGTTACTGACCTGTTTCTCCTTATGGCATTACTTTATAATTTATACTCTTTCAATTCATAGCTATAAAACATTCTTTTATAATCAAACTTCTCATGAAACCAGCCTCTGAATCATCTCATCTAGGCCTGATACTGTGTTTACTCAGACAAGTCAATTGCCACCAGACACTATTTTAAACCATGTCCCAAAGCTCTCCAATTACTACAAGTTTATCCCAAAACAACAGCATTGTAGGGGATGTGCTGTTTGATATGGATGAGTCACATGCTTAGTGGGCCAAGTTGCAATGATACCAAGAGACTTATCTCATTTGGACCAAGTTCCTACCTGCCAAAAGGGCTGCAAGTTGGTTGGGTCAACCCAAATCTGATTAAGCCAACCTCACATAGGGTCAGGTTCGGCCAGGTTGTCAAGGTCTTTGGGTTGGGTTTGGGTTGGAAATGCCAACTCGATTTGAATTCAGGTTGAGTTTGGGCTGAGCAAATTCAGGTCAGGTTGGGAATAATTACTTGTATTTGGGTTGGGCTAGTTTGGGTTGAGTATAGAGTACTTTAGGTTGGGTTTGGGTTGCACACCTCAGCTTGGAATTCGTGTTGAGTCCTCCTGAAAGTCGGTTGGGCTCAGGTTGTCCCTCAACCCGACCCAACTGTTGCACCCCGGATAGCTGTTACACACTTCTCTTTGTAAACTTCTCTTCTTTTACCACTTTGGTTAGCACACATGAATCTTACTAAAGGTTTCAATTGGTTTTTGGTAAAATATGTCAACTAAATACGAAACCATGATTTTTGAATCTGGGAGATTTTCGGGTCATGGTCTGCCCGTGGATGTTGGCATCAAACCAACGGCCTAGATCACTGAACCATGGCCTGCACTTGTACAGACGGAAGAGCAAACTGACCATATACTCAAATCAAGGGTCACATGACACAAAATTCCTCTGAACCATAACAAGTTTTTGTATTTACTTGGTAGCCAATGCAGCATCCTTCACTTTTATGCATACAACTGATGGTACCAAACATCATTTATTGGACCCAAGACACCATGGAATAATCGGATTGCTGCGACCATTGCTATATATCTTACAGGTTGCGAAAATGAGTATCCGAACAGGCGTTACATCTGAGTATACCCGTATGGTCTTACTTGAGACCGACAAACAAAAGCTTGCATTGGAATCAGCTGGATTAAAAGAGGTAAATCTCATACCATTTCCCTTCTTCCTGCTCTTTTATATGAATATAAGCCTACTTTGGATTTAAAATCCCGAATGGCGTCATTTGTGGGCCCCCATCAAAATGGCTCCATTTGGGAAGTAGTGAAATGCGGCTGGCTGCCAAACATATTGTAATTAAGGTTTTGAGTCGCTACGATATTTGATTTCCAGAGAATAATGAAGCATCCAAATGCTACATAGTTTGGAGGATAAGAGCTCGTGCGACAGAAATAGACAAGAGGCACATGCACACACACACACACACAAACATGTGGAAATGATTCCATGGCAACATTTTCACCGATAGTGCAGTGAAAATGTTTTATCTCTTTAAATGAAAATTTGTGTGAGTTTAAGGCTCTAAAAGGGCAAGAGGAAGGCCCAAAAGGATATGGATTGAGGTAGTATAAAAAGACTTGATGACCTATGGTCTAATTGAAGGTCTGGCCCTTGATAGAGTGGAATCACATGATAGAGTGGGATCACATGAGAGGATGAGGCTTAGACAACAACAACGATGATTTTTTATTTTTGTCTGGGCCCAGCATGTCCAGTCCTGTCTCATGGATGGGCCTGATTATGGGCCTATGACCAAACAAGGGAGGGCACTTCTGATGGCTGGATACATACATCGCTGTGGGGCCCACTCAATGTTTTTCACGAAATCGGATTGCATACTGAGTTATTCAGTACGCTCTTATCGTACTGAGTAAACTCAGTTGGGCCCACCTTGAATGTATGTGGTCTATCCACGCCGTCCATTCGTTTTTCCATATAATTTAAGGGGTTGAGCCCAAAATTGAAGCATATCCAAAGATCAAGTGGATCATACCACAGGAAACAGTGGGGATAATGATTTCCACCGTTGAAACCTTCCTAGGCCCCGGAGTGATGTTTATTTGTCATCCAACCTGTTCATAAGATCATACAGACATGGATGAACAGAAAAAACAAATATAAGCTTGATCCTAAACTTCTGTGCCCCCCAAGAAATTTTCAACGGTAGAAGTTCAATTCAACTCTTTCATGTGGTGTGGTCCATTTATACATTTTATATGCTTCATTTTTGGACTCAAGCCGTAAAATTATCTGAAAAAGTGGTTGGATGGAGCAGATAAAATACATAAATCATGGTGGACCTCACTGAGTTTACTCAGTACGCTAAGCGTAGTGAGTTACTCACTACGCAATCTGCTTCCGTTTTTCACCAAGCATTTGGTGATAATGTTACTGTAGGATCATTTCTCATGTGTTGCCCAGAAATGCTTGGTAATCTAAGCCACTCATCCTCTCAATGTATATCCCCATCACTCTTCTGATTAAAATGGAGGATAGAAATTATATCCAATCTTTCTACATTTAGTGTGGCGTCAGAGATACAGTTTGGCCGCTGTTGATCTAATTGAAAACTGCAGGCAAAGAAAATTGGGAAGCGGAAGAAGGCAGCCTCCCAAGAACCCAAGAAAATGCCACTTCATGGCCTGTCCATTGGCTTCGGCAATGTGGCTGCTACAAATGAGAATACACCCTCTGGATTCGGCGAACTGAAACTGACTGAATCTGATATCATCTATGAGAAGACGTCCCGCTGCTGTCACAAGCTCAGCTGTTGCTGTTGCTGCTGCCCTTGCTGCATCAATGTATGTTCAAAAATGAATGACCAGTGCGTGATCTTTGTCACCCAACTCTGCGTTGCACTCTCATGCCTCGGCTGCATGGTTTGTGTGGAAGGATGCTGTCCGGACGACAACTGAACTGGGCCTGCATTCAATGGTTTGGATTACCTTCTGTATATCAGGATTAATCCATGGTTGATCTCAGTAATTTCTTCTGTTGTTAAAGATGTTTGCTAGAGTCCTCACCCGTTCTGCCCCCCACCATGTTGTGATCCAGACCGCTCATCTAGCTCTGCCTACCTTGTATGGCATACTTGCCCACAGATTATAGATTTTCATTGTCCACACATGTTGAGATAACACGATAGTATTCAATTCACCTTTTGAATGAACAGATTAAAATTTTTTTTTGATGGTCATGTGGCCCATCTATGTGGGATCTTTAAGATGAACGGCCTGGATCACTATTTGTTGGGTCAGGGGAGGAGTTCTTGGGTGAGCCAGCGCTAGCATTTCTCTTTGTTTAAATCTTATTGTGTAATCTCAGCCGTTCAATACTAAATCTCACGACTACGACTTTTCATATTTGTAAATTACAATTCACAATGTTCTTCCTAATGTTGATTCATACGGTTTTTTTTTTTCTTTCTTTTTTTTTTTTTTTTAATGCTTGGCTTAGCAAAACAACCTTCTTTTCTTCCATCTACATGACAGCGACTAGCGCCTCACCTTCTGGCGATCCAGAACGTTCTTTAGGTGGGCCCCAAAGTTCTTCCCTATTTGACTATACTAATCGTCCATCTGCTCACTTGTTAATGGAGACCACGAATTGCATGATCTAGGGCTACTGGGGTCCACTTGAATGCTTTCTTGGAACCGGATAACCATCTACGACCCAAAGTTCAACATATGAATGATGTGTTATCCCCCATCGTTTGGTGGTGACCTCAACATCACCAAGCTAGGTGGTGACAGTTGTGGGTCCCACCGTCATGCATTTGTTTTATCCATGCCGTCCATCCATTTTTCAAGTTCATTTTAGGGCATAAGTACAAAAATTAAGCAGATCAAAAGTTCATATGGACCACACGACAAGAAATAATGGTGATTGAACACCCACCATTAAAAAACTTCCTGGGGCCACAAAAGTTTTGGATCGAGCTCCTACTTGTGTTTTCCCTTCATCCAGCTCATCTGACCTCATCAACAGGTTGGATGGCAAATAAACATTACGGTGGGCCATAGAAAGGTTTCAACGGTGCGCATCAATATCCCCACCTTTTCTTATGGTGTGGTCCACTTGAGCTTCGGATCTGCTTTATTTTTGGACTTATGAACTAAAATGATCTGTCAAAATGGATGGACAGTGTGGATATAATACTCATACATCAAGGTGGGCCCCAAACGCCGGGTGGTGTTGGGGCCATCTCCCAATCCGCTTCCAAAATCCAATTTCAAGCAGAGTAAAAAAAAGGGCTTTATATGTGCACGTGCGTATTACAGGCCGAGTTTCCTGTTGTCAGTAAGAAAGAACTTCCCCATCGTGCACCCAGTTTTCGCACGTGGCTCATGGCTGGTTTATATAGGCCATTGATCTAATGGCCCTCATCATGGATTGACCACACCCCCAAAATCTCCCGATTTGGAAGATCTTATCCATTGAATCTACATTGAATGTGACATGTTCGTGAATTTCCATTAATGCAATGGTTTGAATTGATCAATTGAGGAGATTTTCATAGCATGGTCCATCCATGATGGGCCATCAGATCAATGGATTGGGTAAACTAACAATGAATTCCACATGCACATACATACCACACAACGCTACAAACTCAGATCCTGGCCTCTATTGCCAGCAGAAACATCGAATATTTACATTACGTGGCCATCCAAGGCATTTAAATCCAAAAGTATGTGTTTTGAAAATTGAAAAGTATGGTTGCTTACCAAACTACAATTCCAATTTTATTGTCAGATGGCAACTCGCTCAGATTTTGCCTGCAAAAGCTCCAGCAAACGCCAACTTCTTTTTCAATACCGACTATTAATTTCTCTGTGTGCCTACATCCTTTTATTCTTAAACATCTTACTTCATTTTTATCTCCACCGCCACACTCCATCAACTAATAATATCCATGGATAGTTAGATGTCGGATTAATACGGCTCTTTGCTATATCAAAATCATTCATTTTCAAGTAATTCAACATTTTCTAAGTTTGAATCCCCTCTCTCTCACATTGGTTAGGATCAAATAAAACCATTACGCGGTTAGGCACACGTGATGAATGGCTTTAGATAACACACACGTGCCACTTTGATATATGCATGTCATTGAGAAACCTTATAACTTTGTTAGGTTGGTTTCAACCCATGGCTCAGTGATAAATAAATTGCATTTCAACATTGAGGTTATGAGTTCGAATGCCTAGAAAAAATGTGTTTTAAAAAAAAATTCTTATTCCTTTGATGAAACAAACATGTAGACCATTCAAGCTAGCTGGCCTTGAGCTGGACCTGACGTGATGAAACCCCACCAGATTTTATTAGGGTCCTAGTTGATGGACTCCACTCGAATCTGTCTGGACAACTAAGTCACAAGATTGGGGTCCTTATGCCTCAGTGGTATTCTCAAGAATATCAATAGAGATCCATTGTGGTGTGAGTGCACGTCTTAAAAAAAATCCCAAGAATTGAAATATGAATTCAACCTAATCAATCGATATGTCTAAAATATTGGAAATCGATCCGTTAAAATCGAGTCGGGTGCAAAGGGAACCTATAGGTCCAGGTACCCATTTCCAATCTTATATATATATGGACCTCTACCACACCCAAGGCAAAACTTAAGGCAGATGTTGGGGGTGGCTTAGTAGGCTTCTTGGCCTGCCCCACTTCAAGTTGGACTTAACTAAAATATTAAACCACGTCTATGTATCAAGCTTACAGCAATGGCATCTCAACAAGGTACGTTATTGTTGTAGCAATGACATCTCAATCAGCACGTCAGTGTTGTAGGCTACAACGATATGATCGGGAGTACCAGTGGACCCTACTCAGTTGTAGGGGTACAGGCCCAACTAGGCTCGGGCTTAGGTTTAACTACGTTGTCTGGGCCGGTCTAGGCCTGTTGACAGCCCAACGAAACTTAATCTAGAATGACTTTTCTACCCAGGAGCGGATTAGATGCGGCCATGACCATGGGGGCCATCTTGTTATATTTATAGTAAATCCACACCGTCCATCGTTTTTGCAAGAATATTGTAAGGTTTGAGGCCAAAAACAAATCAGATCCAAATCTCAAGTGGACTACACAACAGGAAACAGTGGTGATTGGACATTAAAAACTACTTGTGGGCCACAAAAGTTTTGGATAATTCTGATATTTGTTTTTTCCTTTCATCCAGGTCTGTGTGACCTTATAAAAAAGTTGTATGGCAGATAAACGTTAGGATGAGCATTAAGGTGGGCCCTAGGCATTTTTAATGGTGAGTGTTCAATCACCAATCTTTCCTATTTTGTGGTCCATATAAGTTTTGGATGTAGTTCAATTTGACATATTAATCTAAAATGAACTGATAAAACGGATGGACGGTGTGGATATAAAATACATATATCAAGGTGGGTTCCACGGTCAGGGCCGCACCGTTTGTGGTTGTGCCAGGATGCACCTAATCCGCTCTCCTGATGTCATCCATGATGCAAAGATAAGCCTTTGTTTATAGTTTTATCCTTAATGGCAAATGACGTGTTCAAACCCATAATATATGTACACATGCATGTGAACTTTCACATCCAATGCCTCTTTCCTGCCAACATGTCACTTTTATATATCATCTGGACCGTGAAAAATGTGTCTGAGACTACAAAGATCATCCTTGCTGAAAACTAGAATGGTTATTCATAAGAAAAGCTGGAATATCGAAATCAATTAACAACGGTTGGTCTGACTCATTTTACGAATTTTGCCCAACCAACGGTTATATTAGTCTGAATTTCCAAAAATATGATATTTATGGGATGGACCACCTTTTAAACGGATCAGATGATCTACATAGTTGACACGTTGGCTTGTTTATGTGAATGTATCTCTTACACTTGTAGTACTGTATTGTATTAGTGGAGCCAAGTTATAAACTTCCAGATTAGGAAAGTATCGTTGGTGATAAGGACATTCCCTGGTCCCTACACGCCCTTATCTGAGACATAAATGAGGGATATGGCTACTCGCGAGAATAGCCGTTCAAATACGACTCTCCTCGTACGTGCGAATGTGGCCTGTCTATGTGAGATCCGAGAAATTCATCACGTGGGGCCCACCGTAAAAATTCCCTAGTCTGAAACTAAGCCAGTCAGCTGATCAGGTAGGCGACCAGTATATGAGAGAAAATGATGAACGGTCCACATTCAAAACATACGTGTGGCTGTTTTTGAGCAGGCTACTGCATTTCTGTCCCGTCATCCGCTCGTTTGTGACCCGGATTTCTCCAGCGGAGTCATTATGTGGGCCACATGTTATGAGAAAGATGGCTAGAAAGAAAAAATGATGAACGGTTCACATTCAAAAGAGATGTTTGCTTTTGTTTGTTAAGTGGGCCTGCCTGAATTTTGTGCCAACACATATTTGTGGTGGGAACCACCTGATCAGCGGCCTGGATCTCACTCACGTGTCCGTATACGCGTGAGAGTAGGCATAGCGTTTCACCAAAGGTGAGATGACAAGCTGTGAAAGATAGATCGATGGGTTTTGTTTTGTTTATTGATGTTATTCGAATACACCCCGATGCATTACAATACAATACGTTGGGACTTTAATCTTTGAATCTGGCTCATCTTCGAATGATCCAAACCGTTTATATGACAAATAAAAGATCTCAATTTGATTATTTCAACCTTTTGGTAATCTGACTCTTTGTCTTTGACCATGAACGGTCACCACAGTCTTTTTGTAATCAATGGTTTGAAGTATTATATCTGAGATATTTTCTTTTGGGCTTTCCCATCCAAGGAATTCCTATCAAACAAACCGTCTGGGTCATTGAAAAAGTCCTAAAACCAACGGCTAGAGTCCCGACTTATATTGTTCTATTAGGTCGAGATGTATCGGAGAAAACCTACTTATTAATTATATCTTGATTAGAGAGCTTGAAACCTCTTTTTCCCTTTCCTTTCCACCTACACCTCGATGATTTTTTAGAGGGGAAGCTTCTCGTATATGGTGGGTTTCCAAGTTTTAACCAGAAATTCAGCTAACCACATGGGCCACTAGATCAGCTCTTGCATCTAGAGGCCTCTCTCTCTCTCTCTCTCTCTCTCTCTCTCTCTCATGAGGAACCATGATAAGTATGCACTGCCCACTTGATATATCTATTTCTCAATCCAAACCGGTAAAATTGGATGCCTAGCTGTGTATTGAATATGACCTAATAATCACACTAATCCGGCAATACTGACCTTCAAATCATTGGGCATTAAATGGATGGTTAGAAAGGAAAATTGCCAATAACCCAAGTTCGGTTTTTGGCTTATGAACACTATATTGGATTTGCGGGGCCCATCAGATACTTTGTATTTTTATTTTGGCGTGAATATATGATTATATGCTAATTTGTGGTTATAAGAAAAAGTAATTTTATTTGTAGAAATGATATATTTTATGTATGAATATTTATATTAATGATTTGATAGATGTTGCGTGTGTGGATATCCATGCATTGGAAGTGGACCATGGGCTACCTAACCCACTGTGTAAACCCCGGTCTTTTGAGGACAAAGATGCGTCAGGAGTGATGCTTAAACATGACTTTCCAAGATCTTTACACGCACTCATGTTCCTATTTATGCTTTTTAGCTAGTGTGCTTAAACACATGTCGTTTAGTCAGTGGTTAGTATTGCTTGTCATATGGTCATTAATTCATGTGATGTTGTAATAGTTATTTTTGTGATGGTTGTCACATAGTCATTTATTCATGTGATGCTGTAATAGTTACTTATGTGATGTTGTTCCCTAGTGTTGTGAGATTTGATGGTGCTAGAGATAGGCTCATGGACAAGTGAATAACTTTCAAACATGCTTTGCAGATGTTATTTCCTGGAACATGTGGCCTGATTAAATTTCACCATGTCAGGAAACTACGGTGATACCTTGAATTGATTCTCAAACCGCATCTCTAACCTTGATCAAAGAAGAAATCAATTTATGAGATAGATGTTACTAACTTCTAGCCTACTAAGTTATGAAAGACCAGGTTGATCCAAAGGTGATTAATATCAATGCTTGGATTATAACCTTACATTTTACAATTAGTTTATTGAGAATCATTGTTAAGTCTTAATTAATTAAAATACCTAACTAATAAAAAAACTTTGATTGAGTTAAATTACAAAAATGGTTAGTTAGGAATTTCTTTTTCAAAGTTATGGCGCTAGTTGAATTAGTAAGCTCTCTCTCTCTCTCTCTCTCTCTCCCTTCTTTTGAATAAAGTAGTTTTATCTTATAATATTTCTCTCTCGCTTTCTCTTTTCTCCACGCTTTATTCTTTTGTTTTTTTCCCTCCATGGATTTTAAGGCCCTCTTCTCCATAACCTTGGTTTTATAATTCTTTATATAGTAATATAGTATTAGAGCTTCAATAATGAGTAAATTGATTGTGTTTTGAGTTTTTCACTTTGATCAATTTGTGTTAGTTTTTCTCATTTGATTTTTTTTTTTTTTTAAAAAAAAATATTGGTGAGCTCAATCATGTTGACATGAGTGCTATTATTCTTACAATATTCTTATGATGAAAAATTATGAAAATTGAAAATTGTGGCTACAAACGGACAATGATTTCTGGGATATCATCAAGGTAGCAATACCAAACCATCGGCGGAATAAGCAAGACTTACAAATTAAAGGAAGAATAATAGGAATGCTTTACACACAATCCAAATCTTTTATAGATCATATATGATTTCTTATTTTAGGGAATTGGATTCAACGAAAGAAGCATGGGATCACTTGACTACCGTGCATGAGAAAGCGAACCACGCTAGGATGATATTTTTTAGAAGCAAAATCGAAGGTGACCAAGTAAGACAATAACTCCATGGTTGAGTTCTCTCGAAGAGTAAATGATTTATGTGATCAGAAAGAAGGAATTGACTTTAAGATTGAAAATAACACTTAGATGGTAATCATCTTGAAAAATCTACAAACCAAGTTGGATGTTATGAGAGTGTTCATTCAATAAAATAAGCTTTTTACAATGGAGATAGTATGTTATTGTAAGAAGATGCTCCTATAGAAAAATGAAGATTGGATGTTCAAAATAGTTTTAAAAAAGGTGGAGATATGTATTTTTCTTTTCTTTCACAAACACATAGTCATAGGCCGTGGTTCGGAAAGGAATTCTCAAAAAAAAATTTATACCAAAATTAGAAATAATTTCAAAATCTTAATAATCTCAACTAAAAAACAATTAAGGCATTTCATAAAGCGGTATGATCTAATATCATGTTTAGTATTATAATTATAAAAAATATAAGCACTATATAAAAAAGCAATGTGGATGTAATGAAAGAAATTACACTCTTGAAGACAAGGAAAGAAATAGTGAAGAGACGGCTAAGGAAGTCCTTTTTTAGAATGCAAACTTTAAAATCAGATTTAGATGAGTTATATATAAATTTAGCATGCTCAAATCACATAACACCCAAATAAAATCTCTTCAACTAGTAAAAAAACAATTTCAAGTGCATCTCTCTAATGTTGAAGATAAGAGAATATAAAACATCTCTCTAATTTATTCTATATGCTAAAATTATGAAAGAATCTCATGTCATAGGACAACTTGTATACCAAGGCTATATGATTATATTTGGTGATAGAAGATGTGAATTTCTATTGAAGGATGATAATATGGTCATTATTCACATAAGGAAAATGGGCATATTATTTGCACTTCCTATGAAATTTTCTCTTAAAAAGTGCTTGTTCAAAACTGTCAATTTGTGGCATGTGAGACTAGCCAGGTTACTACAACTTTTTAAGAATAAAAATATTTAAGTAAATAGACTTGGATTGCCGACTATAAAATACAATGGGAATCACATGTAAGACATAATATGTAAAGGCAACACATCATCCTTTCATGCAGTCCATTAACCGTTTGAAGTCATCCATAGTGATGTTTAGGAATCAAGGACAATGAATATATGCACACACTTAGATACTAAATGAGTTCCTACACTATACTTGGATCTATTTTCTATGTTAAAGATTCATAGTATTTGGATGATTTAAAAAATTTAAAGGATTTGTGGAAAATCAATTCAATAAAAAAAATTCTATGGACTGGTAATAGTAAAGGGTATGTGTTTAATATAACGTCTTTCTAAAAGCACATTGAGTCAAAACGAGGTTGATGAGACGAAGGACCATCATATAGACAAGGCCACTCAATTATAATAAACAAAAAAAAAAATGCCTAAAGTATATCGAGCTAAAGCCATGCATGTGATAGTATACTTGATCAATTTTATGCCATTGTGATTGAGAATGAAGGTGCATGCCACATCAAATTCTCTACATTGAATGTAGACTTGAGTCTCTAGAATCAAACAACCTTAAGGTAAACTCCTACTTGATAGAAGAGGAACTATTGGCGATACAAAAATCCAAGGTGGTTGTGAAAAATAAAAAATAAAATCCCTAGGTCGAATTCTAGGAGAATTTAACAAGCATAGTGACAAATCTCATTCTTAGGGACGTTTTGCTACAAACATTTCTCAAGAGACTTCTAAGATTCAAGTTTTTTATATTATCAGAAAAAATCTCATTGAAAATAAAATTTTAAAACTTTATTTTATACTAATAAATAATTTTAAATTTAATCTAATATTTTAAATATTTTATTCATCATATTAGGATATTTTCACCATAAAATCATGAAAAATTTAAAATGATCAATACTCGAAAAATCTTGCAATATTATCCTTGGTTCATTATTGTTATTATTATTATTATTATTTGCAAAAGTATCAGAGTATTTGTCACAATGTCAACAAGATGGAATCAATGGATCCATGCTAACCCTAATAAAACTCCAATTATACAAGTACTCAATTTTATACTTCTCTAAGAAATCAATAAATCTACTAATGCATACAAACTGATGCCTCGATGCTTAAAAATGAATGAGAAGTGGCAATTCATTAAAAAAGCTCTAAAATAATCAAACCAGATTTAAGAGAAGTACACCCCCTTGCATGTGCAATGCAAAAAATTAACCTCTAATCAATGTTTATAAATAATTTGAGAGGAGAAAACCACATAGACAAACCAAAGATTGCAATTTACTACACCAAAAGATTGTATTAATGAAAAGCTTATCAAAATACATTTTTATACATTACTAATAAGCCCAAGATAGTGTGATTATCACCAAAATATCGAAGTAAACAAAAAGTTGATGAAATTTTCGAAAAACGGAATTAAACTTTGTAAAGACATCAAAAGCCCACTGGATAGAAATCCGTGTGTACCTACCTTGCTTTGATGTCCACCTCCCCACGAGCTGCAAATCAAAGAAAAATTGTATATTTGTATACTTTAGACACCTCGTTGTAAATTCATTAATCATAAATAGATCCAAGTGTCCATTGGCTCTCAATTAATTTTGTAGAACGTAATTAAACTTTTTAAAGACATCAAAAGCCCACTAGATAGAAATCCGTGTGTACTTGTTTTTGAGGTCCACCTCCCTATGAGTTCCAGATCAAAGAAAAATGTATAATTTGGACACTTCATTTTAGTTTTATTAACAATAAATAGACCCAAATATCAATTGGCTCTTAATTAATTTTGAAAAACGGAATTAAACTTTGTAAAGACATCAAAAGTCCAACGCATTCAGATCCATGTATACTCTCTCGCCTTTGATGTCTACCTCCACACGAGCTGCCGATCAAAGAAAAATGTATACTTTAGACACCTCATTTTAGATTCAATAACAATAAATAGACCCAAATGTCCACTGGCTCTCAATTAATTTCGAAATATGGAATTAAACTTTGTAAAGACATCAAAAGTCCACTGAACTTAAATCCATGTATACTCGTCTTTGATGTCCACCTCCACACGACCTGCTGATAGAAGAAAAATGTATACTTTAGACACCTCATTTTACATTCATTAACAATAAATAGATTCAAATGTCCATTGACTCTTAAATAACAAAAAAAAAAAAAAAAAGATTTTTTTTTGAAAAAGTGATTTATGAAAATCCCCACATTGATGTGATATTAAGAAGAGGAAAATGTAAGATGAAAAAAGAAAATGAACATATTGCATGTATATATTAGAAAGTAAAAAAATTAAAATCAAACCACCTTTAATATTTGCATACATTGCACTTATCTTGATTTTATTTTTTTTTTTCTATTTTCAAAATTTTCATCTATCCAGGGGCCCCACCATACAGTTGCCCGCATGAAGAATTAGATCTGTTCACCAATCAGATGGTCCATAGTTCAAGGAATAAATGCACGGCCGAAGTGCATGGACAGACGTGGATACCATGAGTTCCAAGTAATTTAGAGACAACTTACAGCGGTTGTATGTGAACTTTCATATACAGCCATATCTTTCCAGCCAATGCATCAAATTCATTGAACATCCGGACGGTGTAAAAGGTGGACCATACCATGTTGATTATCTTCTACAAGAATCAGCTAGATAAATTTACTGGGTGGGACACACCAGTATAATCAGTCATACCATTGGCTGTCCAATAATCTTGAAGTTGTTTCTCTCTAGATGAGTCAATTGATCTGATTTTTTCTCCATGTGATGATTGTAGTCTGGTCCAGATTTTTCATGGTCAGATATTCTCCACGTGGCACACTATTGGGAAAGAAATGGCTGTATGGAAGGTTCACCTACAGATGCTGCATGAGATCATTTCTAATAAAGAAAATGTACTACACTATGGAAGTGAAGTCACTAAGCACGTCACGAAGCATGATTAAGTACACTAATACCAATTGATTAATGATTTAGTTATCTGGTCCATGGAAGCCTGTAGAAAGTCAACCCCTGGACACACGTGTTGACCCGAC
Organism: Magnolia sinica; assembly: GCF_029962835.1. Classification (NCBI taxonomy): domain Eukaryota; kingdom Viridiplantae; phylum Streptophyta; class Magnoliopsida; order Magnoliales; family Magnoliaceae; genus Magnolia; species Magnolia sinica. Next base: position 93,264,664 of record NC_080579.1, read on the forward strand.
ACAAAACGATCTGACCGTCAGATCCGCTCCTAAAGGTACGGTGAGGATGATGACTTGGAAGAGAAAATCTAGCGGACCACATGGAGAAATAGATCATCTCCTGCATCATCCTGTGGTTATCACTGATAGAGATCATGATCAACGGTGCAAATGCACGTGGCTGTTTGCAGATATGGGATACCGGCACCCCAATCTGAACCGTTCAAATTGGGTGCTAAAACTCAGAATATTCAACGATCCAAATTCAACAAAAGAATGTCCACGTGTCAGATTTTACAGTGGTCCAACTGATCTGATCTTCGGGCTAAAATTATCGATGGTGGGCACAACAACCTGGATTGGTTAATTTGAGTTGTAAGTATATGCCACGTGTATAAGTTCTCAGTGCCTGCATATGTATTATTGCAAGAGGCCAATCTCGTTTTGGAAACAGAAGGTACAAGTCCAACCGGTTGGGTTACGGTCCACCAAGCCTCTAACTTCCAACCATTCCAATAGATTGGTCCCAACATGAGGACCACCTGGGGGATAATTCATTCCTACTCATCAGGTGGGCCACACCAGAACATACAATATATAGTCACGGATAAACAGGAAAATACAAAGTGGTCCACTCATTAAGGATATATAGCTGAAATTTTCCAAAGGTGATCTTGATGCTAGTACCAACCTATTGGACGGATTGGATTTTGCAAAAATAAAAATAAAAATGAACAGTTTAGATTTATCTACTAGGTGGACCGTAACAAAAGTGCAACTGGTTAGACGTGGGATCTTTCTTTTGGAATGCTCTGGAACGTAGACAACCACTCCTTTTAACCCTTCATTCTCTATTTTTAATTATTAAAATTATCTTTGACCAAAGTAATAATATATATATGACAAAAGTGCCACTTAAAAGACACTTTTGCTCCGTGCAAGATCACGTGCGGCCTCTCCATGAACTGACGCAAAAGCAAGTGTGGGGTCCACCTCGAATAATTGGAGGAGCACAAATGGATCCACCTTATGCTGACACACATGGACCCCACGTTATTCTGCCACGTAAGCTTTTTCAAATTAAGAATAATGTCCTTGACCCACTAATCAGCCACACGTGAGAGAACGGGATCGTTCGTCCATGGGCACATCATGTAGGTTGGGCCTAAGATATCTTGTAGAGGATAACGTGTTGAGTGGTCAGGATGGTTCAGATATGGGTAAGTGGTCCATCAATGTAGCATTTATATGTCTAGAGAATTCATCAAGTGGGCCCCACTTTGGAGTCTTATAGACGAAAAATGGCATTCATTAGATGAGTTCATACATTCAAATTGGCAATTGGACACCTTTTGTTCAATTGCTCTTGATTTTTGGAAGTTTTAAGTCCGTTTGATAATTACAACTTCCAAACCCTTAGGCATTTCAGAAGTGGATTAGGTGCGGCCCGGCCTCACCCATGACGATGCGGCCCCCCTTACCATGGGGCCCACTTTGATGTATGTATTCTATATCCCTGCATATATTTAGGCGGTTAATCCATTTTGTTAGATTATTTTAGTGCACGAAGCTCAAAAATAAACCCATATATCGAGTGAACCATATCGTATGGAAAACAATGGTGGTTAGCCATTAAAAATTTCCAATGGGCCACAAAAGTTATGAACCAGGTTGATATTTGTTTTTTCCTTTCATCCATGTTTGTGTGGCCTTATCATTAATTTAGATGGCAAATAAAATTTTTGAAAACACTACGGTCGGCTCTTGGATTTTTTAATATTAGGCGTTGAATCACCGCTACTTCCTTGGATTATGGTCTATTAGAGATTTGAATCTACTTCATTTTTGAGCTCATGCCATAAAATGATATACCAAAATGGATGGATGGATGGTATGAGTAATATAAAATACATGTTGAGAAAATATTAATGAACAAAACTAAAATAAAATAAAATAAATTAGATAATCATATCAAGCTCAAAGCACATATTAAATATGCTTTCCTTAATGGGTTGTTTGTGTCCTCTTGTCGGTATAAAATCATTGTCGGATTTCTAGCAAATCATTATTAAGATACGGTGAGTTTTGGTGGTTGTGTGTAGCCATCATTAAGATTCTACAACAATATGGGACTAAAGATTTTTAAAAAAATCACTTTTCAAATAAAATTTAAAGGAAAATTAAATTTAAAAAACACTTTAATTTTTAATAAAAAATGCAAGTACAATAATTCTAATAATTTCTATTATATCATTTAACCAACCCAATTGAGATAAAATTCAAACAATAAGGGTCACACCTATATGATCTCGCTAATGTCATGGGATGAGTGGTCCCATGGGTGTAAGCATCACGTGGAGTCTCGACACTTAGTCCTATTTAGGTCGGCTATACACTACTGTCGAGCCTACGCTTCCTCTTTGGCTTGGTTGGCTTTTATGCTGGAATGTCGTACGGATTTTTCTTTTGATGCCGACTATGGAGAAGCGGGAGACACGCGATTCTGCGGATTCACATGGACTTTGGATTTTAATACCAAGTGGTCCATTTTAGGATGACAACCTGATGTAGAACTAGCTGTTCGACTAGTAAGATGCCAAGGCATTCGGTTGGAATCTCTAAATGATTGAAGTGGGCCGATTGTGTTAACTGGCCAATGTACCATGCATGTGTGGACCCCATATCAAAATAACTCTTTATTAAGGGTGTGATGAAGCCCAGATAAAAGGAAGGAAAATGTCATGTGGCCCCATCTTAGATGGATCACTCTCTTGGTAATCTTCTATAGCTGAAGCCCCTTTAAGGGGCAGAACTAGCTGTTCGACTAGTGGCAGATGCCGATGCATTCGATTGGAATCTCTAAATGATTGAGGTGGGCCGATAGCATTAATTAGCCAATGTATCATACATATGTGGACCCCATATCAAAATAACTCTTGGTTAAGGGTACGATGAAGCCCAGATAAAAGGAAGGAAAATGTCATGTGGCCCATCTTAGATGGACCATGCTCTTGATAGTCTTCCATTGGGCTGATTATGTTAACTGGCCAATGTATCATGCATGTGTGGACCCCCTATCAAAATAACTCTTTATTAAGGGTGTGATGACGCCCAAGTAAAAGGAAGGAAAATGTCATGTGAGTGACATGTGGCCCCACCTTCAATGGATTACTCTCTTGATAGTCTTCCATAGGTAAAGCCCCTTTAAGGGGCAGAACTAGCTGTTCGACTAGCGGCAAGATGCCGAGGTATGCGATTTTGGTGGGTTGATTGCATTTACTGGCCAATGTATCATGCATATGTGGACCCCATATCAAAATAACTCATGATTAAGGGTGTGATGAAACCCATATAGATGGAAGGAAAACGTCACGTGAGTGTCATGTGGCCCCACCTTAGAGGGATCCCCATGTCGATGGTCTTTCATAGCTGAAGCCCTTTTAAGGGCCAGTTTTGTTATTTAATGTTTAAAACAAAGGCTCTTGACTTGAGCATGCTAATATAAAACGACCTTTATTTTAAAATTATAAAAATATTAGGATTTTAGTAAGTAATGCCTAAAAGATTCAAATAAATTTTAAACAGCGAAATTACCATAATGCATGATTTTATAGTTTTCTTCCAAATGTGGTAAAAATAAAAATTATGTGGCCGACATGATAGTTATATGATATCCAATCTGTCTACTAAATGTAATCTGCCATGATCTTCATAAGAACAAAAAATAAAGTAAACCATATTATAAAAAATAATATACACTACTTAAAAGCATTAAAATATATATCCATCTAATCAAAAAGATTTTTTATTTATATGATTATCATGTTGAATGCATGTGTTTGACAGGTGGTGTATGTCACGTACATCTCATGTGGGCCCAAAATTTCCTGAAAATAATATATTGTGGTACTTTGGTATCTTTCCCTCGACAAGCATTGCCGGGGGCCTTGGACTGATTGCCTATGTCATTGATGGGCCAAGAACCAAAAAGTACCGTGAGCTGGACTAGGTTAACCGTCTGATAAATGAATCTGAGTCGTTGCTTCATGTTCATTCCTGCACAAGCAATAAAAGAGATCATGATAATCCAAAAAGTAAATATTTCAGCCTCTGGCCCATCTAATATCTGCCCTACTGGATGAACGATTCCGATTTATCCATTTATGCCACGTGTGAGCCAATGACATGGATGGTACGGTGCCTCCCATGTGTATAGAGGCATGTAGATGTGACGCAGGGGGAGGACGTGAGGTCGAGCACCGTCTTCCTCAAGAGGATAACTATTCCGAATCCACGGAACTTCTCTGGACTCCTCACAGAGACTTCTCGAATCCACGAGGAAAGAAAGAAGAAAATAGAAATAAATTCTAATAAATTCGAAATTGATTGATGAATGATTAAAATCGAGTTCACAACCCTTTAAATAAGGGTATCAAGCAATGGAAAAGAAATCATAATCAAACTACAACTCAAACTCCTAGAATCCGCGACTTACTATAAATAGTAAACTTACTATTTATAGACGGTCGTGATGTCTACTAGTGCGCAAGGTTTTCGGCCAAAAATAGTAAGTGTCCTATTTGGCTTCACCAAACCGTTCCCCTAATTATTCTAAGCTCTTTTCACGTTGGGCGCAACTCCTAAAGCCCAACGGATGAAGAGTTATAATCAAACTAAAACTTACTATTTATAGTAAAAACGGAATTAAAACAGGGAAACGACCGTCAATCAAGGGGTTTTTCGCAATTCCGGGCGGCGCAACCCGGCATAGCTGGGTTGGTTGGCTAAAGTAGCTCGTTCTACCCCAAAATCATATATTTTACGTCAGCTAACTCTTTCCGGATTGCGAGATACGCCCGATCTAAGGTCCGATGGTCCGGATCACTTCTGTCGTCGACCGGGCCTTTTCTGATCCATCTTGGCCATGAAACTGTCCGCGACCCGCTCTACATCAAGATGATTGTTGGTGTGCATGGATTGACGTGGACATGCATTTTTTCTGTCCATCGCACTCGTGTCATATATCTTTCAGTGATTTGATAATTTCAGATGGAGGCACACGTGCCGATAGAAAATCGTGTGGGGGGACATGGGCTATCAGACCATTTCACTTGTTGGGTGAGATACAAATTATAAACACGTGGTTAAACCTATACAATTTTTGTGGTCATCAATTTGTTTTGTACGGTGTACATGTGGCCCACCTAAGAAGCTGCAAGAAATGTTAGATCTGGCACACGTGTTTCATATTGGTACGTGTTATATGGGTGGACTCTTACATGCATGTGGAATTAGCAAACTTAGCACACATCTCTTTGCAATACCTTCGACTGTGTTCTGCCATCTCCCGAGAAGAGAGGCATTTTTGTAAAGATATCATTTGATTGTTGATAACCTCAGGTTTGATTGAACGCTTTACGACATTGAGTGAGACCGATTAAGATAAAATCTGTGAGAATATTGGTTGTCTTTTCAACCACCTATTGTTACAGGCGATTGGGAGATTTAGAAGGCGCGGGATTTGTACTTAAAAATTGAAACTTTTTGCCTTGTATTAAGAATTTTTCTTTCAACGGTAATTACAAGTATTGTATTTCTCAATAAAATAATGATGGACAAAAATAATTAAAATTAAGAAGACTTACAATGTTGATTTTATTAATTTGTATTTGGAACTCAATACAATTAGTAGATAAACTAAATAAGCAAAAAAATAAATGAAAGATAAATACATGCAATCGCTTTTACGGACAAACAATCGAGGCTGATGATCGCAATATGTAACCAGGGTGTGATATTCTAAGTAAAGACCCATTTGATTGAGGATCCAATGATGATAGGTCGTGGATATTTACTCTTATGCATATTGCAGCAATAGCGTTGGATATTAACTATCTAAGTTAACTTAAACTTTGGATATTCTGTAGCATGGCTGGATAGAAGTGGAGGGATGTAAACTAAGATAAACAGCATTGCACTGTGTAGAGATAATGTGTTTGGCATGGGCTTGAGCTGTTCATCGTGTGCTCCTTATATAACTCGTGAGGTGGTAAACCCTTACTGGATTTCTTTGCTGGTTTAGGATCATTAGCAATCATGGTGTCCATAAAAATTATGGTACAAAATTATTTACTGATATTCTTAGCTACTAAAGAAAACTTTAAATATTGCAGTTCGATGTTGTTTTCGGATTTCCTTGCTAACATAACTGCAAAGATCCGTGAGCATTATGGGATTAGTTTCATTGGACTCGGAATCTTCGTGGTGTCCTTCGATTTCATTATATTTTGAGAATAATATGCTTCTTAAACCTTTGTAATCTCCACACAGAAGCACAAACCATCTCTACAAAGGTCGGCTTTACCGTGCATATCTAGATTCTAATAAGATTCATATATTCTTTATATATTTATTGAGCACATTGCCTCGACCACATCTACCGCTCCTATGAGGGCCAAGTGTCACTCGTCGCGGTGTCTCATTTGTAGACATGCACACAACTCTATGTCATTCTGCTTTTGGCAAGTGACGTGCTACCGAAGAATATGGAGCAAAAGATATCTTCAAAACGCAAATAGAATTTCTTCCGCCATTTAGCAAGTAGTGCCAACACGTGGTTCTAGAACAAGTGTAAACATGTGGTTCAAATTAACTCAACCTGATTGAGAAACGAACTTGAATTTTAAGCCCAGCCCTCGAGCCTAATACCCTAGCCCAAGCCTAACTCAGGCCAAATAGGTCTAAAAGTGCAATGGTCAGCTTGACACATTGACAACCCTATTTTGTAACACAAAAGGGAATAGTAGTGCAAGTGGCCCCAAATGTGAGGTCTCATGGCCCTTTTTCATTTTTACTAATTTTTTATTTTTATTATTAAGTTATGAGACGTGTGACTAACTACTTGGAATGTTTGGTAACTTGAACCCCAAAATGGTATAAAATGTCTAGTGTTACTTAGATTTTTGGGCCATCACATATAAAAAGTAGGGCCGCCCACATGTCGAATGACTTGTATCTTAACAAACTTTCCACCGTACATCATTACTAAGTATTTCCTGCCCATATGTGTAATGAATCGCCTAAGAGACTGTGTGTGAAGTCACTTACTACGTCACTAATCACGATTAACTTAACTTTATAGCCGTTAATTAATGATTTAGTAATGTGGTCCATGGAAGAGTGTAGAAGTCAACCACACGTGTTGACCCGACACGAAACAATATGAGATTATCTCTGATAAAGGTCACGATCATCGATGCCCATGAACGTGGTTCTTTGTAGACGTGGTGTGTATTTACTTCTAATCTGAGCCGTCCAAGTTGAGTGCTTCGGTAATGATGGGACAGAAGTCATTGATCGGATGGTTAAGACAAAAGGCGAACAACAACAACCCATGTTGGAAAAACTGTTTATCGGATGGCTAGGATTGTTCTATTAATGTGATTTTTGTGGTAGGATCTATCAGCCATGGGAATCACGATTTGAATGGTTTGGATGAGGTTTGCTAATTACAAACGCGTGTGGAGCGCTAACCATCCACACGCAGGCACGTGTGTTGATATAGAGCACGTGTGTAGGATCTGAACTTTTCATCTTGTTTCAAATAATATTTAAATCTTCCTACTAAAAAATCAGACAGCTTTATTGCACATGTGTCCCAAAATGTACAAAGTACATTGACAGTTAGAATTTTTATCCCAACCATCCATTTGATTTGGTATTCTCTGGCTCACCTGCGTTTGAAATGGTCTGATTTTTAGGGAGGAAGATCTAAAATAGTGTATCCCACCTGATGAAAGGCTCAGATCTTATGAATATGCCAAGATACGGCATACATGCTTGCGTATGCACGTGGAGGGCTCCCACACGCGTGTAAAATTAGTAAACCTTGCAGTAGAGAGACAAGCACATACATACATGAACATGACACATGGGAAACACCGAAAAAGAGAAAAGCTTTGATACTCTGGCAGAATGTGATGGATGATACGTAGGCACATAGAAATTACAGAATTGGTATTAAAATTTCAATTTAAACCATCCATGTTATGTTACCTGATGCAGATGCGTTATTAAGAGAAAAAATAAGCTTATTTTATCATCTGATTATCCGATTGATGGGAATTTATTGGACGGTTAAAATTGCAAATTATCCAACGGTCCTCTCTTCACAATCAAGTGTCCAAGAATCATCGGTTAGGATTTTTCAACCAATCTGATCATGGAATCTAGTCGGTTTTATATGAGTTAATATTATGCCCCATGCACAATTTCTGAGTGCCTGTGTATTAAGCGTCATACTCAGCCAGAGTATCATATACTCCTCGAGTAAAAAGCCAAGTATATAATCTAGCGGTTAAAAAACAAACCACGTCACTAAGTATAATTAATTAACGATAATCACGATTAGTAATGATTTAGTAGTGTGGTCCCTGGAAGAATGTGGAAGTCAAACGCACCTCGACACACGTGTTGACCCGACACGAACCGATCTGGCCATCACATCCGGCATCGATTGTGTCGTGATGCGCTGACGTGGCGTTGGCCCACTTGGCTGGACAGGGCTCACGTGAGGAAGTGCTGATTGGAGAGGGTGCATGATTTTGACCGTGCAGTATAGAGTGCGTTTCTCACCACCGTACACGTGGAGCAGTGTATGTCCGTCCAGACCGACCAGATTGCAAGCCCTATTATAGGTGGAGTAAATCCCAAAGATTGGATTAATGTCACAATCCTAGCCGTTTGATTCATCACCTTTGTGAAGGTCTCTGATTGGATTGGATAGGATCATCCAATCAGGTGAATTTTAGATGAGCACTATTTGCAACAGGGGGACTACGATATGGACGGCCTAGATTGACCTACGTGTATGCCACGTGTATGGTGGATTGTCATGACCACATGATAAATAGTGGAAAACGCAGATGATGGTCTATTCCACGTAGAATATACGGAGGAGTCGGTCAGCCAATGGCTGGATGAAAAGGGGCTCTCGGGGATCGAGAAAAGCATCCGTCGGATCCGGACCCGATATGATGGACTTGGTTCGGACCATTCCCCGATATTGCACTGGGATCTCTCTAATGCTATCCCACATGGTGATAAGCTGAGACTATTTGCCGCATTCGTGGCAACGTGGCACCCGTTGGAAGGGGCGCGGATTAGACACTGACAAGGTCGTTAGCCAAATCGCTGCTCACCAAGTTCCAAGTTCTGTAGACCCCACCCTGATGCATGCGTTGTATCCATACCGTCCATCCATTTGGAGAGATCATTTTATGGCATGAAAAAAGATAATGATATAAATCTAAAGTTCAAGTGGACCCCACCATAAAAAACAGTGGTGACACCGTTCAAAACATCTATAGGGCTATCATGATTTATATTTTTAGATCCCAGCTATTCATAAGTTAACATAGAGATAAATGAAGTGAAAACAAAAATATAAGCTTGAACGAAAACGTCTATAACTCTTAAGAATTTTTGAACAATGAATGTCACTGTCCCCACTATTTTTTATAATGCGTCCACTTGAACTTTAGATCTATCTCATTATTTTTTTTTTCTCATGCTATAAAACGATCTCTCCAAATAGATGGACGGTATGGATACAACACATGGATCATGGTGGCATTCACAGATCTTGGTGACGTGACTTCAGTGGCGATTTGGCTACTGACCTTGTCAGTATCTAATCTGCGCCCTGTTGGAAGTCATCAGGTGGGCCACACCATGATCATAGCTCAAGAATCAAAAGGTCCTGAACCCGACATGCGACCTGGATCTTACATTCGTGTGCTACGAGTTTGCTTTTACACCTACAGCCGTACATGAACTGAGTTAGCTCGGTTAAGTCATCGGACTCCAGTTGGAAAAGCTTGACTCGCCTTGAAATTGAGTTGGAGTCGAGTCGAGATTTTTTTACCTCGAAAAATTTTTGAACCGGGTTTAAGCTAGACTGTGCTCAACTAAGCATCACTCAAAATTTGACTCGAACTTAACTTAGTTCAAATCAATTCAACTTGGATTGAATGCACTTAATATAAATATTTTATAAATATTTATATATTTAAATAAATTATATTATATATATTATATTATAATATATATTAAAAATCTAAAACTTAAACCGAACTAAGCTAGTTGGCTCGAGCCCAAACTTGGCTTGAAAGATTGAATTCTAGTTTGGCTCAAACTAAACTTGAGTTGGCCCAAGAGCCTGAGCTGGCCAACTAGGGTCAAAGATAGAGCCAAGTCAAATTCAAGATAGGATAGCCTGATGACTAAGCCAAGCTAAATTGGGCCAAGATCGACTCAGCTCAGCTCATGTACAGCTATGCATCATGGATGAATGGTGGTGACTCATCCAAGAAAGTGGATTATGTACTTAGTATGCTGGAACATACTCAATAAACTTTGTTGGGCACACCATGGATGAATCTGTCTTGTCCACGTTGTCTATTCATTTTTCCATATCATTTTATAGTATAAGCTAAAATTTGAAGCATATGAAAAGCTCAAGTGGACTACACCACGGAAACAGTGGGAATAATAATGTCCACCATTGAAACTTTCGTAGGACCTATAGTGATGTTTATTTGTCATCCAACCTTTCCATAAGATCACACAGACATGGATGAAGGGGAAAAACAAATAACTGCTTGATTCAAAAATTATGTGACCCTCGAGAAGTTTTGAAAGGTAGTTTTTCCATTCACACTATTTCCAATGGTGTAGTCCAATTGAGCTTTGGATATGCTTTAATTTTAGTTTCATGCATAAAATTATCTAATAAATTTGATGAACGGAGAGGATAAAAGATGTAAATCATAGTGGGTCCAAAGAGTTTGCTATGTATATAATCAGCTTCCCTAATCCAACATACACGTGGCATTTCAAGTAAATCTAGACCACCTAAAGTGTAGGCCGAACCATAAGTCAATCTACATTGGTCATGTCTCTATCCGATCTCCCTGTTGAAAGTGGGGACTGAGTAATTTTTTGCAGCCATGCATTTGATGGCCACTGATTGCACAGTTATGACCATTCAATCTCTACACTTTTCAATTTATCCTCCATCCATGATGGGGCCCACATTTGGGTGGTCCTAATTAAATAGATTAAATTAAAAGGGACTAAAGAAATACTGATTTTATTAATGTGTAATTAATGTTCAGTACAATCGATAAAGTAACAAATAAATTAGGGAATAAAATAAAACGAGAAATAAATACATGAATTATCCTTGTAGGCAGGTGATCTAGAAAAAAATGATTAGCAGAATATAAACAAAGTGTTTGATCTTCTAAGTAGGTACTTGATGGATTGGAATTCGACAATGGAATGTTACAAATAATTACATCACTTCTATATGTATTATAGCATTGGTATTGGACAATAACAATTTGATCATGACCCAACTTATTAATCTCTATATATTTTGATGTCGCGACGAGAGCTTTGAACATCTTTGGAAATTTCTCCTTTTATGAATGATGGTGAAAAACAAATTTACCAAGTATATTTAGATTTATGACAAGATTCTTATCTGGATGGATCTTTTATAAACTTATCTCAAACTTAGAATTTTGAAGGATGATTGGTAAAAGATATCCTATTATTATTAAGAGCACATGTGAACACGTGCCGGCATTTTATTGGTCCACGGGATGTGCCAAAAGTTGGGTGTAAATACAATGTGATGAGTCATCACTCTTTTGAAGTTGGTGATGAACCTTTCTCCAAAACAAGAGTGTCGTATCTTTCTTAGTATCTCGTACGACATTCCCGATAACGTAACGGTATCGGGTGTAGCATGAACATCGTATCATATCATTTTCAAATTCCAATGGCCTTCGATACGCTTCTTTGATTTTCGTTTCATTTTTATTTTCAAAAAATATAATACTGAGATTGAACACGTAAAGTACACGTGGCACACCAATGTGGGTCCCAGGGAAGGAGTATGCAACCACCCTGGCCCTGGGCATGCACATACCCGCCGTATAAGTAGCATGACCACAGAAACTGCGAGGTTCCAAAAATCACACTCAGCAGACGATCCTAACCATCCTTTAGTCTTTAGATGGTCAAGATTAAAATATCACCGATGGATGGTTCAACAAGCAAACGGATGCCACGATGGGACTCTGTACTGGTCGTTACTGGAAAAACTCTGTGGGCTCCATCATGATGTATGTGCTTTATCCACGCCGTCCATTCATGTTGCGAGCTCATTTTACAGTATGAGCCCAAAAATGAGACGTTGAAAGGTCAAGTGGACCACACCACAGGAAGCAGTGGGGACAGTGACATCCACCGTTGAAACCTTCCTAGGGTTCACTGCGATCTTTATTCACCATCCCAACCTGTTCATAAAGTCACATAAACCTGGATGAAGGGAAAACATAAAAATCAGCTTGATCTAAAAATTCCGTGGCTCACAAGAAGTTTTCAACGGTAGGCATTCAATTCCAACATTTTCATGTGGTGTGATCTATTTGAGTTCTGGATCTGCCCCATTTTTGGGCTGATTATCCAAAATGAGATGGAAAAATGGATGGACGGCGTGGATAAAACACATACATCATGGTGGGCCAGTACGGAATCCGAGTCTGCCACCAGGTGCATGCGCAGGCGTGCGTGTGACCAGACCGTAAACTGGAAAAGTACGGGTATGACAGGGAAAGGAGGTGGACTGATCGATGCAGGAGCACTTAGTGAGGTTCAGCGGGGTCAATGATTTTGGATGGTTGAGAATGAGATACGTGGATTGTACAGAGATGGGAATGTGTATGAGAATCCGTGCTCTGGCAGAGCATACTATGGTACTTTCCTGAATGAGTGGGTTGTACTGCCCGCTGCCCGAAGCCGGTGATGAGATTGGGCGGGTGGTCCGGTCAGTAAGGGACAACCCACGAGGTGGGCTGGAATGTTGCACGGGCCATGCTTTTGTGGGGCCCACTTAAATCACTCGCTACTGGCTGCCCGGCCGGGCAGATGAGTAGTTAGCCAGCTCTCTCTTTATCTCCCTTATAGACGAAAATGTACTCTGACTGACTCAGAGGCTTTATCTCTCAAGCACTTTTTGGCTGAAGGGATGTGGACCGGATTAGGTGCAGCCCTTACCGTGTGGCCCATCTTGATGCATATATTGTATATCCACACCGTTCATCCGTTTTTACAGATTATTTTAGATCATGATCCCAAAATTGAAGCAGATTCAATTATTAGGTGGACCATACCATAGGAAACAGTGGTGATTGAACGTCCTGCCATTAAATACTTCCTAGGGCCCACCATAATGCTTCCGTAATGGTTATTTAAACTTGTTGGTAATATCACATAAACCTGGATGAAGGGAAGAAAAACAAATATCATCTTGATCCAAAACTCTTGTGGTCCATTAATGGTTAATCATCACCATTTATTATGATGCAGTCCACCTGATAATATAATCTGCTTTATTTTTAGGCTCATGCTCTAAAATGATCTGAAAAAACTGATGGATGGCGTAGATATGGAATATATGCATCAAGGTGGGCCTCACAGTAAGGGCCGCACTATCTAAGGATAGCACCAAATTAGTTAGGATTCAACGGCTACCATGCTGGGACCAATTACTTCATTGTGGGCCCACCTTGGGACCAACTAATCTGATGGCTCGGTGAATCACCTGACCCTATGCATGTAACATCCTGAATTTTTTCATTATTTTGGATTTTCAAAAACTTTTGAATTTTTTTTATATTTAACTTATATTTTCATTTATGGACCGTTTACACTCAATGTTAATTTATACATGTGGAACCAGTAAAGAACCGCACAAGCCCGATTAATCAACCGTAGGAAGCCAACGAATCCGTCGATTACTTGAACATCAGGTGTAGACCCATGATTTACTTACATAGAACTCAAATCTAACCGACCCATCGCTAACTAATCAAGATAATCATGACTAAATTAAAGATCTAACCGGAGCCGAGTTAGATAAGGCTCAGATCTTGAATAATAGACTAAATCAACCCCGTTACTCTTTTAGCCTAAAACCGATGGTTTAGAGTAATCATGACCAAATCTCCAATTTCACTAGTTATAAATAGGCCACACTATGAATATAGTTACTCCAAAACCTAATCATTGCCCACGAGAAATCTCACTACCAAATTCATTACAGAAATGCCCCGATTTTCCGAACAAGCTTTAGACCGCTCGTTAGTGGGCCATTAGTTTCAAGACTATAGAAAAATGTCCGTCTTACTGGGCTCGACATCCATCGCGAGAGTCGAACCTGAGAATGGTTCAGAACCACTCAACTTGAGTCAAATGATGAATGCATAAGAAGCACAAATACCCTAAAGGAAGAAGCTGAAACTTAAGTGAATTGGGTCGTCCACTCTTATGTAAAGTTGAAAATTTTAGACCGTCGGTTTACGACCAAACTTCATATGTGAAGTAAGGATATTTCTCTGCTCATATTCGTATAGCGGCGGCCCCGATCGACTATCGGTGACCGTTGAACAAACTTCTAATCATATCTGTCGATCGACGCGTCCAAATGGCAGACCGATTGTGGTTATGCGTAGATCATCACTAGGACCAACTATCTAACGGTGGGTATGACTCCTACACCCTATAGTAGACCCTAGAGGATAGAAAAACTCTCCCATATGGTTAGTGTAGTAAAAACCCAACACTTAGGGCTATTGGCACCAAATCTGGCATTATAAAATGGCCTCATTTGGAGCACCCCTCTTCCCATACGATTTTCCATTTTCAAAGGGGAGAAAGAGAGAAAGAGGGAGAGAATAAAGAGAAAAGAAAGAGAGCTAGAGAGAGTGAAGGTGAGAGCAAGGGTGAACCATAGATCGAGGTGGGCCAAAGGAAACTCAATCCTGCAACTCCCTATCCTTTCTCCAAAGGAAAACCCTACACCACAACCACAAGAATCGTTCCGTTGATCGTTTAGGTAAGATCTCTCATCCCTTTTCTTGAAACTCTTGTGTTAAGAAGGGATTTACATGAAGATTTTACCATGCAAAGGTGTGCTTTAGGGATTCCAGCCGATCGACCCCAAATCCACACTCCTAGGTCATTTTCCAAGTCTTCAACGATCTATAGGTGCGGATTATTATCCTTACGTAGCCTAGCACCAATTTTAATATGAGTTTAATGATTTTGATTGCTTGGATGATGTATTTGGAGAATTGTTCCGTTGATCGTCTAGGTAAGATCCCTCATCCCTTTTCTTGAAACTCTTGTGTTGAGAAGGGATTTACATGAAAATTCTAACATGCAAAGGTGTGCTTTAGGGATTCCGGCCGATCGATCCCAAATCCACACTTCTAGGTCATTTTCCAAGTCTTCAACGATCTATAGGTGCGGACTATTATCCTTAGGTAGCCTAGCACCAATTTTAATATGAGTTTAATGATTTTGATTGCTTGGATGATGTATTTGGAGAATCTAGAGAAAACCTAGGAATTGTATGTTTTGTTTGGAATTGTATGGAATTGTATGTTTTGTTTAGTTCTCATATGATATTGTTCTTGCATCTCACATGATTTGGTACAAATGAATGATTACATGTTCATGTCTTGTTTGATTTTCTCATATGGTGTTGCTTTATGACATGTATGATTCATTAACTCTTATGCATTTTGGTTCTATGAGATGTAGGAAGTGCTTAACTTTCTCACTAACCCACACAACACACATGCACCTTTGTTCATAATAATGTTAGCTTTGCTTGTTAGGAGAATCTGAATCGTATGTTGAGAAGTATGAAAACATGGTATTGTTTACGCTAGTTGATAACCTTAATAGTTGGCATATTATGGATCACTATTAAAACCCTTAGGTTGGTCAGGAACATGAGGAGAGCGAAGGTGGTCCCGTTGGTAGGACTATCCTGAGGCTAAACCCATGTAATTGGGCGAGTGCATATGGACGACAGTAGTTAGACTACATGGGTCACTCGTACCCGATGTCATCTGTCACGTGCTTGCCTGGACTCGTGCGATCTAACCTATTTACTGTCCAACATTGTCTGTTAACTCTGTTTGCCCACATATGTATAGAACCTAAGACACCCTTCAACCATTGTAGCTCATCGATAACCAATTGATGTCGATCCACCGCCTCGTGAGCCGGGCATGGTGGAATAAGACACTGTGTCCGAGCTGTCGGCCTATGTTGGGGTGATGAACCTCCCCATAATAACCGTTAGCGATCCCAGTTCTCAGCACTCTCCATGTGCTTGAAGTCGGGGATGGGGAACCCTACGAGATCAAGGATAGCGGTGCCCTGGCTTCGCGCGTCAAGGGGTCTTGGCATCGCAACTAGTTGAGGTATTGATATGTGGGGTATATCAGATTCCCCAATCTGCTGGATGAATAAACTTGACTAAGAACTTGGCTAACACGATCGCATTGCATCGCACTAGTTAGGGTGGCGACTAGGTAGTCGAGGTTGTTTTGAGGGAATGTTGGTCATACGCAATCGTTAGATGGAGTTGCTCGAGGGATTGTTATGGCGAGGGCATGCATCATATCATCTGTCTGCATGTGCATTAATAAGATTAGTTAGGTGTTTATGAATGATTGTTTTTCATTAAATTCATAATATAACTGATGTTTGTTACAACTTAAGATTAATAGCACCCACTGAGTTGATCACTCACTCCCAATCTAGGACCGTGTTTTAAAACACCAACTAGACTCTTCAGTAGTTGCAGATGACGCTGAGTACGAGGGGCCTTTCGGCGCAAGTCTGGAGAAGGAGGATGAGTTGTCCTACTTCCAGCTGATGGACAGTTCCCCGTTGGCTTAGTAGACGGATTTGGATCGCTGAGTGTTGGACTCAGCTCATCATTCTTTTTGGACTTAGCATTATTTTGTGATTTTGTTGGGCAACGCCTTGAGCGACCCATTTACATTCTTTTGGACTTGTGTGTGTGTGTGTGTATTTGACCTCTTTCGTTTCAGTAGACCAGTTGTGATTATGTTTCATGTTTCAAAAAATTTCATGCTGTGCATTTAAACCTGATTAAATGCAAATTAATAAAAATTAGCATAAGTAATACCCGAGAACTTGGGCCACATCACTTGAATCTAGTTGTTTTCGGGTTGATTTTACATTGTTTTATATTGCGTGGGCCACTGACTTTTGGGATGTACGGTGAACATGAGGGGACACATGTGATGCACGGTTTCGAGAGAATATACACATCACGGGGGCCCCACATCCCCACGGAAGAGGGTCCATCCGTAATAAATATGGCAATTATAATTAGCAAGTCTTCTAAATACCGTCCATCCATGTCGCACACGTCGCACGCGTGGATGGATCCTGACCGTCTATGGTACGGCGGCCACAGTGTGGGGTCCATGCCTGAGAAGATGGCACCGTTAATATTTTTGTGGAACATATCACGTGACTGCCTCCACATGTTTCAATCACAATCATAAAGTTATTAAGAGTAGTTAAGAGACGTTAATCATTTTAGTTCATGATTATCCATGCAAGCTGAACGTGTGCGTTTGGTGCATTTTGTTAAATGGTGGCGACTCGCTCACTCACATATTACGTGGCAAATCAGACTGTCCATATCGTTAGTCCCATCAATGATGGAGCACAGCTCGAAATTCACACTGATCAGATGGTCCTAACCGTTCAATTTGCGGGGCATGAAATGAACTGTTAAAAGGCATCATGATCGACGGTCCAGATGATTTAGGCCATCTGATCAACATGATTTTCTGGCCATATTCCAAGTATTGTATCGACGGATCACTGCCATTGAAGGCGGTGTGGCCCACATAAAGTCTAGCCCTAATCAGATTGAGCATCCAACGGTTGATTTCTTTGGGCAGCACCGGGCAGCGGGCAGGTATAAACATGCTCGAGAGCTACCACAAAATAAAATAAAATAAAATTGGGAATATCAGAGCAACATGTATTCTATTATTTTTAAGAAAAGATGACTTGCGTTGCGTGGTGTGCTACACACCACCAACCTCGGTTGTGTGTTAACGTCACCAAGTTCAGTGGTCCCCACTATGACGTATGTATTATATCCACACCGTTCAACTATTTTTTGAGATCATTTTAGAATATAGGCCCAAAAAATATGCAGATCCAAAGCTCAAATGGACCACACTAGATAAAGCAGTGGGGATTGAATTCTTACCATTGAAAATTTCTTGGGGGCCGCAGAAGTTCTGGATCAAGCCGATATTTGTGTTTTGCCTTCATCCCGGTCTGTGCGACCTTATGAACAGGTGGGATGGAAAATAAAAATCACGGTGGGCCCTAAGATGGTTTCACCGGTGAGCACATTGTCCCCATGACTTTCTGTGATGTATTCCACCTGAGCTTTGGATCTACCTCATTTTTTGTCTCATGCTCTAAAATGATTTGGAAAAATGAATGGATGGTATAGATATAAAGCATGCATGATTGTAGGGCCCATAGAACTTGGT
This sequence comes from Magnolia sinica, assembly GCF_029962835.1. Taxonomy (NCBI): domain Eukaryota; kingdom Viridiplantae; phylum Streptophyta; class Magnoliopsida; order Magnoliales; family Magnoliaceae; genus Magnolia; species Magnolia sinica. The sequence goes on from NC_080579.1 coordinate 93,283,125, forward strand.
GTCGTCAACACACCACCGAGATAGTTGGTGTGTGGCACGCCGCACAGTCCGCTTCCCTTGAAAAGCCAGTGGGAGAAATAAAAAATTTGAGTACTGCTATGGCTACTCGCGAGAGTAGCCATGGAAATCCTACTCTCCCCCACATGCCAACGTGGCAAATTGCATGAGAGATCCGTGATAGCAGGGCCCACTTGCTACATTCCATGGGAAGCGGATTGTCTGGTGTACCACACACCAGCTATATAGCTGCTGTAGGTACGTGTCGTGCGAAGGCGAGCACTGCTCCGAGTTGTACGAATGGTTCAAAGGAGACCAAAGTTACATGGGCCCAAAAGTGATGTATTTATTATATCCACACCGTTCATCTATTGTTAGAGATCATTTTAAAACATTATCCAAAAAAATGAATCATATCCAAAGATCATATGGACCACACTACAAATAGCAGCGGAGATAATAATTTTCACTGTTAAACAATTTGTAGGCCCACCATAACGTTTATTTTCCATCCAATCTGTTCATAAGGTAACAAAGACCTGAAAGAAGAGGAAAAACAAATTTTATATTGACCCAAAATTTTTGTGACCCCAAAAAGGGTTTCAATGATAGACGTTCAATCTCCCACTGCTTTATGTAGTGTGGTCCACTTGATAGTTAGATCTGTCTTATTTTTAGTCTCAAGCCTTAAGACGATATCGCCAAATGAATGGATGGTTTGGATATAATACATAACTCATGATCCAACCCAAATAACTTGCTGATGACAATACAGTAGCTGTATAGCTGGTTTGAGGCACACCAGCTAATCCGCTTCCCATTTCATGGCCTCGGAATCTTGCTGTTCCTTTGCAACCATAGAAGAAAATAAAACGAATTTACATGATGCGATGGTTTTACCTGTAAAGGTCTTTTAGGACCTTGGAAACCATAGAAAAGGAAATATTTTTTAAATAGAAAGAAAAATATTTTTTTTTTTTAAAAAAATAATCATCTCTAATAAATTATAGAAAAGAAAATCCTATTTTCCCTATTTATTTTTTAACACGAATTTTTAGAAATTTTGAGCATGTTTCCGAATGGGTGCAATTTGGCTAGAGATCTTAGCTGGTGTCAAAGCTTCTTGGGCTTATCATGATGTATTTGTTTTATTCAAAATTCATCTACTTTGCCCGCTCATATCCAAATCTAAGTAGACCACTTTCCCTTTTTGTAGATTTGTGTGACCTTATTAACAGTTTCAATGGAAAATAAACATTACGATGGGCTCTACGAAGCTTGCAATGGTTGACATTCAGTTAACATTGTTTTCATGTCATGTAGTCCACTTGAGATTTGGGTCTACCTCATTTTTGAGCTTATGTTCTAAAGTGATTTGAAAAAATAAATAAACAGTATGGATAAAACAGGTATATCATAGTAGGGCTTAAGTGTTGGGGTTCTTTCCAAATATATTGTTTGGCAAAACAAAATTTTATAGAAAAATAATATTTGTAGAAGCATGTGGGTCCACTATACCAAAGAATTAAGGATGAATAATGATACACATGGTATGCTTTGTAAATATTGATGTAAAGTATGAGACTTCTATAGTTCCACGATGTAAATTAAACTAAATGGGTGTCCACTCCATACCCCATGACATGCCTAAGTGCCGGACGCAGATTTCCTGCTGAAGCCTTTCGGAGGAAGTTCCTGCACTAGGAACCCAGGGGGGCCCACTGTGATGTTTGTAAGAAATCCTCCCCGTCCATCCGTTTTTTGAGTACGTTTTAGGAAATGAGGCCAAAAATGATCTGTATCCAATACTCAAGTGGGCCAAAAACAGGGTAATTGAACGTCCACAATTGAAATATTCATGGGCCAATAGATGTTTTGAATCATGCTAATATTTGTGTTTTCAGTTCATCTCAGTAGGAATGACGTTATTAACGGTATGGATGGCATGTAAACATCACTGTCAAACCCAGGGAAGTTTCAATGGTAGGAATTTCACTAAACAACTTTTTCCTTTAGTACGGCCCACTCGAGTCTTGGATCCTCCTCAATTTTGGTCTTCTCTCATAAAATGAGCTCACAAAACGGATGGAGGGAGCGGATTCCTGAAAAACATCACAGTGGGCCCCACCTGGTTCCCAGCGCAGGAACTTCCTGCGAAAGCCTTTCGCAGGAAATCCGCGTCCCCAAGTGCCTCACTGGGTGTGATCCAAGACATTCATCAAATAAATGTTAAATGCAGATTTCTATAATTAAAAGAGAACACTTATTGTTTTGACCATTTATCTTTTAACATTTTTCATCTTAAAATAATCGATGGTGAAAAACAAACAGATAAATGAAATCTCTTTCATCTCCATTCATGTCGGCTGTTCACTTTTTTAATTCAAGTCTTTGTTTCACCATATTCAAACCAAGCTTGTGGTAGGTTTTATCATCTATGAAAATAAAACAGAAGGAAGTTAATCTACTTTTTCTAATTTTTCCTAAAATATAGTCAAATTAATCTTTGAAAAGATTTCTATGGTTACAAAGGACAGATATTATTAGATTTTCACAAGGATTTTGTAGGATTACTTTTTCATTTATGTATTTTGGTTTCTTCCCATCCAAACAAACTACAGTGGGCCCAGTCATGATGTGGTAGACAGCCAATGTAAGAGTATGATGTTCATAACAACAATATAGTCCACACATGGGGGCCACGTGACATAGGTGTGGGGATGGCAAGATAACCAACCCTTTTGATATCACACACATGTGAATGAGTGGGGAGAGTAGGATTTGGATGGCTACTCGCACGAGTAGCAATTGCACCTCTCAATCTCATAAAAAGGCACAGAAGCTTGAGCGGCAAAAGGCCGTGTTTGGGAACTTGAACCATTAGAAGTACTTGCCTGGCCATGGAATTCTTCAACACCCATATATCTATTTAAACCATCCAATCTTCTCATTGGGTTGAACTGAATTCCACTCATTTTCTAACATTATTCAATCTTTTCAAGTGTTCAAAGTGTCCTTCAAAGCTTGGTGATATGAGGGTATGACAACTTAGAAGAATGGTTATTTTTTGCATTGCAGGTTTTTGTTTCAATCGTGGTAGATTTTAATTGGATTGAATGTTGTTTGGGTTTGGTGATGACAATTCTTGGATGAATTTTTTTATTTTTATTTTTGGTTGTAGATCTTGAATTGGATGCAAAATAAGCTCAATGGGAGGCATGGGGACAAGAAATGGACGGTGGGATCGAGCAATCGTAAGTATCCTTTTTTTTGGTTGGGTTTTGGGTTTTGTTGGCAACCTTGACGGGATTTTGATTTGATTGGTTTTAGTGAACGACATGGGTGGTTTGGGTTTTTTTTTTTTTTTTTTTTTTGAGATGTTCTTCTAGGGAAAAAAGAAAAGATAATGATGTGTTTTAATGAGCTAGGCCGAGATTTGGCTTTAAACATCTTTGATGAAAAATGGCGTTTTGGTTTATGGGTCATTCTTTTACCAATCCACATCTCTCTCTCTCTCTCTCTCTCTCTCTCTCTCTCTCAGTAGCTTTGCACTATCTAAAAATGGTGGTGATTCATCTTCCTCACATGTGACACTGATGTACAGCTATCCAAACCATCCAATTTGTGGAGTCCTATTATGTGGAGCATATCTCTGAAGTCACTCTGACCAAACAATCCTAGCAATCCAATTAATGGTTTCAAATGATTAGTTGAAAGTAAGATAGTGAGCTGTCCAAATTCCAAAATAAATAAATAAAATAAAAATATTTTTTTAAAAAAAAAGATGGCTAATATCATCTCATTGTATTTCTTCCATTATGCTTCATCCATAGTTGGTTCAATGATTTGGACAGTCTGAATTGCCATGTAACTATTCCACAGTTATGGTTGAATAGTTTTCACAATTTTGTTTTTCCTCTTCTTCTTCTTCTTGTTTTTTTTTTAAAAAAAAAATAAAAAAATAAAAAAATAAAATTAAAAAAAAAATTCTTGTGTCCTCCTTGAAGTTAAACTAAAATTATATTGAGGAGGCCTACCCCACCATGTATGTGGTGATCCAGGCCGTTCTCTAGAAGGTCCCACTATAGATAGGCCACATGGAAAAAAAAAAAAAAAAAAATCATCAATAAGAGGCCCTCAATGTAGAAGTAGCCATGTCCACATTTCAACACGTATGGATAATGAGGATCTCTAATTATTCGAATTTTTGCCTTGTAGGCCATCCATGGTGGGAACTACTATATGAATGGTTCTGAACTAGCTGTGGTGGTATAATTAGATTGGCCAACGATAAATCCATTTATAATAATGATGATTATTGAGAAAAACATGCTTACTTTACCAAAATAATTGTCATTTTTTTTTTGGTGGGAACTACTAGATAAATGGTTCTGAATTGGTTGTGGTGGTACATTAGTTAGAGCGGCCGACAATAAATCCGCCAATAATGATGATGATTATGACGACAAATACACTTTACGAAAATAATTGTCGGTTTTTTTCAAATAAAATATCCTAGCTTTTACCAATTATTTTAATATAATGGTAAAAAAAAAGCTATATTTAAAAAGCTCCGCAACAAATGGGTCTACCATATTTTACACACAAAAAGCCTTTTAAGGGATTTAGATTTTATTACTTTGTGTCCATATAATTTGCAACTTATCTTTGGAATCTGTCCTTCTCTCTCTTATCTTGCATCTACACTTTCTCAGTGTTTTACACAATACTTTTTGTGTGTGTATGTATGCATATATCCCTCTCTCTCATGAGTAATAATTGTATAGATTTATTTCATACATTGGGATTTCAACTTTTGGATTTAGGTCATTTTTCAATGGTACAAAACATTTATACATTACATAACACTATTTTTTTCTCTCATTGTTTAGTCAACACTTTTTTCGTGTGTGTATCCGTGTGCATGCATCCCTCTCTCTTTCTCTTTCCCTCCCCCGTCTCTCGAGTTCCTCTCTGGACATGTACGGCAATTGTATAGATTTATTTCATACATTGGGACTTCAACTTTTGGATTTGGGTCATTTTTCAATGATACAAAACATTTATACAGTGTCTTACATAGCACTTTTTTGGATTTGGGTCATCTTTCAATGATACAAAACATTTATACAATGTCTTACGTCATACTTTTTTCACTCTCTTAGTGTTTACTTAGCACTTTTTTCCCTCTCCTTCTCTCTTATCTTGCATCCACCCTTTCTCAATGTCTTACACAATACTTTTTGTGTGTGTATGTGCGTGCATATATCCCTCTCTCTCATGAGTAATAATTGTATAGATTTATTTCATACATTGGGATTTCAACTTTTGGATTTATGTCATTTTTCAATCATATAAAACATTTATACATTACATAGCACTATTTTTTTAGTCTCATTGTTTAGTCAACACTTTTTTCATGTGTGTATGGGCGTGCATGCATCCCTCTCTCTTTCTCTTGCCCTCCCCCATCTCTCGAGTTCCTCTCTGGACATGTACGGCAATTGTATAGATTTATTTCATACATTAGGACTTCAACTTTTGGATTTGGGTCATTTTTCAATGATACAAAACATTTATACAGTATCTTACATAGCACTTTTTTGGATTTGGGTCATCTTTCAATGATACAAAACATTTATACAATGTCTTACGTGGTACTTCTTTCACTCTCTTAGTGTTTACTTAGCACTTTTTTATGCGTGTGTACCCGACATGCACAACGATTGTACAGATTTATTTCATACATTGGGACTTCAACTTTTCGATTTGGGTCATCTTTAAATGATACAAAACATTTATACAATGTCTTATGTAGTACTTTTATTTTGCTCTCTTAGTGTTTTACTTAGCACTTTTTTCATGCATGTGTGTGCATGTATCCCTCTTTCTCTCCCATCTCTTTAGTTCTTCTCTGGACATGCACAACAATCGCATAAATTTATTTCATACATTGGGACTTCAACATTTGGATTTGGGCCACCTTTCAATGATACAAAACAGTTATACAATGGGCCTCGCCTTAGATGTGGATATCCAAAAATTAAGAACTTTTGGACTATAGAATATTCCAACCCTTAAATCATTCAAGTCATTTTCCTTTGACTATAGATGGTCCCTAAATCTTAGAATGATCAAAGTGTTGAAATATTTTGTTTCAATACTGATATATTTCTAAGAAAATAAATATTTGTGTTCCTAATTTTCTCTTTATTATTTAATTTGTGCCCTTTAGGCCATCCCATGCAAGAACCTATCAAAGAAGAATTCAGCGATTGGCCACACGGATTGTTGGCGATCGGAACTTTCGGAAATAACCAATTAAAGGAGGATTCAGAGAAAAATGGTTCTTTGGAGAAATCAAATTCATCACAAGATTTATCAGATTTTACAAAGGAGGAAGTGGGCAAATTGCAAAAAGAACTAATAAAGCTATTAGTACTTAAGCCAGTTCCTAATTCCCCTGAATTGGGAGAAAGAGAAACGGCTAATCTTCCATTAGATAAGTTCCTAAATTGCCCATCAAGCTTGGACATCGAACGGACAATCCGCCAAAGATTTTGCAATGATTTGGATGATGAGGATGTGGAGGATCTCTCGAGAAATACCAGTGTCATTCCGAGCAAAGACAAAGAAGTATGCATGGATGATAAGAATGCAATTCGGCAAAAATCTATTTCTTTTCTACTTAAGAAGATGTTTGTTTGTCGCAGCAGTTTCAGTCCAACTCCAAGCTTAGGAGATTCAATTCCAGAGTCCAGAATGGAAATGGTATGCATATACATATACATACATATTTGAATGTCAGCTGCACACCAGTTTTCACTGAACTCATGCGAACATTTTGAGAACTCGTCATACATGATGTGACTCCAAAATTTGAACGGTCCACGTGATGCATCACCCCATGAAACCCCCTGTGCCCAACTTCTACTTTGATCCAAAACTTTAGTGGGCCATGAAAAAAAAAAAAAAACAATTTCCTCCCTTGATTTCCATATCTTTGCTATGGCCCACCAAAGTTTTAGATCAGGGCGAAAATTGGTCCCTTTAAATTTCAAGGGATGCCGCATTTCATAGACTGCTCCACCTACGTGCACAGGTGAGCATGCCTCTACACACACACATATATACAAAGAGATGTAAGGGTACATGCGCACCTACACACCTATGCAAACTTTAAGACATCTAAAACCACTTGGTGGAGCCCACTTGAGATTTTTGATGCAGTTAAAACTTGGTATGACCCTTGTTCAAGTGGGACACGCATAATGAATGGGCTGGATTTCTGAGCCACATCTCAGCGGGCCCTATAAACGACCATGAAGGTTTCAATGGGCAGTATCTAATCTCAACTATTGCCTGTAGTGTAGCCTACCTAAGTCATGAATGGCCTGATTCTTATGCCTATGGCCCACCATTGAAGGGTGCATCTGATGCACGGTATGGATTTCCGAGATAGCTCATGGTGGGGCCCACATATCTCGATATCATACCAAGCTCCCGTGGGGTCAATCTCATAGTACCTTTCCCTGAGAGAAATGCAAGGAAATCCATACTCTTGTGAGGAGGTGATTGACAAAGAACATGCCAATGTAGCATGGATGTGCTAGATCCAAGCCATTCATCAGGTGGGGCAACCTATGATCATGCCCTGGTGCCAAAAAAAAAACTTGACTCACCATCCATTCATCAGATTGGGCCACATCAGTACGAGAAAAATGATCAACGGTCTATATTCATCATACAAACATGATCCACCTGATGAGTGAACCAGCCTGATTTTTGAGACAGGGCATGATCATGGTGGGCCCACATGACACATACACATGCCATGTTGGCACGAATCCTATTAAGGTTTCTGTACATCGGATGAATGATGCATGCAACGGTCCATCCATTATTTACCTTTATCTAATTCATCTTCATCTACAGCTTCTGAGGAAAATACTTCACAAGAAGATATACCCACAAAACACCGGTGCAACATCAACGGCTAAGAAATACTTAGTTCACAAACGTACGGCCAAGATGAAGGACGCAGAGAATCCAACGGATGAGAAAGAAAGCGATGGATGCAAATGGGTCAAGACGGATTCCGAATGTACGGCAGCTTTATTTTGCAATTGCATGAGTCATGCAACGCATGTATGAATACAAATTCATGCAAAACACGTGTGCATGATGCATGCATGCAATTTAAAACATCATACACGCACACGTGCACACGTGTGAAGATATGACTCTAAAACGTGTGTACTGATGAGATCTTTTCTTCTTCTTATGCAGTCATAGTTCTAGAGATGTGATCTCTCTCCATTTTCACTAGCTCGGGTAAGTTTACACATTTCACATGCTCTAATTCCAAACACGTGTGAATCCCTGCCAAGCACACGTGCAAACGTGATGATTAATATATGAGCTTTCCATCCATCTGTTGGAAATAATGTTTATATCTTCTGCCTCAAAATTCAGGTTCCTCAGGTGGGCCGTAATATTCAAACTGATAATCGAAACAATTCTTTCCAGCCGTCCATTTGTTTTCTGTGACGTGGCCCACCTTTGGTGTAAAATGGCTTGATTTTTTGGCAGAAGATCTACAGTGTTAGGGCTGTCAATGGGCCAGGCCTGATGATGTGGGCCTATTCAAATTTTGATTTTTCTGGCCCGGCCCGGCCCATTGATGGCCCTAGATGGTGTGGCCCACCTAATGGAAATATATGATTTGGATCAAAATTCAGGCCTGTTTGGATCCTCAGGTGAGCCATGGTATACAAAGTGAACTGACAGTTAAATGATTATTTCTAGCCATCCATTTGTTCTGTATGATGTGGCCCACCTGAGGTGTGAAATGGCCTGATTTTTAGGTCAGAAGATCTAAACAGTGTAACCCACTTGATGGAAGGATCTGATCTAAGCAGTCTTAGACATATTTTTACAATATAAAAAAATTATGAAAAGAAATGCTAACTTAAATTTTTTTTTTTTTCAGATATTGTATATTATATAATTCAAGTATCAATATCAGAGCCGTTCAAATTTCAAAGGCCTCCATGAACAATAAATAAGAGGCTTCCGATACAAGATCGATTCAAAGCTATGATCTCAAGATGAAATAGTTCTGAGGCGAGGAAATGAAGGAAGAAGAATTTGGAAGTTATGATCAGAGGGTGGAGAAAATGTCCTCTTGGGAATCTGGACCGTCCATCTAGCGATCCCAATCAGCCGTGGATACCCCATAATGTCACAATCTTGGCTGTTCGATTTTTGGCCTTGAAGCGGACACTAGACGTGAAATGGCTCGACCGTCTACATTCGAATCAGAAAAAAATTATACCAAATGGATGGCTACGATTCTTTGATCAACGTCTTCAACCATCCTTAGGTACCAAATGGATAGATGGATGGTCGTGATTCACTGGCCCTATGGTGTACCTCAGAACTCGGTGGTGTATGCGTCTTATATTTTTTTTTAGTGCTCAAGCACACATAAATTATATATTTACAAGGCAAAATCAACGGTATCGATTCATGTTCTTTGAATAATAATAATGATGATAATAATAATAATAACAATACCCATGTCCACAATTTGGACACCACCTTTGAGTTTTCTCACAGATGAGGTCCATTTTCTTGGACAATCCACAAGTGGCCAACATGACTGCACGGATGGATGATCTGGGCCGTCCATATTGTGGGCCATGTTCTGGATGGGTACCCATGTGAATGCTTCATTGTTCGGAGAATAGTACCTGGCACATTTGATGGCCTTCATTGGACCGTTTAAAACAGAAATGATCAATGGTCCACGCTCAATGAGGTGGTTAGGAATTAGATTTGTCTTTTTAGTATGATTTTTCATAGAGTAGCCAACCGATGGCCCGTCCCATCAGATGGACAGTTAGGATCATCCGAAGCAACGGCCACACTCATGGACCTTCAAGTGCATCCCATGACCGTTTGATATTGCAATGCTTATGGATACAGCAGTTCTGTGGGCATCGATGGCTGTGATGGTCATTGGGCTTTTCATGCCTGGGTCATGATGGGCTGGGCCTAGGATGACTCTCAACCCTAGAAAGTAAGTAGGCTGATGATAATCGTCCATTCCTGGGTTGGCTTGGACGCAATTTTCTACAAAACTGGTCGTACAGATTCCATGCAACAAAAAGCTCTGTGGGACGCACCTCGATATCTATGTGATAATCCACTCCGTCCATCAGTTTCACCAGCTCATGTTAGGGTATGAGTCCAAAAATGAGATAGATCCTAAACTCAAGCACCAAATGTCAAAGAGTGAGAATAGGATATCCATCATAAAAAAACTTCTCTCCGGGCCCACCATGATGTATCTACACCATCCAACCTGTTTGTAAGTTGAGTCCCACTAGAAGAAAATAAAAAATAAATATTCACATTGTCAAAAACTTCAGCTGTTGGGATATAAACATCATGATGGGCGTAGGAAAGTCTCAATGGTTGGCGTCCTCCCCTTCACTGTTTCCTGTGGTGTGACCGTGTGAGCCACTTGGGCCCGTTTGATTTTCCATGGTACAAGTAAATGATGGTAAATAAGTAATTATTACTTTTTCACCTTATTTGAAAGCACAAGACTAACTCCCCCGGGAAATTGAAACAAAAGTGTTGACTTAAATATGCAGACCTCACCTTCAGGTATACGATATATCCGTACTGTCCATCTACTTTAATATAGCATTTTGGATTATAAACCCAAAAATGAGACAGAGCTAACACTTAAATGGCCCACTCGAAAGGAAATAGAGTGGCATTAATTCATCCACCATTGAAAATTATTTTCTTCACCAGGCTCATATTGAGGTTTTTTCATCATCTAACCTGTTCATAGGATTACACAGACATGGATAAGAGGAAAACAAAAATATCAGCTTGATCCAAAACTTTTAAGGCCCCAAAAATTTTTTAATGGTAGGCGTTCGATTCCCATTGTTTCCTGTGGTGTGGTCCACTTGAGCTTTGGATCTGCCTATATTTTTGGCTCATGCCATAAATTTGGCTGGCATAACAAACCAGCAGTGTGGATAAGTAACAAACATCTTAATCCCCCCCCCCCCCCCCCCCCCAACCAACCGTGGATGTTGTAAAATTTTCAATTTAAGTGTTAAAAAAGTAAGTTGTCACTACCGAAAAGATATAATTATCCAGGTAAATAATTATTGCCCATTTATATGGTAATTTTTTTATTTAAATGTTAAAAAAGTAAGTTGTCATGTTTGGGAAAGACGTGGTAATTACCCAGGTAAATAATTATTACCCATTTACATGGTAATTACACCTGGCTGATTTTTAGAGTCACATCGTAACTTGATCCGGTGAAACTAATGGAAGGACTGGATGTCACAAATATATTGGGGTGGACCCCACAGATCTTCCCGTTGCAGGGGTTCCAACAACAAGTGTTGTTGGAAATGCGGGTCCAGTAGGTCCACCATATCGTTTGTTTCCAACTGGGCTCTGCCTATTTTGTGGGCCCACTAAGTCATCTGGACCTGAATTGGGGCCCACAATAAATGGGCCTAGATTGACGGTAATCTATGCATGCATATGATTTGCTGCCTCACAGGATTCTATCCATATGGTACATGATATGGTGATTGGAAGATTTAAAACCGTTGATGTGATGGGCCCAGCAGCGTATGAAGGATAGCCGCTAGATTAAAACATCCTAACCTTTAGATATGTCCTTTTTCTGTTGAACGTGGTCCTTCGCTCTTTTTTTTCCCTTTTAATCATCTGTCCGTGGACCACCGAATCAAGGGTGGGATCCATGTTTTTAAAACCCAGACCAGACTCCAATCCGTTTCTGTGGCCAGCTCGGCATCTGATTTGTAGGAGATCGTGGACACTCCACAGGCTATAATATCAACGGTTCGGATTCCAAAGCACTAGGCCGATGGGCCCACCATATCAATGGTTTGGATCCATGGTCCCCAAATGTATAGAATCATACACTTTCATGAGTTATACATTTGGACCATATGATTCTTTCCTCCATTATCCGAGGAACAGTTTAGGAGCCATCCAACCATCATGCTCATAATATTTGGGTGGAAACAACGCACTTGTGTATCATCGAGGCCGCTAATCAGGTTGACAATGATGCGGATTGCCTGATGAACGGATCTGATATCAGGTTGACATGCCTTATTTCCACAAGTGGGGCCGGTGCCCTTTGCATTTCTCATTTGATGAGCATCTTTATGCAAGTCTGGCAGCCAACAAGCCCAACATGGGTCCATTATCTAGGCTCGTGGGCCGGTCTATTTTCTAACCTGACATGACTTCATATGTACATTTCTTATATCCCACACGTATGCCATTCTTCCTTTATTAGCCAATCCATGCATCTTGAATATTGACCGTTGATTTGCTTCCCCTAAGTGTCTATTTCCTTGTGCATGTGTGGCCACTTGATCAACAGATAGATTTGCAAACATTTGAGTTGAGCCCAGCCAAAGTTTCAGGATCAGGATTAAGATGGGCATGGGCCGTGGACCTTAAGTTTTGGGCTGGGTCCCGGCCTATTCCAATGGTGGGACCCACCTAATGACCAAACCGGCTTCTTCCTTTTTTTTTTTTTTTTTCTGGTGATCTTCACGTGGGGCCCACCTTTTTAATGGTATTGATATATTCAACCGGACCGAGGAAAAGTCCACCAGTAACCGAGTAAGTGAGTCAATCCGTACTGAATAGACTTCATCCAATCCTAATTCAAACCAAGTCAAGTTCAAGTCACTGATAACTTAACTGTCGACCTGACTTGGTATTGACTCGACTTGATCCAAAACCTTACTGACTTGACTTGGCTTGATCCGAAACCTGACTAATACATATTTAAAAAATAAAATAAATAAATAACCCTAGGTTTGTCGTTTCAAATATGAGATGCCGTGTAGCTGATGAAGAGACTACAATTCCCGTAAGTGATTTCAGCCCATGGATACCTGCCACACTAGACACGACTTGGTGTTGACTCAACCCGACTCGGTACCTGTGACCAGGTCGGACTTGGTACGGGTTAGTCAAGGCCAGATCCAGACTCATATCGGGTCAAGCATGCTGGACTCAGATACCGAGTTGGGTCAAGTTTGAGTTAGGCTTATTATAAAATCATGTAAAGTCGGGTCAACCCTAACCCGGTATTACTTGACTCAATGCCTAACTCTATCCACCAATTCCAATTCCAATCCCAACTAATACCAATAACCGCTCTGGCTGAGTTCTAATGCTCTTAACCCTAGCCGTTAAATAGGGGTGGACTCTTGGGTCAGCCCTCCTGAGGAAGGGAGTGAGAGTATCACGAGGCCCATCATATGAATGACTTTGAAAATAGAACATAAGCCACTTTTAAAATGGTTTTTAAACAATACATGCCCATTCAATGGCAACCACTCGTTAATGTATTTAATGGTCCATTGCCACCCCTAACGGTACTGATATGATTGCAACTTGTGGTGGTGCAGGGCTATTTGTGGGGCCCACTTAGTGTGTGTGTGTGGGAAATGGGCCCCATTGTGATGTGTGTCGAACATCAACACCGTGCATTTGATGGGTCCCCTTTTGGTTATGAGATATCCCAAAAATCAACCGTATATGGAACACAGGTGGGACATACCATCTAAAACTATATGAAGACATATCTAAAACATATAAAATCACTTGGTGGGGCCAACTGAGTTTTGGATGCGGCTGAAACTTGGTTCGACCTCTCATCAAAGTGGGACACACACAATGAATGAGCTGGATTTGTGAACCACATCTAGGTGGCCCCAATAAATGATTAGGAATATTTTAATGGGAGGGTAACCACTCTCAATTGTTATCTGCATTGCGGCCCATCTAATGTATGGATTAGCCATTTTTAATCCCATGGCTCAACATGGAAGGGTGTATCTGATTGATGGGATGGATGTCTGTAACAGATCAAGGTGGGGCCCATAGAGATCGACCTCATGGTAAGGAAATGGCACCGTGAGGTCAACCTCATGGGAACTTCCCATGAGGTTGAGCTATGTGAGCCCCACCATGATATGCGTCAAACATCTATCCCATCAGTCAGATGCACCATTCCATGGTAGGCCACCGACTTAAAAGCAAGTCAATCCAAGATTTGGGCTGGACCACACCACATACAACAGTTGACAGTGGATGGCCCCCATTTAGGCCTTCCTGTTTGTTTATAGGGCCAGCGAGATGTGATTTAGACATTCAGCTCATCCATTGCGTGTGTTCCACTTGGATGAGGGGTCACACCAAATTTCAGGGCATTCCAAAGCTAAGGTGGGCCCCATCAAGTGCTTTTATATATTTTCTTCGTGATTTCCCATGATTTCGGATGGTATGGCCCACCTGAATTACGGGTAAGGCTGATTTTTGATACATCCCATAACCTAGATGGGACCTATTGAATGCACAGTGGATGCTTGTCACACATCACGATGGGACCCACAGAGCTCGACCATATGGGAAGCTCCCATGAGATCACCTCATGGTGCCATTTCACATATACATACGATCACACCGGTGGTCGCTTGCGACCCATGTCCAGTGGTAGATTCACAAGAGTTTCAACATGAGGTCATGAGTTCAAGCACTCATTGTAGTATCAGTACTTGGGGCATGTGTGAGGTATGTGAGTGCCTGTGAAATATAAAAAATTGGTTGAGATATGATTTGAACAAGTTGGGCTTAATCCTAATGATCCTTTCTAATTGGCTTGTCCAGATTTTTAAAACCTCTTGGGCCAGTTGAAGGTGATTTTATTGGAACGGCCGGTGTTTGAGCTCTCAAAAATCCTATTTATAAGGCTAAAATTGTAAGATTATATAGTTTTAGAGGGCTGAGAGTTGGAAATCCATCAAAACTCCTCTCCTTAGGTTACACACAAATTTGATAATCCATACTGTAGTGCACCGCTACTTACATGATTTTAGATGTATCACAATTTATTAGGGTCCACTAGTATGCCCGTTCTCACTCTCCAACCCTTAGGACAATTCAAATCATTGATCAATAAAGCCCACCTTATATAATTTTTACAAAAATCGAATTAATTAACCCTTTGATCTGCAGATCTGGTCCATTGACTAATTATGAAACCTTCTTAGAATGCACTCTATCCAACTCATACGATATTATCATGAGTGCGGAGCCATATGAATACTTTTTCTTTTTTCTTTTTACCGTAGCTTAAGTTAGAGAATACTTTTAGTTTAGATTTTTGGCAGGATTTCTATAGCCACCAAATGATAGAACCCATGTAAGCCATTTGGCATTGAAAAATTAATAATAATAAAGTATAGAAAACGACGTGCTTCTTTTGGAAGTCTACTTCCCCTTCCAAGTGGCTGATGGTCGGTGCTCTATGGTCCCCACCATGATGTATATGTTTCATCCGTTCCGTTCATCCTTTTTTACAGATCATTTTAGGGTTTTACCCCAAAAATGAGAGGGATGTAAATCTCAGGTGGATCACACCATAGGAAAACAATAGTGATTGGATATCCACCATTAAAATCCTCCTAAGACCCACTGTACTGTTTATTTGACATCCAATCTGTTGATTAGGTCATACAGACCTAGATAAAGGGAAAAAAACAAAGGCTTGATCCAAAACTTTTATCGGCCCCAAAAAGTTTTTAATGGTCCTATTCATTCAACACTGTTTCCTGTAACGTGGTCCACTTGAGATTGGGATATACCTCATTTTTGGTCTCATAATCAAAAATTATCTATGAAAATAGATGGACGGCATGGATGAAACACGTACATCATTATGGGGCCCACAGAGCACAGACCACCAGCCATTGGCTGGTGGCCAATCCGTTTCCCTTTGCCTTTGCCTTTGCCTCTTCCTTTTGGTACTTTGGCTCTGATTTTCAGTTGAGTGCGATTATTAATCTGTGAACTATCCATAGCAGGGCCCACCTGATGAACGATTTAGATCTCCTCCACGTGCAAGAGGTTGGACTGTTTTAACCTCGTCGCCGTTGCCGTGTACGTGGCCTTCCGTCATCCAAACGTTTCCTGAAGGCGTTGCCTGTATCATTGTGTAGTACACACGCCTTTTCAATTATGACAAGTGGGCCCAATTATTGGGTAATCCAGACCATGGATGTTGAGTCCCACCTTATATGGATGACTCCATGAAAATATACAAGAATCCATACTAGCAATATTACTACATTTTTCAGTAAAATGTGGATCGTTGTCGTAATTCTCGTATTCGCTATATTACAGATATACGAAGGTTAATATTGTCTTATAAATGAGAATTAATAGTCCATAAATTCTTTAAAACGATATATCACGGTCTGGATTAACGAAAAAGTGGCCCCACATGGCATAATTGATGATCGGTGTGTACTATGAAATAATGCAGGCGAATTGTACCATATGATTTCTCTTTCTTATCCGTATGCTACACGACGGGCGAATTTCCACAGGGTTGACCCGGCGTAAACGGTCTCGGTATTCCCTACAAACCTTCTGGGGGAAGAGCGTGCCCGACCCGAGTTATATAGGCCCAAAGTAATGTTTTTGTGAAATCTGATCCGTTCATCAGTTTCTAAACATTATAATAGCACAATAGCTCATTTATCAAAAGGATCATGAACTTAAGTAGGCCACATTACAGGGAGAATTCGGGATGGGATTCCCACCATAGAAATATTCCGGGGTCCAACGTGCGGTTTATATGGCACGAAACACGTTTGTCAGGTCAAGCCAACCAGATCGACGCGAGATCCCAAAATAGGCGTGATCCAAAACTCGGGTGGGCCCCACCATGTGATTCTAGAGGTTCTTCCTCTGCTGTGACCTCAGGAGTTTTGGATACTTCTGATGTATTCTCCATGTCCGATGAAAATGATGCGGTGGAATTAATGGACGAGAGTATTTCACAGGCACCTCATAGCGGGATCGATAGAGCTCGGGTGTTGCACGCACTTCCTACGGCAGGTAGGGCTGTAAATGGGCCGGGCCTGGGGTAGGTTTCGGCCCAGATTTTGACTGTTTTGGGCCGGGCCATCGGGCCAAGACTATTCAAAATTCTGATTTTTCATGCCCAGGCAGTGGTTGTGAGGATTCTGGTCGGCCTGAACTGGAGTCGGATTCGGTATTGACCCCTCCATGAACCCAGCCGGTACTGGAAAAGCTATGTGGGCCCCACAATTATGTATGTGTTTAATACTCGCCGTCCATCCATTTTTTAAGTTCATTTGATGACTTGAGCCTGTGAATGCCCTTCAGCCATAGCTTGCACTTGCGTGCAGTTTCTACTCCAATGGGCATGCAATTTTTAGGAAATTTATATATTTGCAAGAAATATTAGTCATATTGCAATCTCCTACAAGAGGGTTGTGTAAGAATTCATTGAGGTGGGCCTTATTGATTAATGGTATGGATTGTCCCAAGGGTTAGATAATGTGATCGGGTATACCGGGTATACCAGTGGGCCCCACTAAGTTGTGATGCATTCAAAAATTTGCATAAGGGGTTGAGTGTTACAACTGTGATATACACATAGTATTCTAGAGGAACTAAGATTATCAAATTCATGTGGAGCCTTAGGGAGAGGAGTTTTGATGGATTTCAAACTCATCTGTCGTTTGCATTATAAAATAGGGCTAGGTCCCCAATCCAACACCATCGACAACCATCGACAGTAGTTACAGCCTCATCACATCTTCTCTAAAGGGTGTAAGGAGAGGAAGACCTCAGCAATCCTATCTACAACAATGGCGTCTCAATCAAGTATGCCATGTGTTTAATTAATATTCTTGATCTCCATATTTGATGCACAGCTCGGCCCTTACTATTCCGTATTAAGAAAATTAACAGATCGAGCATGCAAAAAGAAAAAAGTAAGTATATCCCGACTTTATTACACAAAGTCAAAAGATAATGGACAGACAAACCAAATAAGAAATAAAGGTAATAGAAAGTAAATAAATGAATAATAAAAGGTCCTAACTTTGTTTTGTAAAGCCAAGGCCCTAAGCAGGCAAACGGAATAAGAAATATAGGCAATAAAAAATAAATACAGTAAAAGAAAATAAAATATTATTTACAGAAAAAAAAAATATGTGAATAGATCGTATTCTAAGCTTGATTGAGATATGAGAAAAAAAGAAGAAGAGGAAAGTCAAACACCATTTTCTTAAATCATAAAAAGGATAAAAGAATGTCCTTAATCCTGACTCTACTCTTAATGTGACAAGGTTAGCTTTGCCGAATGAGATTGTTAGGCTTGTACACCAATAGAGTTAGCTTGGTTAGCTCGCTTGACTCAACTCGAAAAAGCTCAATTCGACTCGGTTCGAAACTGAATTCGAGCCAAGTCGAGCTGATCTTTTGAGCTCGAAAAAATTTCGAACTGAGTTCAAGTTTGCCCGAGCTCGACTCGACTTGGAGCGAACCAGTTCGGTGACTCGGTTACTTTGATATTGATGTTTGATGGGCCTGATTGGATATATGAAACTAAAGGCAACACAACATCATCTATTGTTCTAACAACTCGAACCCAACTCTTTCAATGTTCACCAAATGTTTGATGAAATGACTTAACGAAGTGTGGCTGGTGGTAAGGAAGGTATGCATATGAAACAAATACCTTTTTTTTTTCTTGATTTTTATGTTGCTTAGAAGGTGTTTGATGAAATACCTATAAAACCACTGCTTCTATTTTACATACAGTGAGATTTTGAAGGTGTAGTCTATGTGTTTGTGAAAATGTTGTATAGGTGAACTTGGCTCGATCTTGACTTAAACTCAGCTCGAACTAGCCTGAGCTGCTGATTGAATCGAGCTGAACTGACTTGTCAAGCTCGAGGACCGAGCCGAGCCGAGCCGAGTCGAGTTGTGCCTAGCTCGACTCATGTACACCTCTAGTTGCAGTTGGATGAGGCAGAACCTAAGCATATGCATAGTTGTTGTAGAAAAGTCTAAGTGGCATAATCTCCTCATTGTTAGGGAGTGGAAGCCAAGAAAAATGATAGTAAAAACTTTAGAGCATTCCTTGTGTTGTTTTTGTCTCTTCTTGAGTGTCTGTTTATGTAGGCTTTAAAATCATCAATTAAGAGGTGGCTGATGGACACTTACTGAAAAATTTTCATGCAGGATTTATCAGAAATCTTCGTAGAAATCCCAATGCAAATTTTGCGGCATTAGATGGCTGTCGGCTTATAAATAGCTAATAGTCTGCTTTCCCAAGGTAAGGTGTTTACATAGCCCAAATGAGTTAGATCGGAAGCTCGCATGAAGCAGTGGGGATAGTGAGGTTCATCATTCAAACCTTCTTAGTGCCCATTTGCCATCCAAACTGTTCATAAAGTCACATAAACATGGATGAAGGGAAGAAACAAATATTGGCGTGATCCAAAGATTTCTTTACCCTTAAGAACTTTTCACCGATAAGCATTTAATCTCCAAAATTTCTTGTGATGTGGTTCGCTTGAGCTTTGGATTTGCGTCATTTTGGGCGGATAGACGGTGTGGATAAAAAGCATACATCATGGTGGGACCCACATAGCTGTTTAGTACCGACGTCGGTAGGGGTGGATCACCGCCTTTTTTTATTTTTTTACACACACCACAACGGTTACTCCAACTAGAGCTATACACGAACCGAGTTAGCTCGATTAGCTCGACTTGACTTGAAAAAGCTCGATTCGACTCAGTTCAAAACTGAGTTCGAGTCTAGCTAATTTTTTGAGCTCGAAAAAATTTTGAGCCAAGTTCGAGCTTGCTTGAGCTCAACTCGGATCAAACCTCAAGTCGAATCAAACTCGGGCCGAAGTAGTTCGATGACTCAGTTATTTTAATATTGGTGTTGCTCAGCAAGTGTTTGATGAAATGACTCAATGAAGTGTCGGCCGGTGGCGAGGAAGGTATGAATATGAAACAAATACCCTCGTATCTTAATTTTTATGTTGCCTATTAGGTGTTTGATGAAATACATGTAAATTGATGCTAATGTTTTACATTCCGTGAATAATTGAAGGCGCACTCAATGTGTTTGAGAAAATGCTGTGGAGGCTCCATATTGGCTTCGAGTCGCTAAGTGAACCGGGCTGAGCTAGCAAGTCGGGCTCAAAGACCAAACCGAGCCAAGTTCGAGCTGGGGTTAGCCAATGGACTCGTGTACACCTCCAACTCCAACCCATGACCTTAAGGCATGAGTAAGGGCCCATCAGACTGCAAGGATGATCTTGCCGCTGGTCATGGGCCAGGGCCCAGTCAAGCAAACAATCAAGCGGAATCCTGATCTCACCCCTCATCTTGGACGGCTCGTGCGACTACGAACGCATTATACCATTATCCCATGCGAAAGAATTCAATGTCAGTTTTGAGCCATGTAAATAAAGGTGGTTACTCTTAAAACGTACACATGGAATAGTTGTAAGGCAATCCGGACCATCCAGATCTCTGACCCCAATGTGGATGGGCCATAACCTAACAATTGGACTCAGGCGATGACACCATCCATCTCAATTTCCCCTCGAATTTGGACCACTCAATGTTTTCTCTATAGCCATCCATTTGATAGAACATTATATGGATTGTTAGGATTTCTTGACCATTATAGAGATATGAATCATCGATAGGATCCACAATTTGGATGGTCTGGATGACCGTAAATCAGTGCCACATGTGAGGAGAATTAGTCAACACCATTCTTTAAATGTTGTAACATGACATTGGCGTCGTTCTCGTGAGCATTTAAGGGCACTGATTGCGTGGCACAGTGCGCCTTCATGGCGCACGTTAGTTGCGCCTCGTCCTAGGAAACGACAGGCGGAAGTCTCGTATATCTTGCAAAATGACCAAAATAGCCTTGATGAGTTATGACTCTACACGGAATGCGCGTGGAAAAACGTGTGAGATATGAGATCTTTCCGTCACGGCTATGGTAACTACCATACGTTCGAGCTGTGTGGGGCCCACTCGTGATTGCATCAGGAATCCAAACCGTGAATCTGGTGCGTCACCTTAGGGGACCTACCTGATTAACGGTCTGAATGGCATATGAATAACAAGGCGGACCCCACATTCCATCAGGCAGTTTCTATGGTCGGCGTCCCAATCCCAGTGTTGCCACCGTTCCTTTTGGTGTAGCCCGACTGAGTTACGGATCAAGGTGTATTCAACGATCTACTTTTAAGATCGGTAAGCTCAACTAATGGACGGGTTGGATGGAACGAAAGCATTACGATGGGCCCTACACAGTCCGTCGAGTGGGCTATTTCCCCATGGTTAGTCTTGCATTTTTCGCCGTGATCCTTACATCATGGCCATCCGTCACACCAGGCCCACCTGGCGGTGGGGCATTTCTATCACGTTCCATCCACGAGTGGGACCCACCGTTTCGTGTTACAACTTTTCAGTACTCCTGCAAGCTACCTACCATTTTTTCGGACCCGAATCCTGAGAGCGGACTAGGTGTTACCCGGGTAACACGTTAGTGAGTGTTTCCCTGACCATGGGGCCCACATTCATGTATTTATTGTATATCCACTCCGTCCATAATTTTTCAAATATCTTTTTCGTTCATGGTATAAAAAATAAAGCACATTAATATCTCGAGTGGTTCACACAATATATATTTAATTATATCCATTAAAAACTTCATGGGGCTGCAAAAGTTTTGGA
Source organism: Magnolia sinica (assembly GCF_029962835.1). Taxonomy (NCBI): domain Eukaryota; kingdom Viridiplantae; phylum Streptophyta; class Magnoliopsida; order Magnoliales; family Magnoliaceae; genus Magnolia; species Magnolia sinica. The sequence goes on from NC_080579.1 coordinate 93,304,815, forward strand.
TCATGCATTCATGCTGATATTTGTGTTTCCCCTTCATCTAGGTCATTTTGACCTTATAAAAAAGTTGTATGGAAGATAAAAATTACAGTGGTTTCCAGGAAGATTTTACTGGTGGGAGTTCAATGACCATTTTTTCCTTTGGTGTGGTCCAGTTGAGATTTTTATATGCTTAATTTCTTTATCTAGTTCTATAGAATTATCTTTAAAAACTTATGGACGGAGTGGATATTTAACACGTACATCAAGATGGCCCCACGGTCAGTGAAACACCCGCTAAAGTATTTCCCGGGTAACACCTAATCCGCCCCGCGGAATCCTCTGCCAACACCTGTTTAACAAAACAGCTCCGTAAAACACTCAAAACAGCTGCGTAAAACACCCAAGCTTTTGAGACCCACTATCTTGTATATGTAAAATCCACTCCGTCCATCAGGTTCAATCCTCAACTCTAGTATCTGGGCCAAACAATCAGCTAGATTAAAAACTCAAGTAAACCATACTGAGGGAAAAATAAGGATAGGATACCAACCACAGGTTTGTTTGTAGGGCCACCGTGATATGTATCTTTCATCAAACCTGATCATCACGTGTACATCATCAGGTTGAAATAAAAATACAAAAATCATCCTGATCCAAATATTAAGCCGGTCAAACCATAGGAGCTTGGATATTCTAAGAGAATTTTTATATTGTTCCATTGGTGTGGATCATTGGATATCTTTTATGGGCTAATATTTTTCATGTAGAGTTAAAATTTGTTTTTTTATCTGATGGACGGATTGGATTTACATATAAGACATGGTGGGCTCGAAATGTAGGGTGCCTTACGAAGCAGCTGTTTTATAAAACAGGTGCTGCTGTCCGTTCCCGTTTTCTCTCCACAATAAACCTCAGTCGTCCCTTCTCTGTGTCTCGCTAAAAAAACATAAAATGGCATTGCTCGATTCCGTCCATCATCTCCTCCTTCTCTCCATCATCTCCGTGTCTTGCTTCTCTCCCAATCCCACACGCGCGTCCGTGCACGAGTACGCAAGTGCGAAGTTCACGAGCAAGGGAAATGCTTTCGTCCTCCACGGCGGCAGCGAAGGCCTCTACGCCTCCTCCCTTCTTCCCTTCTCCACCAGCAATCTCTCCTCCTCCTCTTATATACGGTACTCTCGGTGTATATTCCTTGCTTCCCTTTTTCTTTTGCAGTGTTGGAGTATCGTAATATCTCTGGAAAATGATCAAACTGCAAACGTCTTCACCACAATTGTGGTGCAAACGAGTTGTGTGGGCCCTACCTTGATGTGTTTTTAATGAAATCCACTCCATCCATCATGCCTGGCCTCCCATGTTTGGCCATGAGGGAGAAAATCATGATGGCCAATGACCCAGGTGGGCCATACCGTGGGTAACGCTTTAGAGGGCACGTACTCCCTCTCCCAAATGTTCCTGCTGTGTGGCCCACCTGAGTAACTGATTGACCTGAGTTTTGGGCCCACGTCCAATTGAGGGATGGCATGCGTGATGAGCAGAGTGGATGTCATGAATATATCTCGGTGGGTCCCACAGCGCTCGTTTGCACTGTAGTTATAGTGAAAACTTTTTTTAATATCATGACCCGAGAGCTCTATGAGGTTGGATCCGCTACAAAGCTCTGTAAGTTAAGATTAGCGTAGAACCATCTGTGTGGGGCCCACCATGATGTATGCATGGCATCCAATCCGTTCATCATGTGCGCCCCGTCAGTTTCACGTAAGTTTCGTGAAAATCAGTCAGATCCGAAGCTCAAATCGGCCACACCACGGGGAGCGGTTGGGATGGAGATTGCCAGCGTTAAAAACTTTCCGAATTGTGTATGGGGCCACTGTTCTTTTTGTTCCCAACCGATCCATCCAGATGATCGTGTGGCTTACCTGTGTTTTAGATTGGCATGATTTTTGGATGCCAGGGACTGCATGAGGGGTGGCACGTGATGGACGGATTGGATGTCATGCATAGATTACGGTGGGTCCTACACATTGTTTTGTAGGTTAGAGCTTTGGAGTCGATCCAGCTCTGTTTTTATGTAACTTTTCTGGTGCATCACGTTGAGGTCCAGTTGCATGGGCAGCTTGGACATGTGATCTGGGCCGTTCATCTGGTTGGCACAGCAGTGGATTGACAACTCTACAGACATTGAGTCCGCCGGTAGAATCAGGTCGCTTGGCTGGAAATGTTCCTGGGAGTTGTGTATTTCAGTGCTGTTTGTGCCGATCATCAGATGCTGCAGCTATCATGGGCCCATGAGCACGGCTGAGGGAAAGGGAAAACGTCTTTTTTTATTTATGTTGGTCATGGAGATCTGAGACAATGGTTGGATCCAACGGCTCAGATCATGCTGTTGGATGCATTTACTCAATCTAGTCCATCCGAATTGCTGGCTACATTGTGGATGAAGCATTGCTGAAAAATCACACTGACGGATGAGCCTAACATCTGAAAAGCAAGCATTTCTACATTTAATTTGGACCATCAACCAATTTGGCCACTGAACAAATGGATAGAATCCTCTGACCAGTGTGCCCCATTTGAAGTGGGATTCCTCATTTGGACAGTCTGGATTGAGTGCACACGTACAGTATGTAAATGAAAGATGGCCTGGATGGTTGGGCCCGTAAGATCTGACAGTCTACATGATCTTAGAACCTTCACACAAAGCCAAAGATGGACAATGTTCGTCCAGTTGTCTGCAGAACCACTACGGGAGCAGAGAGTATTTTCTCACCTTTCTAATTGTACAATTAAGATGGCCCCCGAATCATATGATCAATGGCTTAGATCGTTGAAAGGCGGGCCCGGTGGAGAAGTATTTCTCTTCTTTCTCTCCAGAATACTCTCGTGAATTTGGATGAGGTAGGGTTTATCCCATCTCACCTGATTTCTTTCCCTCTCCCCAATCCATCTATGATTGTATTCAATTTTGAATTTACAATTAATTTTTGAAATCTCAAGAAAAAAATGGAAGGACAAATTTGGAGGGAAACTCTTGTGGGATCCAGGGATCCATCCACAAGTGGATCCCACAGGTCAATCCAACAGTAAATGCAACGCATGTAAATTCTTGAAAGTGAAAAACAGTACAGAAATCTATGACCTTTGGCTACCATGGATGTTTTGGAATTGGACTCCGTCTTCATATCTTGGAATGAAAAAATTGAAATTCATATGTTGATTTTTCTGTAAAACTGATTTCACCCATTCAGTGATTGCACTGCCCTTTTGAAGTGGGCCATGTGCGTCTTAGCAGAAATTATGGAAATGGATGCTTTCATTAATGCTTTACTTGAATGCATCGGCTTTCTAATTGGAATGGAATTTGAACAAAGACTCTTCTTAATGAACTATGCAAAAAATCCAACTTAGGAAATCATAGTCACCAGGAAACTCATTTCCCCTTGCAAATTCCAACTTTTATTGCTTCCCATTTCTCGCATTCGTTCAAACTTCTAGCTAAATACAACTGATGTACACATCCAATTCTTGCATTGTTTCCCGTATCTGTTTAACATTCTGGTAACTTTCCCAATATAACTTTGTTTACCTACTTATAAGATAAATAAATACTCCAGTGCTCTCAACTCACTTTAAGTTGTGGTGCTCCTAGTTGCATTTGTGTACTTGGACTGTCCAATCCATTTATCTAGATTGTTCATTAGGTCCACCACACATTTCATGGGCAACCATGCAAGCATCACATCAATCTGACAAATATCAATCACTCGATTGATGGTCTTTTATCTGGATAGTCAAGATCATTTACACAAAAACATATGATCAATGGTCTTTTATGTGGATGGTCAAGATCATTTACTCAAAAATAGGTCCAACAATTTTTATTTTTTTTGAAAGGTGAAAATTTATTTAGGAAATAGAAAAACAAAACAAGGGAAAACAAGCCGAAGCGCAAAGAAACGAAAAGAAAAGAAAAAACAACAAGAGACCTAAAAACTAGAAAAAACCTCCGATCCTCTCTTATTGCGGAAGCAACGGTCATTTCTTTCAGCCCAGATGGCCCAAAGAATGGTAAGAAGAGCTACTCGTCATTTTCTCCTTCCTAGCTTTCCCCCATCCTCAGCATGCCAAGCTAAAAGAAGATCTTCTAATGAGTCATGCGTGTGGCATGACCTAGTGGACCGATGCGAAGGAGAAGAGCTCATTCCATATTCCGGTCGAAAATGTGCAGTGAATGAGAAGATGGTCAACAGATTCAGACTGCTTGTAACAAAAGAGGCACATGTTCGGCAGAATCATCCACCGAAGATTGTCGATAGTGAGAATTCTGTTTCTCCTCGCCAACCATCGGAAAGCCGCTACTTTAAGGGGAGTTCCGTACTTCCGAATCTCCTTGGTGGAAGAGCTTTTGCCAAAAACTCCATCCTCCACAAGATGACCCATCTATTGTTTAGACACCTCCATGGATCGAGTATGATTTCTAAAAATTCTCTTTTGTTAGGCAATCATAACCATTCCGTGTATTGGAGAAAGGATGGCTATATAAAATAAGGCCAAATCAAGCATGGATTGGATCATCCAATCAGCGCGATTTTTGCATGATAGCTTGGGAAATATGTTCTGGATTTAATGGACAATTCAGGTCGATTGCTTGGGCTGTGTAACTGAACTTGGGCAACTAAGAGCGCTACAACTTAATAGTTCTTTGAGAGAACTGGAGCATTTCTCTATAAGATATATCTCATAACTGGGAACTTCAAATGGTTTTGGAAGGTATAGAGTATAGACTATATAGACTATATACTAGTGGGTGTTTGGGGTGAATTTCTGTATTGGTTTTTAGTGATGAAAACAAGGAAAAACAAGAAAAGCAGTTGACTGCGTTTCATTAACTGAATCATGTAATTCATACAGGAATGGGCCCTGTAAGAGTTTATGTCACTTGCGGAAAATGAAATTTTGTTTAGTTTTTTATTGCAGACATGGCGTATGTATGATGAGAACTATTCATTCATCATAAATTCTTTCAAGTGCACCATAGATTCACATTACACTAATGGGACAATCCTAACCTGGTAGTCTTACCTTAAAAAAAAAAAAAAAAATCCTAATGTGGTGCAAGATGTCATACAAAAAATTATTGACCAGATTTTAGCTAAAAATGGTTAGAATTGCATATAACCCCTTCTTTCTATCCATGACCAATTTGTGGTTTTCCCTGTGAATGAATGGTTCAAATCCGTATACACTTCCCTCACATAAATGTTATTAGTTTGTAAAAGCATAAGATCTAGACATGTGGATCCAGACACAAGATGGAATATAAAGTTTTTTTTTTTTTTGGGTTGTTGTTCTAATAGCCATTTCAACACTGGGGCTGCAATTTGGGTTTGGGTCAACTCGAACCTGACTGACCCAACCCGAGTCTGGATCGGGTTGAAAAACGCTAGCTTGATTTGAATTCGGGTTGGGTTCAGTTGAGCAAATTCAGGTTGGGAATAATCACATGTATTTGAGTTGGGTTAGATAAGAGTATAGAGGACTTGGGGTTGGGCACCTCAGTTTGGAATCCAGGTCGGGTTGGATTGGGCTTGGGTTGACCCTCAACCTGACCCAATCGGCCCAAGTTGCACTCCTAGTTGACACATCTAACATGTTTGTTCAATTTTTCTTTTTCTTGGATGTGGAGATTGCTTGTTACATCAGCATACATTCTCCCTTTCTTCCTTCTGACATTGTTCCCATTTCTCTGAAATCAGTTTTGAAAAGATTACATTCAAAAGGACAAAGGAAGCTGCCGAATCTAATAAAGAAACCAACTCTGGGTTGGTTCAAGCCATCATTTTCGAGGTCGAAGATCGAGAGATGATTGGCGGTTCGGCCTACGGCGGTCAAAGGGCTGTTTGCTGCACACGGGATTTGGCCAAATTGGGTGCTTGTACGCAAGGAGAAGTAATCTACCGTCCCTCTACTACGAATCCTCAATGGCCACAAGTATTTGGTGTCTCTTTCAAGGGAGATGATGTTGTCGCTACTTTGGAATCGAAATATATACAGATCACAAAGACGGGGATGTATAACCTGTATTTCGTTTATTGCGATCCAAAACTCAAAGGGCTGGTTATAGAGGGGAAGACTATATGGAAAAATCCAACTGGCTATCTGCCCGGAAGGATGGCCCCGCTAATGAATTTTTACGGGTTCATGTCCCTTGCTTTCGTGGTCCTTGCAGTCTTCTGGTTCTCTCAGTACGCCCGGTTTTGGAGAGAGGTTCTTCAACTACAGAACTGCATAACTCTGGTGATTGCATTGGGTATGTTCGAAACGGCATTGTGGTATTTCGAGTATGCTCAATTCAATAAAACTGGAGAGCGGCTGATTGGGATTACTATATGGGCAGTGACCTTTGGTAATGTTAAACGGACAGTTTCGCGCATGATCATCCTATTGGTTTCGATGGGATATGGCGTTGTGAGGCCTACGTTGGGTGGTCTCACTTCGAAGGTGATTATGCTCGGAACTACATTCTTTCTGGCATCAGAGGTGCTTGAAATGGTCGAGAATGTCGGCACGATTGATGATGTTTCAGGAAAGGCTAGTTTGTTCTTGGTTCTTCCAGTAGCAGTCCTTGATACATTCTTCATTCTTTGGATATTCACTTCCCTCTCCAAAACACTGGAGAAGCTCCAGGTATTCATCCATCTATGCTTTTGTCCTTTTTAAAGAAAAAAAGTGGTTTATCCCTCTGTAGTCTAACCTTGTACTTGTTTTCCCAAAAATAAAATCTAGTCCATACAGCATGTGGACCCCAGTATTGGAGGAGGTGGATGGGTTAGAAAACTTCATCCAAGTTTGTCAGAGCCATTTGTTTTGCAAACTGGGCCCCACCTGAGCGGTGGATCAACCTGATTCTTGGGCTAGGGCATCACTGTAGTGGTGCTGGTCTGATGGATCAATTGGTTCCCGGAATTGTCATGCCATGCTGCCAAATTTGTGGCGCGTGCACGAACGTTATTGCACGTGCATGTAGGTTTAGCGAAGCTCTTTTCCATATTTACACCCATGCATACACATGTATGGATGCTACAACTTAATGCCTGAAATTTCCAATAGAAACTAGTCGATAACCTATCCATTTTTGGATGTGATTGGTGACAGGCAAGAAGAATGGTGGCCAAGTTAGACATTTACAGGAAATTCACGAATGCTTTGGCTGTGGCTATTATTGTATCAGCAGCTTGCATTGGTTATGAGGTAATTTTTAATTTGCATCTAACATGGGGGTAAAAGTCAGTACCCTTCCTTTTTTTCTTTTTCTTTTTTTATATGATACTCAGCAGAGAGTGATGGATGATACACAGGCACTTATAAATTGCATAAGAGAAAATCTTTGATACTATGGCAGAGTGTGATGGATGATAGGGCAGCACTTAGAAATTGCAAATTTGGCATATGAGTAATTCAAATTCAACTGTCCAAATTATGGGTCCCAACTCCCAATTTTGATGTATCATGAGCCAAAAAGTGAGATTATTTGATTACAGAACTATGGTTATTGGTGGACATTTGTTTGGTGATTAAAAATGAAAAATATCCAATGCCACCATTTCTACAAACAATTGTCCACAAATTAGAGGTTAGGATTATTCAACCAATCTTGTTCTGGGACTGTGACTTAGAGATTGTGGGTTCCACAATTTGGTCAGTTTTTATTTGGTTACTGTATATGCCACATGCACAAGTTCTGAGTGCCTGTGTATCAAGCGTCATATGCTGCTAGAGTGTAAAATAACTCCCCCCACAATAATGGCTTTTTGCAGTTCTCCAAATTTTGGTGAGGGACTGCTGTCAAATTACTTCAATTTATGTACTGTCATACTTTCCATCAATGTTTTAAAACCGAGACAGGACAGTTCTGTCCAACCAGTCAGTCTTGTGTTGACCCATTCCAGCCTGGCAATCTCCTTAAACTAAGGGTCTGTTTGTTTCACCAATTACCCCGGTAATGTAAATGAAACCTGTCGTGATTATGATTTTACCACTGCCAAACCAAACATGGGAGTTGTTGGTCGAATGTAGACGTATTTATCAGACAAGAAATTTGTAATCATTGCACTTTCTCATGGCATTACTATGGAAATCTCGAATCCAAACAGCAACATTAGTATATTTTGACGATGATTTGAAATTAAAATAATATAAAAATGCCATCATTACAGTTTTTCTGTCGATAAACCAAAAACGGGAATTGACAGTCAAATTCAGATATTCTCACGAGAAAAGGTAAAGTAATTCATAATCATTGCACATTTCCTTTACATTACCATGGTAATGGGTGAAACAAACAAGCCCTAAGATCATTAAAATATAAGAATTTACACCAAAAAAGTTGTAACATTGGTGGTCTTGGCATATGGTTTATAAATAGAAGTCATTTCAAATGTTAGCAAAGTATTTGTATAGACTAGGTTTGAAATCGGTCTGTTATGTAACATTTCCACCACCGGCACCACTACATATTGCCCCATATCATCCTGTTTCGGCTGTCTTGGACCTAAACGGGCCCGATAAACCTATATCATTCATGGGCGATAGTTGTATGTATTGGTTGATACTTGCCGGTTTTGGACAATACTTTAAACCATAGGATAGACATCAACATGTTTGGTTTTCCGAGCACACACAAAAGTGCGATGCGAGCAGACACGCCTTGTCCAAGTTGAGTAGCATGCAACTAAGTGCCCATTTTTCTTCCATGCAGCTCTACTTCAAGTCAAATGACGTGTACAATGAGCGGTGGCGGATTGCCTGGATCATCCCGGCCTTCTGGCAAGTGCTATCCTTTTCTCTTCTTTGCGTCCTCTGCGCACTTTGGGCTCCCTCTCAAAATTCAATGAGGTGAGTCCCTAACCCGATGTGTTCTTTGTTTCTTTTCCTTGTTCTTTTACTCTAATTACTTAGATTTGAAAATGGATTAGGCTACTGCTGGCTATGTTGGGCCATGAGAAAATATTTCGTGAGTTTCGGAATAACTACTTGTAGTGGAATTTCCAAAAATCGTGAAATGATACGTGTGGATCACGAAATAGCTGTTTCTTTCCAATACTGCACAAAACATCCCCATTTCATGATTTCTTAAAAGGATGCGCTCCAGTGGTACCAGGCAGATGTGGGGCCCCAACTCATCCATAAGATGTGTCACCTCAGTAAACCCACTGATGATCAGTGTAGGGGGGCCCACCTTGTCGTGTATCTATATTCAAGGCTGTTTAGACCCTTTATCCATTCCCATTTAAGTGTCAGTCAAGATTCAGGCCGTTTTGTGACATGCCCCATGAAATTCAAGGGTGGACGTTCCCCATGAATAAATAACATGGTCCTCACATCTGTCCAGCACACCCCTTTTTGGAAATTCTACCCAAAGTAAAAAATTCAAAAATCATAAACTATTTTTCTCCCCTCCTGAGATGGGCATAAGCCACGTGCCCTGCCTTAACTTGCTTCCTTGACCATTGAACTTTCACAATAGTTGATATAACTCGACTGACATTTCTTAATTCGAGCGAGCCAGGGCTAAAACCCGAATTGAAATGCCTACCTTTCTGAATAACAAGATCCAAGATACTGAATTTTAAAACGTGCAGTTTCTATTTAGTAGATATGACATTGTGTGGGAATTGACCCATGACCAAGTGCATGTATGCCATACATGGTTAAAATACCCAAGCACTCAGATTGACTCACTCACACACACACACATAGTGAAATGCTCCCCTACAAACCATAGCGAAGGGGAACTACATGTGCATCAAATATCAAACTTAGTTTTTTAGCCTCTCAAGACTCCTCACTTATCTCTTAGATTGTCCAAAAGAGAGCCTCACAAACTCTTTTACTACACAACTCAACTTTCTCTCTCCTAATCCCTCACACTCCCTTTTAACCACTCCACGCAGCTCTCTCTCTCTTATTTTCATGAGCTTGAATCATGTATAATTTGTGGGGTACCACATAGTATATGTAAAATCCACATTGTCCCTTAGGTTCTATCCATGTCTGTGCAACTACCAACATTTTGGATGGGAAATAAACATTACAATGGGCTCTAGGAAGTTTTTAATTACGAGCATTAAATTGCCACCATTACCTGTGGCATGGTCCACCTAGATTTGTATCTAGTTCATTTTTTTCAGAAAATGCCCTAAAAAGAGCCGACAAAATGAATAAACAGAGCGGATATATAACAAATACATTAAGGTGGGCCCCACGGTAATGGCCTGACCCAACCGAGCGTTTCAACAGCGCATGTGGGGATCCATTGGTCTGGCATTTTGAAAACCCACGACAGCACATGGAAGATGATTGCTTGGTGTGCACGTCACCAAGTTCTGTGGGCTCTACTGTGATGCATGTGCTATATCCGCACAATTCATCCATTTTGCAAGATCATTGTAGGGCATGGACTAAAAAAAAATGAGGCAGATCCAAAGATCAAGTGGACCTCACCATAGAAGGTAGTCTAGTTTGAATTCCTACCATTGAAATCTTCTTGGGGTCACAGAAGTTTTGGATCAAGCTGACATTTGTTTTCTCCCTAATGACCTTTTGATCACGTTGGATTGAAAATAGACATTGAGGTGGGCATTAGGAAGGTTTCAACGGTGGTCGTCATTGCCCCCTCTGCTTTCTGTGTTATGGTCCACTTGAGCCTTGGATCCACCACATTTTTGGGTTCATGGCCAAAAATGATCTCACCAAATGAATGAACGGTTTGGATATAAAATATACATCATGGTGGGGCCACAGAACTTGGTGACGTCAACCACCAAAGTGAGCTTCCTGCATGTAGAAACTGTATATAGTTAAGTCACTTATCATTTGAATCCAAGGGAAAACAATGCCTAAACAAGGTTACATATCGTAAATTTTATTAGAATTCCATCCATCATGATACATCATCCTATATTTTTGTATTACAATTGAATATATCTTTCAAAATCATAATAGAAGTAAACAACTGTATGGAAATCAGAGCATTTAAATTTCATTTATTCTTCTTTGGATTCATCAGATACGCCTACTCAGATGACACAAGTGAAGAAATTGATGAGGACACTCTCACACTGATGAAACCAATGCCGTCGCCTTCAAAGGAAGTATGGAATGCTTCTGCTCTCGTGGATATCAGAACCTCACTAGACACTGGCGTCTCTTTTAGTGGGGATCCTGAAGAAGACAAGAGGGAGTAAGCTGATCTCTCTGCCTGCATTGTTGTTTTTTAACAGGAGCTGTAGGATGGATTGACTTGGTGTCTGATCCTTGAATGGATGCATCTGATGCTTCCCTGATTGATATGGTCCACTGTTGTAGAGATCCGGCCATGGGATGATACATATACAGAGAGGATGCTATATGCACTTGTATACTTCTTTTTTTCTTTTTCTTTTTTTTTTTGCTTGTATGGTTTTTAGTGGAAAAGCATAGGTAGTGAACAACCATTAAATGTTTGTTTTGGCCCATTAATAAAGAGCATATGAATGATTCATTTGAGTAAATCAGAAAATGGAGGGTGGAGAGAGAGCTTCTATATAGCAGTCCCGCCCTGACCTTGCCCACTAAATGAGTGGCGCATGTTGAAAGTCTGCGCAGAAGAGTGGGCCCTCAAGATCTGATGGTCTACACGATATGAAACCTCCACAAAGCCAAGGATGAATGGTCCAGATCTAGTGATACACCGAACCCATTAGAGATTATCTGGTCTTCATTTAAAGTTGAATTTGTAATTCAACTTCAAATTATTTGAAATAAAGAAAAATGATTAACAATAAGAGGCTAAACCTCGTGGGACCCACCCGCTAGTGATTGCCCACAAGTGGGCCCACCGTCATATGTCCAAAACATGCACACATTTGTCATATCATCCAAATTACGGTCCCGCTACAAACTGGTTGTAACCCAAAAGCCACGTTTATGGACGATCCTAACCCTCTGATCAATGGATTTATACTCATTAAATGTGAGTTTAAGTGTCATGATTCACAAAAGCCAGGGCCAGGTAGGGATTTGCAAAATAAAAAAGAAATGGCCCAGGGCCATCAGGATACTCTTATAGTGCTGATAGTTGCACTATGGCACTTGGACGGTCCAATCAATCTATCTCGATTACCCATCAGGTCCCTGCATTCCACAAGCTAGCTACCATGCAGATATCGAGCTAACCATCAGATCGATAACCTACCTATAAAATGAATGGTTAAGATCTGACACACGTGAGAATCTTCAAGTGACTGTAGAACACATGTACAGGATACGGGCCATTCAATGGTGGGCCCTACTAAAGATGAACCATAGCCTAAATTTAGATCAATATATGATATTTGGACTGTTAAGGCTAAATAGGCAGGCTTTAGGCTAACATAGATGGGCTATGACAGGATCCTATCCTTATTGGGGGCCAACCTTCCAATATGGACCGTCCTTTACTGGGCCCACTGGGACGAACCAGATTATAACCCGTCCATGGTAATCAATGTACAGTGGACGGGACACAACTTCAGTTCCAAGAGCACCTCTCAAATCCCTCATTTTCCTTTCCTCTGTGAAAGAAAGAGGAGACATACAATGTCCAATCCAACAAACTACATGTGGGGCCCACCAAACATTCTTCAGCTGATGGTCCTAACCACCCAATAAATTCCTTGTTATAGTGAAACCATTTAGTCACAATCCTCCATTTGCAGCATACCAATCAGATGGCTAGGATCATGAGGTAGATACCCCACCAATCGCAATTCAGAGGGACGCCCAAACGCAACCAATCCTAATATTTTTGACATAGGATTAAGATGATCATTAGTCATAACAGCCACTCAAACAAGCAAACTTCAAAAAGAAATTCCAACAACCTTAAAAAAATTTATTTGGTAAATCATCAAAGACAACAATCCCATGTGAAAATCCCCACCATTAAAGGCTCGACGGTGGATCTGATCAGTCAGCAAAAGTGAGGTAACTGATGAAAGGCTCGGCATGGGGTGCAAAAGCAAGGACATTGGCACGAGAGGCCAGCTCAAAGTCCTGGAATTGGAAGGCAGGCGCGCATGTACACCCGACCAGAGAGTACTGGCTCTCAGCATCCCTCGCTGGAGCTTTTACGAGTGAAGTCCCATCAGGGGAATAGGATTCGACATCCCCCGTCGGAAACGATCCAAACCACACGTTCGGTGGCACTGTGTACTGGGGGCGCTGACCGGCTTCTAGATCAGTACCCAGGAGAGTCAGCTTAATCTTCCCATCTTCGCTGAGCTCAAACACCTGATTCATGCTCCCAAAATAGAAAAATCAGATATTCGTGATGTATGGAAGAAAATTGCTGTTTCATAATGTGGTCTAGAGAAATGGCAACATGGTTAGACATGAAAACATGTATGATGATCAGGATGGTTGACCTAGTAGACCATCATGCAGATGGGCCACAACCCAAATTTTGTGGCAATTGAACGATCCCAGTCGTTCGAGTAGATGGACAATAGCCACAAAATTTCGTGGTGAGTTGGAATCCTAGTCATCTGATTGTCTATTGTTGCTCATTTTCACTCGACTTTTGGATTGTTATCCATTTGCGGCCCACCGATCAGGTCGATACCATAGTCAATAGCACGGTCAACTTATTTATGGTCTATGGCCCATCGACGTGATGACTCACCAGATCAACGGTCCTGACTACCACCACACAGACGTTGCATGGAACTCAATGAAGATTTTGTCCTGTGTCCCATGCACATGACCAATGTATGGTCACTTATTTTATGGACTATGGCTGTATGGCCCATCCATTTGATGACCCACCAGATCAACACCCATGATTACCACCTACATGCCATGTGTATGCTGGAGATGCTTTGATTGGCACTCATGGAACTCTATGAAGCAGGCGCATCACTCTCCAAACCAGTCACCCTGCAAACTTCGCCAGCCAAAAATTGCTTTGATTGGACTATCCTAACCATCTAAAAAATGGACCATTTTCTCACTGAATGGGAGCTACATTTTTTTTCCCTTTTGTCTGTTGGTGTTCATTTATATGCTACCAATTAAAGGGCAAGCATTGTGATTTTTGGACCATGGACCACGGCCCATTCACTATTGGAAAATACTAAATGAATGGTTTGGATATCATCCACATATACCAAAATGTCATGAAAATATATACTAGGCATTCCTAGAATATCTAGAGGAAAGATCATATACAACCATAGCGTGCTAAGTTCTCACGCTCCTCAATTAACACCAACCCCCCCCCCCCCCCCAAACGAAGCTTCACATGCATAGACATCCTGGGTGTCCAAAAGCTGGGCCTCACATGAAGACCACCCAATGCAAAAATCATGCTAGTCCACTCATCAGGCAGGCCACACAATAAGAGTGAATGAAGGTCGACAATCTGACCCAACGTATAGGTCTGACCCACCTGATGTTTGGTTTGGCCTGATTTGCATGCTAGGTGATCTTCATGGCGGGACCCAGCTTTTGCACAGTTCGAATGTCCTGTGAATGTGACATGTTGGAGAAGGTGAAGCTTGCTAACTTAAAATGCTGTGGGTTGTCAATGATCATTTCTTGCTACTATGAAGGGAGGAGTTCCCATACCGTCAGTGGTTCTCCCATGTAAAAATGCCAGGTTTCAGCACATGGGATGCGATGAAGGTGCGAGACACTCCCTGATGGAAGAAGGAAGTAGATAGATGTGCTGATGGGGCGGTCCACCTTATCTGCAGAAGCTTCAATTAGAGGGTACAATGAAAGGAGAAAAGGAAAAAATAAAAAATAAAAGGATTCACAAAGCATTGTTTCAGAAAACCAAATTGGAATGTAAAATTCTTTAGAGAACTCGCATCAAATCAATTCATAAATTGTTTTTTTTTTTTTCTTTCTTTCTTTTGGGTGTGTTTGGTTGCACCAAATATCATGATATTTGATGCAACCAAATGCACATCTTTCATATCTTTTAAAAAATAAGAAACATTTAGATTCTGAGAGGGCGAGAAAAGCCCAAAACAGTAATAAGCATGGCATATTACCCAATTTACTCATTAACACTCCCCCCTGTTGGAACCAGGTACTGATTCCTATATCAAAAAAGTGTCTGCTCCTATTCCTATTTCTTACCCATCTGTAAACTGAATGAGCTGACTTCCTGAGTTGCTCTTGTAGTCAAGCTCCATAGACTAAACTTGGTGCTCGGTTCTTCATCTCAACCGACAAAGAACTCACAAGTCACGTTCCCATGTGACCATGTGAAATAGACATTCCATCAGGAGAGTTGACTACTCCACTGATCAATCCAAAGCCAAGGTCGGGATGATGTAACACATAACAATAACACAAACGAGAGTAGGGTGAACGGAACTGAATGTGAAACATGGAATGAACTTCATCCTCATCCCCATTGTTGCGGTTGCAAAACAACTCCAGAAGGACTTGTAGAGCAGACGGGGAGTCACTTCCAACAGCAAAACTGGTACAAGATGAAAGAAAATGAAGCAAAATCCTACAATGAAAAACCCTAAAAAAGAGGGGTAAAACCACAGGACTTAGTCCAGCAACAAATCCACTATAATCGTAATGGAAATATAATTATCAAGAGAATGCCTTCTCTATAATCGTAATGGAAATATAATCATCAAGAGAACGCCTTCTCTTGGATCCCCAACTACATCACACAACCAACCTTCAAGAGAGAGCACCCTCTCTTAGATCACCCCAAAATACGCCACAAGCATCAACAGAGAAGAAAGATGTTTCTTATCAAACAAGCTTGTAGAGAATAAAAAACACTAACCAAACCCTTGGAGACGATTACCGACCAATCTGGAAATTGTGGATGGAGACCTCACTATCCCAAAGATGAATCTTCTCTTGAAATGGACAAGAGGCTTGAATTGTGGCTGTAGAAAGAGCATAACTCTTCTTCCTCACAAAACCCCATTTTTCTCCAAGAGAGCAAAAGAGAACCCCAAATAGTTGTTGTGTATTTTTCTCACTCTCAAAAGCCTTCTTCTTCTTTTTCTCTTATCTTAAACAAAAGGGCTAACCAAAGATCACCAGAATGCCCTTCACTTGGGCTCACACATGGGACACCTCCACATGGAGAGGGAATACCCAACAGAAGCATCAGACAGGTTGGAGTTACTACTTTCTTGGGACTCAGCACATGCAATGTGACAATGGGGAACACGTGCACGAAATCCAGACCGTCATTAATCAGACAAGCCCCAATGCATGTCTCATGGTCCAATGATCAGCCCAGACCAGTCCTCAGGTGGACCACACATATGTCAAATTTGGACCACTGGATCGTCCATTTCGAGTAGATGCTTGGCCTTAATGAGGATCATACTGGCCTGATTTTTGGGTCACAAGACCATATATGGTGGGGCTCACCTGATGAATAACACAGATATCAAACCCACACCCATCCCTGATGGAGGCGGATGGAAAGAAGATTGGATAAAAACCAATTCCTAGTGAAGTTGTGGCCATGAGAGAGAGAGAGAGAGAGAGGAACAAGCTGAGGGCACAAGCTCTCCTTTCAAACTACTACTAGCTACAAAATCAAGCCTAATCCAGAATCAAATGAATTCCCCTCCAACATCATGATGAAAATCACCGATATGGTTTTTCTCCTTCTCAAAAGAAGACGGGATTGAATCCATGACTTCAGTGTTGGCCTCTTAGCAGCCTGCGTGACATATCTTGAAACACCCGGCATCTTAGAATACTTCCATAACATGCAACTATATCAGCTCGTCTTCATGCCGGTGTTCAGAAACTTGATAGAACACTAGATACTATCTGGGTCGACTTACCTCATTGAGTCTCGGGTTGAGCTAAACTGGTAGATTGGTTTTAAATACCAGAAAGGAACTTGATGGAGTAATGTAGACTGATAAAGCAACTGTATTGAGCATTACCAAGATGTGGGTTCAAATGAAAATTGATGAAAATATTCATCTATCAATTAGACTGAGAAACTATCCCACGATTGTTTCTGATCTCATCATAAAGGACACAAATTGGAATATCCCTACCATTCAATCTATCTGGAATCAATCAACAATGCAGAAAATCATGACCATCTAGATAAGGAAAACATTGAAGATTTAATCAGAAAATTCTCAACGAACAGGGAATTCACTGTGATGAAAACCGAGTATTTAACCACGAAGGTTTCAACTTGAGGCCTGTTTGGATGCAACTTTCAAAAGAGGTTTTCCCGCAAAAGCAATCCAATGGGTTTTTGGCAAGTGGGTTTTTTTTGGCGTCGATTTCGACAAGTGGCAGGATAAAATGGGGTTTGCAAAAGTGCATCCAAATGCACATCACGAGAAGAGGTTTGGCTCAAAACGTCACCTAGGCGTCAAAAGCCCCTTTTGAGAGTGCATCAAAACAGGGCCTTGAACAAGGTTTGGAGTCTTCTTCAATTTCAATGTTCTGAATTTCCAATTTCATCACCAGTCTTTGACAGATGAGAAGACCCATGGCCTCTGCCACCACAACCATAGAGACATTGAGGTGCTTCCTAAATGCTGCAATACAGGCTTCCAAGCTATTTGTGACTAAATCTCCTATTCTGTGATGATTGTTTGAGACATCGACTGAGCCGTCAAAATTCAATTTGAATCAACCCATATTTGGGGGTTGCCATATCACTAGGGCCAAACATTGTCTAGGGGAAATTACATTCACTCGGCCACAATCCTTAAGGGTGTTGATTTCTGAAATGGAAAGCGCCAGTTTTGGGGAGAGAGTATTGCAGAATTCCTCTACTCAATGAGTTAAATTTTTTAATTTTTATATATTTTGGGATGGCTGGGAACAAACATTATTAAATATTCTAATATTTCACTCAATCCAAATTTCCTAGATGACAAAAGTGAAGATAGCCTGCCAGATTGTTTTTGCATGACCTCAGAAAGTACAACTGGTATTCCAGGCTTGAAACGCTGCTTTACAATCAGGAGAGGATGGGATGTTATTTTTTAAGATGGTTTTGAAGAAATTCAAGATATGTTGAGAATAAGAGAAGGAAAAAACAACTGATGTATTGACTCAATCTCCCCAGTGAACAAGACAGGTTGCCGGTATCAATGGAATCAATCTGTTTAGATTGGATCTGGTGTGAGTGAATCGAATTTTTGGAGCACAAGGCAGTTTCCATACTCTATTCCAGTGAAGCTTTCAGTGTGGTTGTGACTTCTGGCTAGGAAATATGCTGACTTAATTGTAAATGCAGCATCCGGGTAATGTTTCCAGATCAATTGGTCCTTGCAAGATGAAGCATTTAATGAGATTTTTAGAATGTCTGTGCTGTTGAGTGGTTCCATATTGGAAATGATCTTGTTTGCATTCCACACGCCAATATCTGTTAATAATGAGCTAACCATCCTAATTTAATCCTTTTGACTGGTTGTGGCTGTTTCATTGATTTCCTCCCCAAGGATGCATCAGGACACTAGTTCTCTCCATGTGTCAATAATAGTCTCATCTCCTATGATCCACAACGAACGTTGGTTGATCCAGTTTTTCTGATTAACTATATTTTTCCAAGTCGACGATGAATTTGAAGATGCACTGCTATCCCCCCAAGATTTGTCTGCCACGTATCTACTTCTAATGATCTTGACTAGTATTTAAATATCGATATATCAGTTGATACTATCGATATCAAATGTGGCCAATATGGTATACAGAGGGAGTAATTAAATTCCCCTATATATCACACAAAATAGCACAACGTATCGCCGATATTTCGATACATTGTGAGATTTTGCCAAAAACCTTAATAAAATTCCCTCATATTGTTGTCATGCAATACATTGTGATATGTATCGACGATACATTCCCTCACTGGAAATTTGCAAAAAAAAAAAAATAATAATAATAATAATAAATAAATCCATAAAAGTCCATTTTATCCCAAATTTGTTTGGGAAAAATTATTTTCATACTTGTATTGTATGATTTATGATGAACTAATTTTGGATATAAATGCATCACTTCTGTCAAACAACACATAGTTTAGAACCCTATACAAAAGAAACTTGTTGTGCATAATATTTGTGTGTGATCTTTTAAGTTCTAGGTGTATAATCATGTCTCTTTCAATGTATCTTGAAGTTTTATTGAAAAATTCCACCATTTCCCAATGTTTCCTTCAAACAGCGATACATTCCCTGATACATGCAATATTTTCCATCCAATACTTATACGTTTTCCTATGCCAAGGGTGCGACATGTGCATTGATACTGATATTTAAATCTCTAATCTTGAGCCATATGTTGTTTGGCTGATTCCTGATTCTTCATCCGAATTTCATAATAAAAGCAATGATCATTGTTCACGTATTGCCTCCCCCCCCCCCCCCCAAAAAAAAAATAAAAAAATAAAAAATAAAAAAATTGCAGGGAAGACATATGCTCTCCCAATCAAAGAGGTATTCAAGGAAGTTCCTTCCATTATTGTCCCATAAGAAATTCCTTTTGAGTTTTTCAATGTCCTTGATAGTTTTCGCAAGGATTTTGAAAACCAAGAACAAATGATTCGGCATCCCAGCTATAGGTGAATTTATGAGGGT
Source organism: Magnolia sinica (assembly GCF_029962835.1). Lineage (NCBI taxonomy): Eukaryota > Viridiplantae > Streptophyta > Magnoliopsida > Magnoliales > Magnoliaceae > Magnolia > Magnolia sinica. Next base: position 93,324,428 of record NC_080579.1, read on the forward strand.
AAACCATGGATAAGAAATTTTTTTTTTCTTTCCAACTCTTCATCCTTTCGTTCAAACAATCTATTAGAGGTTGGAGGTCAGTTGTTTTCGGATTCTTTCCTAGAATAGGGACACCAAGGTAAGAGAGTGGGGCGCTGGTACGAAATGAGGTTTTTGGTTTCTCAATTATTGTTTTTTGGAGAAATAGATGTATGACCTGTTAGTGTTTATCTTTAGCCCCGCCTCATTGTAGAATTGATCAATTACTTTCCAAAAGGTCTCACACGTGGTTGGGTTGGTTTTACCAAAGAGGAGGATGCCATCTACAAAAAAGAAGTGAAATTTTGGGTCTACCTCTTGCCATGTTTACTGGAAGAATCTTCTTCTCATTTTATTTTATTTTTTGCTTTGGAAATGTTAGTGGATAGTACATTAGCGCATATAATGAAAAAGAAAGGAAAAAGCGGGTCACCTATTTCTCTTGGCCCGAATGAATCCCATGGGGGTGCCATTAACTAAGATTGAGTATGGCGGGATTATGACATTCCATAATCAAATTTGTCCATTTTTCATTCAATCCAATCTTCTTGAGAACACTTGTGAGAAAATTCCATCAATTCTATCATATGCTTTATCAATGTCAATCTTGAGGCAGATATAGCCAGATTTTCCAATTTTTTATTCATAATATGGAATATTTCCTAGGCAATTCAGGTATTGACTTGGATTTGTCTTCCGTGAAGATCCATACTGATCGGAATCCATCGATTATGATGACGAATATTGTTAAAAAAGGAGAAGCATGAGCTTTGTAGAAGCTTGGCTGGTATGTGTGCCAGGTGAGTATCTATCTTCAGTTTGGTTCCCTCCTCATGTGTCAAGAGAGGGAGATTGTTGGGATTTCCCTCCCCATGTGGAGGTGTCCCACGTGTGAGCCCAAGTGAAGGGCATTCTAATCATTTTCGTTTAGCCATTTTGTTTAAGATGGGGGGGGAAGAAAAAATAGACAAGAACTACTTGAAATTCTCTTTTGCTCTCTTGGAGAAAAATGGAGTTTTGTGATGAAGAAGAGCTAGCCTCTCTCTACAATCCTGATTCAAGCCTCTTGTCCATTTCAAGAGAAGATTCATCTCCGGGATAGTGAGGTCTCCATCCACAATTTTCGGATTGGTCGGTAATCGTCTCTGTGGGTTTGGTTGATGTTTTTGCTTCTCTGTAAGTTTGTTTGATAAGAAACTCATTTCTTCCTTGTTGATGCTTACATTTCACATGTTGCATGGTGCATTTTTGGGGTGATCCAAGAGAGGGTGCCTTCTCTTGAAGGTTGTTGTGTGTAGTTGGGGATCTAAGAGAAGGCGTTCTCTTGATGATTGCATTTCCATTATGATTATAGTGGATTTGTTGTTGGACTAGGTCCCATGGTTTTTCCCTCATTTTGGGGGGTTTCTACGTTAAAAATCTTAGTGCCTCTCTTGCCTTCTACACATTCGATAATATGCTTGTTTGGGTTGGAATTGCTTAACCTTCATTAAATCTCTCCATATAGTAAATCTCATTGATTTACACAGTTGGGAAAGGGGCTGTTTTCCCTACATTTCATTGACAATATTCAATAATGATTGAAAAAATGGTCCTTTATGATACTAGCTCTATTTATAGTGTTTACAATGATAACTGCTTCTTTGCTTCGTGCACGAACACCATCGACATGCATCTCTTCCACTTCTCCACTCAGGAAACAGTCGCATGACTGCTCCCACATTCTGCCACGTATCAAACTTTTGGACTGTGTACCTGTTTCTGTTTTGCCAAATGCACCAGAGTACAATTTTTTAATATTAGCAGATTTACTGACTTCGAATCCAACGGTTCATCAGTTGATCAAGGTTGACTTCTAATTCGGTTGGCCCATTAAATTTTAGCATTGACAGTTACCAAGAATTTAAACTTGAAAAGTAGCAAAATACCTCAAAGATAAGAATTTCAGTGTGCTCATCTGATAATAGTGATATTGGGACCATTTTCAATGCACAGTCAACCACTCCAATTCAATGGTCCACTGCAATCATACATGGGCCCACTTGGGCCCTGCACATAAATACTAAGGCGGGTGAAAAATTAGTATTGGATCATATCTTCCGAGTCCCAACAATAAATTCAAGAAGAGAAAAGGTGAAAATTATCCAAACCCAAATGAGAAAACTACATGAATATTAAAAGAAGCCAACGAAAACCGAAAAAGAAACATAGAAGCCCAAGATCAAGATACACAAGGATCACAATCTAATCTAATTTTTTTCTACAATCCATTAGAAGAGATGTTTATGATTGTGAATTCATATTGAAAAGAAATGAGATTTGGGGGGATAGAATTTACTTACAATGGGATGGAAGTTGAGATTTGGAGAGAGTGATTGAGGAATCTCTGAAAGTTTCAGAGTAGAAACCTCCTTCAGGATGAGGCTGCAGATTCAACACAGCTGCAATCTCAGAAGCTTTTTTCAAACTACCCATCTCTCTCTCTCTCTCTCTCTCTCTCTGAAAATGCAAAATGCAATGTTCAACGTGGGGAAGGTGAAGAAGGTGAGTTATTTGATATACTCTTGCGGAGTATGAAGCTTGATATGCAGGCACTCAGAAATTGTACACGTGGCATTTCATTAACTTAGAACCGTTCAAATTGCCAAACTGACTGTTTTTAGGTCACGGTCTCAAAATCAGATGCGTTGAACAATCCTAACCTCTGATTCGTTGTCACTTATTTATTGAAGTAGGACCATTGGATTGTATTAAAGGTCCACCAATCTGATACTTAAGTATTCAAATAAGCTTAGTGCTTTTCTTCATGATATATCTAAAGTGGAACCTATAGTTTGAACAGTTTAGTTTGAGTTACTTGGATGCCATGTCTGCAATTTTTAAGTGCTTGTGTATCATCCACCACACTCTATCAGAGTATCAAAGCCTTTTGCAGTGAAGAAGCGGAGGTATTTCCGTTATTTTGCCTCCAAAACGGTCCTCTTATGCTTCTCAGTTTCTGCTTGGGTAGGTGGGCTGAAGACGCGGATCGCCTGCGAAATCCCTTTTCAGCAGCTTCCTGCGACGGTAAGCTGGGTGGGGCCCACCGTGATGTTGTGAGGAATTCAACCGTCCATCTGTTTTGAAAGATCATTTTAAGACATGGGACAAAAAATGACAGAGATCCAAAACTCAAGTGAGCCGTACGACAGAGGAATGAACTTCCACCGTTGAAATATTCTTGGGAACAAAGAAGTTTTGGATCAAGCTTTTTTTTTTTTTTTTTTTTTTATTGTATTTTCAGTTCATCCCATAGGAATGACCTTATGAACGGTATGGATGGCATATAAACACCACGGTGCACCCCATGGAGATTTCAACGGTAAGGATTTACCTACCCACCTTTTCGTGTCGTGAGGCCCACTTGAATTTTGGATTTTCGTCATTTTGAGGTCCATATCCTAATATGATCTGGAAAAACGGATGGACCGGGTGGATTTCTCGTAAACATCACGGTGGACCCCACCTAGCTTCCCGTTGCAGGAAGTTCTGTAGTAGGGAATCCGTGTCCGTGGGCGAGTGCACTTTTTTTTACTAGCCTCTCACACGCGCCAACGTGGCAGATCTGTTTTAGATCCAAGCCGTTCATCATCGCGCCCACCGTTTAGATCGAGTGGATCAAATTTTAGGCGAGTCTGCTCATCTGGTGGACATCACTTGTACGATGGATGATAGCCGTTTGTCGTTGGATGGTAACCGTGTACCCGACCTGATGATCAAAACAGCCTGGGTTTATGATCTTCCTGGCTAGGTCATCGGACATGCGGCCTGGATCTTTTATACATGTATTAAATTGGCAGGTATAAGAGGAGGAGTACTAGAAAACGTAGACTCGCATTAATGCAAGGGATAGAGAATTTAATTTTAACAGTGGGGAGCGAAGAAGCGGAATTTTTTTATTTTTATGTTTTTTGGGTTAGCTTGTTAGTACTCACACGTGTCAGTACACACACTCCATGTTAGCCGCGAAGAAGCGGATTCATCACATCATGTTAGGCCATGCCAATGTCAAAGGCCTGTATATATCTCACAAGTGAGATCCAATTCAGTGTCCCAGTTAAAGCTAAGGCCTATCATATTTGCATGAACAACCTTTTTACCAATTACATGTGTGGATATGCATTTCAATGTAAGGTGGAATACTTAGTATTGCATATCTATGGTAGGGGTCATTTGGATGGATTGATTCATGCGTATGCAGAGTCCATGTCCATGGATCTTTACATCCTGGAAATGGACATCTATGTCCGTTGGGAGTTTGTCTTTGGATGAGTGGATAGGAAGTTCCCTTGTGGGCCCCACTTCATATGGGTTTTGCTTCACAAGCCACCTGCATCACATGGGCCACCCATCTCGAGTGTGCCTAGGGTTGTACACAAACCAGGCTAGCCTGGTTAACTCGCTCGACTCGGCCCGACCTGGAATTGAGTTCGGGCCTGGACGGGCCATTTTCTTCGGCCCGAAACTGAGTTCGGTTCAAGTTCAAACATGTCCTAGTTCGGCCCAACTCGATCTGAAACCCAACTTGACCTGGCCCAACTCAGCCGTTTATATATATATATATATATATATATAGGAAAACGCTCACCTGCGAACCAGTTCGTACGTACTACATACGAACTTTTTTGAGAACTCATCATATCTGATGAGTCTCGCAAATCTGAACGGTCCACATGAAGTAGAACCTCATGAAACCCCCTCGTACGAATTTTTACTTTGATCTAAAACTTCGGTGGGCCATGAAAAATGCAAATAGTTTCTTCCCTTGATTTGAATTTCTATTTGCTATGGCCCACCAGAATCTTATATAAGGTGAAAATTCACCCTCTAAGGTTTGATGGGATTCGGCATCTTATGGACTGTTCGGATTCGACACCCATGACACGTGTGCAAAGGTGCGCATGTGCGTAGGTGAGCATGCCTTTTATATATATATATATATATATATATATATATATATATATATATATATATATATATACATATATATATATATGTATTATCCTAATCATTTGAGATAGAGAAGTGAGAACGTCGTCCATCCCTTTGTAGATGGAGCAAGCCCGAAATTGGCCCGGTGACCGGGCCCGGCCGGGTTCGGGTTGGGTGTGGCTGGTGACCGGGCCGGGCCAAGTTGAGCCCAGTTCGACTCGGATCGACTCGTGTACTCCCCTAAGTGTGCTCCTGCATCCCACAAGCAACCCCACTCGAGCCTAATGTGAAAATGCCCATGCATTACTGATGACTCTTATTTAAGACACTTGGTGAGTGGAATTGAATGGTATTGAATTATATTAGATGATATTAACATCTTTATTGCACAATGATTGCATGTCTGGAAATACCACAGTATTATAGTCATCCAATCCCATGTTTGGGATAAAATTTTGGTTCAGGAAAACATATGATTAAGCGAAATTATGTTTGGTGGACTATGGAATTGTAATCAATAGACCAAATTCACAATGGAAGTTGTTCACTTGTACACATATATAACCAAAATGCCACGTGTAAACAGTTTATATGAATGGACAACATGAATAAATGCGTGCATTAATGTGGAGATCCATAGCTCAAGTGGTAGACTAAATAAATGCATGCATTAATGTGGAGATCCATAGCTCAAGTGGTAGACTAAGTAACAGATACCTCGTTTCAACATTGAGGTCATGGTATCGACTCCCTAATGGGGGTGGCTAACAGTGAAGTGTGAATTGACAATGGGGTGTACTAACAAACCAACCAAAAAAAAAAACAACGCTTGCATCAATGTGGGGCCCACATGTGTAGTGGATTTCAAAATCAATGGAAATCCTGCATGAGTCCAAATGCAACCATGGGACTAAATACAATTCCATCCCACTTAATCCCAAACTTTGCCTTCCTCTCCCAATGTTGGATGGAATTGCACGGGACCAAATGCAATTCTATCCCACCTAATCCCATTTAATACCCTACGAATGCCCCCTTAAAGAACTCATGTAATTGCAATTTACTGGTACATATATACTACGATATTAATATAAGTGCCAAATACTCCTAGGATGCTTGTAGGATGTGTTTTACTGGAATCTCATTGTATTAGGCTAGTTATTTTCAAACTCCTAACAATTTCCTTAAATGTGGTAAAAAGAAATTGAATAAAGGAATGCTATAGATGTCTTACTATAAGAATATCTCTAGATTTTATAGTTTGGATAAATTCAGCATTTTAGAAATCCTACAAGCTAACATAGGAAAATGTCTTTAGTAAAAATTATCAACTGAAATAAGAAGGGCACATTGCAAGTCGATGCCCATATTTATATCGGTGCCTTGTATATTGGAAAATGTGGATTGTGTTCACATTCCCCATATTGTATCTGCATCAATATCCATATAGGGGAGGGTCCATAATGCAGGAGCATTTTCACACCGGCCTTGAGTGGGGTGGTCCATGAGATGCAAGGGTACACTTGGGGTGGGTAGCCCGTGTGGGGCGGGTGACCTTGTGAAGCAGAACCCATGTGAAGTGGGGCCCATGAGGAGGGTTTGGCCGAGGACTTAACCCATGGATGTGGGGCCTGGGCTATGAGATAAAGGGATTAATTCACCATGCTCTATCAATTCGAGCTTTCAAAGCAATGAGTGTGTGTGGTGTGGGAAGGTGTGTTAAAAAAAGAAAAGAAAAGAAAAAAGAGTACCCATTTAGGGTTCATCATAATTCATAGGTTCTCATCATCTGCTTTTAAATAGAACCATTTCATGTTAGAGACATCTCACAAAGGATGTCATCTCGATCAGGTTTCAAACGGCTCGTTGTAGCTCTAGTTTCTTGAAAATGAATTGTAACACTATAGGACTTCTTCAAAAGCTCCGAAAAATCATATTTGCTCAAGTTGGGGATGAGAGTAGATGCAAATAGGATCTATGAAAATAAAGGCAGGGCTGTGCATCATCCAAACGGATGTTAAATAGTCAAACACAGCAAAAACATACTTCTAGATACAGTTCCAAGCAATCCTAGTTTTTGTTGGTGAATATCTATAGGTTGGTTGATGTTTGTTATTCCATGAAAGGTTGTCCCAGGAATTTGAAATTCTCCATCAATAGCAAATACATGAGAATGGCAATGCTCGACAATGCTGAAGCTGTACTCCGTTTCAGGCTTCAGCCTTTCCATTTAGAAAATTTTAATAACTGTGGGGTACTGAAAATCTATAAGAAGATATTTTCAGAAGCCTCATTACTGGATTAGAAGTAGCACATTGTCCTGTATAAAGACCTTTGAAGACCTCAAAAGTTTCAGATTGAGCTCAGATTCTGCATATTTTTAGCAGTGAAGACAGATCACTTGAGAAACACGACGGAATATGACATTTTCAAACATGTTCTCCCACAAACTGAACTCAACAGTCTCAGAATAACAGGCCTCTGTACGTGTAAAGTTAAAAACAAACCTATTTTACTCTGCTAAGTTGCACAGATACATGTACAAGTGTAGGAATCCAATACGGAGTGCCCAACTCAGTGAACCCAAACAGGATAGATGGATTCTATGTGATGTAGGACAAGTCAAGGAAAATCTCATGGATGGCCAGGATCAAAAGAAATCAGCTAGAAAATTCAATCCAAGGGTCTAGCTCATGCTATAGCTTCCAACGGACATAACTTTGTGGGAATAATACATTGTTGTAAAGCTATCGATGAGCTCTACATGCTGTTCACCAGATGTCATTGGCCCCTGAATGGTTTTCCAAAAACAATTCGTTTTAGGGGTTAAGTTAGGGTTTTGAGTTAAAGTTTAATATTTTTACTCAGTTACAAATTCACTGGTATTAGGATATTTTAAGGTTTGGAGGGTCATGGAATAGCTTAAAGTCCTTAGTTTTTATCATGGGAAAGAGTTTAAGCCAGTTTAGAAGTCGCTTACTATTTTTCAAGAGTGTATTATTTTTAGTAAATTTACTATTTCAGGAACATTGCTATGACGAGAGTTTTGATGGGCCACATGAATAGAATGCCATAACTTCCATATAAACATTCTTACATAGAAGGGTGGAACGCAGAACAGGAAATGAAAATTTATGCAATGTGAAATTTTGGGTAGAACTGTATGGAAATCACTAGAAGCGTCTATCAGAATCCATGTACTGTCGGAATCCAAATGAATCCAACAAGAGTACTTCGCCCATTTTGACATAGCCACTCAGGTATTGCATGGGTGTGGTGTGGATGCATCATGTGGGCATGACTTTAACACTTGGAAGTGTATCAATACCCACTTTTCAGTTTTGAGATAACATGTTATAACTACTTTCGGGTGAAGGTGGGTGGAACCACTGAGATTTTATTAGATAGATGAAAATGAACTGCATCAAAGGGAGACTAGCAAATCCCAGATTTCAAAATCAACCAAACCAACAACAGAAATAATCAGTGTCTAATATCAAAAATATCCAAAGCATCCCGAAACAAAGATGATCAGACTGGAGGGGGAAGTTGATTTTTTTTATTTTTATTTTCCAATGGGATCTCTGTTCATTCATATGAATACCTTCATTTGAATTCCCTAATCTGATGTTGTGTGATTGAAATACAATTGTCTTGATATCTATAAAGTTCATAGCTTACACTGCATGCTTCTTAAAGTTCAGTGGTTGTGTATACATGCATTAGAGAGTGGTGAGATGATGCTTGTTGGTTTGCAAGCGATTAGTATACTGATTGGTAGCAGGTAGTTGATATGTCTACCTCCTATGGCCCATGGACCGCCCATTAGTGGACCACTTATCTGTACGATGACCTGTTCATCATCATCATCATCTAAGCTGTGTCCCGACTACTTGAGTTGGCTACATGAATCCTGTTCTCTCATTCCACCTTGCAATGTCAGGATTGTCAGGATTCACAAGAAAAGGCTGTAACCCATTGAATCATATCCATATCTAGGTATCATAGAATCTAACATCAGCTAAAACCAGCACTAGGCAATGATGGTAGTTTGGGAAATGTGTAGGAGGAATTTCGACATTCCATAGTCTTACAATCACTATATCTAATGCAAATTCGGCACAGCACGTTCAGCGAACATTGACAAGGAATTCGAAAGACCCAAACGAAAATTTCCTCATTTTCTTTGCTCTGGTGTTCTTGATGACCATATTGTGTTTGTGTTCAATGCCCAAGCTACATAGCAATCAATCTGCTTTGTGAGAAAAAACTTTCAACTTGGCTAGAAAATCATTTGTCAGTACCATAAAATAATCATCATACAAACATATGAAAGGAATCTACAATGGAAATATCTAACACAATTCAACACAGACCACAGTGGACCAACATTGCAATTGAATTTGGAAAAAACCCAAAAGGGATTTTCCATGTTTTCTTTGGTTCGGTGTTCTTGATGACTGCATTGTGCTCATGTTCAGTGCCTGAGCTACATAGTAACCAATCTGACTTGTGAGGAAAGCTTTCAGATTTGGCTAGAAAACCATTAGTTAGTACCATAAAACAATCTTCATATGAACATATGACTCAGAATCTACAATCGCAATATCTAACACAATCTGGTACAGAGACCATGGTCAACCAACATTGACATGGAAATCAGAAAAACCCAAAGGAGATTTTCCTCATTTTTTTTGGCTTGGTGTTCTAGATTACCCTATTGTGCCTGTGTTCTATGCCTGAGCTACATAGCTACCACTCTTTTTTGTGAAAAAAAGGCTTTTAGATTTGGCTAGAAAACCATTTGTCAGTACCATAAAACAATCATCATATGAACATATGAAACAGAATCTACTAAGGCAATATCTAACACAATTCGACACAGCAAAGTCAACAGATACTGACATGGAATATGGAAAAACCCAAATGAGATTTCCTAATTTTCTTCGCTTTGGTGTTCTTGATTACCTTATTGTGCTTGTCTTCAATGCCTGCGCTACATAGTAACTGATCTGTTTGTTTGTTTGTTTGTTTTTTTTTGAAAAGCTTCCAGATTTCGCTAGAAAACCATTTGTCAGTACCATAGAATAATCTTCACATGAATGCATGAAATGGAATCTCCAATCGCAATAGCTAACACAATTCGACAGAGCACAGTCAACAGACAGATATGGAATTTGGAAAAAAAATGAAAATTTCCTGATTTTCTGCTTTCGTATTCTTGATTACCGTATTGTGCTCGTGTTGAATGCCCGAGCTACATAGTAACCTATCTGTTTTATGAGAAAGCATTCAGATTGAGCTAGAAAACTGTTTGTCAATACCATAGAACAATCTTCATATGAACATATGAAACGAAATCTAAATTTAACAAATCAAAACAATTTGCTTACAGGACAGAAGTACACAAGCACGGCCCCTGCCGACTCTGCAGCTCCACCCAGCTCCACCAATCGTTCTATCATTCTCCAATCAGGCACTTGAAGAAGATGAGGTCGAAAACCCAAAACCCGATCGCTGCCGGCGCCCATCACCTGAATACTCCCTCAAAAATTCAAAGAATATTGCCTACTCTCCCTAACACTCGAACACTACAATATCATTCCTTCAATGGGATTTCCGCCTTATGTGTACCGAAACAGCGCATCCTTCGAAGAAATCCAACAGAGCGGATTCAAGATCCTCCACGGAGTACTTGATGTACATTTCAGAATGCCGACCGCTCTCTAGGTGGTGCCGGAACCGGCCTAGGAATGACCGGTAGGCTGGCAGCAGCTTCTCTGCAATTGATATCCTTAGCTCCTCCCTCAGCTGCGGGTCTGGCACGAACCATGTCGTCTGGACCCGGTGGGCATCTTCGAATGCAGAATTGAAGGTCTTGAACCGCTCCCTCAATGCCGTCTTCGACACCCCAGATGAGAATCCGCCACTCACGTGAATTCCTTCATCCCGCAGGCAGTACAGGATCCGGACCCACGTCGCTCTTTGATAGCTGGTCGCCGATTGCCGGAACTTCCCCGTGAGCTTCTTCAGGTAGCTGTCGCCGATCAGCTCGCGTAGCTCAGCTGACCCCTTCGCCTTCTGGACTATGTAATGCACATTGTTCATCAGGAAGAGGTGGGACAGAGCGGTGTCCTTGTAGAGTTTTGACTTCCCATCCAGATTGAATTGTAGGACTATGATGATCCAGATCATGTGGTGGGCGAGTGGAGATCGGTCCTCTGATTCGGGGATATCCATATCAGGCGCCGGATCGCCGGAGAACCGTGGGCCAGATGACGGCCTTGCGATGATCAGCTCAATCAAGGTCTGCTTGTAATCAGATATGAGACTGATGTAATTCATCACGTATCGAGTCAGTGGGTGGATGGTCCCGCCGGGGACCGGAATCTTCGACGGCTCACGTTGCACCGCATTCTCGAACTCAGAGAGGACCCCCCGGGCCGCCTCGGCGAGGCGGGAGAGGATCTCAGAAGCCTGGATGCGGACGGATTCAGCTGACCGGAACACGGCCTCGATGTCCGGTAGGAGATCGGACAGAGCATCATGGAGATCGAGTATCTTGAAGAGCTTCTCCGGTGACCGGCGACTGATACTGATTGCCTCAGCAAAATTGAAGAGCTGGATAGCAGCCCCTTTCACCGTCTCCATGAAGCAAGCGTCGTCGGCGTCTGAGCTCAGGCCATCGAATATCCGCTCGCAGAGCCGCTTCTCGCTGGCAAAGAGGATCCTGACACAGACCTTCGCCGCTCGAATCCACCTCCTGATCTTCGTCTCCAACGCGTCCCACTCCAGCCGCTGGACATCGCCGATGCTCAGCTTCTCGATTCCCAGCTGGCGCAAACTAGCATCGACGATCGATTTACGGACGCTTCCGTATACTTGGATGCACTCGCGCAAGTACCCGGCGGCGATCATCCTCTCAGCGATGCAGTGCAGATCGAAGATCGCATCTGATGGGATCATATCGATCTCACGGAAGCTAGTCGCCGATCTGTAGCTGGCGCTGTTCCCACAGCCTTCCTGCTCTTCTTCGTCCTTGTGGACCCCAACATCGCCATCGTCGTGGTAGTCATCGTCATCGTCATCGTCTAATTCCGTGGCGTTTTCAGACCGAACGCTCGACGAAACAGATGAATTCGGATCGACGAGCGCGTCGGACTCGACTGGATTGCTGTGATTAATCAAAATGTTGCGGAATTCATCCTCAAGGCGGGCCATGGCGATCTGGATCGCGTTGGCTGGATCACTGTCCGTTACAGTCACCGAATCCATCGAGCGGCGGATCTCATCGACAGCGCGTAGGTACTGCTCTTTCTCACGACGATCGCCGCCTTCGAATATCATTCGCTCCCTCGCCTCCTCCGATGCCGATGAGTCCCAGCGCATGATCAGCTTCTGGGCAGCTTGGAATTCTTCGGTCGGCTTGGGATGATCGTCGCCTGCAGCTAAGTGGTTCATCGGTGATGGGTGCTCCAGCGGCTCCATGGCCTGAAAAACAGGTTGTGGGTCGTGGAAAGTAGAGTGCAGTAGTACAGAAAAGGTGGAAGATCTTTTGGTAGTCCCTCTCCTGTATATGGTGGAGTCAGATATTATCATGCAATGGAAAGAAAGAAAGTTGGGTTTTTTTTTAGTATTTGAGAGAGAGAGAGAGAGAGGTGTTCTTTTCGTGTTTGTAGCGAAGAGAGAGGTTTTCTTTTGTATTGCGTATGAGAGAGAGAGAGAGTTGTTTTGTTCTGTAGTGTGAAAGATGAAGGCGGATTAAGTGCAACCGCGATATATCTAGTTGGGTGCAGCCCTGAATGTGGGGCCCACATTGATGTATGTGCTGTATATCCATGCAGTTCATTAGTTTTTCCATCAATTTTTAGGGTATTTAAAAAAATTAATTAGATAAAAATCTCAGGTGGACCACATCACAGGAAAGAATGATTAGTGAATGTCTGCATTAAAAATTAATGAGGTCCAACATAACGTTTATTTTCCATCCAACCTGTTTATAAAGTCACACATATCTGGATGAAGGAAAAATACTAATAGAAGTTTGATCCAAAAGTTTCATGGCCCCCAGGAAGTTTTTAATGGTGGAAATTCAAAACCTACAATGTGGTCCACGTGAGAATTATTATCTGCTTAAATTTTTTTCGTAACATATTAAAATGAGGTGAAAAAAATTATGGACGGCGTGGATATACAAAAAATATATCTAGGTGGGCTCCACTGTCAGGGCTGCACCCACCTCGCTGAACTGGGGTCGCACGATCTGCGTTCGTGTATGGATGACGGGGAATGAGCGAGACGGGGAGAGCGAGTATTTACAGCCATTTTCGAAATGGTAATGTTTCATCATCCACCTTACACATGGCATATTACTACATCAATCCAAACCGTCCAAATCAGTGTCCTGATAGTGGATGCAGTGTGTCCGAAAAATAAAATCAATCAGGCAATATTAACCATTGGATTTTTCCCACTGAACGTGGACTTCTCACTTTTTCACTCCTAACAGTCCATTCGATAGCCACCGATTGGATGGCTAGCATTGCTCAATCAACATTATCTTCGAGATAAAATTCCATCCAGAGTGTGCCCCTAAATTTGGATGGTCCGGATGATCTTACATGTGGGGCCCATTTGAGAAAATGGCCCACCTCCATTTTGGGGGAGAGGGGGAGGGAGAGTTTTGGTCTTGGAAGGCAGCTGTGCTGCTTGTCTGAATTCGCGAGGAGCGTCTGTGGAACGAAATTGAGAGTGTTTGACTTTGACGAGCAGCTGGTGGTGGTGTGTGGAGTATATTCCGTCAAGAAGGAATAAGCACTTGTCTTGATGAGGCCACGTCAGATGGTGTGGCCCACTCCACTATCTCGATCAGGTGGCCCAGCCAACTCGCCTTAGGGTGCGGATTGGGTACTACTCGCACCAGGACCTAGCTTGAGACGGACGGTACTGTCAGAGGATCTGTGGGGCCCACCGTGATGTATATTTTTTATCCACGCCGTCCATTCATTTTGAAAGGCCATTCTGGAGCATGAGGCTAAAAAGTAAGTAGATTGAAGGCTCAAGTGGACCACACCAAGGGAAGCAGTTGGGATTAAATTCCTACCGTTGAAAACTTCGTAGGGTCCACCGTATTGTTTATTTTGGATCCAACGTGTTCATGAGCTCACAAATACCTGTACGAAGGGAAACATAAATATCAGCTTGATCCAAAACTTCTGTGGCCGTAAATAAGTTTTCAACGGTGGAAATTTAATATCTGCAGCTTCCTGTAGTGTGGTCCAATTGAGCCTTCAATCTGATTTCTTTTTTGGCTCATGCGATGAAATGATCTGTAAAAATGGATGGACGGCATGGATAAAACATATACATCAATTTGGGCCCCACAGAGCCCCTGACAAGGCCGTCCGCCTCTTGCTAGGTCCTCGTAGGGGCCTTGCTAGAAATGGTGAGACCCACATCTTCGGTCCCATCATGAGGCCCAATACCCCTTCCGGACCGTTGGTCTGATGGATCCTACCGTGGACGAACCATGCCCCAAATTTCACCCGATGCGATCATTCTAGGCCTTTGATTTGTTTCCAGAAAAAATAGACCGTTAATCAGTAATTAAAATGGTGGTTCGCAGGTCAACGGTCTGGATTAGAATCATGGGCGACATTTTTAGCAAATATGGACCCGATGACAATATATGCTTTCATCGGGCCTGATTATGAGCCACGTTCTCCCTACCTGACCGTTGATCTGACGAATTTCACCGTGGATGTACCATGTTTACCGCATGGGATTGTTCTAACCCTCCCAGCTGTTGCCAGCAAATAACTGCTGAGCAATAGGTTGGTCCGCGGATCAATGGTCTGGATCAGAATTATGAACTATATTTTTAGCAATCCTGGGCCCACTATCCGCTTCATCCGGCCCGAGGAGTATACAACTATTGTAATAATAGGAAGTGGGCCATCTGAATCCGTAGACCTAAAATATACCCAATGGGATCATCCTAAACCCTTTGATCTAAAATGTAGACCGTTAAGCAATAATTACAACGATAGCCCACCACAGGATCGGTCTGGATCAGAATCACGGGCTACAGTTTATCTGGTCCCGCCCGAAGATATATGATTCCTATTGCAATGATAGGAAGTGGACCGTGTGAATCTGTAGACCTGTGGAA
Organism: Magnolia sinica; assembly: GCF_029962835.1. NCBI lineage: Eukaryota > Viridiplantae > Streptophyta > Magnoliopsida > Magnoliales > Magnoliaceae > Magnolia > Magnolia sinica. Next base: position 93,339,588 of record NC_080579.1, read on the forward strand.
CACCATCCATCCTGCATGTCTCGATCCATGTGGGGTCCGTTTGGTGGGACAGATCCCGGATGAGGAAATTTTGTTTAAACGTTCCTCGGACATGGGTTCGGACAGCTTGTATTAGCTGTGGAATATGGCGGAGCCCGAAAGAAACGCATTTTGTATTTTTATTCGAGGTCTGCTTTGGTAGTCCGCAGGACCACCTATTTTTAGGTGATCCATCCCTTTCTCGTGGGGCCCACCTACCCAAAACATTGGGATGGCTCATCATTGTCTACCAAGTGGTGAATCAGGATCGTCCATTTAGTGGTACGGAGGATGGGTAGCTTGCAGTTTGAAAGGGATTGTGGGTGTGGCTGGAGTTTGATTTATGCTAATTTTGAATGATGGGCCATCCACATTAGAAATCACTAGATGAACGGACCTGATTCACTATCTACAGGACCAATTGTAGGGTAGGAGGGAGGTTGCCTGGGAATTACTTCCTATCCTCAGGTAGTCTAGCGGACTACAGCTCATTTCCTTAATTTTCGGCTCGGCTTAGAGGGTGCAAACTTCAAAGTCAATGGATAAGAGAAGGCTCAAGCCATCGGCTTAGATCCTGGCGTAAGCCGTCGGCTCTGAGCGGGTGACGATCCGATGCTTCGAGAACGTTGAGTCTATCGGGTTTCGGTACTATTTTGCCTGTGGTTGCGAAGAACAAGAGCCTACGCCGTACAAGAGCCAGCATGGTAACACGTGTGAGATTCATGTGATCATCTGGTGGGCCCCACTGCGTGCGTGCGCCAGCTAGTCAGGCGACCCGGTCATGCACGTGTATGGAAATATACGTGTGGTTCGGAGCAGACTGGCTCGATTTTTTTTTTGGAGCAAGGGATGTACATTGGTGGGGCCCACCTGATGAACTGCCCATAACTTTCACACATGAGCCGTGGTGGGACCTGTGCTCGAGCTAACAAACTACGGGCGCGGCTTCGGTGGATCCGAAGTGACTGCATCCCTGACTAAAAGGCCCACCGTGATGTATGCGCCTTAAATCCAAGCCGTCCATCCGTTTTGACAGATCATTTTGAGGTATTATGAAAAAAATGAAGCAGATTCAAATCTTAGGTGGACCACACCATAGGAACAGTGGTGATTGAATACTCACCATTAAAAACCTCCTGGGGTCCTCTGGAATGTTTATTCTCCGTCCAACCTGTTGATAAGGTGACAAAAACATGGATGATGGGACCACACAAATATCAGCTTGTTCCAAGACTTCTGTGACCCACAAGAAGTTTTTAATGGTCGATCACCACGGTTATCCTTTGGTGTGTTCTACTTGAGATATGGATCCTTTTTATTTTTGGAATTGTGCCCAAAAATGAGCTGTCAAAACGGATGGACGGCGTGGATGTAAATCAAATACATCTATGTGGGCCCCACAGTCAGGGATCCACCGACTTCGATAGATCTGGAAATCCACCGAAGCCACACCTACAAACTACGTGGGTGAGGCCCACTTTCCGTGATCAATGGTAACCATCGGATCGCGGATGGTAGGCCTCCCAAAAATCTCATCCATCGGATGATCCTTCTATCTGACTCGAATGGGACCCACCAGCTGAGTGGAGATTGTCTGTAGTTAGGCTCCAATCTGCAGGACAGCCAAAGGCGCCCTGAATTTCGGAACTTTGATACTCCGGCTGACTATAGTGGATGATACGCAGGCACTGAGAAATTACTTTAAAACTGCAGGCTTGGGATACAAGTAACATGATGGGTCCCGGCGTAAATGTATCATTAATTCAACTGTCCAAAAAGCTGACTTTTCGGATCCTATTTTAAATCCCACATTCATCAAAAGTCTCCCAAATTGAAACAATCCAGTCCTTACAACAAAGGAGGGCTAAATATAAGCCAGGATCTTCACAATCTTGGAATTTTTTCTGCATGGGCCATCCAACGTGGGGCCCGCTACATCAACGGTTTAGATCACTGATCCACAGTCCTCAGTTGTATAAAACAGAATCAGAATCCACCATCTAATGGCTCCTTTTCAAATTGTAGAAAGATAATGGAAAAAAGTAAAAAAGACAAATTTAAAGAGATAACGTCGACCTTTTTTGTGTCCATGACTGATCTTCTGTGGGCCCCACCACGATGTCTATCAGGCTTCTCACCTTCAGGTGATGGTATGTCACAAAAATCAACCTTATTAGGAATTTTGGTGCGCCACGCTCTTCGCATGGTGCAAAATCATGACTAAAACATCTAAAATCGTTTTGTAGGGACCACTTGAGTATTGGAATGGCCTGAAATATAATGGGACACCTCAACTAGGGAGAGACATGCATGACAATAAGGATAGCATCAGGTGAGAAGGATGTTTGACTAACATCAAGGTGGGACCCACATAGCTCGACCTCACCATAACTTGCAATAAGGAGGGATGACGGAGAAAATACATTAAAAGTGGTCTAAAATCACTTTGTGGGGTCCACCTGAGCATCTTGATGGCCTGAAATTTGATCGGAAACTCCGTTTAGGCAGGCAGTGGACAACGGTTGGGGGCACATCTGATAGGGAAGGATGTTTGAGACCCATATAACTCGACCTCACCGTAACTTCCAGTAAGGAGGGGTGATGGAGAAAGCACATCGAAACCAGTGTGAAATTACCCTGGGGACCACCTGAGTGTTAATGGCCTAAAATTTGATGGGACACCTCAATTAGAGGGGGACATGTATGATAATAAGGATGGCATCTGGTGAGAAGGATGTTTGACTAATACCAAGGTGGGACCCATAGAGCTTGACCTTACCGTAACTTGCAATGAGGGATGATGGAGAAAATACGTTAAAAGCCTTCTAAAATCACTTTGTGGGGTCCACCTGAGTATCATGGTGGCCTGAAATTTGATAGGAAACTTCGTTTAGGCAGGACATGAACAAATGCTAGGGCGCATCTGATAGGGAATGATGTTTGATACCCACATACGTGGACCTTACCGTAACTTGCGGTAAGGAGGGGTGATGGAGAAAGTACATTAAAACTGGTCTAAAATTACTGTGGGGACCACCTGAGTGTTAATAGGCTGAAATTTGATGGGATGCCTCGTTCAAGTAGGACGCGTGGTAAGGGCACACTAATGTGGAAGGATGTTTGACGAATATCATGGTGGGACCCACAGTTCTTGATCTTAACATAACTTATGGTAAGGAAGGGTCATGGAAAAAGTACATGAGAGCCGGTCTAAAATTACTCCATAGGGCAACCTGAGTGTTGGAAATTTAATGGGACACCTCATTTAAGTAGGACGTTGTAGGGGCACATCTGATAGGAAAGGATGCTTGATAAACATTAGGATAATAAACTTATAGAGCTCGACCTTACCATAACTTATAGTACGAAGGAGTGATGGAGAAAGTACAGTTACCCTCTAAAATCAGTTTGTGGGGCCATCTGAGTGTTGGGGACCATCTGAGTGTTGGAATGGCCTGAAATTTTATGGAACACCTCATTTAAGTAGGACGGCACAACCATGGGCCACATCTGACGAGGAAGGATGTCCGACGAATGTCAAAGTGGGACCTATAAATAAAGCTCAACCTTACCATAACTTATGGTAAGTTATGGTGAGGATGGGTGATCGAAAAAGTACATTAAAAGGTTCTAAAATCAATTTAATTAGGACGTATAGTAGGGACACATCTGAGAAGGAAGGATGTTTGATGAGCGTCACAATGAGACCTACTGAGCTCGACCTAACAATAACTTAAGGTAAGAAATGTGATGGAGAAAGTACATTAAAAGCGGTGCCAAGATGGTGAAGATGGTGATAGAAGCCAAGTTTTTAGTATCCTTCTTAGGTAGTGTTTGGATTTACTTGTGAATCATGTTGTGAATTACTGGTGTTTCTTTGTGTGAGGTGGCCTTAGGGCTATCAAAGGGTCAGGTTAAGGTCTATTGAGAGTTGGAGAAATTGGACTGGTCTCATCGGGTTTGGATTGGTATATTGAGTACTGTCATGTTTAGGGCTTGTTTGGATGCTACCGAATAAGTTATTTTTTAACTTATGTCAAGTCCTTAAATTATATTATTTACTCAAGTTAGTTTAATAAACATCGTTATAAAAGTAACTTATATGTTAAAAGCTACTTATTTCAATGATTTTTTATTTTTATTTTTAACCTTTTAACTTATTACTTTTCTACTACTCTGTTTCTAATTGTCCATATTAGACTGAAGCTCTCTCTCATGGCCCATGTCAAAGGAAGCATCATGTCTATCCACATTGAATGTAGGGTTCACATGATGGACCGTCCACATCAAAGGTGGGCCCCACATAATGAATGAACCCATATTAATGTGGGCCCACATAATAGATGGTCCACATTAAGATTATCTCATAATGATAAATTGCTCACAACCAAAGCAGACTAGTATGATGGATGACCCACTTAAAAGGTTAGGCCTACAAGATGGACGATTCACATCAAAGGTGGGCTCCACATGATGAGCAATACACATTGAAGCTAGGCCCACATGATGAATGACCCATATTGAGGTGGCCCTACATGATGGATGGTCAACATCAAAGGTCAGTCATTAATGACGAATGGCCCACATCTAAGACAAGCCCCATTACAGACAACCCACATTGAAGGTGGGGTCCTGTTCACTCCCCAAGTATAGGGTTGTGATGTAGTAATAAACTCGGTAAGACCGAGGTCGAATCCACAGGGACTGATACCTGTACGTTATCTGAAACCAAGTAGAACTAGAACTAGACTAAGATGTGATCTAAACCAAATAGAATTTAAGGAATAATTGTGGAATAATTATCTAAAACTTAAGGAAATTCAGAGGAAGGAAACTAGGGATTTAGAGGATCCACTTGTAGAGATTAGGGAGATCTTACGCCTGCTTCAAAAATCATGGAAATCAACTAAACTTTCTTTGATATAGTTTTCAAGAGATGACAGGTATATGAATTAGAATGGATTCCATCACCAACCATGCCCAGGAGACAGAGCAAACAACAGAATTAGACTAATTACCAACCAATCAACAATTCATGAAAGTTAGGAAGGATTCCGCCATCCGACCATGCCTAGGAGACTATGGTGGACAACAGGGCTTCCTGACGTCATAAACATCAAAAGGAGAAAGAAATACTTAAAACCATCGCAGATCCATTGTAATTTCAGTCACAACAAACCCTTAAAAATAACTGAAAGTATTCCTTTTAATTTAAACAGAAATCAACATCAGTCCATCTACACAATAGGCACAAGCTAAGTTTCTCCCATCAGACTACAAGCTTCACCTCTTAGCCCCAGCTAAGAGGTTTAGCCACACATGAATGGCCTGAACCTAAAACAGATACAAAGAAAAAGAAAAACGGAACAAAAAGAAAAGGAAAGAAAAAAACACTTAGTCCTTTTTCTCCCACTCACGTTCCAGCAGCCCCCTCACGTTCCAGCCTTCAGATCTCCCTCCAACCAAGCTCAGCTCACGTGCCACTGTGCAGCAGCAAAGCCTCCCCGCTCCCTGTCTTCTCTGTTTCCCTTTCTCTCTCCGTTCCTTCACCTTTTCCTCCTCCAAGCTCCCTCTCTTTTCTTCCTTATATTAGAGAGGTGTCGCTGGATGGGTCGGTTGCAAGGAACCGACCGAGTTGGAGTCAGACGCGGAGTGCGTCATCTCCTTCCGCAGCACGCAGTCAGCCAGCTTGGAAACTGCCTTGCGTCGGCTCATCTTTTCGGCCAACAAAACCAATCTTAAGACGTTCAGTCTTCTTGCCACGGTTCAGCACTTCCTTGGAGAGGTTTTGAACGGCTCAGATCGTCAGACCGATCCTCGCCAAATTCGCAAAACAGTCCGGAATTTTCAGTTTTTCTGGACGCAAAACAGGGAGCGTAGCTATTACGCTGTGACGATGGTGGGGTCCACTGTTTATTTCAAATGAGAGATCCAAGCCGTCCATTGAATTCCTCTCGGAACTTCAGTCAGGAAGGGTTGCTTTTACTTGGGTTTAGTGCGGTCCATCAAATCACATCTCTCCACCGTCTGCCTTCAGTTTTGACGATCAACAACCGGCCTCCGATGTTTCTTGAAATTCCGCCATCTAGGCGAGGATGATAGGGGGCAAGGGCTTCTGATGGACGGTCCGGATTGGACCTTTTATGCACGGTGGTGGCCCACCAACTTCCGCAATCCGACCGTCTGCGTAACAGAGGGGACGGCTGTGGCCGTTTGTGAAGGAGTTCGAGTCCAGGACGGTTTGACCGTCCTGGAGTTTCCGTGCACGCCTGGTGCACCCACGCTGTACATGTGCAATGCACATGTGGGTCCCATGCTGATGTATATGAGAGATCAGCTCCGTCCAACCTGGTTGCCATATAATTTAAATGGTTGACACCAAAATTGAAGTATTTCAAGATATCAGGCGGGCCCCATATTGACAAGTTGTGGGCTGATCTGTCCGTTGGGACATTTCTAAAAAGATCCAATGGCTGATTTTCGACGTGTACGGTTAATTTATGGTCCTCAGGCCATGTATGAAGTTTCGAACCAAGCGGATGGTGGAAACCTTGTGATCTTGCAATCTGGCTGACTTTCAGGCCACTTGAGCTTCAGTTTCTCAATTTTCTCGGACCCTTGGCATGTAATTTCTTCGATCTTTGTCCCCTGGAGTCCGTCCCTTGCCCTTGGTAATGCTGAGCTTTAAATCCATGCTTTTAACATCCTTTCTAGCCCATGCTCGTAAATATACTCTGCATCACAAATACGATTAAATCAGGTCATTAACCGGCATCATGTTTGTAAATCCAGGAAATAATTGGGGTCTAATATGCAGTATTTGACCCTCAACACAACCCCCAAGCAGCATCTTGCTAGTCCCGAGCAAGGTATGCGAAAAATAATTTGAGAATTACAGGACAATTTCTACAAACTCAAGAGAAAAAACAATTCAGATACTCGAATTCTAAGATTCATGAATGTTGGCATTACTTTCTCCTGAAATCAAGCTCACGGTAAACTTCATAATCAAGCTCGGATATTAATCCATTAATTAGAACGATTCTAAATATTAAATTCCATGGGTGTATCGTGTAATCTCGGCTTATCATTAAAGTTCACTTCTTAATTTCATGATATTATCGGTAAACACTAAGATAATTCATAATAACTAAAACTTTCCTCACGGGTCATCTTTTCAGTAATCGACCATTGATTATTTTTTTTCATTAAAATACCGCCAAGGGGAGGAATCAAATCTTCCTCTATAGGGAGCAAACCTATGATGAAGACCATTGCCCACCCCTTTCCGTAGGCTACTTTGGAAAATCAAACCTTCACCTATAGGGAGCAAACCTATGATGAAGATTATCCACCCAATCCTTTCAATTTTCTCAGGCCGGTTCCTTTCATGCTTAGTGAGTACCAAGTAAATCCTTCAATATCAAACTGAGACCTTAATGTGAAAGCGAGATGTGACATATGAGATCATAACTCAATCAAAGTGTACAATCTTCTAATTCTAAATTAACAATTCAAACTTAGCTGTGAAATTTAATAGATAACTGAATCCAAGAGTCATAAAGTACCAACATCACGCATCTTGAAATTCTAAGTGCCCTAGATGGCCGTCAAAATCACTTCGAATTCATCAGAAATCCTGAAAAATTAAAAATTTTCACAACTTTTGCTCAAGACCAAGAAAACACTGATTAGGAAACCTAATCTCCCACCCCCAACCAAAAATCTACATTGTCCTCAATGTAAAAGAAATAAACATGCAATGCACATGGGACAACGGAAATATAAGAGGAGTGATGAAAAGATAGTACCTGAACGAAAGAATTAAGAGGTTTTCCAAAGATATCTACGTAAGAGCGGGTCAGCACAAGAGAGAAACCAATAAAAATAAAAATAGCACAAATGAAATCCTACTTACACCACTTTCGCAGGTACTCTCGATTGCATTTAGCATATGCAACAAGCCTTTAAACCCCTAGGTTGCCCCTAGTGGACGAGTTTGAGTCTCGTGAGGGTTTGCAGTAATGTTACCCACAAACATTGAACTAACTAACGAAATGAAATAAAGAGCTGGGTTGCCTCCCAGGAGCGCTAAGTTTACCGTCTTCAGCCAGACAAATAAAGCAACTACCCTAGTCCTATGAAAGCGATAAACCTACCTATACCTCCATCAGACTAGGAGATCAATCCTGGTAAACAGGATCAGTCAGAGGTATGGACATGTCCTCTGAATCAAATTTCTCGACAAATGGTTTCAATCGATGTCCATTGACTTTAAACTCCTTGCCATTGTCGGGATCTCTAATTTCAACGGCCCCATGAGGAAAAACAGTAACAACAATGTAAGGGCCGGTCCAACGAGATCGAAGCTTACCCGGAAAGAGATGTAATCGAGAATTGTACAAAAGGACCTTCTGACCAGGCGTGAATGATTTTCACAAAATGTGTTGGTCATGAAATGCTTTCATCTTGTCCTTGTAAATTCTCAAATTATCGTACGCATCATTCCGGATTTCCTCCAGTTCATTCAATTGAAGTTTGCGTAGCGAGCCAGCGTTGTCCAGATTGAAATTAAGATTTTTGATCGCCCAGTACGCTTTATGTTCCAGCTCCACAGGCAAGTGACAAGCTTTCCCATAAATAAGTCTAAAGGGAGACATTTCAATAGGGGTTTTAAAGGCAGTACGGTATGCTCAAAAGGCATCGGTCAATCGGATTGACCAATCCTTACAATCAGGGTTAACCGTTTTCTCCAAAATGTGTTTAATTTTCCTATTAGAAATCTCGGCTTGCCCACTTGTCTGTGGGTGGTACGGGGTGCTCACCTTATGAGAGATACCGTATTTCTTCATTAAGCTCTCAAATGGTTTATTACAAAAGTGTGAGCCCCCATCACTAATGATGGCTCGAGGCGTTCCGAATCGAGAAAGGATGTTTTCTTTTAGGAATTTAATGACCGTGCGATGGTCATTAGTTCGACACGGAATCGCTTCGACCCATTTAGTGACATAATCCACGGCGAGCAAAATGTACAGATTTCCAAACGATTGGAGGAATGATCCCATGAAATTGATGCCCCAGCAATCAAATGCTTCAATGATAAGGATGGGGTTCAAAGGCATCATATTTCGTCGGGACAATGTTCCCAATTTCTGACAACGCTCACAAGCTTTGCAAAACTCATGAGTGTCCCTAAACATAGTGGGCCAGTAAAAGCCACACTGCAGAATCTTGGCCATGGTCTTTTTAGCAGAAAAGTGACCACCACAGGCCTGTGAGTGACAGAAGGAGATGACGCTCTGATGCTCATCGTCTGGTACACATCTCCTTAGGATTTGGTCTGGGCAATATTTAAATAAATAAGGCTCATCCCAGAAAAAATTGTGCACCTCGGTGAAGAATTTCTTCTTATCCTGCGCAGTCCATTGTGTCGGTATGGCACCTGTAGCAAGATAATTAGCAATATCAGCGAACCAAGGTGAATGGGAGACTCTGAACAGTTGTTCATCAGGGAACATGTCATTGATATGGGTCGCCTCAAGGGAATCAGAGGTATTAAAGCGAGAAAGGCGATCGGCTACTACGTTCTCTACTCCCTTTTTATCTTTAATTTCCAAATCAAATTCTTGGAGTAGAAGAATCCATCGTATCAAACGGGGCTTAGAATCATTCTTAGAAAGAAGATACTTAAGTGCCGCATGATCTGTGTAGATAATGATCTTGGATCCGATCAAGTAGGACCTAAATTTGTCCAAGGCGAACACTACAGCTAAGAGTTCCTTTTCCGTAGTCGAGTAGTTCATCTGAGCAGAATTTAAAGTTCTACTTGCGTAATGAATGACGTAGGGCCTCTTATTGTTCACTCCCCAAGTATAGGGTTGTGATGTAGTAATAAACTCGGTAAGACCGAGGTCGAATCCACAGGGACTGAAACTTGTACGTTTCCTGAAACTAGGTAGAAATAGAACTAGTCTAAGATGTGATCTAAAACAAATAGAATTTAGGGAATAATTACGGAATAATTATCTAAAACTTAAGTAATTCAGAGGAAGGAAACTAGGGATTCAGAGGATCCACTTGTAGAGATCAGGGAGATCTTATGCTTGCATCAGGAATCATGGAAATCAAACTGAATTTACTTGATCTAGGTTTCAAGAGATGAAGGGTATATAAATTAGAATGGATTCCATCATCTAACCATGCCCAGGAGACAAAGCAAACAACAGGATAAAACTAATTACCAATCAATCAATAATGTATGAAGATCAGGAAGGGTACTATCATCCAACCATGCCCAGGAGACGATGGTGAACAACAGGGCCTCCTGACATCATAAACATCAAAAGAGAAAAGAGATATTCAAAGTCATTGCAAACCCATTATAATTTCAGTCACAACAGACCATTAAAGACTGAGAAAATATTCTTTTAATAATCAACTTAAAACCAAGTTTAGTTCAGAAATTCAAATTAAACGCATGAGATAGTGTCTCCCATCTCGCTACAGGCTTCACCTCTTAGCCCTAGCTAAGAGGATTAGCCACACATGGATGGGCTAATTAAACAACAAAATAAAAATAAAAAGGAAAAGAAAAGAACAAGAAGGAAAGAGAGAGAAAACCCAGCCTAACACGCTGCCTCCCACGTTCCAGCCGTCCCTGTTACCTTCAGCTTTCTTCCCTTTCTTCTCACGTCTTGGCCGAAACTGATCCTCCTTTTCTGTTCCTTCACATGTGCCAGCTTCCTGACGTGCAGCAGCCCGAAACCGCCAGCCTCCCTCTGACGTGCAGCAGCAGCCAAAGACCGTTCCTCCTTTTCCTCCCCACGCTCAAAAACCAAAACCGAGCACCCGCGATTTCTCTCTAACCAAGCCTCTCTCTCCCGTTCACGCTCTAGCTCTATCTTTTTCTTTTTCCTCATATATAGCCAGGAGATCGGTGCGGAAGCCTCCTTTACGCAAAAGAAGACTCAGTGGAGTTTTCGCAGCTTCTTTCGCAACCGCGTGCGAAACAAGAACGTGACAATTTCTTAGAGTAAAACTCAGCAACGCAAGGCTCGTTGCATGATCTGATCCGGTCAGACTTCTTGGCATTGGTCGGTTGACCCCTGGGATAAGATTTCATGGTCCTGATCACATCAGAGAGTGGCCCGCTGATCACAGAATGACCAAGGTTCCCCAGTTTCACAAGGAGTCGGTTTCCCTTGTTAGCCTGTGCATGCTGTATCTTGCATGCATTCTCCAAAATTTACGGTTTTGAATTGAACTATACCCCAGACAAGGTAGACGGTCCGGATCAGACACTTGAGACCTTGATGGTGGCCCACCCGGCTCGTCTGCAAAAGCCGTTCGCGAACAGAGCTTCCAATTTACGCGCTGTGATGGCAGGGGGGTCCAAGATTGACGGTGATGGATGAATCCACGCCGACCATTAGATTTCCGTCGAAAAACCAGTAAGATTCGGCTGGTTTTATGTTAGATTCGGTGTGGCCCATGCGATCTTCGTTCCCACCGTCCATTCCTGCGTTTGAGTCTTCATGTACGTACGGTGTTTTCCTGGAGCAAAACTGCCACCTAGGTTTTGGCTAGTGGACCCGTGGGATTCCAATGGACGGTCCAGATCGGACCGTCGCATCATGATGGTGGCCCACAAGAACACGTCCGCAAGCTCTGTTTTGCATTCGCAGGTGAGAGAACTCGTTTTGTAGAAGGGATCGGTCAGCGAGCACGCTGACCGATTTCATGGGTTTGGTGCACGTCACACTCCCATGTACTGTGTACACATGCAACCTAAGGTGGGGCCCATCATGATGTTCATGCAAAATTCGCTCCATCCATCCGTTTCTCTATCTCATTTAAGGGGTTGAAACCAAAATTGAAGTATATCCAGCTATCAGGTGGGCCCCACTTGAGGTTTTAAGGGGCTGATCTATCCGTTGGGCCACTTCCATAGCGATCCAATGGCTGATTTTTGATTTGTACGGCTTATTTAAGGTCTTCAGTCCATATATAAAGTTTGGAGCCAATCGGACAGTGGGAACCCCATAATCCTGCATTCTGGATGTCTTTCAGGCCTGTTTAAGCTTCGGTTTCTCGATTTTTTCGGGTCCCTGATGTGTAATTCTGTTGATCTTGGGTCTCTGGAGTCCGTCCCATGCTTTGGTGTCATTAGAGCGTTAAGTCCATGCTTTAAGCACCCTTTTCGGTCCAGGCTTGTACATACACTCTGCATTACAAACACGATTAATCAGGCTATTAAGCGGTATCATGCGTGTAAATCTATGCAACAACTGGGTCTGATATGCAATATTTGACCCTCAACACTTATCTTTTCTCTGGCCTAGGACCGCCCCAAGAGCATAATCAGAAGCGTCGCACATAAGCTCAAAAGGAAGGCTCTAGTCGGGTGGCTGCATGATCGGTGCAGTGGTTAACGTGCCCTTAAGCTTGGTGAAAGCTTCTTGGCATTGCTCAGTCCACTCGTACGGAATATCCTTTTGAAAAAGATTACATAAAGGACGAGAGAGGAGACTAAAGTCCTTTATGAATCGCCTATAAAATCCTGCGTGTCCTAAGAAGGATCGCACGTCTCTGATGTTCTTGGGTGGAGGTAGGTTAGAGATAAGATCGATTTTTGCCTTATCTACCTCGATTCCCTTGGACGAGATGATATGCCCAAGGACAATTCCCTTCTGAACCATGAAATGGCACTTCTCCCAATTAAGTACCAAGTTCTTTTCTTCACATCTTTTCAACACACATTTAAGACTTTCCAAGCACGTGCTGAAAGATGGACCGTAAACAGAGAAATCGTACATGAAGACCTCTAGATATTGCCCCACCATATCGGAAAAGATACTAAGCATACATCGCTGAAAGGTGGCAGGGGCATTACATAGTCCGAATGGCATCCTTCGGTAGGCAAAGGTGTCGTAGGGACATGTAAATGTGGTCTTTTCCTGGTCTTCAGGGGCTATCTCTATCTGGTTGTAGCCCGAATACCCGTCAAGGAAACTGTAATAGGAATGACCAGCTAACCTTTTCAGGATCTGATCAATGAATGGTAAAGGAAAGTGGTCTTTCCTCGTGACGGTATTCAACTTCCTATAGTCAATGCACATTCTCCAACCAGTAGTGACTCTAGTTGGCACGAGTTCATTATTAGCATTGGCTACGATGGTGATTCCGGACTTCTTAGGGACCACTTGAGTTGGACTCACCCATTGACTATCAGATATAGGGTATATAATACCCACGTCCAATAGTTTAAGAACCTCGGCCTTAACCACTTCTTTCATGTTTGGATTTAGTCTACGTTGTGGTTGCCGAGCGGTTTTTGCATTATCCTCAAGGTATATGCGGTGAGTACAAATCGAGGGATCGATTCCCTTGAGGTCCACTATCATCCATCCCAGGGCTCCTTTATGCTCAATTAGAGTAGATATGAGCATACTCTCCTGTTCTTTCTCCAGGTGGGCAGAGATCACCACCGGGTATGTCTCATCTTGACCTAAATAGGCATATTTCAAATCAGAGGGCAAAGGTTTTAGGTCAAGCTTCGGCGGCTTGAGGTTAGACGGTAGATGCACTACATCGGTTTGTGGCAATTCTTCAAATTGTGGCCTCCACCAGTTAACTTCAAGTACCGGTGCAGTATCAAGCAAGGCGCACGTCTCCCTAATCATGTCATCATCAAAATCATGGGAGTGGGCCAGGCACGTCTCTAGATGGTCGGAGGACAAGGTCAGAGGTGTCGTATCTTCCACGAAAGAGTCAATCATGTTAATGTCGTGGAAATCGTCATCCTCCTCTAAGTTTCTGCCGTTATTGAAAAAGATGTTTGACTCCAATGTCATATTCCCAAAAGACATAGTCATGACACCATTCCTGCAATTGATAATTGCATTTGAAGTGGCAAGGAATGGGCGGCCAAGAATGACGGGGATCTGAGTGCTTATGTTATTGATGGGTTCGGTGTCCAGGATGATAAAATCTACAGGGTAGTAAAATTTATCAACTTGGACCAACACATCCTCGATTATCCCTCTTGGTACACGAACAGAGCGATCAGCAAGTTGTAGTGTGGTTAGGGTGGGTTTTAATTCACCCAAACCTAACTGTTTGTATACCGAGTAGGGAATCAGATTGACGCTCGCTCCTAAGTCAAGAAGTGCGTGATCAATTCGATGGTTCTCGATTACACATGATATGGTTGGGCTACCGGGATCCTTGAATTTCTGCGGCGCGTCTTGCTTCAGGATAGCACTCACTTTCTCAGTCAAGAAATTTTTCTTTTGAATATTTTGTCGTCTTTTGGTTGTGCATAAGTCTTTCAGAAATTTGGCATATGAAGGTATCTGTTTCACAACATCAAGTAGAGGAATGTTGACTTCACTTGTTTCAACACTTCTAGGATATCCTGAGAGTTAGAGAGAAGTTTTGGTGAAATCAACCGTTGGGGGAACGGAGCAACTAGCTTCTCTAGAAGTTTCGGTTCTAATATTTGTGGGGCATCACTGGATCCATCATTGTTGTCCTCTTCTGGTTCTTGAGGCTTTTCGGGCCTAACCGGAAGAGTTTTATCAATGATCTTTCCACTCCTAAGAGTGGTGATGGATTTAGCATGCCCCATCTGATTTGAAGAGCTAGGATCATTGATCTCGTACTGCGGTTTAGGATTGGGGAGAGGTTGTGCAGGAAGCATCCCCTTTTCTATAACCGTCATACGAGAGTCTATCTTTTGCATAAAATCTGTAATTCCCCGCATTGCCTGAGCCAGCTCTTGTATGAAATTTTGAACCGGTTCCTCTTGAGGTTTCACTTGATTTGGATTTTGATTGAAGAAACCTGGAGGAGTAGCCGTTTGTCCATTCCTCCAACTAAAGTTTGGATGATTTTTCCAACCAGGATTGTATGTATTAGAGTTAGGTTCAGTAAAAGGTCTTTGATAGTTGTTTACGGCATTAGCTTGTTCATTCAACACTCCTCGAAAGGCGGGTATTGTAGGACAATTTTCAGTTGTATGAATGTTGCAATCACAGATGCCGCAAACAATTTCATTAACCTTATCCTTCTTTCCTTCCATGGCCTCAACTTTCCTTATGAGCGTAGTCACTTTACACTTGAGATCATCCTCTTCTTTCAAGAGATATAATCCACCTTTCTCCTTTAATTGAGTTGGCCTAAACATGGTGTTCGACTTTGGGTAATAGTCCCATGATTGTATTTTTTCAGCAAGACTATCGAGGTAATCCCATACCTCATCAACATCTTTATTAATGAACTCTCCATTACACATTGTCTCGACCATTTGGCGCATGGAAGATGTCAGTCCATCATAGAAAAAATTTGTAATGCGTCACGTTTCAAATCCGTGTTGTGGGCAAGAACTGACCAAATCTTTAAACCTTTCCCAACATTGGAAAAATGTTTCATCTTCCTTTTGGGCAAAGTTCATGATTGCTTTTCTGAGGGTAATCGTTTTATGATGTGGGAAGAATTTTTTTATGAATTCCCTCTGCATGTCGTTCCATGTGCCAATGGATCTAGGACGCAATGAATGTAACCACGTCTTAGCTTTCTCTTTTAAGGAAAAAGGAAAGAGTTTTAGCCTAATTGTATCCTTAGATACATTAGGAAAACATAATGTAGCTATAATCTCATCGAACTCTTTCAAATGTAAATATGGACTTTCTGATTCAAGTCCATGGAATTTGGGAAGGAGTTGGATAACTCCTGGCTTGATGTCCATTTGTCCTGTGTTTTCAGGGAAAATCATGCATGAGGGCGTACTCACTCCCGCTGGTTGTAGATAATCTCGTAAAGTACGAGGCGGGGGTGCCTGTTGCACCTCATTTTCATCTTGGGTATCCTCCACCCTGGGTGGAAGTAGAGGAGGTTGGTCTTCAGCCATAACTTCAGTTAACTCAGGGGATTTCGAGCGGTGTCTAGTCCTGCGATGGATAGTCAACCCCTCAACCAATCCTCCTTCAGTCAAGAGACGTCGAGTGTTGTCACAGACCCACTTGGGCATGAAACACTCGCAGCCCTCAATCAAATTTAAAGCCTAGTCCTAAGAAAGGAAAAGAAAATCTAAAAAGAAAAAAAGGGAGAGTTGGAAAGAAATTACCAAATTGGAGTCCTAAGTTAAAACCTGCAAAATAAAACAAAATAAGTTAGATTTTAAAAAGAGAAGAACGATCCTTTAAAAGAAAAATAGCAGTAAATTAATTTCTAAAAGAAGGAATTCCTAAAAGAAAGTGGAAATTTCTAAAATAAATTAGGAAAGACCTAAACTAGAAAGTAAATTATTAAAAGAGAACTGAAAAATAGAAAGTAGGGAAGGAGCTTACCGAATTAGAAATTTCTATCTTAAAGGCCTACAAAATAGGAAGGTTAGTTTCTAAACAAAAATTTTAAAAATAAATTAGGAAACAAATTAGATTCTAAGAGAGTTAGAATTAGAAAGTTACTAGAGAACAAGAATAGAAGGTTAATCTCTAAAAAGGGAAATAACTAACCTAGTTTCTAAAAACAAAAGAGGAAAGTTTCTAAAAATAAACTATTTCCTACAAATAGAGAAATATTAGAGTTAGAAAATTTCTAAGATTTAAACCTTAATTCTAAAAACAGAAAAAGTAGAGAAATTAGGAAGGAATTACCAATTTAAGAACTTATGTCAGGATCCTACAAAACAGGAAAACAGGTTAAGTTTTAAAAACAATAGAATAAAACAAAATAAAAACTTTTATCCTAAAGTAAGTAAAATCTTAATCCTAACCTAATTCTAAAACTAATTAATTTCAGAAAAACGTAGCCGTCAGTGTAACATCCCGTAATTTTCAGTACTCGAGTGTTACTATTATAATCTAGGTTAGCGTATTTGTATGAAGATACAAATAACGTACACTGTTCGCCATCATTTGATAAGTCACAACTCATTACTTAGTGTCAATAGTCAGAATGCCAATATCTCATATCCCACCGTTGATTTAAATAAATTGGTAACTAAATGTTAAAATCCCATGCATTTTGGCCCACTTAGAAGCCCGAATAATTTAATCCTTATAATCAAATACTTATAGAAGACTGAATAAATAAATAAATGGCTCTAATTGGGCTGTTATCCACATGAACAAATTAGAAATGTACATATATTTGTATATATATAAATCTAAAAACAAATAAATAATTTATCGTAGAAAAAAAAAAAAAAAAAAAAAACATGAAGAACATCTCCAAAGAAAGAACCATGAGAATTAAATACGAATAATTGATAATATAAATATAATAAATTAAAATGAAATATGAAATATTCCAAAAATGTTATTTAATGTTATAAATATATATTAGACCATTTAATTCATAATCTGACAATTAAAATCTAGTTAAATGGTTCCGTAGACCCATTTTAGCCGTTGACATTCAATTTCAGAACAATCCGACCATTAGATCGACGAGAATCCACCGTTGAGGGAAAACATCGTGCCCATCTGACCAGTGGAACGCGCCATAAGGACAAAGGAAGTCCCCGAATGTAATAATACAGCACACCTGGGCCGTGGCTCCACCCCAAACCTAGGTAGGACCTTTAAGATTGAACCCCAAGACAATTGATCGGAGCAGATCAGACACCGGAGCCGTGATGTGCCCCAAAGATAGGTGCACGTGCACCCAAGCTCTAATGCACGATGTACATTGAACAACTCCCTGCGGTCAAATAATGTTTGACCGAACTCAAATCCAATTTCTTAAAGCACATCTCCCGCCAAACGTACGATTTAAAAATAAGTATCTTTGAGCTTCAAAGTGGACCACCATGGCCAGTTTCTGGGTAATCCAAACCGTTCATTTTGTTGGTGGGATCCACCCCAACAAAACCATATTAGGATAAGGGCCTCTGCAGAGGAACGAAGGAAATAGCTTTGAGCCGTCCATTTTTAGCAAACACAGCTGGGTCTTTAAAGGGCGGACGGATTGCTGGCGTGAAGGGCAAGGCGGCGTCGGTTTACCCAAGGAATCACTGACGTGCACCGCCAGCCAAAGAGAATTCTCTCTCTCGAGCCATACACTCCCTGACATAGATAAAAAGTGGAAACAGAGCTTTCCATTTATAGAAAGCGGCGTCTGGCACCGGCGGCCGTCGATTGGGGATGGGCAGAACCAATCCCAGCCTTTGGATCTCCATCTCCTTGCCTATAAAGGGAGACGTTAGTGCCCTCAAAATCCACATCCAAGGAAGGATGAAAGAAAGAGAGGAGAGAAAACTGAGAGAGGGAGGAAACAGAGAAGAAAATTGAGCGTACGGTGAGCTCGGCTCGCACTGCCCCCACTCAGTCCGTGAGAACGGACCGAGCCGAGTCAGTGTAAGTTTGCAGCCACACCACTTGAGGGGTGAAAGAGAAAGGAAAGTGAGAGAAAAGAGAGGAAGAAGGTGAGGGTGGTGGCTGTGTGCGTGACAACCCAAGTTCGGGTCGGACCTAACTGCACCAGGTAAAACTTCTTTCTCTAGGAACTCTAAAACAAACTGGGACTAAAGCTCCACCACGCCTCTCCCACACCCGAAACAAACCCCCAAACAAAGCCTTGTTCATAACTGAAAAACACCCTGCAGCTAGAACCACACGCCGGACCAAGAACAGGCCCTGTTTTGGTGTCGATGGTGGCCTGCGTTCAGGCACTGTTTCGGGGCCGAAACTGGCCCAAGTATGGCCCTGTTTTTAGGCCAAGCAGTGACGTATAAATGGCATCAGGAAGTTGTTAAGACTGAGTTCTAGGACAGCCTAAAAATCGGGCTTTGTTGAGCTGCTGCACACCTCAGGAAAAATAAAATAAAATAAAATCGGACGGAGAAGCGGCCATTTTTCGACATGAAAACGGCCCTGATCGGACCATTCTTTGGCTGAGAGAAGTGGCAATCACCATGCCACCATTTGGGCATTGACATGAGTGTGAAACGGCCAGGAAAAGAGCCGTGGTTGAGCTGAAAATCAGAGCCGGGAATGATTTCCAAAACGGCTGAAGCAGGGACCGTTTTCACGATAGGTAGGGTGCTGTACATGTTGCAAAGCAAGGAAGAAGTGCCTGTGGGCTACACCAAATACACCTGGGCCTTGCCAAATGCAGGTGGGCCTCACCCAAAACAGATGGGCTGCCTTGGTTTTAGGCCCTGCACAAATGCAGGCGGGCATGCGCACAGTATTAGCAGGTGGACTCCACCGTACCACAGTTGGTGGGCCACATATATGGCCCCACCTTGATGAGGCAGCTTGTCCAGGCCGTCCGTCCATTTTCCCAGGCCTTGGATGTCCTACTTTAAAGAAGAAATATATATATATATATATATATATATAATAGTGTATTGAAATATAGAAGCATGCATCTTTACGTGCATGTGGATACCGCATAATATAATATACTATATTGCATACAGCACCACTGTTGAATGCATCCTTCCATGCAAATGTGATGCATGAGGACTGCATACAGGCCGTCCATCAGAGGTTTTCTACGGGCCGGATCTGAGAAGTTCATCCAAACCTTCCATTCTCAGCTCACCGTTGCGATAGTATGGAGTCCCCTCCATTTCATGTAGTAAAGTATTACACGTGGGCCCCACACCCATGTGGAACCCATGATAATATAATATTCAGATTTATATCAGGTACATATGAGTTATAACGTTTAGATAGGTATCAGAGGCATGCAACGTTATATAAGGCTGGAATATACATCAGATGCATGTAATATATGATATTCATGTACATGTGCATGTGGCATTAATATGATAATTACATGTATAATGGGCACATGTGGTGGGCCCAACTAAAAAAAGCTGGTGGCCTACACTGCTGGCGGGCCACACCATCAAGCCACAGTGGGCCGCACAATGCCCAAACGTCCATCTAAAAACGATGTGCCCAGGACCGTCCATCAAAAGACGTTCTGAGCTGGGCTGCCCTACACGTTCAAAAAATAATAATAATAATAATAATAATAATAATAAATGTATATATATCTAAATGCATATGATGAAAATAAAAAAATAATGTGATATAATAAATAATTAGGAGGTATTGTATAGCACATGTGTTGTGGTAGGGACCACTTACACATAAACTCACCCAGCCGTCCATCTGTTTTCTTCTGGATGGTGGATTTCACTGATTAACTGACATCAGTAAGATGGATGACATCTTAAGGTATGTAATACCTCTTAACTGTCCAGACTGCAGGCCCCATTTGTCATGGGCGTATGGTGCATCCACACCATCCAAGAGCCTAGTCATATCCCTGGTGGGTCATGCCCATGAGGTATATGTGGTATCTCAACCGTCCAGGTAGGATAAACGGTAAGGCAGGGGAGCGCTGCTATGTATGTATGCACAAACGTCCATCCTTCGACTGTGGTGCGTGGGCCACCACGTCGCACGTACCTTATCCACGACACCCAGTCCAGCTAGAAGTGGAGCCCATTTACATAGGACCCACCCTAATGTGTATATTATACATCCACTCCGTCCTTCAAGAACCATGGATCCCTGGCCGTCCATCAATGGACGTAGCTAGATCATCCATCTATGGACATCCAGCGCCAGATGTGAACACCCAAATCCATAGCCCCACTAGTAGGCTGTGTGGAGAATCTCACTTCAACACTTGAGGTTTTGAAGGCTAACATGGAATGTGTGTACTATCAGGGGTAGCGTCCAGTGCCATCTAAACCATCCGTTAGATACACCCCATGATTGGTCAGAGATGGCCGAGATATCAAACTACCTTCTAAAACTCTACGTGCCATACATGTGGACTCCACCCTACTATACATGATTCATCTAAACTGCCACCTCGTGATGTGTTGCATATCTGCACCATCCACGGGACTTCACTGTGATATATCTGTTAATACCTGACAAATGTAAATTATAACTCTAGGAGACTCCCTGAGTAACCCCGGACCAAAACAAGGCTCAGACCAAGTTCGAAAACACTACCATACAGGTGATGATTCTTCCCCTTGGGCTTTCCATTTTCCCATTAGTTTAAGTTATAGTTATTTCCATTTCATAATCACATGTGTTAATTGTTGGAATTAAATTGCTATATTACATGCTTAATGTTTATCCTGCATATTTATTCATTCTGTGAAATATTTGTGGATTGCTTGTGGAACTTAAATTGGTACACCAATGGGAAACCCCCACCTATATGTGTACACCCATACTTGGGATGTAACCCGACTGGTTGTGATAGTAATGGACCTTCGGCTTAGTGGTTATTGAATGTTGGTTTAAATTAATCACTGATGTGGGCCTACCATCCAGGGTTGTTGTGTCCAATGATTTTTCAGGGATGGTCTTTTATTGCATGGTTTTGATACTCGCCCTATGTGGCTTATTTTGGTATTTGCCTTATGTGGTTTATTTTGGTATTGCCCTATGAGGCTCTGTTATGGTATTTTTCATATATGGGTTCGATGTTTTATATCATGTAACCATGCGATGGTAAGCCCCATATAC
Source organism: Magnolia sinica (assembly GCF_029962835.1). Taxonomy (NCBI): domain Eukaryota; kingdom Viridiplantae; phylum Streptophyta; class Magnoliopsida; order Magnoliales; family Magnoliaceae; genus Magnolia; species Magnolia sinica. The sequence goes on from NC_080579.1 coordinate 93,361,121, forward strand.
TGAATATGATTGGCCACTGGTCGATTGAGTTCCATTAAACATCCTAAGGTGGTAGCCTCATGAGCCGGGGATGGTGGTAATGGGACACTATGCCCGACCGTCGGCCTTCGGTGACGAGCTCCCGTAGTGACCTTGAGCTTACCTAAATTGGCTGATTGTAAATTGGACTAATAACGGTTTGGCTAATCATGCATTCATAGCATGTTGGCGATGACGGTGGCTAATTCTGATTCTGTAGCACGTGCCCTTAGGATCTTCGGGTATCGTTTCGCTAGCTCCCGGACCACCGACTATCGACCCCTGTCCGACTGATGATTTTCCCAAGTCGATGATTTGCATGGGTGACGAGCCCAAGTCCTGCTGGAATCCCCAGGCCGATGTGCATACATGCATCCATGCATTTAAAAAGATTACATCATGTATTGTTTTGATGGCCTTGTTGTTTTATAACTATGCTTACCTAATGCGGCGGTGTGTAATCTTGAGGGGAATTCACACTGAGCTGGCCACTCATCCATCAAATATACAACCGTACAGGTAGTGCAGGTGGCCCCGTATATTGGTGAGGAGCAGGCTATGGTTGACAAGGGTGCATGATTCTATTTGCTAAGGGTTGCTACATGATTTTACAATTCAAGGTTGTTGCAATTTACCTTGTTTCACATGTAATATTATGTCAATTTTGTATTTGTAAGAATGGGGACATTGGTTTGTATAAGTCATTATGAGCAACCACTTGTATATTCTAAATGAAAGTTTAAACTTCCCTTTTAGCTTACTTGTCCATTCTACGCTCATCTGCTTACTCTGATAAGGAGAAAAAAAAATATACGTGAATTTGACCATCCTTTAAAGTTAACACTCGGGTTTTTGGGAAACGAGTCATATACTCGGGTCCTAAAAACACGGGGCGTTACAGTCAGTCCCCGGCAACGGCGCCAAAAACTTGTTCACTCCCCAAGTATAGGGTTGTGATGTAGTAATAAACTCGGTAAGACCGAGGTCGAATCCACAGGGACTGATACCTGTACGTTATCTAAAACCAAATAGAACTAGAACTAGACTAAGATGTGATCTAAACCAAATAGAATTTAAGGAATAATTGTGGAATAATTATCTAAAACTTAAGGAAATTCAGAGGAAGGAAACTAGGGATTCAGAGGATCCACTTGTAGAATCAGGGAGATCTTACGCCTGCTTCAAAAATCATGGAAATCAACTAGACTTTCTTTGATATAGTTTTCAAGAGATGACAGGTATATGAATTAGAATGGATTCCATCACCAACCATGCCCAGGAGACAGAGCAAACAACAGAATTAGACTAATAACCAACCAATTAACAATTCATGAAAGTTAGGAAGGATTCCACCATCCGACCATGCCTAGGAGACTATGGTGGACAACAGGGCTTCCTGACATCATAAACATCAAAAGGAGAAAGAAATACTCAAAACCATCGCAGATCCATTGTAATTTCAGTCACAACAAACCCTTAAAAATAACTGAAAGTATTCCTTTTAATTTAAACAGAAATCAACATCAGTCCATCTACACAATAGGCACAAGCTAAGTTTCTCCCATCAGACTACAAGCTTCACCTCTTAGCCCCAGCTAAGAGGTTTAGCCACACATGAATAGCCTGAACCTAAAACAGATACAAAGGAAAAGAAAAACGGAACAAAAAGAAAAGGAAAGAAAAAAAACACTTAGTCCTTTTTCTCCCACTCACGTTCCAGCAGTCCCCTCACGTTCCAGCCTTCAGATCTCCCTCCAACCAAGCTCAGCTCACGTGCCACTGTGCAGCAGCAAAGCCTCCCCGCTCCCTGTCTTCTCTGTTTCCCTTTCTCTCTCCGTTCCTTCACCTTTTCCTCCTCCAAGCTCCCTCTCTTTTCTTCCTTATATTAGAGAGGCGTCGCTGGATGGGTCGGTTGCAAGGAACCGACCGAGTTGGAGTCAGACGCGGAGTGCGTCATCTCCTTCCGCAGCACGCAGTCAGCCAGCTTGGAAACTGCCTTGTGTCGGCTCATCTTTTCGGCCAACAAAACCAATCTTAAGACATTCAGTCTTCTTGCCACGGTTCAGCACTTCCTTGGAGAGGTTTTGAATGGCTCAGATCGTCGAACCAATCCTCGCCAAATTCGCAAAACAGTCTGGAATTTTCAGTTTTTCCGGACGCAAAACAGGGAGCGTAGCTATTACGCTGTGACGATGGTGGGGTCCACTGTCTATTTCAAATGAGAGATCCAAGCCGTCCATTGAATTCCTCTCGGAACTTCAGTCAGGAAGGGTTGCTTTTACTTGGGTTTAGTGCGGTCCATCAAATCACATCTCTCCACCGTCTGCCTTCAGTTTTGACGATCAACAACCGGCCTCCGATGTTTCTTGAAATTCTGCCATCTAGGCGAGGATGATAGGGGGCAAGGGCTTTTGATGGACGGTCCGGATTGGACCTTTTATGCACGATGGTGGCCCACCAACTTCCGCAATCCGACCGTCTGCGTAACAGAGGGGACGGCTGTGGCCGTTTGTGAAGGAGTTCGAGTCCAGGATGGTTTGACCGTCCTGGAGTTTCCGTGCACGCCTGGTGCACCCACGCTATACATGTGCAATGCACATGTGGGTCCCATGCTGATGTATATGAGAGATCAGCTCCGTCCAACCTGGTTGCCATATAATTTAAATGGTTGACACCAAAATTGAAGTATTTCAAGATATCATGCGGGCCCCAGATTGATAAGTTGTGGGCTGATCTGTCCGTTGGGACATTTTCAAAAAGATCCAATGGCTGATTTTCGACGTGTACGGTTAATTTATGGTCTTCAGGCCATGTATGAAGTTTCGAACCAAGCGGATGGTGGAAACCTTGTGATCTTGCAATCTGGCTGACTTTCAGGCCACTTGAGCTTCAGTTTCTCAATTTTCTCGGACCCCTGGCGTGTAATTTCTTCGATTTTTGTCCCCTGGAGTCCGTCCCTTGCCCTTGGTAATGCCTGAGCTTTAAATCCATGCTTTTAACATCCTTTCTAGCCCATGCTCGTAAATATACTCTGCATCACAAATACGATTAAATCAGGTCATTAACCGGCATCATGCTTGTAAATCCAGGAAATAATTGGGGTCTAATATGCAGTATTTGACCCTCAACAGGTCCACATGATAGAGAGTCCACATCAAAGGTGAGCTCCACGTGATGGACAATTAATAATGGTGAGTCCCACATGATGGATGATCGACATCAAGGTGGGCCCCACATGATGGCCAGTCCACATCAAATGCTGACCATAATGATGAATGACCCATATCTAAGACAAGCCCGCATGATGGACGACCCACATCGGATGTGGGGTGCACATGATGGATGGCCCGCATCAAAGGTGGACTCCACATGATGAGCAGTGGATATTGAACGTGGACACCGCATGATGGATGACCGACATCAAATAGGGGCACTACATAATTAATGAACATGCACATTAGAGGTTAACCCTTAATGATGAATAACCCACATCCAATGTGGGCCCCACATGATGGAAAGTCCACATCAAAGGTGAGGCCCACACAATAAATGGTCCACATCAAAGGTTGACCCCACATGATGGACGGTGGATGTGAGGAGGACGAATTATGATACTGGAAATCAAACATGTTTTTTTTTTTTTTGGCTTCTAAGTACGTTGTTTGCCAAATATATTTATTTGCTGAATAAGTAGAAACAAAGATAAGCTACTTACGATATAAGCTACTTACGGTCCAAATGATCTCCTTGGATTTTTCACACAAAGCAAGTGCATAACCACTTTATCAGTTAATTCTCCAAAAACCAACTTGATTAGTTTTTAACAAGTGGGCATTTTGAAGGTTTAGCTCAAAATGACATTTTGGCATCAAACACGTTTTTTTTAGGGTGCATCCAAACAGGACCTTAGTTTAGAGCAGCTTCAAAATGGGGTTTGGATCTAAATTCGACCCATAATTGGATGCATGTAGAAGACATAGTTTTTAATTTGTAAAAGTAAATAATTAAATAAAATATGTAGTAACCGTACATTTGAGTTTCCTGCTTGCTAACAGGGTTCACAGCCTAAATCCGACCTCAGGTGTCAACAGTTCCAGTCCTCAGGTACGGCAAGTCAATGATGGATATACAAACAAGATAACTTATATGTTGTTCTATATCTCCATGAATATAATAACAGTGGCTTGCATTGTCTCATTTGATATACATGCCGAAGTTTATAACATTCAAGATTATGTAGAGTTATACATGAAAGATTTTTTTTTGGCTCTTTTTGTTTGATTTTTCACTTAGGTGACTTGCGACTCTCACCTGAATCCAAACAAGTCGAGTGGTTAAGTCACGAAGTCAAAAATACCATGACCCATGTCGCGACAAGCCTAATAGGTTTGAGGTAATATTCAAGGGAAGTCAAAAAAACCATGACCCATGTCGAGACAAACCTAAGAGGGTTAGAGGTAATATTCAACGCTGGATCTTATCTGATTTGGTTATTCATCTCTTGCCTATGCTTGACATGCATGGCGAGTAGGTGGATTCTTTTACACGCTCGCGTGCCCATTAAATCTCACTTAGTTGCTAGAGTAACTAGTATTATGTATTATTCTCCATTGCATATAACATGAGTAGCTTTTGGCTAATTTTAACCTTACAATTAGTTAAAAGAAGATCATAAACTTTTGATTTTAAAATGCAAAAGGATGCATTTGCCCCTTAAATAGAGGCTATTTTTATCCTTTCAATTCTTTTTTTGTGAGTAGTCTCATCTCATATCTCATCCTCTTCTCATGAGGCCCCTAAAGATATGTATTATTAAGGAGCAAATGCAACAAAAGATTACATATGATTCATTGTGATGACTATACGACATCCAATCCATGCAATTACTGTACTGACTCATGTGAAAATATTAACTCAAAAGGAAAGTAGATCCAAGACTCAAGTGTGCCACAACATTATAAAAAAGTAGGAATAGGTCACGCATCGCTAAAACTATTGAACGTCTTTTCACTTTCTCTCTTTGCATGTAACCCACACTTTTTCTTCTGCATCTCTTTCTATTTTTCTCTTCCCTCCGCACTCTTCATGTGCATCGCAAGCTGCATTATCTTATCATACATGATACTACTACTAAAATTAACCAAGTAAAAGTTAAACCCTAACCCAACTCAACCTACTCAATTTTTTGTTGGGTCTAAAAATAATAGACCATATATATGAGAGGTTTCTCCATGCCAGAAAAAAAAATAAAAAAGGTTCGATTTTCTGTCCACTAGATTCTCATTTTTGGTTGGGATCCAATTTCTCGTGCACTTTGGGTTGCACCCAATTTCGAACATCGAAAGCCGAAAACTAGATTTCTTGGCCTAAATCGGAAAGCTTTTGGCTGCTGGTTTTGAATATATTAACCCAGACAGGCCATTTTAGCAGTATTCCTTCTACTCTTTATTTGTATTCTCTTCTAGACTTTTAGTAGGGTGAGCAATAAAGACCCACCACTAAAAGAGTGGGCCTTTATTATTGTTATGGGTCCTAACCATGGTTAAATGACTAGGTGACTTGGACTGACTCAGTACTGAGTCGAGTGGGGACTCACCCTAATTGAGGGTGAATTGCGACTCAGTCGGGGTGACTCGTCTAGGTGCTTATGGTGCCAAACCATGTCCGATCGACTAAGACAACTTGGTCTTAGCTAGTTGTAACGAGCCAGGTCTACCGGCTTAGGCACCCAAGCCAGCCCAAAAAAAGTTAGCCCGGCCTAGCCCATTAGCATTGGGCTTTTGATTTCTTCATCAGTGGGCCCATTAACTTTATAAGTGGGCTTTTTTTGGGCTCTCATCGAGTTTTATTCGATATTTGCAAAAGTTGGCGTGTTTGGGCAGGGAGAATGAGTTTATATGCATTATTAATGGCTGGATTTTTTAAGACTATGGCCCACTCAAATGTCCAGTGGGCTCGAAATTTCAGCAGATTGGGTTTTCTGTTGGGCTCGGTTTGAAGAACGGTTCAGATTTTCAAACAAGTAACACATGTGAACACGTGCCTGAGATTTAGAATGAAAAACAGGTGGCATCCAAACGTTACTTAGGTCTAAGCCTGACCTGTTTTTAATCGGGCTTAAAATCCAGACGGGCCTCTATTAAAGGCCCAAACCCCTGGGGCCCACATGCTGAGAGATCCCATGATCGGAACTGTCCATGTTTTGGGCTCTATAAGTTATGCTGAACTGATGGTTGTGACCGTAGATGAATTTAGAACAATGGAAAGTAAAATTTGAACGGCGTAGATTCAACTCTAAAAATCATCGGTTAGGATCATTGCTGAAGCTTGATGATGGGATTGTATCTTATTTTGAAGGTAGCGATGACAATATGGACGGTTCAAATCATCATTTCAGCGTGTGGGTCCCAGTAGCTGGCAACACACTGTATCCCGACTCCAGAGTCCAGACAGGAGCCACTCATTATTTATTGGCTAACAGAGAAGCATCCATCACGACCGTACACGCGCTATATAATTCCATGATCACGTCATACATGAGTGGGCCCCACCATGGATGGCAAAGGTCAAAAGGATGCATTTATTAAATATGCAATCTGATTGGAACCTTCATATCTACGGTTAGAATGAAAAGGTCAACGTGTTCATACCTAGCTCTTAAGATTTCAACGGATACAATACAGCTGGTCACTCGATCCGGCTGGATACCACGAGTCCAACTCGCGACTTGACTCAGTGCCAAACGCGTCGATCTGAGTGACCGAATCTTCTAACCATGGTCCATACTCGACGGACTGGAATCCTCTACAGCTGATGGCTGTAGGAAGCGCGTGCAAAATCAAAGCTCTGTGGAGCCCCCGTGATTATTTTTTTTGTTCCATCTAATCCGTCCAGAAGCTCTGATATATCATGTTAACCGTACATAATAAATTGCAGTTAGATCCAGTACTCATGACGGCTATTCGATGGAAAATCACACTTAAAACCTCTAAATTTATGTGGCATGGCCCATCTGAGTTTTCAATTAGTCTAATATTTGTGTTTATACTGGTGGGTCTCAACTGATGGACGGGTTGGATGCAATATAAGCAACACAGTACGCCCCAGGAAGGTTTCTACAATAGGCATCCCCATTGCCACTGTTCCCTATGGTGTGGCCCACTTAAATTTTGGACCGTCCTAATTATTTGTCTTATCCACGCCGTCCATCTGTTTTTCCAGATCATTTTATAGAATTAGCCAAAATTTGAAGCATATCCAAAGCTCAATTGGACCACACCAGAGGAAACAGTGGGAATAATGACGTCCACCATTGAAACCTTCCTAAGGCCCACCTTGATGTTTATTTTCCATCCAATCTATTTAAAAGTTCATAGACCTGGATGAAGGGAAAACACAAATATCAGCTTGATCCAAAACTTCTATAGCCTCCAAGAAGTTTTCGACATTAGACATTCAATCCCCACTGTTTCCTGTAGTGTGGTCCACTTCACCATTTGAATATACTTAAATTTTGGTCTCACGCAATAAAATGATCTGAAAAAAAGGATGAACGGCGTGGATAAAATACATACATTACAGTGGGCCCCACAGAGTCTGGTCACCAGGGATACCCCTCACTGTTGTGTCACCACACAGTCCGCTTCCCATACACACCAGGCAAAAGGCCCATTTGTTGGATGATCAGGATCTTCCAGTTGGTGCATTCCACCAAATCGACCATGTGGATTACTGGACCAGTCAGCCAAATGTACGGTGGTGATGGATTTCAATCCCACATGGTCCACTGCGACCTACCGACCGGAAATGGCATCATTACCAAATTTGTCTCTCTTCCTGATTGATTTATTAATTATCAATTATCGATTGCTAATAATTTGTAGGGTGAGTAATTTGATACTCTGGCAGAGTACAACTCTTGATACGCAGGCACTCAGAAATTGCAAAAATGGCATTAACTAACTTATATAAATAGCTAAACCTAAAGTTTCAAAGTCAAAATCCCAAAATTAGATTGGTTTAACACTCATTCAAAGACACTTGTTCGTTGAAATAGGACCATTGGATATTTTTCATTTTCAACCGTCCGATGAATGCCCCTTGTTTTTTAAATTCATGATGGATGTAAACTAGGATCTATAAAAGTTTAATTCGAGTTACTTGATGACAAGTACGCATCTGAGTAAGCTAAAAATGCCTGCGTATCATCCATCACACTCCGCCCGAGTATCAGAGTTTTTCTCAATTTGAACAAAGTACATACAGATGCAGGTGTTCCAACAGTACGTGGATTGAAGCTACCTGGGCCCACCGAGATGTTTGTGAGAAATCCACTCCGTCCATCCGTTTATCCAGATCAAGTTACGTGGTGGACCCAAAAATGAGCTACATCTAAAACTCAAGTTAGACGCACGACAGGCAAAACTTCAATGGCTCCATGAATGTTTCAACGGTGGACGTTCAATCCTCACTTTTTCCTGTCGTGCGGACCACTTGAGTTTTTATCTGCCTCATTTTTTCTCCCTCGTTGTAACATGATCTGGAAAAACGATGGACGGAGTGGATTTCTCACAAACATCTCGGTGGGCCCAGGTAGCTTCTTGTCGCAGAAACCTCTGCGACAGGCTGTCGCAGGTAATCCGCGTCCCAACAAACGACCGTACGATTCGCTCTAGGATTCCATCCATGTGGGACCATCTTTAGTCCATCCAAACCGTTAGATGTGGTAACCGGTGGTGGATTTGAGATGGACCAAGATTCACAGAACATCCCAACCCTTTGATCATCGGATTATTTTCCATTAAGGACAGACCATCAAAGCATCCATCTCTAGTCCAGAAATCAAAGCGTTTAGATCTTCCAATTTGGAATTCTCTTGAAGAATCTTCCATCGACAGTGGGGCCCATCAAATGAACAGTTGGGATCACAAAACCATGTCCCACATATACGAAATAATCTCATTTGTCAGTCTTCCTTTCATTTTCTGCCTCCATAACACACAACAAAACATAAACTAATTACAGATTAATGAAGGATTAAGCTAAGTCAACTTACACAGTACCGACATTCACGTGCTTGCACGCTTGCATTTTTATATTAAAATAATTATAAATAAATAATTATAAATAAATAAATAAATATAAAGATGTAGGTGGTACCTGTAGGAGAGAAAATCCTATTTAGTTAATTTAATTTTTTTTCGAGATAGATGCATCATGCATCCAAACAGCCCAATATTGTAATCAAGGCAGGTGGTACGGTAGATCCAGGAGAACTGGAATACGATAAAACCATCTCCACCACTCACACGTGCCAAGATGATCTGCCAATCTGGACTGTCCATATAGTATCCTATGTTTTGAATTGCTGACCATTCACAATGTACACGGATTGGATGATCCTATACATCCGATTGGTGGGTTCCAAATCAACGGTAGAAAGTAGAAATGGGCAGCTGATAACCGTGGTTTTTGAATCATGGGGTATCCAAACTGTAATTTCTTGAAAGAGGCCACGTCACACTTCAAAGATTTGTAGGTTAAGATTAATCCACGTGTGGGGCCCACCATGGTGCATGCGTGACCCAATCCATCATGTTCTCCTCGAGACCCAAAAATCAGTCAGATATAAAATTCAGGTGGACCACACCACCAGGAACCGTAGGGATGGGGACAGGGACTACCATTTAAAACTTTCTAGATTGTGCAAGAGTCCCAACGTGTTCTTTTATATGGCATCCAATCCATCTAGAAGATGCGTCCCTCCAGGATGAATATACACACCAAAAATCAGGCTATTACAAAATCCATGTGGGCCACACCACAAATGATATTTAGAAGATTTTTGACATGGTGTGGCCCACCTGAGATTTTTATCAGACTGAGCTTTGGGCCACAAGGAGGACATGAGGGTTCACACGTGTCAGACGGAGCGGATTTTATGCACACATCACAGTGGTCCCCAGACATGTGTTGTAGGATAAGCCTATCCTTCAAGACTTTTGTAATGGATACCGCCTCTCCAAATTAAGCATGAGCTTAACTTGGTTAGGGGAGGAGAATTCATAAAAGGTGATTCACATGTGCCAGATCCAAGCCATTCATCACCTAATGGTTGGCTTGGATCTCACACACTCGCAGCACATCGGCACAGGCACCCCATTCTCCTCTTCTAGGGCCAGTGAAGTGTTTAAGGTGTGTTTGGATGCACCATACAAAAGAGTGGCATTTGCTAGCCTAATAAAGTGGAAATATTCAAAATGTAATTTCTTCAAATTGATAGATGTAGGATCCAATATAAGTTTTCAAGACTCGGCCGACTCAGAGTGACCCCAACTTTCTCTTTTGAAAGGTGGAGTCCGCGCCGATTAGACTCGACCAAGTCCAAGTTGACTTAGACCTAACGAGCCACATCTGTCTTATAGCTCGAACTTAAAAGAAATGTAATTGCAATTTGAAGGCTACTTCCTTATCATGAATACAAGGAAATATGATTAATTCTTTCATTTTCTATTGACCGAAATGAACGATCACGATTCAATTCACTTGTGATGATGAAAGCGGGCCATGCTGTTCGGCCATACGATTCCGTAGGCGTCTACTCGAAAGTCATCATTTTTTTTTCTCTCTTATTTTTAAATTAGGATTTGATTGACATTGGACACAGAGAATAAAACATTGGATATGATATGGGGAGTGGGCCATCCTTGCATTGACTTTGAAGTAAGTGGTTGGCTCAAAGTAACTCATGGTCCCACCAATAGGTTAACTGGCTAACACCCAAATGGGTCCAGTGGTTCGTGATGATGTGACCACCACAAAAATAAACAGTCCACACCATTTCCACCAATGATACTTTCTTTTCGGCTTCGTTTCGAGAAATATCTTGATTCGTGGTTTAATCACACCCACTTCTCATTGATTTCATTGGTTTATGGTGTCCAACCATAAATGGAACAACGAGTTCTTGCCAATAACAACTGCCGTTGAATAGAAACATTAAACTGAAAACCTAGGCAAAATGAGTCCACCTCGTTCTTATCTACGATGATGTGACCACCACACGAATGGACAGCCCACAGCCCACGCCATTTCCACTAATGATCCTTTTTCTTTTCTACTTCCTTTAAGGAAATGTCTTAATATGTGGTTTAATCACACCCCCTTTTCGCTGATTTCATTGGTTTGCTGTGTCCGGCTATAGATGGTTTGATGAGTTCTTGCAAATAACCACAGCCGTTGAATTGAAACATTAAACTGAAAGCCTAAACAAAATAAGTCCACCTCGCTTTTATCGGCGATGATGTGACCACCACACAAATGAACAGCCCACGCCATTTTCACTAATGATACCTTTTATTTTCTACTTCCTTCAAGGAAATATCCTAATATGTGATTTAATCACGCCCCCTTTTCGCTGATTTCATTGGTTTACGGTGTCTGACTGTAGATGGATCGATGAGTTCTTGCCAATAACCATAGCCATTGAATAAAAATATTAAACTGAAAGCATGGACAAAATGAATCCACCTCACTCTTGTTGGCAATGATGTGACCACCACACAAATGAACAGCCCACGCCATTTCCACCAATGATACTTTTTCATTTCTACTTCCCTTCGGTGAAATATATTAATATGTGGTTTAATCACACCCCCTTCTCATTGATTTCATTGGTCTGTTGTGTCCGGCCATAGATGAATCGATGAGTTCTTGTCAATAACCACCGCCGTTGAATAGAAACATTAAATTGAAAGCCTAGATATAATAAGCACTCATGAAAAAATGACCATACACAAATGATAAACTTATAAAAGATTCCTTGTTCAAATGGTAAATGATTTTATTTGAGATTTTATTAGAATTGATTTGGTGAAGTCTCCTCTTCCGTATATCTGGAGAAAAGGAATGATATGATAGGTTTGAGATTGATCCTTGATAATGTAATAGATTATGGCTTGTTTGATTTTTCCAATTACTATGTAAATACCTTCAAATGGGCTATTTTTAGTTCTCACCGCTATTTGGTTGGAGGAATTGTTGCCTCCAAACCTATGTGAATCCTAAGGGCCTGTTTGGATTCGCGTATAGGACTGTATTGTATTGTTATACAATACGGCAGATGTACAATGGCGGATGTGCAATGTATCGAGTGTCCTTTTCGTTTACGAACAGATTGTTTGGGAAGGACTGGCTTTGGACATGTAATCAGCGGATGTATGCATATTCACTGTTTGTTGAAGGATCGATCTGAAATGGACGGTTAAGCAGACCACATACAATACGAGGTCCGGACCTCGTCTTCACCACATACATCCACGCTCAGGACCTCGTATGGATCTCGACGGACGACGGGTGCTGAAAGACCTCCCATCTTCGCAGACGCCATCCTCTCTCTTCTCTCTCTCCCTCGCCTTCTCCCTCTATCTGTCTCTCTCTCAGTCTTTCTCTCTCTTCTTATACCTCTATCTTTCCATCAATCCTCCAAAAACCAAACCTTCCAAATCACGATTCCCTCAATTCACGATCCAATGCTTCGGAATTCAATGGCCTAGGGTTTTAAATAACCAGCAAAAGATCGTCAGATTCTGAAAACATCGGCAAAAGGGTAGGAATGAAAATCCAAGAATCGGCACGGATCTGAGACGACGCGAGAACGGAATTCTAATCAGCGTACCTGATATTATAAGGTCCAAAAAAATCAATAGTTGCACCTCTTCTTGTTTTGATTTTCCGTCGTTTCTGTAAAACTAAGGAAATGCGGTGTTCTCGTTAAAAAATGAGGGGGTTGTTTTCTTCTTGTTTTTCCTGATGGAAGAAAGCTCTTTTAAGTTCATATCGCTGCTATCCATTTCATATTTATACTCTGCCAGAGTGTAATGGAAGAAAACTCTTTTAAGCACGTAGCCGAAGGAAAGAGTTATCTGGTGGAAGAGGTGGTGCAGTGCAATGACTTCGCTGTACTGCCCGATGTCTTCGTAATGTACGTCCGAACCGTGTGTCCATGCTATTCTGGTTCTGCGCTGTATTTGCATGCCACGTACAGACGCGGATTTCAAATCCAATTCAAACGGCGTATATTGTATTTATTACTCATAAAATAATGCAGTACGTTAGGATCCGGCGATCCAAACATGCCCTAAGTGAGTTTTATGTGCTTCTATATGTAGAAAAACTATGGTACATTCATCAGTTTCATGAGCTCATCAGTTTCATGAGCACATGAAACAATGGTCATAACGGACGTCAACCACTAAAAGCTAAAACCTTCCTAGGGCCACACTAATGTTTATTTATCATCCAACCTCTTCGTAAGATCATACAGACATAGATTAAGGGAAAACATAAAAATTAGTTTAATCCAAAAATTTTGTGACCCCCGATGAGTTATCAATGGTAGGCATTCAATTCCCTTTGGTGTGGTTTACTTGAGCTTTGGATCTGCTTCATTTTGGGCTCATGCCTTAAAAAATGCAGGCATGGATATGACATATAATATCATGGAGGGCGCATAGTTTTTTTGCTAAAAATGTTTTCACACCTCTACTTTGCTCTGGACTTGTCAATGTCAGCTTTAGGTAAAAGCATAATTAAGATATATGTAATGATGGCCACTTTATAATATATTTATATTGTAATTTGAAAATCAAACCTGCGCTTAAGATATGTTTAGATGCCACCTCATTTTTCATTGAATATAGGAGACTTGCATTTATAGGCAAGTGATGGCTAGAGCTGCACACAAATCAAGTTAGCTCAGTTTACTCGCTCGACTTGACTTGGAAAAAGTCAGCTCAGAACTTGACTCGAACTTGACTCAGTTTGAATCGATTCGACTCAAATTAGGTTCATTTAATATAAATATTGTTAATGCATTGATTTATACACCCTATTTGTCAATCACGTGAGTCATTGTGTCATGTAGTCGGTTTAGCCTTTGAAAACTGAAGACCAAAGACAAGTGATGATGGAGCATCAAGGAGCAAAGAACAGGTAAACACGGTGTCTTAGTGATCATAATCATTGATCCAAAACAACCTAAATCTATATATGATTTTAAACTTAATGGGTAAACCTTTTATTGATCATTCTTGGATTGGCTTTAGAGGTTCTGTTTTGCTGAAAAAGCTACACAATTTCAGCAACCTTCGTTCTCACCAAACTCACCTTTGGTCCGATCGAAAACGGCCAAAACAGGACAGCATGTTAGGGTAGAATTTTGGGCAATTCAGTTACAAACGAGTGCCACCTTCAGTCTCACCGGAGACCACTTTCGGTGTAACCGAAAGTACCCAAACTATCCAACAACTTTCCTGACTAATCGGTTCAACAGAATCTCAATTCGGTGTGACCAAACATAATTCGATGCGACTGAACCTACATTCGATACGATCAAAGACTAGCCGTTATAGATCCGTTGGAGCATTTTTCTTATAAATCTAGCGATCAGATCTTTATAGAAATGATGGATTTTGACATTTTAAATACCATAGTGCATCTCGAGCTCTACCAAACCTCTTATGCTCTATCACAATGAAATTCATGCTCTCTTCATAGTGATTTTTCACTCAAATGAGCATTACAAGCTCCTCTACAAGAAGACCATGATCTCAAGCCCTCTCTAGAGTTTAGACAACAATTTTCTCTGCAAATCTTAGTATCTATTAACATCTAGAATGTCCATCAAGTAGAATCTCCTACGCTTTACAACTTCCCATTAGTTGTAAGAGATTCTAGTCAACCTCTCATCACCTTGGTCACCGCATCGAAGCATCACATGCGAGGTGTTTGATCTTGGAGCTGAAGCCTTGGCAAAACATCGGCATCATGATCGGGTGAGCCAAAAGGAGCTGATTAGAGCATGGGAGAGCATCAATTAAGCAACCCAAGAAGACGCTACAAAAAGGGTTCAATCCGACAAATACGTTGTCATGTGTAAGAGTTCACATACACTCTTTCCTTGTGTAAAATTTAGTGTAAGAGTTTGAATTACCAAACTCGACTAGGTTCTTGTGTAGGGCTTAAATCAAAGTCCTTATATGAACTATCGGACACAGGTGTGTACGTGTTAGTCTCAGATTGAGCCTCTGGTGGGAGTAAATGCAGGTCCTTGATTAGGACCGAAGTTAATTAGCCTATAGAAAACCAACTAAAGTCTCTTGTAGGAGCACGGCAAGAGTGTACGTCAGTAGGCTCTGGTGTAGGACCGAGGTTTGTGATAAGCCTATAAAAAATCACGTAAAATCTCTTGCAGGAGCTAGTTCTTATGTAGGATTATAAATATTATAAGTGAACTTAATTTAAAACCTCTAATAGTGAAATCCAGTACACTCATGAGTTGAGTGCGTCCGCCGAGAGTAGAATATAAAACCGAATCACTATACATGCATGTATTTGGGATTGTATTTGAGCACTTATTTAATTATGCTTATGTGATGAATATTTAATTTTATACACACACACACGTGATTAGATGAATGCTAGAAGTTAATATGTAACACATCCCACACACACATGTACACTATCATATTTATAAAATAATTACTTAATTACCACATTTTTTTGTAGTGTATGGGATTGGACCCTCTATTGGCTTGAAAGCCTTAGAGCTAATTGTTTTACTTAGTTTAATTTGCATATTAGTTTAAATAGACAATTATGTTTTAAAATGCATAATTTTTAATTAGTCCTAATCACCCTCATCTAAAACATAGTCACCATTTCTTAGTTCCGCAAAGCTTCCGCATATGGCCCATGGGCCCTCCACGAGCAATTTCAAATAATTTATAAATTTCAATTAGCCGCCAACAAATAATAAGAAGAAAAAATTTCAGATGGTCAATATTCAATCATAAAATGGCAAAAGATTTCGATATTCAGCACCACCAGATCTGGGAAAATTTTGGTGCACCGGAAATTCATGGTGTGTCCCGCCTATCAACAGTCTGGATCACTGGACCATCGGCCCCAGTTTTACAAACCTAAAATCTGAGCAAACTCATATATTATCTCAAGTCAGGGAGTTGAATACTACCACCTTGTTTGGAGGTTTCAAGAGTTCTAAAACTCGAAAACACAAACTCGAGCATCTGCGACAAGGACCGATCGAAATTTTCTTGAACCTTGAAAGCCAAGACTCCATATATTTTTTATACTTTTCAAAAATAGGGAGGAATTCTAATGCTACCAAACAACACCTTGAAGATTTGAAGTCTCAATACATGCTCTTTTGGTAGGGCTGTCGATGGGTATTGCCGGCCCAGTCAGCTTTCGGGCTTGGTCCACTTCAAACAAAGCTCAGGCTCAAATGTAGGCCTGGGGTAGAATCCTTTACCTAGAATTTAAGACCATTTATCAATCAGGCAGGCATCGAGCATCTATGAGCCCAACGGTCCAGCCCAAACCCAACCCAGACCGGACCATTTAAGGTTTCAAGGGCATTTTTGTCCATACCATTCAAGATTGGACATGCCTAATGAACAGCCTAGATATTGCACGAAAGACGATGGCTGGGCTCCGGTGCAGTCGGACCCAGGCCATGCGTAATCGTCACGGGGGGTGTTGAGCCTGTTCGTTTCGCCCATCCGGGCCGAGGCCAGAGTCGGGGGTGGGTTTTAGTTTGCTGGCCAGGCTTGGACAGACCTTGGCCGGGCTAACTAGGGCTGTTAACCTGGCCCCTGTACAGCCCTACTCTTTGGAAGGTGGACCACCTTTCCTTCTTTTCTTTTCTATTTTTACCTAGAAAGTGGAGTCAAGTACTATGGGGCATGACATCCAACTCGTCTAACAGATGCACACCAACATGATAGTCAGATGAACCAAAAATCAGCCCAATCCAATCACCAGGTGGACCACACCATAAAATAATTTAAAAATAAAAAATAAAAAATAAAAAAAACACTCAGATGGGCGGATTGGATGTCATACACACAGCACAGGCCCCACAATGCTCAACTCCACTTCCTAGTAAAGAAAAAAAAACGACAACATTTTGGGCTATAAAATCTTCTCGGTGTTGTTTGGGAAAATCAGAATTCTTGAGGAATTTTAAGGTAAAAGAACTCAGTAGAAATCATAAATATTTGTAGAGCCTTGTGAAATTGGGGTTAAGCAAACTGAATCTCGACAAAATCAAATTCTTTTCAACAGCTAATGAAATCCGGTATTCAAGCAGTACGATTTGAATTTCCAAACAGATTTCAGTTTGCAAACAGAGGGAGGTTTGCTCTCCCCACGGCAGTAGAATGTTGTACATTGCCTCTTTAATAGGCCTAACATGCACACCATATACAAAGCAAAAGTGCCAAGATGCCAAGCCTGTGGGACATCCAATCAGTTAATAAGGTGTATGAAGACATACATGCAAAAATCAGGATCGTTCATTTATCATGAGGCCCACCCTTATTATACCAAAAGAAAATGCAGCTTCATAAAATGCCAATGGTCCACATTCAGCATACACATGTGGCCGGCATGATCACTGAACCAGCCTGATTCTTGCATATGGGCCATTTTCATGGTAGGAGCCACCTTATGCACAGACCAAAGGTCCCACAAACTTGCCAGGTTAGCAGGTACGGTGCATATGTGGGCATGTGGATAGCGAACGTCCCTCATTTGTATGTTAGGGTATGTTTCTGAAAACATAAAAAGAAATCCATATGAATTCCGACAAATTCTGACAAGTGGGGGCCCATGCCTCCACATCAGATCTAGACATGTGCGCAGAAAATGAACTCTTCTTGTTTAAAGCCCCATTTTTTGATACAGTTGGTTGGAATGAAAATGGATTCATCTTCCAAAAAAAATGGCAATTGGACTTCAACTTTTTCTTCTTCTTTTGAATGGCAAATGGATTTCGAACTTTTCCATGCATGACAGTTTCAACGGTCGATTGGAACAAGATTTTCCTAAATTCTATATTATTATAATGATCCACCAGAGATTGGACTGCATACAACCTCCCTACCAATTGCACTTTGTAATCCTTTTTATTTCAAAAAATCAGTTAGGTTATGAACAAAGCAAAAGCAGTCGAAACTGAAGCTCTTCTTTTTTTTTCCCTAGACTTACCCAGGCTCCTGGAACACCCTCCTCATCTCTTGATCTTCATCCCTGGAACACCCTCTTCATGAACCCCTGCAATGAGCTCCCCATTCCAGCTCCAACAGCTTCTGCCAAATAAGTTGCCTGCACAAGTTCCATTATTGCATGAGGATTATATATCTATAGCCAACCCATCAGAAGTCACAGGAAACAATTACTCTCCTCCACATGCAGCCAGATGCGTGTGGAACATTCAAGCTGTGCAACAGGGTGGGCCCCAATGGGTAGATCTCTTCGCCCAAGAAAGTAGACTAGCCCACTCATCAGGCAGGCCATACATATGCAACAAAAAGTAGACCATTTAAAAACAATTGGCAATAGTCTGCATTCAGTGTACACAAGTTGCCTGCTTCATCAGTGGACCAGCTAGATTTTTGGGCCGAGCGGTCTGCATAACCGTAACTGATGCACAGCTTGCAGGTCCCAATCTTGGCACTTGTGCCCATATGTGGAGGGGTGCGTGCATGGATTGCCAACTCGTACAAGTCGAATCGGACATAGTCAAGTCTGATCTAGTTCAGTTCCACAAGTCACCACCCCCAAAACATTCCCAACTTGACCCAACTCAGACGAGTCACATCCCAACTCAGCCGAGTCCCAACTCAACTAAGGACTGGACGATTTGGTCCAAGTTGCCAAGTCTTCAATCTATCGGTGTGCCTACACTTGGAAAAACTCAGCTACATTCAAATAACATTGACATTACCTCTTGAATGGTTTTCTGGAGATCGAATGCGTCTTTGATCCGACGGTCCAAGAATGACCATGTATCACGGAATTCTGTCATGAATGACCCACCCACAAGCACGAAATTTAAGAACGGGTAGAAACTTCCCAGCATACCAACAAAATAAAGGCAGAAGAGAGAACGAACCTGGAGAATGATCAGTCACCATGTATACCTCAGACGTCGAGTATATTCCCCCAAGAACAGTACGTTTCACATACCAATCAATGTCGGAGGCATGGTCCCCGGCAGCATGCCAAATTTCATCAACCAGCATGGCCCGCTGTTTAAAGCTAGTAGTAATGTTTGGTGGTTGTGCCTGTCAACAAATACAAAGCAAAGCACAATCCGTACTTTGATTTTGAGAAATTGCACAGGATGGATTTTCATGGGGCGAGTGGGCTTTTATGAGATGCACAGCTTGCACATGTGCCATATGGATATGTTCAGGAGCCAAGCTGCCAATGGGATGGCCCAACATGTAGATTTCCTAATAAAAGGGCCACACATGTGCAATGAATTTGGACAGCTGATAACTTCTCTTTGAACATCTGCCAATACAAAATAATAATAAGAACTTTTGAATACCCATTTATTTTGTGCATCTGTGGCCCCATGTGATAAGCAGATTGGCCAGATTATTTGGCCATGGAATCTACACATGGAAGCCTCCTGATGGTAGCCTGGATCTCAACATGTATGATGTCTGCACAGTCCGAGTCATGAATCCCTGTTAATGGGGCTCTTTGATTTTCCATCGTGAGAAGAATATAAATCATTGCACCTGAATGCTGAGTGCCTGAGGCCACTTTGATATGTAAGGTGCCTGCATTTCTAAGCGAATGCGGATGAGCTTTGCGAGGCGTTTGCTGAGTATCAGGTTTGTCAGGTCCTCTTCCTCATCGATTCTATCGATCAATTTTTGCAGGCAGTCATCCATGAAATACTGAATGGATGGAAATAAAGGAAGATGTCAGTTTGGATCCATCTAAGCGTCTACACAAGTACAGTAACATCAAAATCTGCACTCCTCTCTGTTGTTGAATAAGTAGCATATATTGATTGATGCTACCACAGCAAGTGCATGGAGAAAAGGAAGATCAATGTCTTCTCCTAGTTGATAATCCTTGAATGCACAAGGACTAGACAAGAAATAAAAATTGATATTATTGAATGAAGTGAATGAATTGCTTGCAACATACCCAATGGCCTTACCTAATCAAAAGAGGCCGTAGACTCCTAATTTTATTTTATTTTTAGAATTAACGAATTTATTAGGAAACTAAGCCAAAGAGGCTGGAAAAGATACAAGCAAAACTACAAGCCCAGCAAGGCGAGAATAACACAGGTGTCAATATAATTGGAGCCTGAAGCCCAATCTAACAGCAAGGACTTTCCCGTACAGATAACCCCGCTGTCGACTCCTTGTTCTCAAAACATCGTCTGTTTCTCTCCCCCCATATGGCCCACAAAACTGCCATAACTGTTAACTGCCAGACCACTTTGCCTTCTTTCCAGAACCCACTTCCATGCCAAGACGCCAGAAAAGACGAAAAGGATGACGGCATGACCCAGCTCACATTAAGAGAAGAAAGAAACGCATCCCATATCTTCCTTGAAAAAGGGCAGTGGAGAAATAAACAATCCACAGATTCATCGTCCTGCATGCATAATAAGCAAACATTCAGGAGCACCTTTCCCCTTTTGCGTGAATTGTCCAATGTGAGGATCTTGTTTCTTTCCACCAACCATACAAAGGCAGCCCACCTTCGTCGGAGCACCATACCTCCAAAATCCATAGTTGTGGCAAGAGGGTGTTGTGGGTGAGAAGATATACATGTAAAAGAATCGAACCGAGAACCCATCTGAACCAAGACCTTTCCAAACCAGCGAATCTGTCTCCTCTTCGTCTGGCTTAGCATTCTTCAGTCTATCCAAGAGGGCGATAAAAGATTTGGCTTCGTCTTCTGATCTCATAATATTCAAAAAATGTCTAATCCTACCCAAACTAGTAATATTCAGGCGTAGACTCCTAATTTCAGGAAAGAATTACCAAATATATTAAAAAGACGTCTAATCCTACCCGAACTAGTAAACAACTCTTAGGTGACTAAAACAAAGACTTTGAACTACAGGTCCGCAACAGGATTCCTAGAACCCTAAAATAGCAAAAACAGAACTTTCTAAAAATAGTAAGTTCCGAATTAAAATGCAATTTTGACCCAGAAAATTACCTTTTTTTCAACAAATCCCTCGAGGCCAACTGACTCCATTAGTTGCCATGTTGTAGGGCTCATTGATAGCTTTCCAACAATATATTATACACGAAAATCTAATAAACAGTCGCAAAGTTATGGCTGTCAGGAGCTACAGTGAGCCTTAAGCCTTTTTTTGGGCCTAAATTGACCTTTTCGGCCTGATATCTTCCAATCCTCACCGTCCATGAAGTCGTGCACAACCTGTTCTACATCAATAGCCTTGAACAATTCAATGCACTTTTGGAAAGAGATGCTATTTTAGGGTGCACATCATGGATGGTCCATGAAGTGGGCCCCAACTAAATATGTGTCAAACAGATCTGCTGATCGGAACTGTTGATCTAGTCGGGCACCACACAGATGAGCCTCAGCCCAAAATTGCAGCGATTTGATGATCTGTTCAAAAGTTTTTCCTGTTGCTGATGGTATACATTATTACAGAATTCTACACATGAAAACGCTATCAATTTTGCATGGAGACGGTGAAGAAGTCAAAAGGAAAAGTGAGCTTCTAAACTAGCAGAAATGGTCAATTTGAGATATGAAAGGTTATAAGAATCTCGGAAAACAGGGCCAAGAAGCCATAGAAAGCTTGGTGGGCCCATCTTATAACACTGAACACCTCCCTTCCATCTGGACAAGCTCCTTATGTCCCACTCTTAATGGCTCCACTCCATTACGGTATCTATTTAGCCATCGGGAGGAAAAGTGAGCTGGGATGGAGCCCCGTGGCTGTTGAATGAGATCTCGGAAGCATGTAAAACCAGGATTTCCTTTGCTGCGTCCATCAGTATTGAGTCCCAAGATTCCTTCAAAGGAGGCCGGTATAGGGGGCAATGAGAGCTAACTATAAACGGATTTCTAACTGATCCAAAATATGGCCAGGAACATATATCCCAACAATGCAAGGAAGAGAACTTGTCTCTAACCCACCTAGGAAAGCAATATCATGTTACTGCCTGCTTCTAAGCTTCAAATAAATAAATAATAGAAATTGAAAAAGAAAATGAATTAAGTTTCTACGCAAGAATTTCAATAAATCAGACAATGCATAACACATTATAATTTATAAATAAAAAAAATAAAATAAACCGCATCAGATCATTTACCATTAGAGCATTGTCCTCCTTAGTGAGAAGGTGATCCCACGGTTAAACTTCTACACAGGGACTACCACATTATAAAATGCAATTTCGAGGCCAACCTATTTACTGAAAGTCACATAATACTCAAATAAATTTCAAGGATTGATCCATTACACCTGGTTGCACATAAGCTTTAAATGCACCCCTGGTGCTTTCAGCCACGGGCATCCGATGGTCAATCTGGGCTGTCCAATAGATCAAACCCACTCTTCGTGGTTCACCATGTTGAAAGTCACATTGATCGTTGGATCCTAAGCATTCAACACTGCGCCTTCTCTTTCATAACTGCAAGTCTCCGGAACATGGATGGAATGTTTATCACTGCCAACCAAAATGATTCTTTGGAGAGAATTCAAGGTGGCTCAGCTCCACACTTTATGGACGGTTCGCATTGATGATTGGGTCTTCTTTTGTGGTAAATGATCTGAACCTTACATTTTGTAGGGCATTGTTTGCCCCAAAATTCCGATTGTTGCAATTTTTCATGGAGACCTCTACATATTAGTCTGAACATAATGGGCAGTCCATAATGATGATCAGTGTTTTAAATAGCGATGCTATGTAGCGTGTACCTTATGCTACATAGCTTATCTTTAACACCACGTACCTCATGAAAATTGCTTAAGTTGCCTATAGTATACGCGACATGATAATTTGCTTATGCTACATGCTACATGGCTCACATGACAAGTTATTTTTCACTACAAAATTAAAATCAATTAATGTTTTCAATGATTTATTATATTTTTCTATTTTCAAAAAAAATAGTTAATCTTTTCAATGCTTTTAGTAAAGTCATATAAGCAATAGTATTATATCAGTTTCGTTGCTCTTCTTCACCATTATACTTAATCATTACCCTTTCCTATTACTTTAGGTTGTGTTTGGTTGCACTAAATATCATGAAATTTTGTTAAATCTCATTATTAATCAGTCTAATTTGGTGCAGAATATCATGAAATTGGTGCAACAAAGTGCAACCTTCATTATAATCTAGAAGTAGCACTATGTAGCCTACCCCTCACGCTTCAAAGGGTTAAACACTACACAACACGCTATTCACTATTCAAAACACTGATAATAATCAGCGCATCAATGCGTCCAAAGGCACCAGGGCATGCTTAAAGCTTAAATTCTCCAGGATGTACTTGCATGCCTCACTATTTAGGATGCAACCAAACTACATAAGAAACCATATCATCATTCAAATACAAAACGATCCAAGAAACCAATTTCAAGTCCAAATATCCAATCCCAGCCAATGTTCTATGTATCAATGGTATTGGCCAATATTATAAGTATAGCGGTCAGGGTACTATATCTTAAGGGAATGAGAAAAATGCATTGTTTTGACAAAGTACCGCCAATGCATGCCGACATATTGCGATATACCTGCAAACCCTATGTCATAAATTTACATTGTATCGATCTGTAATTGAAATATTGCACAAGTATCAGCGATAACAGTGTATATCGCTGGAAAGTCAATTTTTTTAAAAATAATAATAATAATCAAATAAAAAAAAATAAATAAATAAAAAAAAATCAAGAAGTTTTTCAAGGAAAGAAAAAAAAACACGAATTTGGTGGAGAAATTGTGATCCAAGAGCAGATTCATTCTAGAACCCAAAGGAGAGTGAAGTCTGTTTACTATACCCATTCGTAGTCATCCCAATACAGCTATAGGCATGAGCACACCTGCAATACAAACAGGGGCATGGCTATAGACAGATACGTCCAGGAAATGGATATGGGTAATAGAGGTGCCCCCCCACAACTACAGCGGCAGCCATAGCCAGTGCCACAGGGAGCAACAGTGACAGTTACAGTTGCTTCTCAGTATCCACCGACGAGCATAACAAGTACATTTGCTTCTCAGTATCCACAGACAATTACAGTTGCTTCTCAGTATCCACCAATGAGCATACCGGTTGCAAATTGTTGAGGATGAATACCATTGAAATGTTAAAGTACATAGAATGGTATCCTAACCTCATGAGTTGGACATAGTATTGCACTTACGAAGGGCAATAGTATTATAGCTGCTCCAGTACGAATAGGGACAATGACTTTGAGAGCCACCTTGTAACTTCATGCGGATCTGAGGCCACGGTATGTTTTCTATTCTTCTTAGCATCTGGTTGTGTTGTATTGTTGTTTGTGTTTTATAGCTTGTATTGTATGACATTTGAACCATATGAACTCAATTTGGATATAATTGCATCACTTTTGCCTAACAATGCATAGTTGTCCTAAAAAATGGAAAACTATCTACTTTTTTTAAGATTGAACTTTAACAATGGAAAACTATCATGCATAGTTTTTGTTTTTATTTAGTTTTTTGTAATGTTCTAAGCTCTAAGTGTGAAATATGTGTCTTTTAACACCTCCTAAAGTTTCATTGAAATTCCACCCATTTTCCCAAAGTTTCCCCAATTCTTCCTTCATACCACAATACATTATGAAATACATGCGAAATTCTTTATGTTTCTCGTAGTATGTCTGTATCCAAGAGCATAATACATAGTACAATACTAATACTATGGACACTTATCCAGCCTCCCTTTAACCAATAAAAGAATAATAATAACAACAACGAAGAAAGAAGGAAAGAAAAGAAAAAGATAAAAGGTGAGGAGACAAACACAAAGAATCTATCCATGAAGGCAGTGGATAGCAATTGCCAATTACAAAAGCAGGATTCAAGACAATGCTTTTCAATTCAACAAAATCCAATCAGCCAAATTCAAATCCAAAGCATACAATTCCCTCTCCATTAGTCCGAATGCTCCCATCACCCACATGAGAATGAAATCTAATCCCACAAAATCTAAACAGCTATCAATGTTATTTACATTGACACCCAAAATAAAACAGAAATGAAATCTTAATAAGAGCTTAAGGCTGTGCTTGGACACTCAATTGAATAGAATTGCAATAATCCAATTTAATATAAAACAAATTGAGTATAATGGAGGAATAACCGATTTAATATAAAAAAAACAAATGAGTATAATGGAAGTGGCATCATTCTAACTCGTAATGAGAGCCCAATCTCTTATTGCAAATTCCATGTGTTTTCAACCCGAAACACTCACAATCTCAATTTAGTGGCTAGCCCCACTTTGGTCATTTCCACATTATCAAATTGAATTATTTCTATCGAGCGTCCAAACAAGGCCTAAATCACAGACCTCGACTTTGGTAGTTTCCACTTTATGAAATTGAATCATCGCAATTCTTTCTATCGAGCATCCAAACATGGCCTAAGTCACATACCTCTATGAGTGCGGCTTCTTTCCGAGCGAAAGAACCCACAACGGACGGAGAGAGACCAACATCCCTCGCCCCTGAAATCAATGCAGCTTCACCCCACCCCAATTTAACCTGCCAAGAAAGAAAATTCAAACCCGATAAATGCAACAAGGAGCACTTGAACCAGTGCACCCCCTGCAGATTCCACATCCGGCCTGCCTTACAAAAAACACGACACATTTAAAAACAACACAGCGATCCGCGCCGTTCATTGCGTGGATCCCACCATGGATGTACCACTCCCGGAAAACCGCACCAACCCAATTGACCGGCATCATGTTTTAACTCAATGCTGACCCGTCCATTAGTTGGATGCATCCGATCAATAAGAATTCCCTACCGTGGCCCATTCATCAAGTCACGGTCCACCAAATGAACGGCTCGGATCATCTAATATCGCACCAGTTCTCCAATTACCGCGCAGCAGCGCACAGGATAATAAAACCTGTGCGCGGCGCGCATGCTAGCAGCAGCAAGAAGGGGTGGTGCGCGTTTACTTACTACATGGCGGAGGGCAGCCTGTAGCACGCGGGCTTGCTCGGATTGGTAGTCCCCTCCAACTACTCGCCTGGCGTTGCGAGGCTGCTGATGCGTGTGCTCTTCCTTTCCCGGTGGTGCTGCCGCTACTGTTTCTTCTTGGTGCTGGAAAGGGTTTTGGCGTGGCGGGAATGGGGATTGGGGTTGAGTAACGGTCTCTGTTGAGAAGAAACGGTGGATTGGGTGGGACGGAAAGATTCGACGGCTGGAATTGGACGAGAGGCGGATCGCAGATCGCATCATCTCTGTAGCATTTGAGGGAGAGAGAGAGAGTGAGAGAGAGAGAGAGAGAAGCAGCTGGTTCTGCTCTCTTCAACTGAAGAAGAGAGGGGAGAGGATTAGGTGTGACCCGGGCAATACTTTAGTGGGTGTTACTCTTACCGTGTGGGGCCCACATTGATAAACTTATTTCATATCCATACCGTCAATAAGTTTTTAAATATTATTTTAGGAGATGATCCTAAATATTAATTAGATCCAAATATCTATTAGATAATACCGGTGAAAACAGTGGAGAATTACCATTGAAAAAAAAAATTGGGCCACAAAAGTTCTGAATCAAACTAATATTTATATTTTCCCTCTATATCGACGTGTTAGATTGTGGGCCGTAGTAATTTTTTAATGGTGGTCGTTTAATCACAACTGTTTCCTATATTATGGTCCAACTGAGATTTGAATCTAATTAGTGTTTGGTATCATATCCTAAAATGGACTTTAAAAAAACTGATGGACGGCATGGATATACGAAAAATAATCAATGTAGGCCCCACGATAAAGATGATAACACCCAGTAAGGTAGACCCGGGGAACACCTAATCCACTCCAGATTGGGGAGGGCTTATAGATGCTACGACGATTCGCGCGAGAAGAAATTAAAATGGAGATTCGCAGCATACATGGCAAAAATCCTACGTTTGTGAAATAAATATACCATTCATTTAAGTATATATGGCAGAATAGTAAGAATTTTCAATCTTAAAGCAAGGAAAACTTGCTTAATAAATTGAATGGTTAAAGATCATGAATTAAGGTTATTTAATGTGGCATTTCTGATAAGTGGATTTCTTGAATTTTGTTCCATAGAAATTTCACGGTTTTTTTCACTTTATGAGTGTAACGGATCTGCGTAAAAAGCTATAACTATATGTTTTTTTGCGAATCGGTTGTGCTGTATCTACTTCCGCGAATCGCCTCGTTGTCTATAAAGATATTTTTCCTTTGGCATACCGTAGGTGCCACGTCTTGCTGGGTTGGAATAAGTCCACGTGTCTTTATAACGGCCAAGAAGAGTGGGCCAGGGTGTGCGCTAGAATCAGTCCACGTGTCTCTACTGCTGCTAAGAAGAGTGGGCCATTGGATCATCGCCAAGCAAAGTTGTGACCTGGAGGGAGTGGATCTTACGGTCAGATCTTTGGGGTTGGGGCATGTCCAGATGGGGCCCACCAAACTCAAAGATCCTGATTATTCTGGTGTCTTCTCAGTTGTGGGTGGGCCAGCTCTCTCTCTCTCTCTCTCTCTCTCTCTCATGTTGCAACCATCTCATCAATTTGGTGGGGCCACCGTAGATGGCCGGTAAGCAATCCTAGCTTTCCTTCCCGCAGAGAAAAAATGTGCTGTTTTGATGAGGGCTGTCAATGGTGGGCCCGTAATTTGAACCGCTGGGGCTGTCCCGGACAGCCTATTCAGTATTCACATATTTGTGCCTGCTAGCCCGGGCCAAGCCCATTAACACCTTGGCTACCTTGTTAGTGGGTGCAACTCGAATGGGTTGCACCCACTCCAGTTGAAAATTAACCCAAGCCCAACCTATTCTCAAGAGGAGTTGCACAAGACTATAATACCTTTTTTTATAATAATTTTCTAACCATATAAAATTGGTAGGATCTTGGCTTGCTGCATTCAATGAAAACTAAAGAGTTGTATAAATTAAATGGTGTACCTTATACCATTGAATTAGATTATGAAAAAGCTTGATGTTGATGAGACATTATTTACATACTTTCAAGGGTTTAGATATTCTTTACACTTGCACAACAATTAAGATCAAGTAGCTCTAGTCTTTTCAACTCACTATAATGCGAACGGTAATGGCAGGACAACTACAATGTGGAGTTAGAGAGAGGGACTGGGAACTCAAAAATTATACATGATTTGATTCGGCATCAAATGGACCAATTAATTGTGGGACTCCTCGTCTCCTCCCATTATTTAGAATACTCAATGGTATTATGGAATTTCAATAGTTTTTTAGACTTAAAAATGTTATTTTCAAAATAGGAAAAGCCACGTATTTAGAATGTGAAGAGACATTTTCAAATCAAAAGAAACAACCATCGAAATACGAAAAGACATTCTTGAAGGTCACATTTTTATAATGAATAATAGAATCTTCATTAGAGTAATAATCTCAAGAAAAATTACTTGAATCTCATACATTTATAAACTTAAGAGTAGAAATAAGAATTAAGACTCACCTAAGCTTTAATGACACAAAAAAACTATCAACATGCCCATAGTTTGTATGTCTTTATAAATGAATCAAATTCCAACGTTCATAAAATAGGCAGAAAATGATACTTTCTATCAATCAATCAATCGAACTTCATTTAGCTTTGGCCTGAAATATTGTTAGACTGTTTTGACCATTCTCAATCGATCGATCGAGAATTCGCTTAATTGGTTAAGGGTTAATCGAACTCACCCAAAGTTCTGTTAATTTGGGTTGTTGGTTTACAACAATTCAAAATCTTTTTAAATTTATTTTATCATATTCAAATTAAGCTCATAAGGTTGATGGATGATTAAATAAAAATTTACCTATTAAAAAATCGATCATCTAGAAGTTATGCTTGTTTTGAATCTAAGGTTATGGTCACCAAGGCATCCCATGATTTATCAGTTTCTCACTTCTTAATGTTTTATATTTTCATTTGTCTTCGATCTTTAACTTTCAAGTACTCAACCCACTCACTGACACACTAACTCACGTAATTAACAAATATATGCACAAATAAGTGCACTAACAAGGCTGATGATTTTTAAACCAAGGCCAACCCAAACTCAAATTAAAACAATCTAAAGTTCAATCTAGATCGATAGAATTTGGATTAATCAAGCTCAAATTACTTCATAGTTATTATGCATGTTAACAGGTAGACTTAGTGCTGGTTTAGGCTTAGATGTTTAAATTGAGCCCAAACCATCTCAAACTCAATTTAAACCAACCTAAGATCAACTTGGGCCAATAAAGTTTGGGTTAACCACACCAACATTTTATCATAATTATTTTGCACATTGCCGGTAGGTTTAAGGGTTCAGACTCATATATTTAAACTGGACAATTTAGGCTTATTTAAAATATTGCTTTTCATGACAAGGTAAACAACCTTACATGTCTATGAATTATGGAGTACTTCAATCATGGTTTGTAGAGTATAACATTTGCGAGGTATCGCCCTATTAAAAGAAATATCATTGTGATAGGCCTTATTATTAGTATATAAAAACAATAGTGAAATAGTTGTTTTCTACACATAATATAGATATAAAGGCCTAGTAACTATGTTGTACCACATTCATAACATTAGCTTCATGGTATTAAAAAGCCATTTGGCGATTGACTACGGCTTTAAAATGAATAAAATGGATAAGAATAAATATCTTGATCATTTGTTGTTATATAAATGATCTTACAAGCAAAAAACAACAACAAATATCTTAATTATTGGAGATTAAAATCAATAGGGAGGCAATTGTCAATTCTCTCATAGGCTTCGATCCCAATTTGGTGCTCATGGGGTCATTCGATCTAGATTTTAAGTTGATTATTTTAATTGTAAAAATTAGAGCATTTACATGGTTATGATGGATGGATTAGATTGTGCACACATGCATCACTTGCACACATGCATGATAGGTAAATCACCTCACCTATAGCTCAAAAAACACTATTTTGTTTTGTTTTAATAATCAATATATATTAATCAAAGACAATCTTTTTATATCGGATGACCGTACATTAAAAAAAAAAAATGATGTCTACATATGTGTCTTACACATGTGCCAATCATGTCTCATAAAATTATCCAAATATATGATGTCCACATATGTATCCTACACATGTGCCAATCATGTCTCATCAAATTATTGAGATATACGGAATACAACTCTCTTTGATCGGTCCCAAATGACCACCATATATCATCCAATTATATCACAAGTATGCTCATGATCGAGGTAATAAGATCTATGGATCACAATTCTTCGTCAATTATGCAAGCTCAAATGGCTTAGATCATTTAGGATAAACCTCTCATACCCATTTAAATACGTTATGTAAAAATTAATTTAGAAAATGAATACATCAGGTTTAATAACCGAGATCGAATAACATTGGTTTTTCATGGCACAACTCTAACTTACGCTGGTTCATGTGTATTAAAATGAATACATCAGATTTAATAATCGAGATCGAATAACATTGGTTCATGTGTATTAAAATGAAATATTGGCTGGCTGTGGTCTAGGTCAATGTTCACTTATAGCCCCTTGACGGGCAGATCTAACTGAATTTTTGCACCAGATCACGAACATTGTGTGCCCACCTCAATGAATGGCTAGGATCTTAAACAGGGGAATCACAGTGGCACGTGTTAGAGAAATCACGCTCCAAATTTATAAAAGGGAATTTCATTTACATATGAAAGAATTACAGAAGGAAAACTACAAAAATACCCGTCAATATTTTATTTTTGTAAGACCCAAGGTATCAAAATTACTGAATTTCGTTTTGAGAGAACGAAATTATAGAAATTTATCTAACAGGAAATGACGAATTTGCCCTCGTATCTCTGCAAAAACTAGTATATACCCCGAGGCTGCCTACCCGGGGATAGCTTATCAAATGACGAAGATACCCTTAAACTTTTTTAATGGGCTAAACTACCCTTTCTTCTTATATGCACATTGCCAATTGCCCCGTTGCAGATAGCTTACGTTCGAGCTCAGGGGTATTTTCGTCATTTAATATCAATGATAAACTCTTCCACCGCTCCGCCCCATCTTCAAGCGCCAAACACAAACGTCCTGCACGTGCTAAAGCCACATGAACGATATCTGATTAGTTTATAGGGTGGGCCCAGCGAAAAATATTCCTTCGCCCCAAAAAATTCTCCATTTATCAGGTGGGCCGCACGGAAATAATAACCGACGGCCTATATTGAACGCGCATATCTCACTCACCTGGAAAGCGACCGGCTGAGATTTTGTATAGTACTGGGTGGGCCCACCTACATATCCCTATTGGGCACGTGTGAAGCGTTTTTATCAGGCGCTTGAAGATGGCGCGCGTGTAAGTAGCATTGCCAGAAGATATAAATTGATAATTCTACCCCAAAACGTTTTCGCCTTCCACGTGCGTTGCACGTGCCAGTTATACTACTATAATGACCAAAATGCCCCTGATGGGGTAGAAATTACAAACCCCTCCAGTTTTTTTTTTTAACCTCATCCATGCCACACCACTACATTTCCGTGCCGGTACCGTTACGATGCGGTTTGGCCCGATATCTCACCGTTACGCTTCAGTTATCCTTGATCTGGGCCCCCACTAGACATCTCACCGTGTCCGTCCTTTAACGACGCCTGGGCCACGTAGGCCCCACGTTGATCCTGGCCGCACCCTTCTTCGGTGACGATCTCCTCGATCCTCTTGGTGGCCTCCCGCATGGTGGGACGCTGTGTGGGGTCCACATTGGCGCACGATAGGCCGAGGTGCAGGAGCCGTTCCATGCCGGCATGTGGTCCATCAGGGCCCAATATCTCAGGATCATACAGTTGGGATTCTCTATGATCCGTCACGGCCGTTGAGACCCACTCCACAAGATCGGTCCCACCCTTTCCATGGCTGAGATACAGTGATGGGAATTTACCGGTGATGATCTCGAGAATGAGAATCCCGAGGCAGAAGACATCGGATTTTGGAGACACGTGATTGTACTGGATGGATTCCGGGGCCTTGTAGGCCAGCAACGACTGGGTTGCTTGCAAGGGGGCTACTAGAGGGAAGTATCCGTAATCTGTGATCAACGGCTCGAAATCGTTGCCGAGGAGAACGTTGGACGATCTGAGATTGCCATGTGGCAGGTCCGAGTGGGCGAGTTCCGCGTGTAGGTAGGCCATCCCACGTGCGATCCCACCGATGATTTTTAAGCGGGTGGGCCAGTTTAGGTCCGCGTGGTCTTGTCCTCGATCGCCTGAAAAATTAAAAATAAAAAAACAGAGAAATCTCAAGTGGGGCCATGTTTCTTGGTGGCCCATTTAAGCTGCACATGTGGCAGAGGCATGACCGTTCATCTGGCGGGCCTGTCGCCGGATGAATGGTTAAGATCGTTATGCAATTGTGCATGGTTCAGATAAAGCATTACATAATGCATGTTGTGGGGTCAGACACAAAAATAGAGAAATTAATGATGATGATCGCAGGTGGTTTTCTGATTGTGGTCTATCAAATGAAGGGCCCACCTGATGGACGGTTTGGATTTACCAATGTACGTCTGCGAGCAGAGGACCCGAGTCCACGTCCGAATTAGTGGGAGAGGGCCCGTATGTGGGCTTTTCAGGTAGACTCAAGTCCAAGATCGTCCCAACTAGTTATTGGGCCTTATGTAAGGCCCAGACCAAACGATGGGCCTCCGTTCGGGACCACATCTTTCTTCTGCCATCCAACGCAAATGTGAACTGATGACACGTCTGCATAATCCAAACCGTCCAAATTTCACGTTTTCACGTCTCATTATGGGTGCCTGATCGGAGCCATCCATCATCCAGATGCCATTGTAAATGGGTCAGGTCCCCAATCCTGGCCTAAGGATGGCCCTATTCCTGACCATTGATTCCGCAGTTGAATCAGAGCCGTTAAAAGTCTCCTTTCAACTGTCCACATATCACCGCCCAACCATAAATTCCCTGGAGATGGACGGCTGTCATCATCCTTCAATCTCTATATCTGGATCCCACAGCGGGTTTGCCAATCAGCAAAGATCCAATGAAGCAGGCCTGATATCAACAGTCAGGATCAAATTTCCCCTGTCCTTTTAGAAATCAAATCGGGCCGAGCGACCCGGTTACAAATACGATCCAGTGGGAGCTAGTCGGGTCTACCATCTTGGACCCACGTAACAGATGTTTGCAAAGCCACGGACTATACGAGACCACGCTTCACGAGGTACATGTTAAAATCGCACAAGCAAACGTGATCTAATCCATCAATTCATCTGTGCCCGTCCATGTTACGCCCGTATTTATGGAAAGGGATTGGCTACTCCCCTGCCACCAGCCAATGGCTAGTGGTCGGTGCTCTGTGGGCCCCACCATGATGTATGTGTTTCATCCATGCCGTCCACCCATTCTTACAGATCATTTTATGATATGACCCCAAAAATGAGGTTGATGAAAATCTCAAGTGGACCGCACAGTGTTGATTGAACGCCCACCATTAAAAACTTCTTGGGGGCACAAAAGTTTTGGATCAAGCTAATATATATTTTTTCCTTTCATCCAAGGCTGTATTACCTAATCAACAGGTTAGATTTCAAATAAGAATTAAATTGGCCCTATGAGGTTTTCAACGGTGGACATCCAATTACTATTGTATTCCCATGGTGTGGTCCATCTGAGATTTAGATCTATCTCATTTTTAATATCAAGCCCTAAAATGATCTTTAAAAATTGATGGACGGCATGGATAATACAAAAACACCATGATGGGTCCACATAGCACCGACCACTAGCCACTGGCGTGACTAGCCAAACGGCGTCCCGATTTAAAGTGGACCCGATCCGGGTCTAGGTAGTAAAACCATGACTAGAACCCGATAACCTAGGGTCTGGGAACTCCAGGCCCCAACTCGAACTGGAACCGTTGGGACCGGATGCAGTGACAATATGACGATGACGTGGCCATTGTGATGAAGCTAGTGGACAGGTATTTCCATCACCAACGGCCACGATTGCACCGATAAGTGGGCCACGGTATTACCATGTAAGAGATACAGCAAGCTTCCCCGCGGCGCGAACTCCAACACCAGAAGCTTCTCCTCCTTCCTTGAATGAAACGCCAGCAAAGGCAATACGTTCGGATGCCGCAGCCGCCCGAGTCTTCTCATCTCCTCCTCGAACCCATCATTCCCGATCCTATCCATCTCTCTCAACCTCTTCACCACCACCGCCCTCCCACCCGCCATCACCGCCTTGTAAGCAGACCCAAGCCCGCCAGCTCCCAACACCTCCGCTGCCGCCTTCATCAGGTCCGTGAGCCCGAACGCGCCCTTCTCATCATTCACCACCACCAGCTCCGCAACCACAGGCACCGGCCTCGACTCCTTCCTCACCGACTCCCTTTTATGCCGTGACTCGCGATGCGTAGAAGAAGCTCCTTCCTCCTCCACCTCTGCAATATCCCGTTCCAGAGCGCTGAAATCGCTAGCTCGCTTCTTCCTAGCTTGTCTCACCACCGTCACCACCAGCAGCAATAAGAACAGAACCAGAACCATGAAGACTACTACCCCATTTGAGGATTTCCCTTCTGGAGCTTGCTTCCCTTCGTTATTACACTCCTCCCCCACCTGGGCACCGCAGAGCCCAACGTTTCCTGCGAACGCGCTCGCGTCTATTTTCTCCAGGCCTGCAGGGATTCTGCCTTCCAATTCATTATTCGACACGTTGAAGGAATTCAGCAATGGAAGTTCTCCGATCGATGAAGGGATTCTCCCCAAGAAGCGGTTGTTCTCGAGGTGCAACTCCTTCAAGCGGGGTAGCATCGAGACTGATTCTGGAATGGGTCCTGAGAAATCGTTACTGTCGAGCCAGAGCTTCTTGAGAGACGCCATGTTCGAGAAGAAATCCGACGGAATCTCGCCGGAGAATCGGTTTCTCGATAGGTATATAGATTTCAACGCGCCGAGCTGATTGAAGCTCGGAATGGGGCCGTCGAACTGGTTTCCGATGAAGCTGATGGTGCGAAGGCCTGGAAACTGAAGCAGTGCGTCAATGTCGATCTTCCCTGAGAGACCCATCCGGCCGAGCCGGAGTCCGGTGACGATGCCGTGGAAGCAAATGATTCCAACCCATGAGGTGTTGTTGGTGCAAGGCTCTGAGTCGGAGCTCCATGACTCGAGCGAGTTGGCATTCTCGAATGAGCCTTTGAGCTTAAGGAGGGCGTCGGAATCTGACAATGCCGACGTGAGGAGAGGAGAAAAGGAAAGGAGGAGGAAGAAGAGGATGGGTGGGGAGGGAATGTGATGGACGGCCATGGGTTGGCCGGAAACGTGAGGAGTCGCCGGGGAGACGCGGGCCTGGGTCTGACGTGGTATGGTTTGTGGTGACGTGGACTGGATGCTGGGTTTGAATGGGTTGGTATGGTTTCTTCATGGTGAGAGGGAGAAAGAGAGAGAAAGAGAGGTTTGAAGGGAATGGTGATGAAAGGAGAGGTAGCGAGAGATGAGAAGAGAGAGAGTCTAAGAATAGGAAGGGAAGGAGGGGAGAGGTGGAGTTTGGGTTTGACCATGTCAACGGGTAGGTTTGACCAGTCAATGGAGGAAACGGTTTCTGGCCGTTTGTTGCGGGTTAGGACTGGTGGGCCCCAGTGCACCACCCGGATGGTTGCGAGTTACCTGCGGGGGTTGTTTCAGGGGAAACGGATTGGCTACTCCCCCTGCTACCAGCCCCGTGGCTGGTGGTCGCTGCTTTGTGGGCCCCACCATGATGTATTTGTTTCATCCATTCCGTTCAACCGTTTTTAAAGATCATTTTATTGCTTTTTACCAAATATTAGAGAGATATAAACCTCAGTTGGACCACACTATATGAAAACAATAGTTATTGGATATCCACTATTAAAATCCTCCTAAGGCCTATTGTACTGTTTATTTGACATCAAATCTGTTGATTAGGTCATACAGGCCAAGATGAAGGGAAAAAACGAAAATCAGCTTGATCCAAAACTTTTATGGCCCTAAAATGTTTTTAATGTTCGATACTCATTTTAAAATGTTTCCTGTAATGTGGTACACTTGATACTGAGACATAACTCATCTTTGGTATCATACCTTAAAATGATCTTTAAAAATATATGGACGGCATGGATGAAACAAATACATCATGATGGGGCCCACAGAGCACTGACCACCAGCTATTGGCTGGTGTCAGGTAGAGTAGCCAATCCGTTTCCTGCTTTAGGTGGTGTTGTTTGGCCCACACAACACACATCACCTCTAGGGGTGTTGGTGGCAACGTAGTGATCGCCCGTGCAATAGAAAGTAATGTGGGGCCATCGTGATGGATGTGTGATATCCACTCCATCCATCATTTTGGTCGGCTTAAGTTAAGATATGAGAAAAATAAGCCTGATCGAAAAACTCAAGTGGGCCACACACCGGAAAAGTGGGGACTGATACCACCCGTTGAAACCGGAAACGGATTGGCTACCACCCCTGCCACCAGCCAATGGCTGGTGGTCGGTGCTATGTGGGCCCCACCATGATGTATGTGTTTCATCCATGCTGTCCTTCTATTTTTATAGATCATTGTACGGTATGAGACCAAAAATTAGATATATCTTAATATGAAGTGCACCACATTAAAGGAAATAGTGTTGAATGAACGTTGGCCATTAAAAAAATTTTGAGGGTCATGAAGGTTTTGGATCAAGCTAATCTTTGTTTTTTTTCCCTTCATCTGGGTATGTATGACCTAATCAACAGATTAGATGTCAAGTAAACAGTACAGTGGGCCTTAAGAGGATTTTAATGATGGATAACCACTCAATATTATTTTCCTGTGGTGTGGTCCACCTGAGATTTATATCCCTCTTATTTTTGGGATCAAGCCATAAAATGATATGTAAAAATGGATGAAAGGCACGGATGAAACACGTACATCATGGTGGACCCACATAGCAACGACCACCAGCTACAGGGGTGGGGTAGTGGCAGGAGTAGCCAATCCGTTTCCCTTTTTTTAGACTCGGACTGGGTACTTCCCCGCCTCTCCCCAACTCGGGACAGGCTGAGGCTCCGAGGGCTGCCATGATGTATGGATTTTATCTACACCGTCCATCCAAATTTTCCGTGTCATTTTAAGTTAAGAATCAAAAAATGAGGCAGATCCAAAGTTCAGGTGGACCACACCGAAGGAAGAAGCAGTGTTAACGATGCCCACAGTTGGAACCTTCCTAAGGTCCACAGTGATGTTTATTTTCCATCTAAACTGTTCACGAAACCTTGCCAAAGGAAAAACACAAATGCCATATTAATCTAAAACTTCCTGGCTCCGAGAAGTTTTCAACCTTAAGAGTTTAATACCCATTTTGTGGTCCACTAGAACTTTGGATTTACTTCATTTTTAGGTTTTTGTTCTAAAATGACAGGAAAAAAATGAACAGACGGTGTAGATAAAACCCACACACCACTGTGGTCAACAGAGCTACGGCTTATTTGGAGACTGGCATGGAAGTACCCCCATCATTTTGACAACTTATTTTAGGGTACCAGCCAAACAAAAATAAAATAAAATGGAGTAGATTCAAATATCAGATAGACCACATGAAGTACTGCCGATAATGCCCACCATAGTGTTTATTTGTCATTCAACTAGGGGTGTCAATGGACCAAGCTAGGGCATGCAAAAGCAGAATTGTGAATAGGGTTGGCGTAATTGCGTAGCTTGAAACATTTCAAAATCCAAGCCAAGAGGAACCCCAGGCCCATCCATCAACAGCCCTACAATCAACCCATTGATAAGAAGACCTAGATGAAGAGGAAAAAACAAATATAAGCTTCATCCATAACTTTTGTTGTCCATAAGAAGTTTTTTATTTGGTAGTTTCATGTAGTGTGGTCTACCTAAGATTTGGTTGAATAAGTTATAAAAATATATATAGACAGCATCAACTTACAATACATACATCAAGGTGGGCTCGAAGGCCAAAGCCGCATTGTATTGGTTTCATCATCAATTTTCAAGTGTAGCCCACCTTGAGTTTTGGATTCACCTGATTTTTGGGGTCAACTCGTATCATTACCGAGCACAGATGATGGCCAGCGGGAGGGCAGTGGATTGGGTTCGTCCCTTACTATGGGGCCCACCTTGATGTATTTATTTTTTATCAACACCATTCATCTAATCATTTTAGGGCATGAGTCCAAAAATGAAAAAGATTCAAATTTAGATAGATCATATAATGGGAAACATCGGTGATTGAACGCCCTACCATAAAGACTTCCTAAAGCCTAGTGTAAGGTTGCTGGAATGTTTATTTATCATCCAACCTATAAGATCATATAAATCTGGATGAAAGAAAACAAACAAGTATGATCTTAGCCCATTAAATGTCAATTACCTACGTTTCCTATTGTATGATACACCTAAGAAATTGGTTGCTTCATTCTTTTTTGTATCAACTTGCCCTGAAACCTGGCAAAATGTATGAGCGGTGTGGGTATGGAATATATGCATCAAGGTGGGTCCCATGGTGAAGGCCACACCTTCTTAGGTGAGGCTGGGGCCACACCTAATCCCAATTGTGGTGCATGATGTGTTGGGTGCTATGGGGCTCACCCTAATGCATATGTTTTATATCTACATTGTCCATCTGTTTTGCTAGCTCATTTTGAGATACTACCTAAAAATGAAGTCAATCCAAAGCTCAAGTAAACCACACATTAGAAAATAGTAAGGACAACGATACCCAGAGGTGGGCACCAGACAACTCGATCCAACTAACTCGACTTGTCTGGCTTGTTCTAATCCGACTCGATTTGAACCGAACGGGTGAATCGATCCGAATCGAGCAGGCTTCGCCCAATCCGAACTCAAACCGAGTCGAGTTCGAGTTATCTAATAACTTGACCTGACTCGACCTAAAACTCAATCTGAAACCCGACTCTCTAACCCTACCTACCGCACCCTACCTCAACTGAATCCCAAAATCTCTCTCTCCCTCCATCATCCTCCTCATCTTTCAAGCCCGACCTCTCTCTCTCCTTCCCTCATCCTCCTCATCTTTCAAGCCCAGCAACCACACACCACCTTCACCCTCCTTTCTCTCCTCTCCACTCTATCAGTCTCTCCCTCCCTCGTCTCTTAATCCGACTCGGTGCCAACTCAACCCGACTCGGTACTTCTTTCTGGATCGGACTCGGTCCGGATCAGTTTAAGCCAGACTGGACTCGGATCAACTCAGGCATGCTGGACTTGGTATCGAGTTCGGGTCAAGCCTATTTCAAAATCGAATTGAGTTGAGTCAACCCAAACTCAGTCCAACTCGACTCGATGCCCCGCTATAATGACACCCATTGTTGAAACCTTCTTAGGACCCACCATAGTATTTCTTTGCCATCCAACTTGTTAATAAGGTCACACAGACCCAAGTGAATAGAAAATACAAATATAAAATGAGCTAACAAAATGGATGGACAGTGCGGTTATAAAATACGTACATTAGGATGGGCCCACAATGACTAACACATCACCACGGCTCGATGTGGTGTTGGCCTTATCCACGTCCGCATAAGGGAGAGCTTGTGCAATAGTAGAAAGCTCTGACTTATTAATTTTATAATACTTTTTTTAAAACATATATTTGTTTTTAAAAAAAAAAAAAAACTATTTAAATGGTCAAGATACCTTTTTAACAAAACCAGCCTACTCTTTTGTCAAGGGAGACCAAAATAGTATGTACGTAACAACAACGGTTTTATCGCGCTTATATAACACCCAAGAACTTATGAAATCCACGTTGTCCATTAGGTTGTGACTCAAATGGTTACCATATAAGAAAAAATCAGTAAGATAAAAGAATTGAGATGAGCGACATCTATAAAAATAATTTAAAATTGTACTTAAAACTTTTAACTTTGTGATTATGACCTAGCTGAATTTTGGATCAAACTAATTTTTGTACATCCACTCCATCCATCAGTTTTTTCTAGCTCATTTTAAGCCATGATCCAAGAAGTGAAGCAGGTCCAAATCCGCTTGCTCAAGGCTAGGTGGTAGGCTCCATGAGTTTCAACACTGAGGTCATGGGTTTGAGCGCCCATTGTGGTGTGTGTGGGTGTATCGTTGTAAAAAAAAGTTCCAAATTTCAAGTGGACCACACCATAGGCAGCAGTGGTCATCATCATGTTTTTTTTTTTTGGCCATATGATAAGGTCGCATGGGCCTAGATGAAGGAAAAAACAATATGTCAACTTAATTCAAAACTTTTGTGGTCCACAAGAAGTTTTTAATAGCCAATAGCCATTGTTTCCTGTGGTGTAGGCCACTTGACATTTAGATTAGGGCTGTACATGAACCGGATTAGCTTGGTTAGCTCGCTTGACTCGAAAAAGTTGGATTTAGCTTAGTTCGAAATAGAGTTCGAGCTGAGTTGAGTTGATTTTTTTAGCTCGAAAAAATTTCAAACAGAGTTTGACCTTGCCCAGGCTTGACTGGACTCGGATTGAACCCCAACACGAATCGAACTCAGATCGAGCCAGTTCAATGACTGGATTACTTTAATATTGATGTTGCTCACCAAGTGTTTGATGAAATGACTCAACGAAGTGTCGATTGGTGGAAAGAAAGGTATGTATATGAAACAAATACCATTTTTTCTTGATTTTGATGTTACCTACAAGGTGTTTGATGAAATACCTGTAAAACTGCTGTTGTTGTCCATGTATTTGTGAAAATGTTGCACAGGCAAACTCAGCTCGACTTGGCCTGAGCCGCTGACCGAATCGAGCCGAGCTGGCCATTCAGGCTCGAGGACCAAACCAAGCTGAGTTCAAGCTGGGGTCAGCTAGTGATCGAGTTGTGCCATGCTCGACTTAGTTCAACTTGTGTACACCTTTAATTTAGATCATATCCTAAATTGAAATAGAAAGATTGATGGATAAAATGGATATACAACATATGCATCAAGATGGTCCCCATGGTTAAGAACTCACCCAACAAGCTATTACTCCAGCCGGACTCACCTAATCTGCACGCTAAGGAGTGGGCTTGATATTACATGTTACCCTTATTATAGGGCCGGCCCACATTGATCATTTGTCATATATCCACAATGTCTATCTTATTTTTCAGCCTATTTAAGGATGTGTGATCCCAAAAATTAAGTAGATCCAAATCTTAATTAGACCACATCTGTCACGCCTCGAAATTCAGAACCTGAGTTATCCAAGCCCGAACTCGAATTTTAGGACTGTGAGTTGACTTTAAATAAAATATATACCACAACCCACAATATTTTCATGAATTTTATGGCAATCAGAGTAACTAAAAGGGGTCAAAGTAATTATCAATAAATAACATTCATAAATCAATCATTGAATATTTAATTACATTGATATAAAAAAATAATTAATAACAACATACATTAAACTTTAATTAATTTCTAAGTAAATAAGGGAAAGAGTCTTCAATCTTCCCCAACTGATTTTTCATATATAAAACCTGCAAAATAATTTATACGGGTGTGAGCGCGATGACTCGTAAGGTCACATCCTTCCCAAATTTGAAAATTCAACGATAATACCAATATAACATAATAACATAAATATGATCAATTGCAATTATTGAATTGGCATTTTACGTGGCAATAGAAATGATTTGGTATTCATAGTAGCGAAATAAGATAAGGCAGTCATCCAAGATCTTTTTTTGTTCAATCCAGGGTAGAGCACCCGTTTGTATTGATTCCTTTAGGGGATGACCCTCGGCAGAGCACCGGTGTTGATCCTTTTAGGGAATGACCCTCGGCAGAGCACAGGTGAATAGACTTTTAGGGTAAATACTCAAGGCAGAGCACCCGTATGTGTTGATCCTTTTAGGGAATCACCCAGGGCAGAGTACCCGTGCCGATCCTTTTGGGAATGACCCTGGGAAGAGCACCCGTTAAACTAAAAGTACAATAATCATTTCAAGGCAAAACACCCATAATTTAAATACATTCTTTAATCTATTACAAAATAAATTCATTCTTCAACACTTAACCATAATAATTGAAATCACATAACAATAATAAATTCGATATATAACCCATAACAATAATTTAATAAAATCTAGAATACATAATCACACAACAATTAATCAAATAAATCTAAAACATGTTATAAGTAATTAAATAGATTTGAAGCATGTAACAGTTAATCAAATAAACGAAATTCACAGGGTAACGTAACGATACAGTGTACGCAGGATTTTCAACCAAGAAGATCACTTACCTGTAATGGAATAAAATATAACTATAATTTCGTGTATGGTTATCCTTTAGACTGTCCACTCTTCTATTGCTTCGATCAAGTCAACTCAGTAAGTCCTTAGAAAATGAGGAACTTCAAATGATCACTGGTATAATAACAATAGAGAAAATTTATATTCAAATAAACAAAAGGAGAAGCTACTTACCTCTACTATTATGGGAGGATAAGGTCAGTTTGGATTCAGCAACACAGGGATGGAATACATGAAAAAATGATAACTCGATCTCAATCTCTTGATCCTCTAATCTCTCTTCTAAGCATTTTATTATCTCTCTTACTTCCCTAGAAGGGTTATAAACGTCTAAATCCTCTCTGAAGTTTGAATTTGATGGATGATTTGGATTGGTGAGGTGGGTCCCATGTATAAGACGGCGTGCAAGACTGAGTCCGGTCGTGTGGATGTTTGACGTTGTGAAGAAGAAGGAAGGATGGAGAGGAGAGAGAAAATCGGGAAGGAGTTTGGGTTTGTTACGTGAGAGGAACTCTTTTATTTTTTATTTATTTATTTATTTTTAAACATGGTGGGATCCATAAAGATGATGTGGAAAATCCACTCCGTCCATTTGTCTTGCTGGATGATGTTAGGACATGGGCTAAGAAATAAGGTAAATTCAAGGCTTAAGTGGGCCACACTAAAGGAAAGAGTGTGATTTAGTTCCCACTGTTAAAAAAATAAACAGGTTGTTACAACATCACACAAAACAGTGCAGATTGAACATCATTATTAAAACCTTTTAGGGCCAACTGTAATATTTATTTTCCATCCAACCTTTTGATAAGGTCAACCAACTTGAATGGAGGGAAATTAAGAAGATCCGCTTTATCCAAAACTTGGGGCCCACAAAAATTTCTAATGGTAATTCACCAATGTTTCCATTGGTGTGGTCTGCCTAAGATTTGGATGGCTTAAATTTTGAAATCATATCATAAAATTAGCTAGAAAAATGGATGGACAGGTATATATATAATAAATTGACCAAGGTGGGCCTGCACAGCGGATTAGGTTGACTGGGGCCTCACTCGAGATGGTGCAACCCTTACCGTGGGGCCCACCGTGATGGTTTCAGGGCATGAGTCCAAAAATGAAATAGATCCAAACCTTAGGTGTACCATATCTCAAGAAATGGTAGTGATTGGCCGTTAAAAACTTCATGTGGGACAACATTTTTGGATTAAACTGATATTTGTTTTCTCCTTTATTCAGGTTTGCGTGACCTTAATATAGATTGAATGGCAAGTAAACATTAGAAATTTCTCAATGGCGGCTGTTCAATCACTATTATTTCCTGTAGTATGGTCCACTCTTTAATTGTGGGCTCATGATCTAAAATGATTGGGCAAAATGGATGGACGGCGTGGATATAGAATACACACATCAAGGTGGGCCCATGGTAAGGGCAGCACCTAATCCACTCCCGTACCACACAAAGCACGTGGTGCTGTTTAAGATTACGGTAAGACTGTGATATTAACCGGACCATTGCAACCGTCAGGTCGACCCCAGATCGCTAGGCCCACTCCACCTTCCCTGCTTTCGTCACCCCAAGATGGACGTTTACAGTTGAACTACTCTCTGCAAGAGTTAGGTTGGAGAAAGCATCTGATCCCTTGTAGAGTATTTCTTACTTCAGATGGAGAGTAGACTCTCAGAAATGTTCACATACAAGGTTTCATGATGCAAGAGTTCTAACATACAACGTTTTCATTTTCTGCTAATCTGTTACTTTGGTGCAAAATCCATACCGTAAAAATGGTGGACCATGATACAACGATCACCAGGAACAAAAATATATAAAATCCACCCATTAGGTGGGTCTCACAAGTGCATTGAGTTGGACCATGAGCTTTCTATTGATTTTGAAGGTTTTGCACACTTGATAAGTGGGTCATCCTGATTTTTTCCCAGGATGATAGTTATGACGTGTACCATATTTTGAACGGCTCGGATTTTATAAAAAATGACACCAGGAAAGGAAAAGGCGTCGTATGTTAAAGTTTCCATGCAACGTGGTATGTGAAACGTTTGTCTTTGACCTTTATGCTGTGATGAGAGGTCTTGGAAAGGGTTGTGCTGTGGTTGGATGTTAGGTCTGGGTTTCTGTTGACACGCGGCCAATTGAAAAATACACAGCAGCCTTTGATGTGATGTGGTGGCCCACTAGCATCCTTTATTTCATGCACAAGGTACCAAGATCGTCGTAATCTTATAAGCTTTAAGTTACGGCAGGGTAAAGAAAAATGAAAGCCGATTTCCTGTGACCTCGTGTGGGGTCCACAGATTTCCGTGACGAATCCACTCCGTCCATCTGTTTTGAAAGACCACAAAAGGACAGAATCACACAAATCAGGCTGACCCAAAAATCATGTGGGCCACAACAACAAAACAGTGGGAACAGCAACGTCCACCGTTGAAACCTTTCTGGAGCTGACCATGAT
Source organism: Magnolia sinica (assembly GCF_029962835.1). Lineage (NCBI taxonomy): Eukaryota > Viridiplantae > Streptophyta > Magnoliopsida > Magnoliales > Magnoliaceae > Magnolia > Magnolia sinica. Next base: position 93,405,972 of record NC_080579.1, read on the forward strand.
GTTTATATTCCATCCAAACCGTTCATAAATTTTTACCACTCAGATAAACCGTAGGAACAAATATAGTCCTGATACGAAAATTCTGTCATTGCCAGGCGTTCAATCCACACTATTTCATGTGGTATGGCCCATCTGAGTTTTGGATCTGTCTGATTTTTAGAATCATATCCTATTGTGGTCTTTAAAAGCAGATGGACGGAGTGGATTTGTCACAGAAAACCTGATATCTCTGTGCCCGGTGTCACACCCAAGCGGCTCCCAGTAAAAAATGCCCCTCGTGCTTTTCGCAATTACGAAATTGCCGCTAGAGTTGACTAACGCAAGCGGATGGCCTGCAAACCCGACCGGAGGAAGTCCTCTCTGTCGGATGGAAATCAGGTGGGTCCACCTCGATGTTTCTGAGAAATACATATATTTATCATTTTTATCAATTTATGTTTTAAAAATAAGGCAGATCTAAAACTCAAATATTATATTCAGAACTATTTGGACCGGTAGTTTACTTCAGTTTTTTATCAACCCCGTGTTAATACATGAGCAGGCAAAACCAATGGACACGATGAATTTCAGACAAATATCAAAGTGGGCCCACCTAACTTCACTTAAAACCTGACTTTGTGAGGGTATCATGATATATGTGTTATATCCATGCCATCCCTCCGTTTTGCCAACTTAGTTTCCAGTAGTAGCCATTCAATCCATTCTCTTTTGGTGGTGTGGTCCACTCTACCTTTGGATCTACCTTATTTTTGAACTCATGCCTTAAAATGAGTGGTAAAAAATAGATGAACGGCATGGATCATCACGATAGGCCTCACGCATTTGGGTCAGCAGGGATATGATCCCTGAGACGCAATCCACGTCCGAAGCGGTTCTTTCTTCAATTTCTTTGCAGGGAAAAATGCTCACGTACAAACGTTGTATGGTAACTTCAACCTACAGTGTTTTTGTTTTCTGCTGATGTGCTACTTTGGTGGAACATCCAAGCCGTGAAAATGGTGGGCCATGACATAAAGATCACCTGAAGCAAAAAATTGGAACTCCTTTCATTTGGTGCACTGCACGCCTACGTGGAGTCAGACCATCAGCTATCCATTGATTTTGACACTGTAACCTGCCTGTTGAATGTGCCATATTATCTTAGCGTTCTTTCCGGTGCGTCCCACCATTTGCACGGATCAGATGTTATAAATAATGTTGTATGTGACCTTTGCTCATCAACAAGCCATTTTGGGACACATGCACAAGATCCAACCAGTCCACGTGGACTACACTTTCTAGATCTTTCACCTATGAGGAAAGTCAGTTCACATGGAGACCCCCCCGGATAGATGGGCACATCATGCACACGTATGTCACATTGGCACGTGTTTGTATCCAAAAAAAAGCTGTTACCAACGTGTGCTATGGCTCATGGACATATCGGGGCAGGAAAAAAAATAATAATTTGTGATTTTTCCCCCTTTTTTTCCATATTAACAAAAGAATCATTCTGAGGATTTTTGAAAATTCTACTCCGAACAAAAATCTCAAAAATTGCAAATATAAGGCCTATCCATCTTGTTGTTTTCAGGAATTTGAAATGCTTAAAAGTATGGTTGTAACGTCGATAAATGATAATAGACTAGCCCAAAAATCAATTTGAATTCTTTGAACTAATGAGGACTTATGAACAAACTATGTTGCTAAATTTGGGTGCATTTGGATGAAACATCTAATTGCATTACAAATTTTGGATATTTTCCATCAATTTCCTGATCTAGAGGGTTTGGGTTCTTGAATTATAGCCACGTTACTTTCAAGCTGGACTTGGAAGAAATATACAATTCGAGAGATTGTTTAGTCCACGGCTTTCTTGTCCGCTCGAACCATAGTCGGTAGCTTTTTCTGTTTTATTTACTTTTATATGCTAATTGTACTACAGCTACATTCACATTAATAAAATCAACATTTATACTTTAAAATTTTATTTTATCCTTTTATATTAGTTTTGTGAACAAACATGATTAAGCTATTATTATTGTGATTAAAAAGTTATTGTCTTCAAAGAAAAAAAATCTATCCAAATGACTAACCCCCTCCTCCATAAAACATTTTATCTCCTTATCAATCAATGACTGAATAGTCATGCCAATTTTCACATATCAAATCCTAATCTAACTATTTCAGCACCTGCGGTCAGGCTTTTAATTTGATTTAAGTCAAATACGGCTTAGGCACGACTAACATATGTATACTCACACACACACACACAAATGAAATCAGGTCATTTATTACACGTGTGGCTGTGTTTGAATTGAATAGCAACAACATTATGTGTTTATTTGCAGGTGTGAGTGTTGAATAGATGTATTAAATGTATAAATTCAACAGTTCGTTGATGACAGGTTTGATGTCATTGAGTAAGCTTTGATGCCATTGAGATTTTTTGAATTTCCTTCAGTTGGTTGCTAGACATATTGGGTGTCATTATGATGATATCGAGGAGTGTTTGATGACATTGAAGGTCAAGTTCAATGCCATCAAAGATGGTTCGATGCAATCGAGAATTTTCAGAATTCCATGTTTTGTCTTTGGACAGTTTTGATATTATTTCGATGTCATTGAAGTAGGTTTAATGACATCGAAGGTTAAGTTAGATGACATATAAGTCCCATCGAAGGTGTCATCGAATGAATGTGCAAAATTGCGGATGTGTAATATTTGTTTCAGATTTTGATTGTGATTCTTCCAAAGGCTATATATTTGAGTGTAATCGAGATTGGGAGGTATTTAAGGCTTTCAAATTCATTCTAAGGTTCAAAGGTGTAGCTTAGGGATTAATTCGAGGTTGTTTGGATTGGGTAATTTCTATTCTCCTATAAATTTTTCCTTTTATAGTGATTTTCTGTTTCTTTTTGTGTCGTGGTTTCACATTAAATTTGGAGCATTATTCTTGCTTGGTGCGATTGGATTACCTCACTTGATTTCACTGCGTGCTTCCACTGTTCCCCAACAATGGGACCCACATTGAAAAGGGCAAAATCATCCTTTAATGGAAAAAGTATTTACTATTTCATTGTGGGTTCCATCCATGACACATGCACATGACCATTTTTCATTAGTGTTCGACTAAGTGCATCTAGCGCCTGCTGGATGCAAGCAACATATCTAAGTATGTGGGAGCATTTCTATGTATATAGCATTTAGATTCATTGCATTTGAACCATCTATTTAAATTGTTCATTAGGTTCAATTTGCTCAACAATGTATAAATCAAACAATTGGATGGTCCCAGACATTTATGACTAAACCTATCTTCTACAAATGATCTTGTCTATCTGCCTTTGCATGCCATTGACCCGACAGTTTGGATAATATGATTAGCATGATTTTTTGAGGTTACTTGTCACGCCCCGAAATTCGAGTACAGAGTGTGCACCCTCAGGACCCGAGTTTCAGTTCGTAACTCGTACACAAAATATACTAACTTAATTCCTCAATCAGTTTAATAAGAGATGATAATTACATTCAGTCTAAGTTCCACCCTTACTCTAATCACACATACATAACACTTAGTACCAATCAACTAGGCATATATAAATCTTACGATTCTTAAAATAATATAAATATTAAAAATCATTCATTTATTATATCATCATACTATTAATATGTTTATATCATGTTAACATTGTTTCAATGAAATAAATCTAAATAATTTCTTAAAATCTTAAAATCAATACTAATATACCTTATACGTTAATCAAACTATGCTAACAAATAAATCACATAATCAGAAAATGGTCTAATGCTGCCACTTTATCTTTAGATAAATATGACCATGTTTCACATGGGTCATGTTCAGGTACGGTAAATCATTCTACTTTTTGCTCCACGTCATTTATTAATGATTCATTTATACGGTTTTTCCATCAATAAAAATGTAAGTTGACCAGACTTAGTGAAATAACTCAGCATGATTCATAATTATAACAATTAAATATAATACAAAAATGTATGTATTATGATATGAATGCAAAATGGTGTATGAATGCATCAGATGGGATGATCGTTCATTTGCTTGGGTTGGAGGTTGTCAACCCGCATCCACCCATTGGATAGGCTTTCGCCTTTTGGTAGGCTTGGACATAGCTCGCATCTGGTAACGCTCTACCATGATTGACATTTTTTTTCAGGGAGGGCCTTTAGGATCGGCCATGCATTATGCAAATGCAATAAATGATAGATGATATGTAAATACATATTTTCATACTTGGTATAGTTGTTTTGATCAGAATATTCACATATGAATTTAGTGTACAATTATCATAACAAATTACTCAAATCATTATATCGATCAATCAAACAATCACAAACGATTTATTTTAATTTTAATGAATTATGAGACAAGTTGGGTTACTCACCTGAGTCTGATAGTATAGACTCTGCAAGGTAATTAGGCGGGTTTAAATTCTGAAATTTTATCAATTATATCAACAATATTATTATTCATTTATTTTTATTATATGATGGGGCCCACCTTTGATTAACATCCTAGGTGGTCAAATCCTAAATGATCAAATAATTAAAAATTTTATTTTAGATTTCTATCTTTTATTTCCTTTTTAATATTATAAAATTGATTGGAAATTACTTGATTGGGGTGGCCCATCGGATGATTAGATCAATATGAAATTCAAGGCACTGTTATCTTTTGGTGCTTAAAATCAAATGACCTGTTCAGATCTATCTTAACATAATCAGATTGTACCAATTAAATTTATTCCTAAAATTACTGAACAGACCTAAAATCATAATGCATCACTTTGTTAAAATTGTCTCTACACACTTATACAATGATCATGTGAATGATCCACACAATCCATTATATAGATCAAGAAGAAATTAACGATATAATAAAAAATTACCTGATCAAGCCCTCTTTCTTTTTCGAGCACATCCTCCCTTATTTTGAATTTGAATTTTTTTATGATATCTGATAAAAATTTATTATTACTACTTTAAGAATCGATCCTTAAACTTCTCTCTCAACTAAGAATGTGTCTACCAACTTAATTATTGACTTATTTTTATTTTTATTTTAAAATAAAATCTTTAAATATTAATTTTTTTTTAATGCACCAAAATTTAGAGTTGTTGCATTACCTATTAAGAGTGATGCGGATGCTAACAATTCCAAATACAATCATGAGAAGACTTTCATACACTTAGCCCACTGGGTCATTTCTCTTTATAAATCCCTATCATTTTTCCTAACCTCTAATAGAATGCTGAGTCTAACTATTAGTTGTGATTCCAACATTGGGTCCCACTTAATGTGTAGGATAATTTGATTTTTATTGGAGTATATCTGCATGGTGGGGTCCATTATTTTTATGATATTTGTTTCTCACAAGTGGTAGATAAAGGAAAAGATGGTACCACATGACAAGTTATGGGCCATTGCCATCAGTGCTCCTTGGTGGGTGTATGATTAACTCATTGAGCCATGCAATCAGGAGTTGAGTCAACACATAACTGAGTCAGGATGACTCGATCGAGTCATATAGAGTCACCCTTTATTCTTAATCCTAACGCGCAGTATCAAGTTGGATGTTCTCAACCAGGTCTAAGTTGACTCAAATGAGTTGTCAATCCTTGATGGGTAGCCCAAGTCCTTGTTGTGATCAAATTTGGGCCCGTTCCTCTAATGCGTTAATGGATCCGAATCTAATCTCTTAGCCACATTTGGATAGGGTGCCGAAGGACCCGACATGTTGACTATACACCATTTTAGGGGTTGTTCGGTATAGGAAATTTGAGGTAGGGATTTGTAAACATTCATGGATTTTATATTTGTGTTGTTTGTTTTTTTATTAAGGATTTGCCAAATGCTTGGATTTTCCAAATTAATGCTCATAAATTTATACATTTAGGTCATCTTCTAACGATCTAGACCTTGGGTCTTCTAATGATCCAGACCTTTTATACGACAAGTCTCACTTTTCATAGTGAAAAGTTGACAAGTAAAAGATCTAAAATAGATTACTTTCTCTTTTTATAATTTAATAATCTAAAAGTTGAATGCTTTAATAATTTATCTCTTTTTATGGCCTTTTTATAATCAAAGTTTTGCAATATTTAATTTAAGAGAGAGTTTTCCTTTCTTTCTTTTTTTCTTTGCATTTTTTTTAAACATGTCCTACTAAAGGGGAGCCTGGTGAAACAAATGGCTTATGAGTCATTGAGAAACAAAAACCCAAATGGAATGACTAAAGCCCCAATGTCCCATATTGCAATTTATTGGATGTACTGGTATTCTTATTTCCCCAATCCTAAACATGCTAGCAATAAGGGTGCAACTTGGGCATCAAGGCCGATCGGTCCTTGATTGTGGGGCCCATTGCAATGTATGTGCCTTACATTCATGTTGTCCATCTCTTTTGCTAGCTCATTTAAAAGTATGATCCAATAAATGAAGCAGATCCAAAATTCAAGTAGACTGTACCACATGAAACAATGGTGATTGATCATCAAAAAATTCTTGTCAGCCGCAAAAGTTTTGGATTAAGCTGATATTTATGTGGTCCTTTGATTAAGGTCATTGTGACCTTATCAACTAATTGGATGGCAAATAAACATTCTGGTGGCCTCGAAAAAGTTTTTAATGATGAGATTCAATCACCAATGTTCCTTGCCATGTGCTCTATTAAACATCTGAATCTGCTTCATTTTTTGGATCATATCTTAAATTGTGCTGTCAAAATGAATGGACAACATGAATGTAAGGCATACATAATGGTGACCGCCATAGTCGGAAATCCACCCATTCAACTTGGGTGGGTTGGGTAAGATTAAGGGCAACCCAAGCCTGAGCCACCTTTCGAGAACCAACTTGCAATATGACTCCACCTAAATTTCAACCCAAGGTTCCCAACCTGAAGCTTAATTCAAATTTCTCCATACCCAACTCACTTAATCAAATGCATGTAATTATTTTCAACCCTATATTAACTTGGCTGAATGTTCTCGACTCAAAGTAGATTACGTTGAACTTTTCTGATCTTTAATTGTACTTCTCTCATCCTAATTCAATCTGATGACCTGGCAACCGGAATCCTATTTAACCTTTATTTATTTTTTTTGTTTTTTTTAACACACGCACACAGACCACCACACACTCACACGCAGTGGGATTTCACCACCTATGGGTACTCGAACCCTCGACCCGGTGTTGAAACTCCTAAGAGTCTACAACTGGAGTAAGCGTCAGGACCCAAATCCTATTTAACTTGACCTGAATGTCCTCCTCTTGAAGTAGATTAGGTTGGACTTTTCTAACCCTAATCCAACCTGATGACCTGACAACCCGACTTAAGACCCGAACCTTATTTAACTTGGCCTGAGTATTCTCCAGTCGAAGCAGATCAGGTTGGACTTTTCTAATCTTCTAACCTTTATTCAATTCGATGACCTGACAACCCGACCTAAGACCCGAACCCGAATGGGGGACCTGTAAATTCAAGCAAGATAGAGGGCACACTTCCAACCCTCTCCTTCTTCTTAAATCCTCAGTTATAAAATTGAAATTTTCTCTTTTTTCAATTACACACACCTAACAGGTAAAATTCTTCCCTTTTAATTCACTCCAGATCCCAACTTCCACAGAAAACAAGAAAAACTCAAAACGCTCAAAACCCATGATTCCCTGTACTCTGGCTTTCGGTTCTTGCTATGCTTTCCTTCTTGGGTTTTGGGTTTTGATTTTGAGTGCTTGGCGATCTCTATCACATCTGAGCCGTTGATTCCGGCCTTCCTTTTGCCATCTACGCCGTTGGTTGCTTTTTATTTTTTACTTTTCCTGCATCCGGGTTTGTGATTCTGTTGATTTTGCTAGTTTGCTTATCTGGGTCGTTGATTTTTTCCCATTTTGCGATCTTTCTTGCTTTTTGCTTGATCTGGGTCGTTGGTTTTCCACTCCATCTCATCTGGGTTTGGATTTTTCTCTGTTTCACGTTGGGGCGAGTGAGTTTTCTACAGTTTCTCGTCTGGATCATTGAATTTTCGCTGTTGGCCATTGATTTTTCATCTTAGGTCATTGAATTTTGCCCCTTTTCATCTGTTTTTTCCCATTCTGTTTTTTCATCTGTGGCTGCTACTTGAATTCATCTGGGCCGTTGATTTTCCTGTTTTTGGTTGCCTTTCCTATACTGGTCTGTGGGTTTCTTTCCTGATTCGGAGGGGTATTGGGGGCAATTCCCTTCGAAATTCCTCTCCTTCATCCCTCCCGATCCAAATCCCCTCATCGAGATCTCCCACTCAGTATAAAAATCACACATTTCCTGTAGAGAGTTCGGAACTTTCTTACCTTTTTTAAAGTTGAATTTATCGCATTTTAGCTATCTGATCATGAGCGGAACCTTCTCACCCGGCGGGTTCAATGCCCACCGTCTGGATTTCAAGCGGTGGATCCCAGTGGTTGTGTCGTCACACAAGACGCTCATCTCGATCCTCTGGATCGTCGGGTTCGCTTCAGTCTTCATCTGGCAGAGGAACATCGTTGATGGCCTCCTGACCTTCCAGTGGGCCCCGGTGAAGGCATGCCCGAACATCCGGCCGGTGGCATTCAACCTGACGGATTTCGGCGGGGTCGGTGACGGGGTGACACTGAACACCAAGGCATTTGAGCGGGCCGTTGCGGCAATCTCAAAGCTGGGGAGGAGGGGTGGTGGGCAGCTCAATGTACTGGCTGGGGTTTGGCTCACAGCGCCATTCAATCTCACCAGTCACATGACTCTTTTTCTTGCAGAGGATGCTGTTATTCTTGGAATTGAGGTTGGTTTTCTATCGTTTGATCTGATAGTGGATTTGGGTTTGAATCTGTTTTTCTCTTTGCATTCTTTTTATTTTTGTAATTTTTTTGCTACTGGATATGTGTTTAGATCAGTGCTAGTGATGATTAGACAGTAATGTTTTTTCCCCTCTATACTTGTTCAAATGAAGACCAGTGATATCTGTTGGATTCTAATTTTCTTCACACAAATGTGGGACATGCATGCCTGATTCAGGCCATTCATCAGGTGGGCCACACATGGGATGTGTCATGGCCGATGTTTCGTGACCTGAAGAACAGTCAGGCCTGGTCATCAGGTGGGCACCACTTGCTACGTCAAATGTGGACCGTTGGTCAATATTTTTAACCAACCGATTCTCCAGGCCTGCCTGATGAATGGACCAGACTGATTTTCCACTGGAATCCTACTCCACCCAGTGTGGCATGATGTGTGGGAACTGCGCCATCTGTCAGGTTGGCCTTAGTGCCATGGACCTAGAATTAGGTGGGACCATTAATCAGGGGTGCAATCCGTGAAGGTTGAATGTGGACTGTTGGCCAGTTTCTTTTTAACTGTTGAAAATTTCAGGATGTGTTATCCACCTGGGCATTCTTCGGTTACTTAATTCAAGAAGAGCACTTCTTCTTTGCTTGTCCTAGTAGCAATACTAGAAGGCTGTTGGGATTATCCCTAGTTCCTTATTTGGGCTTACATAGCACTCCAATTGAAGGATTTAATCTCTAGAGCAGTGCATATTCTTACCTCTTCAGTTATGTTCAATTCAAATTCCAGTTTGCTACATCAGATTGGAATGATTGCTGGTAGATCATCTTTCCAAAAAAAAAAAGAAAAAGAAAAAAAGATTGCTGGTAGATCTGATTGAAAGGATGCATATGGTGTTTATTGCTCACATGGGTGAGAGGGAAATTTACTCACACAAGCGGGAAATTTTACTTGTGAGAGCAGGACTCTGAACAGTCTCCACTCATTTCAATGGGGCATGTGTGCAAGATCTGAGCGGTTCATCAGGTGGGCGATTGTGTGTGAAGTCCCAACAACCAGGCTGATGGAGTTTTCAGGTAGGTTGCACGTGTATGAGAAAATGGATGAGCCCAATTTCTGATCTAGGTTACATACACGGTGGTCCCCACCTGATAAATTTCCCGGATCTCACACCCAAGTGCTACAATGGCACATATGGAGAGTGGGGTTTGAAAATCCTATTCCCTTGAGTAGCCTTGGCATGTCTGAAATGGGAAGTATGTCATGGGTTGACAGAAGGTATGCACATAAGGCATAGTTGTTCTTGAACTTCTTTCATGCATTTCGAGAGTTGTGGTTTAAAATTTCAAAAGTAAATGCATTGTATGGTGTAAGATCCAATTTCTGGGAGTCAAAACACAAAATGTGGTTTAAGGCCTGCTTGTTTAGAGAGAAAACCTGATCAACCATGGAAAAGAAAGCAACTTCCTTTGATGTGACAGTTTCCTCTATTCGAGAAACCGAAAAAGATGAGGAAATGGATTCCTTTTTTCAAAGAATTTCTAAAAAAGTGAGTACAATCATTTCCTCAAAGAACTTGTTAAATCCCTTTTCCTCAGTTGCTGGGAAAAGAGTTTACCCTCTATGTGACACTTAAATGGCAAAAGTTGTCATCATTGCACTTTTCCTTGGTTCGTGTAGATTTATCCTTTCAAAATGGTGGCACAAACAATGGGAATGAAAAAGAAAAGCATTTTCCATGTAAATTCATGGTGCAAAACAAACAGGATCACACTTCCATGTTTTGAGTTTCCCTACCTGTTTTCCATTTCCAGCTTTTGTTTTCATCCTGAACAAACAGGCCCTTAGGATTCAAGATTCAAGACCAACCCGCATGAACTGCTAGATGTTTTCACATACTGACATGACATGCAGGGCATCCCAGCCGTACATAGGTCATGCCCACCTTTAGACGACAGGCCCACAAGTCAGGCTGGTGGGCCACACATCCATGTTGAATGTGGACAGTTGGTTTTTTATTCAAAAATAAAAATAAAAATCATGTGGCCAACTTTATGACTTGACCAATGTTATTTTTGACCAAGGTCATTTACATGTTTGCTCCTCCTGCCATATGTATGACTGAGGTGTCCCACTTGTGCTTGATTGGCACATGTGGCCACATGTAGGATGTGTGCATAGGAAAGCTCTATTGTTTTAGGTAGAAGCATGTTACTTGTGTACATGGAAATATACTCATGATGTTCAACTGAACAGGATGAGAGCCACTGGAAACTGATGCCTCCGTTGCCATCATATGGATATGGGAGGGAGCATCCCGGGCCTCGATATGGGAGTCTTATCCATGGTCAACATCTCAGGGATGTCATTATAACAGGTCAGATGCACTTCATTGTTTTTCCTTCACCAATCCATTTCTGTTAGTAATTTGTGTTCTTGATAAAATGATGTTTTGCGGTTTCAAACGAAAGCCATTGGAAGAATTTTGGCATGCCTAAAATTGCACAGGACCAGTGCGTCCACTGCCCAGAATGAGAATATGATGACAGTTGGTCTGAGTCATGCGGTCAATTTTGCTTATGTTCTCACTGCAGGGAAGATTTCTGTGGATAGGAGTGCTTGGAATTTATGGAATTGCTCTTATACCATGTCAGTTGGCAAGAGAGTGTCTTCACGTTGTTCTCATTCAAAGAAGGGAATAAATCTTCTAACAAATAGAAGTCCAAAGCACCAAAATACCGTTATGACAGGGCAAACAATGACAAAAAGGAGTGGCCGGTTCCTCTACAAGTCCATACAGAATAATCCTATTCTACAAGTGCTACACATGGGGCCCATTGGCAGTGTTTATGGCATCGAAACTGTCCAGTAGGAACGCCCACCAAGAAGATTGGGTGTACAAAAAATTAGGCCGATCCAACCATCATGTGATGAATTTTGAGGATTTTGGATGGCTGTCCATTGCTTTCTGTGGTGTGGCCCGCCCACCTAATGATTGTATGGGTGGGGCTCACTCAAGTAATGCACACATTGGATGGAATGTACACAACACGTTGGGCCCCACCAATGTTGTCAAAATTGTTATCGTATCGCAAATCATAATGGAGGTTGAATAGTTTCGAATCGCAAATCATAGGATTTTTTTAATTATTTTCTCAAAATATTAAAAAAATATAAATAAATCAGAAATTTTTTTAAAAACTCACCAATCATCCTTTTTCCATCAATATGCACCAAGAAATACCATTTTGTGATAGTTTTAAAGGATTCTTATCTTTCCTTAAAAAAAAAAAATCTTTTAAGAAATTTCCCTTAAAAAATATACAAGGATCCTTTAATAATTTATGTTATTGCTACCTTTATTGAATGTAGAATCACGCCAGACAAGCGGCATTTGATTCTGTAGAACAAAGAAAAAAACATTTTGATTTCTAACCATCATTCCACAATACATAAAAGTCAACATGATCGTAACCATTCATAAAAACATTCCAGATAAGTCATGCATCAATTTGGTGTTTCTACTAATTAAGAAGTAAGAAATCATTTAAAAAAAAAGCTCCATGATTTAACTTGAAGAGAATACATATCATTTAATCTCTTATAAGGATCAAAATGAAATAATTTACATTTTCTAAATGATTCTTAAAGTCTCTACCAAATTAAAAACATAAAATGAAAGTCAAGTGAAGCTTAAAATAGTAGAGAACAAATATAATTTGAATCATAAATCGTAGGATTCAAATCATAGAATCGTAAGATTCATATAAAAAGGGATTCAAGGGTGAGATTCAAATCGTTTTACTTAAGATTTGACTCAAATTGTAAATTGTAAATCTTAGGATTTTGACAACACTGGGCCCCAACATAGAAACAATGGGCAGCCATCCAAAAACTTCCAAAATCACATGGTGGCCCATATGATGGTTGGATCGGCTTTATTTCTAGGGCATCCAACTTTTATGTACCGGGAATCGGCTTTAAACACTTTAGATTCAAAGCACCCCTCCATAAATCTAGCTTTGTGCTTACACCCTCGCCTTGCCAATCAAAACAATGTGATTTGCAAACAATACGCACTATGAGATCTCTTTCTGCAAATACTTCATTAACATGTCCATAGCCAGTGTGAAAATGTATAGGTTCAATGCCAACTCCTAGTGCAAATGCAAAATAATTGGGAACTTCTCTCTTCACTAGTGGTCCTCACATTTTTTACGCTCTCTCATACATATCCTTAATCATGTCAATACATCCTCCTGAAGCTCCTTTCTTTCCAAACACCCACTAGATTAATTCTTTGGGGAGCTATCATATGCTGTCTTTAAGTCAAGAAAGACCATGTGGAGATCCTTTCTCCTCTTCCTGTATTTCTCCATCAATTATCTAAGTAGCAAAATAACTTCAGTGGTAGACCTCTCAAGTCCCAGGCATGAAAACCAAAACTGATTTTCTGATACATTTGTCTCATGCCTTAGTCACTGCTCAATCACTCTCTCCCAAAGTTTTGTAGCATGGCTCACAAGTTTAATCCCACAAAGTGCAACTCTACGTCTCCTTTATTTTTATAATAGGTACCACGGTACTTTTCCTCATCTGTTTGTCTTGTTGTTGCCAAAATATGATCATAAAATGACTTAATGGAGAACCTCCCTTTCTTTTACCATTTCCAAATCCTCTACCCAACACTTCTTGAGAAATCTTGATCTGGCCTCAAGGAGTGACAGAAGGCAAGGTTTTATAATTTGGAGTCGCTTGGACCCCATCCAGTTCAAACCATGAGTCAGAATTGAAATAGGGATGAATTGGCTTAACTTGCCTGAGTCACCCCCAACTCAGTCGAGTCGCGACTTGACCCAGGGCTGGATGAGTTGTTCGTCTTGAAACCATGTCAGAAGTCTACTCAGTTTCTCCTTTTCCTCCCTTACACTTCTTCTGAAATTAGGAGTAAATGATCTGATTTTTTTTTAATTAGTGTGAAGATAAGAGGGTCAAGATGGTTGCTTGCTCTCAAATCACTATGCTTGCATGAATGTTGTCATTATTGTTTGTCACTGGGTCATTCTAGTATTGTTGTCATTATTGTTTGTCACTGGGTCATTCTAGTATTCTGAGAATTGGTTTGCCTTTAGGGGTTTGGTAAGCTTGTGCAAGGTCCTCCACTCACACCACCCAGCCAGCCATGCGTGCATCAGGGAGAACCACTGTGTAGATGGTCTGGCCCAAAAATCAGGGTGTTTGTATCAAGAGACTTGTTTCCCTCACCCACACCTCTTTCCAGACCAAGTGTTTGGGTCAGCCAAGCTGCGCAACAGGCAGCCCCACCATGTTGATGGCCGGCCAGGAGTAAATGTCAAGCTGGTTCACTGATCAGGCAGGCCACATATGCAAGTTGAATGCGGACCACTGGCGATTTCCTCTCCTAAATTGTCCATTGTTTCCTTACATGTATGACCCTCCTGATGAGTAGAGCGTTCTGAATTTTGTGCAAGGCCATTTGCATGGTGGGCCTACCCAATGCATGTCCTGGATGCATGGTTTAAAAAGTGGTTTTGGCTTGTTGTGCCATTCACACCCGTATATTGCCCTGTGTCGGGCTGTTTCAGGCCAATATTGGGCCCAATACATCCGTACCATTCATGGACAATACCAGTATGTATTGTCCGATACATACTGGTTTCAGATAAAACTTTTAAACCTTATTTGGATGACCCGCACGCATACCAGGTTGGCACATGTAGCTGCATGTAAAGGTGCATTGGTCTCAAAAAACACTTTTTCTTCATCATCATCATCATCATCATCATCACCACCACCGCGTTGCCCTACTGTTGGAGGTCTCTTTATGAATCCCACTTGACGTCAAGCTCCTTCACTCGGGCTTGAGATCTGCCGGCACCAGGTGCATGTCATAAAAAAAACGGAAACGTGCCCTTTTCTAACCATCTGATTAATTTTATACAAAAAAAGCATAAAAGTTACCTGATACAGTGATGAAAAAAAATCTAATTGGTTTGCCCCTAGAGGCCCTCCCAAGTCCTGCCCAATCCCACCATCTGACGATCTTGACCATTCATCTATATGGTCCCACTGCTGATGGGTACATGGAGAAAATCTTACTCATTAGATATGTAAAGCACATAATTTTTTTTAAAAACCTTTCAATTAAAAATAATAATTTGTGAGGATCTCTTATCAATGGGATTTTTGCCATATGGATCATATATGGTGGCGGTGGGATGCCATAAGTGAATGGTGTGGATCATCATGTTGGCAGAAAGGGAAAGCATTGCTAGCACAGTTCTACATATATTATCAAATTGAAAACTCTGGCTACTGTCATTTTGCGACCACTCATTGACTCTTTGGAATACAAATTTCTTTATTGATTGATTGGTGGATGAATGTATTTTACCTGATTATTCTTCTCTTTTTTTTGGACCCACGCAGGCCACAATGGCACCATAGATGGGCAAGGTCAATCATGGTGGAAAAAGTACCGGCGGAAACTTCTTAACTACACAAGGGGCCCACTCGTGCAGATAATGTGGTCAAGAGACATCGTATTCTCAAACATAACACTGCGCAATTCTCCTTTCTGGACACTCCATCCCTATGACTGCAAGAATGTGACGATCTCAAATGTTACCATCTTGTCCCCTATATATGGAGCTCCAAACACAGACGGAATAGATCCTGGTAAACATGCATTTCTTGACTGCCATACACGCATACATACACACATACATGCATGCATGCGATTCAGTGATTGACTAATCAGTTTTTGAGTCCAGCTGGATTGAGTTCTGTTCTCCAGGCAGGCTTGACTGTATATGAGAGTTTGACCCAAAAAATCATTTTGTTTCATCAGGCTGACAACACGTATGCTGAAAGAGTGGACAATTGTTATGAAGATTGACCAATGATCCAAATACACACATGCAATCATCTGTACATGTGTTTCACCCACCGGATGAACGATATTATTTTGGATCAGGACCAAGGTATTCAGTAACAGTAACAGTAACAGCCTTCTGTATTACTGTTACGATACGGCTGTAACTGCCCCATTTTTTTTTTGAAGGAAAAAAGTGTATCGACATTGTATTGGTCCAATATGGGTGATACGGGCGCATAACGGCCGTTACAGGTCTGTTATGGGCCTTTTTTTTTTTTTCCAGATCGGGCGTTATAACCCTGTATCGTGTAACGGGTCCCACTGTTACCATCATGTAACAGCTGTTTAGTAACTATTTTTGAATATCTTGATCAGAACACATACAAGGTGGGGCCATCCCTCTTCCATATACCCCCAGAACATGGTCATTGGGGGTTAGGTGGGAAGAGATCGAATTATCATTGAATAGCACAGGTCTCAAATACATAGTCCATGCGGCACATGTGCCTGCAAGTAAGATTCTTTTGATGGAATAATGAGATACTGGTTATGCGGACGAAAGAGCTATTAATTCCATCAAGCGCATTATTCCATGGAAACCTTGCTCAGCAAGGAATGCTCTTGATGGGAGTCATGAATGACAAGGAATGCTCTTGATGAGAGTCATGAAAGGCATCGATGTTGCACATTTTTATTAGCTTCTTTGTTAATCAAAGTAGGTAAACAGGTTGAACATGCGAACGTGTCATCATCTAGCAAATGCCCCTCTAATCTTTGTTGGCCTTCTCATCAATGTGTCCTGTCCTAATTTTTTACCACCAAAAATCCCATTTCAACTCTCCCGCCCATTTATTTATTGTTATTGTTCGATTGAGCATTGGTTGAGCCCAACAAACATTACATGTGGGCTCTAACTTCTGGTGATCCATATCTTTCATATGAGTGATATGACTGGTGTTGGATGTGAGGTACCCCAAAGATCTTTGCAGCTGAACAATCTTACCTACCCGAATGGGTCCCCATTAGATGCAATCCATCAATTGTAAGTGACCATTTTCATCCGATGGCTAGGATCATATGATAGGGGAGATACTATGGCATCGGACATCTGATGATGGGCTCACTGTATCGATGGCTTAGATTACAGAGAAGTGGGCCCTGCCTATAGTGTTGCTGGGCAAGCAAAAAATAAAAGGGGGAAACATTGTTTGTAATACGAGGAGAGGAGCTATTGTTTTCTTTTCTTCTTTATTTTGCTGCATGCTATAAAAGGGTCAGCTCTGGTGGTACTGGTTCCACTGTAAGCTACAGTAGTACAAGGCAGAAGTGGGGCCCATGTGATGTATTCAAGACATCTGACCTGCCTATCAGATGCATAGACTTGCTTTGCTCCAAGGGTCCAAACATCAGTCCATATGGAAGCTCAAGCGAGCCACACCATGTGGGAAAAATTGAGAGGGGGCCTGCACCCTTGATTTGCTTGGGGGACCACTGTGTTGTCTATACAGAATCCAGGCCGTTCAATCCTTTCATCTGCCATAGATCAACAGTCATGACAAAAATCAAGCTGTTCTGCAAATAAGGTGGGCCCCAGTTAGAATCAAGGGTGGACGTCCCCCCTCACCTTGTTCTCTATATTTTGGCCCACTGGAATTTCGGATCGATCTGATTTTTGGGTCCTGGGAGTAACCTGGGGAGACGCATCCGATGGGCAGGTTGGATGTGATACATACACCATGTGTGCCCTACATCTTCCTAGTACCACTAGAGCACGCCTCTTTAAAATATTCCTTTCAAAGCAGTAACAATTTCCGACATTTGAGATTTAGAGCACTGCTGCCGGTCTTGCAGATTCATGCGAGGATATGGTGATAGAGAACTGTTACATAAGCACGGGGGATGATTGCATTGCGATAAAGAGTGGTTGGGATCAATATGGGATTGCTTATGGCCGGCCATCTTCCAACATTCTTATCCGCAATCTTGTTGTTCAATCTATGGTCAGGTGAGTGTTCTTCTGCATCATTCCCAAATCATTTATATGCATGTATGCAACAAATACTGAAACCATGTGTAGATGATCATGCATGAAGAGGGGATCATGGAGTGGAGACGTACAAAACATACATCCTCAAATACATACATTGTACATGCATATGTATGCATGAGCGCATGTAACTGTCTCGAACCCAGCTCTTCCCTGTGGTGTGGGCCACCCGGGTTTTGGACCAGTTGATTTCTTGCCCCATGGCATAACATCTAAGGGTGCACATGATGGACAGGGTGGATCTGATGCATAAATCACAGTGCACCCCACAGACGTCGACACTACCACAACTTTGGATAATGTGGACACTTCGATTCTTTCTACACATGCACGCATATATGAGTTTGCACACGAAACTAGTTGGATGATATTGTTGTTGTCCAATGAGCTTGATTGCCTACATGTTGTGTGTGTATAAAATCCAACCTGTCTAAAAGGTTGGCCCCCCATGAAAATCCCCTAAGCACAGACATCAGGCCAATCCATTCATCAGTTGAGCCACGCCTGTACTTTGGACCAGATGGGTGGTTGGACATTGTTTGTTATGCTGTGGCCCACTACCTAATGAGCTGATTGACCTGATTTGTAATGTAGCTGCTTTGTAGTAGGTTCAACCTTTTGAATGGGTTGGATGTTGTACAGACTTCACAAATTGACATCTAGGCGCAGATTGTATGGTAACACTATCATTCAACTAGTTGTTTGAGGCCAACTAGTTATGATGAGGAACGTTCACCTATGAGCCATTGCATACAGAACTTCGGATGCAACTGAACTCATGTGCCTACATGGAAAAATTGGTGGGATATTTGAGAGTTGTATATGGTGAGGTTCACCATGAAGCTTGCCTGATGGTCCACTTATTTGGATGGTCGGATTGAGTATAAATGTGTGGCCCGCCTGATGAGAATACCAGCCCAATTTTGCATCTAGGTGATCTTCACGGTGGCACAAACCTTATGCACGGTTCACTTCTTACACGTGGCAGGTTGGCACGTGAGTTTGGTCACATGTAAGGTATTTTGTAACGATAACGGTGGCTATAACAACCACCACTGTTACCTTTACTAATGGCTGTTACAGTCTCCTTTTGTTTATTGAAAAAAAAAAACAAAACTCTGTATTGGCCTCGTAATTGACAGTTACTGGGCCGTTACGGCCTTTACGAGGGGCGTAATAGGCCATTGGGTAATTTTTTCCGTAACGGCCATTACGACCTCGTAATGTACAATGGTTGCCACCATTACGTTTATGTAATGGCCATTACAGCACACCATGTTCACATACAATGAATGTACATGGTCATTACTCAAAATATCACCACATATAAGTTTACAATGATTTTTGTGTTTCATTTTCGTGCACCGTATGCAAGACACTTCTGTATGAGGTTTGAGCCTTGCATTATTGGATTTGAGATCCTAGTCCATCAACAACAAAGTCATGGGGAATCATATGATCCTTGTGCCAAGGCTATATGGACACGTGCAGTTTTCAGTTTGAATGAATGTGGCCTACATGGTTAGGTTATCCAGACCATTGTTCTGCCAGGCAACCATGGATGAGCCATAACCCAAAATATCTCCTAGATTGGAAGATCAGTGTCTCCAATCTTGGGCCTCTCAGTAGAATGTAGCATCACGGCTCGGGCCAACTCGTCCAGTCTTGAGTCAAGTCACGACTCACCCAAATCGGGGGCTGGATTGGGTCTGAGTCATTGTCAACTTGGACTTGTCCAAGTCTTCAATCCATGGTTGAATGCGAACCTGTTTTCATGTCTCTTCTTCACCCTTGAGTTGAAAGCCACAAATGGAAAGGCAAGACACAGATTTTTATTTTTATTTTTTTTCCGTCCATAGTGCGGTCCCTAGAGAACAACGGCCTGGATCACTGAACAACAGCCTCACTATTACAAACTGAAAACTTAGACCGCATGTAAACACAGATCTAAGTGTGTCTAAATACAATTATTAAGTGTGTCAAGTTATCTTAGTGAAATGCACTTAGAGGCACTTAGACAAACTTAAACGCACCTAGTATTGGATCCGGACCTCTTGTACAACTGGGGAACACATTTCAGTGATCCTTGTAGCCTCATCTGGCGGGCCCACCATGGATGGTGATGCTGGCCGTTGGACAATCCTAGCTGTCCGATGGTTGGCCTTCAAATGGAATGGTGAGAAAAATATAGCCAAAACCAAGAAGTCGACCAGTCGGATATCTGAGATTGTTGGACTGAGCTTTTTATTGGATGGGGGCTACCACATGAATCTTGATCACTGAAAGGTAGGCCTCCCTCCGCAAAATGACGGCCTGAACAACTGTTCTACTAAATTCAGGCCAAGCATTGTATAATCTCTCATGACATGCATTTTTCATTGCAGTGCCGGAGTTTCAATAGGCAGTGAGATGTCTGGTGGCATCTCAAACGTAATGGTGGAGAACCTCCATGTGTGGGGCTCAAGGCGGGCTGTCCGGATCAAGACCAGCCCTGGACGTGGGGGCTATGTCCGCAACATCACTTACCGGAACGTGACCTTTGATGGCCTCCGTGTGGGGATTGTCATCAAGACTGACTACAATGAACACCCGGATGATGGATATGATCCAAAGGCAGTCCCTATCATCGAGGACATAACCTTCAATGGCATCCATGGCCAGGATGTCCGCGTCCCAGTCCGGATCCAAGGCAGCGAAGAGATCCCCATCAGGAATGTCACCTTCCGTGACATGTCGGTGGGGATCTCGTACAAGAAGAAGCACATATTCCAGTGCTCCTACGTCCAGGGCCGCGTGATCGGGAGCATCTTCCCTGCACCGTGCGAGAACCTCGACCGCTATGATGAGCAAGAACGGCTGGTGAAACGTGCAGTTTCCCCAAACATCACAGACATAGATTATGATTTTTGAGACCTGGAAAGATTGGATGCATACATGCAGAAATGCCCCGGCGATTTGTAGTGCACACCTTCTGCAGTTCAAAGATGTGGGTCAGAATCCCGAGGTGCATTCCGAATGTGATTTCAAAGTCACCCTCTTTGAAATGCCCGGGGATTCCCGCCCAGCCATTGTTTTGCGGCAGGCAATGTGAGGGCCGACGCCTGGTGTACACTGCGGTGTGCCCTTGTGTTAAAAATGGCTGTTTTAAAATGGTCTCTTGAGGCTCATTTCTACGGTGATTGCTCCGCCATGCGTTTGTAGATGGACGATATGCAGGGCATTGCATTTGCACCCTCATTTTTTTGTCATTTGTGTATAGGGCGTTTGCACGATTGATTGATTATATTTCTTAGAATAACATAAAATACAGGCGTTTTTTTTTTTTAATTTCGTTTTTTTGTTTTTTTGTACCCGAGGAAATGTAGGTTTGCTTGTGGACGGTCTCAAATGGCCGGGCTGGGTCGCATGTCCAAGCAGTGCAATGGGTGGAAGACCATATTAGTGGGGTCCAGACCATAAGCCAAGGAATTGGTGGGCCCCCCATTGCAACCTTTGTCTGCTGCAGTTCTTGGGTCAAAAACCAAAGTCCTTGGTCCGTGCCATGGGTCTCAACGTCCATGCCGATCAAGCAAGGCCTGAAGTTGGTTGGAAAGGCTGAGTCCACTGTCCCCCACCCTCTCAATACTCAAATGCTTGTATCCAGTCAATCGAGCCAGGGTTGAACCCAATCCGACCTGTTAATATAGGTTATCAATCAGTTGGGCTAAATGACCCGATAAAGCCCAAAACAAAATAAAGAAATGTGTGTGTGTGTGTATTGATTGGAATGGGCTGTGCATATGGAGGTGAGTCAGGTGTGTTAGTCGGATTGGGTTAACGCTTGCAATTAAGTAAACTAATGAATAAAATCAAACATCTAACTATTAAATAATATCATCAAAATAATACTTACAACAATCGGAATAACATTAGAGAAAACAATTACCACTCTTAAATAAATAAGATTTTTTTTTTTTTTTTTTGTAAAGTAAAAGCTCGAACGGTTAGAGCATGACGATTAATCCCCTTATCTCATAGTTAGGCCCAACATCTCATGGGTTAAGACTTCGGTTAAACCTCCCATCGTGGACTCCAAATCACATGGGTACCACATCACATGAGCCAATTGCCTCTCATGAGTGGGGCTTGCCTTATACTAGCCACCCGCTTCACATGGGCCACGCACCCCGAGTGTGTTCCTACATCCCATAGGCCACCCCACTCGAGCTCGGTGTGAAAATGCCCCTGCATTAGTAACGCGCCAACTCTTTTATGGCCAAGATGTAAAGATAGAACAATATGTGTCTTTCTTTAGGGGAATTAGTATAGGGGGTTTCATGAGATGCTCTTTCAACTGTTCAAAGGTGGCGTGAGGCACTAGTTTCCAGACAAACTCTTGGCCAGCCTTCAGCTAGATTAGCGGCGAGAAGGGACTGATCTTCTTTATAGAGTTTGAGATGTATAAGCACAAGAAATTTACCTGGCTGATGAACCTCTGCAATTACTTCTTGTTTTAAAAAGGGGTTGCTTCCAAGATTGCTCATATATTATTTCGATCGACCTTGATACATCGCTGATGAATGAGAAATCCCATGAAATTTCCAGCAGAAACTTCGAATGCGCACTTTAGAGGAAGTTTCTAACAAACACCTCCTCATACACTGAAAGAGCTTCTGAGATTGATTTTATATAACATATTCCAAAAATACCATTACCATGTTACCAAGTATTCAACAATGGACTTTCCTATTGATATGCTCGAAAGACCTTATGAGATCGGCAAAGTGATCTCCTAGATTGACTGATTTCATATAATCTTTTCCAAAAATACTATTATAATGTTATCAAAATATTCGACAATGGGTTTGCCTATTGATCCGCCCCTGTCAAAAAACAAAAAAATCTAAAGATTCTAACCATCTTATTAAGTTACAGTTAGAATGTGAATCGTTGTACTAGTTGTCTGGATGGAATAAAAGTACCAAGATGTGGCATGCCATGGCCATATGACTACTAATTAAATGGATATGATTATTCAATGGAGATTTGGTCCATCACCCATCCACCAAGGGGCCAACAGGATGGAGGATTGTGGAGGCGAGCATTGTCTAATTGTACAATTATCTTATTCTATGTGATGTGGATTTGGATCCGGAACCATCTAGATGAGCAGAATCCATAAATGTGGGGCTTGCCATGATGTATGCGTTTTATATCCACATTATAGATCTATTTACAAGTTTTTTTTTTTTTTTTAGCATGAGCTAAAAAATGAAGCAAATCCAAATCTCAGGTGGACCACACCTAAGTAAAACATGGTGATTGAATGCTCACCACTAAAAACTTCACGATAACTCACGTTAATGTTTATTTTCCATCCAGCCGGTTGATAAAGTCAAAGAGACTTGGATGAATGGAAAACAAAGATATCAGCTTGATCCAAAACTTTTATGGTCGTTAAAGAAATTTTTAATGGTGGCCATTCAATCACCCCTATTTTCCATGGTGTGGTCCATTGGAGATTTGGATCTACTTTATTTTTGAGCTCATATCATAAAATGAGCTGGAAAAATGGATGGACCGCATGGATACGAAGCACATGGACATATAGCAACCTGCAGTGTGCTACACTACGCAAGTCCCTTGTGTTAAAATTATGGCACCAAAATCACTATTGGGTTTTTTCATTTTTCTGAGCCCATATGACCCATGTTTCACATGCTAACAAGGCCAAAGTGTTAGTGGACCCTTAGAGGGGTATTTTTAACATTTTTCTCGTGAAAGTGTGACTTTTAGGATTAATTATATTGGGGTTAAGAGAGAGTTATGATTTTTAGTTGTTTTTGGTGTTTTTTGAGAGCCTCTAAGAGAGAGAGGTAGGGTTTTTTTTTTTTTATAAGTTCTCTCAATCATTGTAATCTTCTTTGAATAATAGAGTGATCATCACTTTGTACCATTGTTTTTTCTTGCAAAAGTTTTCCACTTAAAAATCGTTCGTTCTCTGTGTGTTTGCTTAGATTTTTTCTTCTTGTTTGTTTTAATTTAGATTAAGGTGCTTCTGTATGGGATCTCCAACAAGTGATATCAGAGTAAGGCTAATTTGTTAGTTTAAATAATATAACGTCAAGGGAATTTGTTAGTTTAGATAATATAACGTCAAGGGGATTAAATGTGAAGTTCGAGACAGAAATTCACGGGTAAAAATAATTTTGATATATGGAAATTGGAGATGAAAGCTCTCTTAGTTCAACAAGTTGTAGTATGCACTCATTAGTAGAGTTGGTACATGAACTGAGTTAGCTCAGTTGACTCGCTTGACTCGACTTGGAAAAGCTCGACTCGACTCTGCTCGAAACTGAGTTCGAGCCAAGTCAAGCTGATTTTTTTAGCTCAAAAAAATTTTGAGCCAAGTCCGAGCAAGATCGAGCTCAACTCAACTCAGCTCGGAACTTGACTTGAACTTGACTCGGTTCGAATCGATGTGATTTGGATTGGTTCACTTAATATAAATATTTTGTATATATTTATATGTTTAAATAAATTATAAATTATATATTATATTATGAACACCTCCCCCCACACGTGCGCACGAGCGTGGCGGTGCCCTCGCTTTGTTGGCTTTCGTATTGATTTTTGTTACTGTGGGCGATGTGTGCTATTGACTCAGGTATAAAAATACATTTGATTTGGAGTCGCCACTAGCCAAATGAAGCATAAAATTTACAACCGGCTAGGAACCGTAGAATTGCTTAAGAGTCGAGGAATCTCACGATTTTCAAAATCAAGTGACTCCCACGGTTGGTCTGCGACCGTAGATTCCGAGTAAAGGCTTCGGTGACAGAAAAGGAAGGGTTTAAGCACCCTTACCCACCTGCATAATGTGCAGTCTCTACTTCACAAGATTTGCAATTTTTAAGAATTTAATGGAATTTCAGCATTTTATACTTGCCATGATTCGCATAACCTAGGTGGACCGGGCAGACAGAAATAAGAAAAAAATTATTTAGCCTTACATTACAGAGCCAAGTGGCCCTAGGTAGGCAAATAAAGTAAAAACAATAAATAAGATAAAATACTAACTAGCCTTACTTCATAGGATTTAAGATCCTAGGCAGGCAGATAAAGTGAAAAATGGAAGATGGAGAATAATTCAGAATAAAATGTGAAAGTAATTAATACAATTGAAATGTATAGAGTGGAACGCAAATTAAATAGAAATGGACAAATTCTTAGCTTTTTTGACTCATTTAAGGACCATTTTTGTCTCTTGTGTTGGGCAATATATCCACACGATGGAAATCTTTAAGGTACTTTGGATAGCACCTCCAGGCAAACTCCAACCCTCAGATCCTCTCTGTATTTTTCTATCTCTCTTTCTACTCTCTATTTTCTCTCTTACTCTATGTTTCTCTCTGTCTGCTTAAGTTCTTTGCCTTAGCTTCTCCTCTCTCTTTTGATTTAGCTTTTATCTCTCTTGTGTGGCCCGGGTGCCTTATATAGGCATCGACCCCTCTTACGGATGACCCATTGTCTTGGGTCATGTTGTGGGCGCCCGCACTAAATTATGGGCACCTGCATTGACTGGTGGGCCATGTTAGGTAGGTTTGAATGTATATTTGTTATTATATATATAAGGTAATCATTACCTTTTAACTTATATATATATATATATATATATATATATATATATATATATATATATATATATATATATATATATATATATATACACACAAAAAACATTAATCATTACTTTTATATTATATATATATATATATATATATATATATAAAAGTAATTATTACTTTTTTGTCTTTTTCTTTTAAATGTTCAAATGCTTATATTTTCTTTGTTGTTTATACATTTTTGGTAATCTTTATCTTGTTGGTTGGAAAGGTAATTAGGTAAGCTTTTTAACAAGACTAGAATCACTTCAATTGGATTTCATTTGATGTGCCAAAAATACGTTTCTCCAAAATACGAAATCGGTTGTTTGCAATTTGACTAATTGTCTGCCTTCGGTGATATTATAATCATTGGAAACGTCGTCTAATAAGTTTTTCATTGCAACTGAAATCGTTTCAATCAGATCCCATTTAATTAGTTTAAAGCGCAGACAAAGTTTTTCCAATTTTATTTAATCGGCAATGCATAGTTTTGATAAACAGGCCAGATCTTCCTCATCATAACTCGGATTGGACGAAACTTAAATTTATTAGGAAGATCATTTAATCACATTTTCAGTGAATCATAAATCATCCTAATCGGTCAGGATTTGCTTCTAATAATACCATGACCATTTTATATATTAGGACAACTACACTTTTCCTTGATTTTGAAGATATGACCTTATATGACCTTTTAACTTCAACATAACGCTACCTGGAAGGACTGAATGATACAGAGAATGATCTATGGGTAGAAAGTATTTGTTTTATCCATTTTTGCATGTTGGTTGTGTGATACAGAGAGTTTCAGGGGTTTTGGAGTTTGGACACTCGGCCGTAACCGAATCGCTATTGGATTTGGTGTCAGCTAATCCGGTCCGTTGGTTGTTTCCGGCGTGTGCCGAGTATGCTTCCAGTGTGATTCGTTTGGGTTTTCAATGATTTCCAAGTCAGCAGGAGACAATTAATTGAAGTCAAGTTAAAGCTCAAAGAATGTTGTGTCCTTATTTTAGGTGGGGTGTCTACACACACACACATATAAAACCCTAAAACCTAAATTCGAACTCAGCTCATAGGCTCGCTTGAACTTAACACGAAAGATCGGTCTCAAGCTCTGCTCAAGCTAGCTCGAGTTGCTGACTAAGCCGAGTCGAGTTCGAGCTAAGGTAGCACACTGGCCAAGCCGAGCCGAGCCAAGCTGGGCCAAGCTCAACTTGGTTCAACTCATGTACAAATCTACTCATTAGGAAATCACATCGTTTGGAATCTATGAAGGAAGAAAATTGGGTTGAACTTGATCAAATGACAATTAGTACAATTCAGTTATGGTTGGTTGATGAAGTCCTTTACAATGTTATAGATAAGACAACTATTGCAGGTTTATAGGGGAAGTTGAAGAGTATTTATATGACAAAATCTCTTATCAATCGTCTATTTCTGAAGAGGCAGTTTTATACTTTATAAATTGCGAAAGAGTCGGATCTATCTGAATATATTGATACGTTCAACAAACTAGTTTACAAGTTAATCACACCCATTGAGGTGAGGATCGAGGAGGAAGACAAAGCCGTAATTTTGGTGACATCTCTCCCCAAGTTGTTGGAGTATCTGGTTGATACTCTTTGTTATGGTACAGATACTTTGGACATTGAGACCGTTATTGCAACCCTTTAGTCGAAACAGTTGCGACAACAGAGTAGTGGTGAAGGTACCTTTACACATGCTTTGTTTGATTGAGGATGATTGTCTGAGTGAAAGAAGGAAAAACTACTATCTATATCCAAGTCAAGGGACAAAAGGAAAGTTGAAGTATTGGAATTGCTAAAGAATGTGACATTTAAAAAAAGAATAGTCGGTTTCTTAAAGCCTAAAAGGATGAGAAGTCAGATAATTTGCCGAAGGAAGGTGATTTAGTTGAATTCGGTGAAAGCTTAGATGGTTGTGATGTATTTCTTGATGACTAAGATTAGAATTTTTTTTTTTATCAAGAATGGATCTTGGATACTGAGGCATCGTACCATATGTATCCTCATCAGAGTTAATTTAACATATATAACGAGTATAATGGTGGGCTGGTTCTTATGGGCAATGATTATGCCTGTAAGATAATCGAAATTGGTTCGGTTCGCATTATGATGTTTAATGGGGTGAAACATACTCTGACATATGTGATGCATTTTCCGGACGAAGATGAATTTGATCTTTTGTAGACCACCATATCATTCGCTCATTTGGACCACACCACAAGAAATCGTGGTGATAATGATGTCCACCATTGAAACCTTTCTAGGGCCCGTGATGATGTTTATTTGTTATCTAATCCCTCTTTAGGTGTTTGGTGCATGGTATTGGGAAGGATCAGGTGGGATGGCATTCAAAAAATGTAATTATTACATATGTAAGGGATTGTCCCCTATTATCATGGAATAAGCCTAACTCCATGCAATGTTTGTAATACGGTAGGATTCACACTTTGGTTTGCTATAAATTGAATAATTATACCCACCATCATTTGAAACTATTGAGAATAACACATATGTGTTATATCCAAACTGTTCATCTGTTTTGTAACCTCATTTTATGGCATGGGCCTAAAAATGAGGTAGATCTAAAACTTATGTCGCTCTAAAGAAGTTTTCAACGGCAGGTGTTTTATCCCCGCTGCTTTCTGTGGTGGGGTCCACTTGAGCTTTAGATCTACCTAATTTTTTGGCCTATGCTCTAAAATGATCTCCAAAAATAGGTGGACTGTGGATATAGCCCACACATCATGGTGGAACCTACACAACTTGCTAACATTGAGTGGAATTAGCACGGGACCAAATGCAATTCCATCTAATCTAATTCCAAGCTTTTCCATTCTTTCCAAACATTGAGTGGAATTGGCACCGGACCAAATGCAATTCCATCTCACCTAATCCCATCTAATGCCGTGAGCCAAACGCCCCATAAGGTTATAAAGAAATGGATGAAAGAAAAACACAAATATCAATTTGATCCAAAATCTCCGTGGTGAACTCTCGTGAGTTTCAACACTGGGTATGGTGTTTGACTACTCATAGGTGGCGAAATCCGATTATGGTGTGAGTGCAGGTGCATGCGTAATATATATATATATATATATATATATATATATATATATATAAATTGTGGAATTAAGGAAGAACAAGGAGGGCTAAGTCAATTTTAGGATTTACAAGGAAGGAAATCATCGCTTTTGCATATGCAAGTTCATAAATCTCTTATAATTCATTTTCATATATATTTGTTGTCACTTTGTATTGTGGTTTTATTTATTTATTTTTTGCAACGATTTTTTCACATAAAACACGTTGTATTCTTATGCATCTACTGTTGTATTTATCTTTTGCATATTTGATTTGAATTTGAGATTTGCTTATGTAGTTCCTTAACAAAGCATACCATATGATTGCTCTCAGCTTAAAAGGTTGTTTAACAACATGAATTTAGTGTAATTAGGAATTAGAGTTAGGATTTTCATTCTAAATCATATTTGGTAATCTAAAAAATCTTAAGTTTTAAATCGAATTAAAAATTATTTTTTTAGAAAAATTAATTCTTTAATCCAAGAAGAAAATGTCAAAACACATAATCTAAAGATTTTCAATTATCACCTGCTCTTACAAATATTATTTTTCTCTTTTTGGTCCTTACTCATGCCTAGGTGGTAAACTCACAAAAGTTTCAACACGGGTCATGGGTCAAATACTTATTCTATTGAAATCCCACTGTAGTGTGAGCGTGTGAGTAACCGTGGAGTGCGTGTGTACAAAACTAATAATAATAATAAAGACGGCTCTTTTTTCATGTCTTTTAGCCGCAAAATTCAAGTTTGGTAGTTATTCGTTCCACACTACCTAATTGGATTTTTAAAAGACGGAAAGTGAATTTTAAAAATTCATATTAAAATACTCTGGAGAGTTTCACTAACCCTATTGAGTCAAGCTGCCCCAGTGGGGCCCACTGCCAACTCATGAAAGTCTCAGTAGGTGGTTAGTTCTGAAAAGATAAGATTGATCTTCCTAACTCAGTATTATATTTTCTTAAAAAGGACGCTTAGATGGTCACCCATCCATGTGACACTCGTGATTGGGCCCACCTACGTGATTTCAGCATGATCTAGACTGTCCACCCAATGTGTTACCCGCAGCGGATTCGGTCAGGTTTGGATAACATCAACTTCGGTTGGATTAGCGGGAGCGGATTCGGTCAGGTGCTGACCGTGGCCCCACCTTGATGTATGTTTTGTATCTATGGATGTGGATTGGTTACTACCCCACTAGGTCCTAGGTAGATACGGACGGTCCTGTCAGAAGCTCTGTGAGGTCTACCGTGATGTATATTTTTTATCCAATCCGTCCATCCATTCTGACAGATCATTTTAGGTATGAGCCCAAAAAGAGAGAGATTTAAGACTTAAGTGGACCATATCAC
This sequence comes from Magnolia sinica, assembly GCF_029962835.1. Lineage (NCBI taxonomy): Eukaryota > Viridiplantae > Streptophyta > Magnoliopsida > Magnoliales > Magnoliaceae > Magnolia > Magnolia sinica. The sequence continues at coordinate 93,435,834 of NC_080579.1, forward strand.
AGGAAGCAGTGGGGATTGAATACCCACCGTTGAAAACTTATTAGGCGATACAGAAATTTTGGATCAAACTGGTATTTATTTTTGACTTCATTTAGGTATATCTGACCTTATGAGTAGGTTGGATGGCAAATAAACATCACGGTGGGCCGTAGAAAGTTTTCAACCGTAAGTGTTCAATCCTCTGTGGTGTGGTCCACTTGAGCCTTCAATCTGCCTCCTTTTTGAGATCATGCCGTAAAATGATCTGTCAAAATGAATGGAACGGCTTGGATATAATATATATACATCACGGTGGGCCAAGGAGCCCCTGACAGGTCTGCCTCTACCTACGTCTAGGTGGGGGTATCCATGCGATCTATCGGCCTTTACAGCTCAATTTAGGGCATGGGCCAGAAATTAACCAGATACAAATCTCAGGTGGACCACACCACCAGTAAACAGTGGTGATTTACCATTAAAAAATCTTGTCTACAACAACATTATCAACAGGTTGGATGGAAAATATGGGCCTGGGAAGTTTTAATGGTGGGCGTTCAATCACCGTTGTTTCTTATGGTGTGGTCCATCTTAGATTTTGATCTGCTTCATTTTTTAGGGTGAGGCCCTAAAATGAGATGAGAAAATAGATGGACGGCGTGGATATACAACACACATGTCAAGGTGGGCCCTACGGTAGACCAAAGTCGTGTTAGCCCGACCTGACCGGCACCCTGGGCTAACGTAGTTATGGCAAAATTCAGGCGCCCGCGTAATGCATGGCCCCAGATGGGACTATCTGGACTGTCTGATCAGTACCGCAGACCAACGGTTAAAACCAACGTGATCTTTTGTTCACATACAATTGATAAGATCGGATTCATTGGACGGCTATGATCATTCTAACACCGTGAACGTTGAGCCAGTTCACATCCAATCGATAAGATCCGATTCATTGGACGGCTATGATCATTCTAACACCGTGAAAGTTGGGCCAGTACCCCATCCACGGTGGAGCGCAATGGAAGCTAATCATCTTATTGACACGTGTCAGTTGTGTATAACATCGGAGCCGTTAACAGGTGGGCTACACCATAGCTGATGTCTTTACACTACGAAGTGTGGCCCACCTAATGAGTGTGGGACCAGGTCATGCCACACGCATCACACGACACGAGATCCTGTCCATCATTAGGCTGGCCAATAAGTCGTTCTAATCCACTAAGGCGGTCCAAACTCGTGTCAGGAAAATGGAAAATGGACGGCTAACAAGTCGCCAACGCCTTGTATCTAATACGAAAGGGTGGTTCACCTGATGAGTGTACCATCCAGCCTTCTGCTACAGTGGTACCCGATTTCACACGTATGCCACGGGAATAACGCGTCTGATAGAGCACAACGACTTCCAATCTCATATTGCCACGTGGTCTTTTGTCCCGTTCCAACCTGAAACTATGTGTCCTATTTGTAGACGCGCATATGCATCCGTTGCACACGCAGTTGTAACAGATCAGAGCCGCTCATCACGTATGATACAGATCTAACATTTAGTATAAAGCACTCATAAAAGCCATATACACATTAAATGGAAATTCGAGAATAGATAATTCCAAACGTGATGATTCGACCTATTAAGTTTAGAATTACGAGATAAATAGTAAGTGTCCACGTGATGAACGGCCAGGATCTATTACATGTGGATAATTTCAGCGGGCCTACAGCGCCTGAGTTCGGGAATTTCATGCGCGCGGTTCCGAGTAGAGGTCTTCGTCCCGACCCGAACCCCAGTCCTGCCGAAAATATCCCAACCAGCGCTTAGTTTTTCTTTCCTTTGCTGGCAAGTCAATATTGATTGTACAAGGGAACTGAGAAACTCTTATTTTTCAAAGAAATTGCAAAAATGCCCTTCTCCTGGAGAATGGCTGCAACAGCTCGGCCTTCACACCGTAGTCACGGAAAGATTTGTCTACCACACGTCGGCATGTGGGCTGACGTAACACAAGTGCCTGACCTACGGGTACAGGTATGTGGGGTCCGCATGATGTATGCAGGCCATCCAAACTGTTCATCAGACGCATCACCTCATGTAATCGGACGAGGATTGTGTCCTGCCCTGACACTGTTGAAAAGGTTATAGATTTTATCTCAAAGTGAAAAGGCTATAGATTTTATCTAATTCATCATTGATATTATTTTACTCTTCTTTTTTTTAAAAAAAATAATTATTCCTGGATTAATCAATAAGGAAATGACACTGTTGTTGCCTAGAGGAAAATATAGCTTGCAAACACATTTAAAAAAATATTTAGAATACTTTTTTATAAAAGCACAACTTGTGTTGAATTGGCAATTATGGGTGTACACGGACCGAGTTAGCTCGGTTAGCTCGCTCGACTCGACTCGAAAAAGCTCGATTCAACTCGGTTCAAATTTGAGTTCGAGCCAAGTTGAGCTCATTTTTTGAGCTCGAAAATGAGTTCGAGCTGGCCCCAGCTCGACTCGACTCGGCTCGGATCGAACCCGGCTTGAATCGAACTCAGATCAAACCAGTTTGGTGACTCGATTACTTTGATCTTGATGTTGCTCACCAAGTGTTTAATGGAATGATTTAACGAAGTGTGGCCGATGGCAAGAAAGGTATGTATATGAAACAAATATCCCTTTTTCTTTTTCTTTTTTTTGGATTTTTATGTTGCTTGGAAGGTATTTGATAAAATACCTGAACAACCTTTGCGTTGTTTTACAGACAATGAGATTTTGAAGGTGCAATCCAGGTGTTTGTGGAAATGCTCACAAAAAAACTTTGCTTGATCTTGGCTCGAACTCGGCCTGAGCTGCCGACCAAGCCGAGTCGAGCAGAACTGGCCAGTCAGGCTCGAGGACTGAGCTAAGCTAAGGTCAGCTAGTGGCCAAGCTGAGTTGAGCTGAGTTCAGCTCGACTCGGTTCAACTCGATGTACACCGCTATTGACAATACACGTCATTTGATGATGGCGCATGACAAAAAAGCTCGAGCGACATAAAATAGTAGAAGATAAATGGAATGGTCAGAAGAATATAAAGAGATAGAATGAATTGGAAATCCAATATAGTAATGATTAAGCTATGGTAACGGTTGAGTTAAAGAGGAGAAATAGTTACAGAGTCTCTGTGTATTAAAGAAGCCTATAAATAATAAAGAAAATTTATAAAGCAAAGGGCCTCACACCAATCTAGCAAATCCAGTCAAATTTATTTTATCTTATCTTAGCATGAACTTTCAGCCTTAAATCTATCATAGGAGTGACCGTAATCTCTTGGCTATAATATATTGGTTGTAATTCAAGTTTATGCCCATACGTTGTACTTTATCCGTTCTCAATACAAGCATTTCCTTGTAGTTGTATCTCGACCTTCTGTAGGTATTTCTTTCTTGCTTGACGACAAGTAGCTATAAAAAGTCATGTTGTTACAAAAGTCAAAGTTAAACCCATTTTCAGAGGAAGAATTCATCCTTTGACTATTATCAGATCATTCTATAAAACAATTTACAGAGTAGCTGAATAGGCAAGCAATCTATTAATATCTCTACCATATATAATCACAATCATCGTATCTGTTATGGGAAGATCCGAGCCCCTTATAATTCCGAGGGCCAACGTCATCGAATAAATAACTACTCCTTGCGACGCACACAACTGAAGAATTCATTAATGAGGCGCAGAGGTGCCTCGGACTTGAGACTAATTACTAGGAGGAAACTCGATTTAATAAAGTAGGCCTGATGCTCTGCCTCGGACCTCATGAAAGAAGTCTTTCGGAACACACAACTGGCGAGAGGCTAAGTCCACCAGCTCGGCTCAGACTGTAAACGCGGCCACTGTTCGATGAAGGCTTGTAATCACTCTGATTGAAGCCTCATCTGCCAAAAGGGCCGAGCCGAGGTCGGATCCTGAAGTAGGCGCTCCATGAGCTAAGCTTAGAAACTACCATAAGTAGACGTGGCCGGTTACTTCGCTCGCAGGTATGCATGATGTGCATAATATCTTACACGATCCTTGAATTGCACATAATATCTTCACAATCCGAAAATCCCATTGATTGAGTGAATCGTGCCGAGATTGACGGACCTCGACGGTCCGACAGTCAGGTATAAATGCAATAAGACCCCATTGCTACAGGGGGAAAAAAAGTATTCTCTTTCTACTTGTCAACTTAGACCCCGATTCCCTTGACCTGACTTAGGCATCGGAGGGTCCCCAGGCTTAGCTAGGGTCTCCTTTGCTCACCCTTTGTGTAGGATCAGGGTTCATTCAAGGAGCACGAAGTGGAGGGTGATCCAAATTTTGCCCTCAACATTTTTTGGCGCCGTCTGTGGGAAGTTGATACAAAAGGTCAGGTTCCTATTCTCAAGAGTAATGGCTAGAGGGAAGAAGAAAGCGGTAGCTGCTGAACCAGAGCCGAATGAACAAACTCGTTCCTCCCTGCTATTTCATTCAGAATCAGCCCCGGGGCCTTCCCAGTGCTCTCGCAATCGGGCAAGTAAATATCGCGCCATGCAGGGCGAGATACAAGCCCTACATGACGAGGTGAATAGGATGAAGCAACAATAGGAGCCACAACCACGCCCAGCTTAGGAGAACCCTGTTCCTGAAGCAATCGATCTGGTTGTGGAAACTCACTCCGTGTTGGGAAGTATGAGACCCAAGGCGCCTCAACACCCTCAGATGCCGGGTCCGGGGCATAATCCTCTTCCGACTCAAATTCAAGACTCGACACGGAAGGAGACCACATGAGCTCCAACCAACGCTTTAGTCACTTCAGCCCTGGCGCCGACAAATCTCCGCGATCAAATAGAATGGAGGAGGGAAAGGAGAACTCCGGAGACAGAAAACACCCGAGAAATCATAACAGAAAATAAGGACCCATGGGAGAAACGGTTCGCGGAGCTCAACGACAAATTCTTAGCCCTGGAAAAGAAACAACAGCTGACGACAGTTCCTACCGTCGTTCAGGCAATGATGGAAGAGATCGAGCCTCCCTTCACCTCGAAAATCATGAGCGAAGTGATGCCCCAGAGGTTCCGTATACCTCCCGTCATTCAATATTCTGGGTCTGGAGACCCATCTGAGCATGTGGAAGCCTATTGCTCGTGGATGCAGATCCAGCCAGCAACGGATCCATGATGTGTCGGGGGTTCTCGATCACGCTTACAAGTTCCGCTCGGAGTTGGTATCGGCAGCTCAAACCAAATTCCATCAGTTCCTTCGCGGAGTTGACCTGACTATTCCTTACCCAATTCATAAGTGGTAAGAGAAGTCGGAAACCCAACACCCATCTGTTCGCTATCAAACAAGAGCCGAAGGAGTCATTGAAAGACTATATCGCTCGCTTTAACGAGGAAGCACTGTTGATAGAGGATTACGATGAGAAAATGACGCTTTTTGCTGTAATCAGTGGGCTAAGAGAAGGGAAATTCACTTTCTCCATTGGAAAGAACCCGCCGAAAATGTTGGCTGAACTAGTCGCCCGAGCTAAAAAAATACACCAACGCAGAAGAATTCTCCAATGCCCGTAAAAATGTCCAAGTGCCAGAGATGAATGATAAAGGGAAGAGGCCTAGGAATGGGGAAGCCCAGTCGTCCAGCAAGGGGACCGACGACCGCGCCCCTCTCGATCGTCGTCGGAATAGAAGGCCGGAAGGAAAATTCTGTTCCTACACCCTTCTTAACGCGTCTGCGGAGCAGATTCTACTAGACATTCGAGGAGAAAAACTGCTAAATTGGCCTGTTTGTATGAGGGCCGACTCAGATCACCGAGACAAGCGTAAGTACTACCGATTCCACCGAGATCACAACCACAATACGACCGATTGTGTGGATCTCAAGGATGAGATCGAAGCCCTTATTCGGAAGGGACACTTGCGTCGATACACCAAAGAGGGAAAAACGGCTCGAAAAGAAGGAAGAGAGCAAGAGCGGCCAAATAATATTACGAAAGAGCCCGCTGAAATCCGTACCATCTTCGGAGGTTCGTCTGGTGGAGGAGATTCGAATAGGGTGTGGAAAGCCCATTCCCGGAAGCCTAACCTGGAACATTTCGTCCATTTAACCGAGTGACCCAGTAAGGAACTCCGCGTCAGCCCATGCACTCTAACCTTCACAGAAGAAGACGCACGCGGAATCTAGTATCCACATGACGATGCCCTAGTGGTTATTATGACCATAGCGAACCGTAAAGTATACCGCATCTTAGTTGACACTGGGAGCTCAGCCGACGTGATGTATTCCGAAGGCATGTCATTTCGGGTGATGCCATTCGGCCTGAAAAATGCTGGGGCCACGTATCAAAGACTGGTCAATCAAATGTTCTCTAAACAGATCGGGCGCACAATAGAAGTATACGTTGATGATATGTTGGTAAAAAGCATTAAGGCAGCCGATCACCTGATGGACCTCGGAGAAATGTTCGCCGTCCTCCGAGAATACCAGATGAAGCTGAATCCCATGAAGTGCGCTTTCGGAGTCGGCTCAGGAAAATTTCTTGGGTTTCAAGTCAGTCAGAGAGGCATTGAGGCGAACCCCGATAAGATCAAGGCGTTCCTCAACATGAGTTCACCTTGGACTCTAAAGGAAATATAATGCCTCACAAGGCAAGTCGCGACGCTCGGATACTTTATATCCAGAGCTACAGATAAATGCCTTCCCTTCTTCCAACAGTTGAGGGGTAATAAGAAGGCAAAGTGGACATCGGAGTGCGAACAAGCCTTCCAGCAACTGAAGCACTATTTGGGATCACCACCTTTGTTATCCAAACCTGAATAAGGTGAACCACTGTTCCTCTACCTCGCAGACTCGGCTTCGGCCGTCAGCTCGGCCCTAATTAGGGAGGTTGGGGGCAAGCAACACCCTGTATATTACGTGAGCAAGGCTATGGTGCCTACAGAGACGAGATATTCACCCTTGGAAAAGCTGGCGCTTAGCCTCATTGTTTCAGCTCGGAGGTTACGTCCATATTTTTCAGCTCATTCTGTAGTTGTGTTGACGGACTCCCCCTCAGACAAGTTCTTCAAAGGCCCGAGATGTTAGGTCGGACGACCAAGTGAGCCATCGAACTTGGTGAGTTCGACATCCAGTTTCGTTCGAAGACAGCAATCAAGGGCCAAGCAGTGGCCGACTTTATTGCCAAATTCACCACTCCGACCACGGGAGAGATCAATGCGGAGGTCGAAATAAGTCCACATGTCCCCCCAAGAGACTAAAAGGAGTTATCAGACCCGGGATGGGTCCTCTATGTGGACGGGTCGTCCAATGTCAAAGGGGCCGGTGCCGGAATCGTCCTGATCGCGCCTGATTTCATGACTATCCAATATGCGATCAGGTTTGGATTCAAGGCCTCAAACAATGTAGCTGAATACGAGGCTTTACTAGCCGGACTCAGGCTGGCTGCGAGTCTGGGTGTTCAATCTCTTCAGGTCTAATGCGACTTTCAGTTGGTGGTAAACCACATTTTCCACCGAGTATGAAGCGAAGGAAATAAGGATGATCGCTTATCTTGATGAGGTGAAGAAACTGATCAAAAGATTTTATAGTTGCACTGTTCATCAAATTTCGAGAGCGGAAAATTCATGGGCCGACGCCCTAGCACGGCTCGCCTCGGCCGAGGAAGGGAAGATCCCACGAGTCATCTCCGTTGAATTCATAGAGCACCTAAGCATCGATCAGGCTGAGAAAAAGGAGGTCAATCTGAGTCATGCCAATCCAAGCTGGGTGGACCCGATCTTCAACTACCTCACGACAGGTGAAGTCTCCTCAGATAAGTTGGAAGCCAGACGACTTAGAGTCCGAGCAGCCTGATATACCATCCTGGATGGTATCCTATACAAAAAAAGGGTATTCTCAGCCCTACCTCAGGTGTCTCCGGCCCGATGAGGCTGATATGTCATTTGAGAGGTTCACGAAGGAATCTGCGGGAACCATTCCGACAGCCGAACCTTGGCCCTGAAAATACTCCGACAAGGATATTTTTAACCGACTATCAAAGAGGACATTAAAGACTATGTTCAGAAATGTGACAAATGCCAGTGTTTTGCACCCGTGCTGAGACAACCCACAAAAGAAATGACTCCTATGAGCGGTCCCTGGCCATTTGCCCAGTGGGGAATCGACATCATCGGTCCTTTGCCCACAGGGAAAGGACAAGTCAAGTTCACCATCATTGCAGTCAACTACTTCACCAAGTGGGTCGAGGCCGAGCCTGTCACCAAGATCACATAACAGAAGGTGATTAACTTTGTCTGGAAAAACATTATCTGCCGATTCGAAATTTCGCACACCATAGTATCAGATAATGGCCGGCAGTTTGACAACGACAATTCCGAAGCATGTGTCAAGGACTCGGCATCACGAATGGATACTCTTCTCATCGACATCCCCAGTCTAATGAACAAGTGGAAGCAGTTAATAAAGTTATCAAGCACCATCTTAAGATGATGTTGGAGAGAGCGAAATGCAACTGGGCTGAGGAACTTTCATTTATTTTCTGGGCCTACAGGACCACGGCTCAGTCCTCAACAGGAGAAATTCCGTTCTCACTCTTTTATGACTCAGAGGCGATGATGCCAGTCGAAATCGGTCTCCCTACGGCTCGGATTAAGAATTATCATGAAAATCAGAACTCCGAGCAGATCGCGGCCAATCTGGATTTGCTCGAAGAAATTAGAGATATCTCAAGGCTCCGAGTCATAGCTCGTCATCAACAAGTTGCACGATTCTACAATTCAAAAGTCAAAACCAGGCGATTTCGACCTGGGGACTTGGTCCTCGCCGGGTATTCCAGAACACCGCTGAGCCGGGGGTTAGAACACTCAGGCCTAACTGGGAGGGCCTTACCGGGTCGTTCGGTCGACCAAACTGGGCTCTTACCACTTAGAAGATCTCGAGGGTCGCCAGCTCCCCCACCCCTAGAATGCCGAACATTTGAAAATTTTTTATCCATGACGTCGAGCCTTTAAGGCCCTCAATAAATGTATGCCTCCGAGCGACAGACCTTTAAGGCTCTTAATAAAGTTCACTTCTTCTTATTTACATGAACGGATTATCTATTAAGGAAAAGTTGCCTCTTATATGCAGGGGCAGACTCAATGAACTAATCCCTTAAAGAAGGAGTTAATACATTATCCCACAAAAATTCTACATAGCATCCCCTCTAAGTCAGGGGGAAAGCCAAAAAGGTGACCCGACCCCTCCAACATAGGAGTCGGCCCACTGACTAACGAATGAAGCAGAACCTCCTCGCCAATTGTGAGATGAGCCGACCCCCTATGGGTCCGGACTCAACGAACGGGCCATAAAAGCTTCAAAAACTCTACGAGACGACGTTGGAAGGAGCTGACCGGTCAAAGGGTCGGCTCGGCAACGTCCTAAAGCAAATCAACCTATCAATGAATCAGTTCGGCACTCAATAATCGACGATCGACATTTAAAAATTAACTACAGAATAACACAAGAAAAATCATCATTCATGTGCCCTCTCCAGAAGGTCAAAAATCATCATTCATGAACCTTCCTTAGAAGGTCAAAAAGTAACCAAAAAAGAAAAGTTTCAACAAGTTCTAGAAGAAAAGGAAAGACAAATGGTCCAATCTATGCGGTCGGGGGTGGGGGAGCTTGAGCGTTGGGGGTCTGATCCGAGTTGACATCTTCAGCAGGCACCTCTCCGACGTCTTCGGACATCAAAGGTTCGAGGTTAAGGTCCGGATACAGATCTCGAACCGCCTCAATGCAATCATCGAAGCCTTGGTTATAAAACTTGGCGGCTTCGGCGTCCCTTTCCTTTGAAGTTTTGAAAGCGTCCACCGCTACAGTCACCGTCGCAGCTAGAGAAGCCTCGTCCTCAGCCCATTGAGTTTCCCTCGCCTAAGAGACAGCTCGGCTCTGCTCTTCTGCCGCCTCAGCCTTAGCCCGCTCTAGGATTTCACCTAGTCGAGTAATATCCTTAGCCAATGAATCCCCATGAGCCCTAGCTTGTGCTAGATCAGCCTCCGCCGCACCACAACGAGCCTCGAGATCACTCACGACCCCTTGCAGCTGGAGCTCCCTAGCCTTCCCTTCCTCAAGCCGCCGACGCAGCTCGCCCTGCTCAAGACGGAGGAAATTGGCTTCATCTCATAAAATCCTCACTTCGTTCTTGAGGGCCTCCACCTCGGCCTCTCTCTTTTCCAACTCCCGCGCCCTCTCCCGAGCTGAAAGGAGCTTTGGGACAAACTGAATGAAAACAGAGAAATAAACATACGAGTGTGAAAGAAATGGAAATTAAGAAGTAGAAAGGCGACGAAAAATACCGTGTAAAAAACGGAAGTCATGTCGTTCAAAAAGGAGCTATCCGATCTGTCGAGAAGGCGGGCTATATCCTCCTCTGGGGCATATTTGGCAGCCCAAGGCGTCAGGCAAGACAGGTGGTAACCCGGTTGAAACCTTTCGCCGCTCGTCCCCACCTGGGCCGAGCCTATGACTTCCTCAAATCCGGTTCGACTGCCTGCTGAGACTTGGACCTCGGCCCTAAGATCATTCCTGTCATTGGGAGGAGAAAGCATGTCGTCAGCTATTCGGATAGCCTCCTCCCGCTCGGAGGAAGAAGGGACAGCAATACAAGGCATGGGGGCTGGAAGAGGAACCTCCACGACAGGGGGAGTTGCGGTAGGTGGAGGTGGAAGGGCAGTTATAGTCACTGGAGTTGGGACAATGATTGGTGGAACTTAGGGCCTAGCAGACGTTATGACTGGTGTCGCAGCAGAAATTGAAGCAATAGCCGGAGCTGCAAAAGTGAGAGCAGGGCCAGGAGGAGGAATGACCTGCCTCTTCTGAGCGGTGGTTTTCGACCGGGGCTCGGCTCTCAACATTTCTTCAGCCGTCGAAGCGACTTTCCTCCTCCGAGAACCAGATGCCTCGGCTATACCTGTCAAAAGCAACGGGTCAAATAATCAGGTCTGAAAGTTTAATCCCTGCAAAAAAAACCCTACTGAAAGACGTCGGAAGAGGTTGGGACTTGCACAGCTCGCACCAATGAAGGTTGGTGGCGGTGATCAGGTCCGACCAGGAACAGAGCTCTCCTGATCGCGCCCTGGCCTTAGCTATGTGATTCTTCTGGGCCGAATCAAGGAGAGGTGTGCACCTTGAAAAATCTACAAAGATAAATATAACTTCAATCTGACCAGCACAACAAAGAAAAAGTATGAAGAAAGGATGGAATAATTGGTCCGACCTGGTCTTGAAAATCGGATGGGAACCCGTGTTGTCAAGGTTCTAGCTCAGTCACCGGCGCCTCCCATTCGCTTGCAGCCCAGAACCATTTATTCTTCCAGTCCTTATTGGAAGACGGAAGATTCATTACGAGCCTCGACCCTTGCTGCCTCGGGTCGCGAAGTAGTATCATGGTTCCTGACTGTCATGCTTGACCAGGTACAAACTTATCAACTCCTCAGGGGTCAGCTTCGGGTTCCCGACTTGACGCCAGATGATATAAGAAGAAATCAGCACCATCCAAGCATTGAGGGTGAATTACCAGGGAGCTAAGCTAAGGTAGGCTGTCACGGCTCGAATGAAGGGATCCAGAGGAAGTCGGAGCCCGCATTGCAGCCCATAGAGGAAAATGACAACCTCTCCCTCAGCAGGCACACCAGCGGTGTCAAGGGGCCCTGGGGCTCTTATCTGGACGGAGTCCGGGATCTGAAATTCCGAGCGGATCCATTCCATCTGAGACTCGGAGAGCACGAAACCTCCTGGGACTACCTCTGAGGCCCGTCCACTTGCTAGCATCCTTGTGGCCTCGGTAGTTGTAACCCGGGGGGGCTCGAGCAGCCTTCTTAACAACTCTTCGAGTCCGAGCCCCTTCTTCTTTCTGTCTTCGGGGCGGAGGGAATATGGGTACAGCTTCATAGGGACCTTCAGAGGCCCCTCTCCTGTCATCAGAGCTCCCCTACTCGGAATCGTCATCATAATCCCGAACGATCTCCAGGTCGGACGACATCTTAAAAGGAAGGTATGCGAAGAAGCACAAGGAAGGTACACAAAGAAGCACGAGGAAGGAGACTCACCGGACGATCACCGGGAATCGCTTTTGCCGGAAATGCCTGATCGGTCGGAATCGCCTGTCAGAAAACCTTGACCGGTTGGAATCGCCCGCCGGAAATCGCCTCCTCTGGTAACAACTCAAACACAAAGCACGAAAAGAAAAACAGAGGTTTCCAGAGGAGGCTTATATATACCTTGCCAAATCTCTGCATTAATGACAAGAAATGATGGCTGCAGTCGAATCGTTGCGAGCCGACTTTGGAGTTTACGTGGCCACACACTATTGGCCCAGGCTCTGTCGAGCAGTACGTCTCTGACATTGAGCAGCATGCTCCGGATAAATGAAACGACCCCCGAGCAATGAAAACTCCGTCCGAAACACTAATCAGGGTATATGTGGCAATATGTCATAGGCAGACGACGATTTGAAATCTTAACCGTTGCCACGCGGCCCCTGAATATTGGCCCGTGGGCTGGAAACCCTGAGGGCGCGTCACTTCAAAATTTCAAAATCAAGATAATATCGACATGCATGAAAGATTCAGCAGACGAGGCAGTTGATCTTCCGAATGCTTACCCTCCGAGTCCGTAACCGACCTCGAAGAGTAGGGGGCTTCTGTTACGGGAAGATCCGAGCCCCTTATAATTTCGAGGGCCGACGTCATCGAACAGATAACTACTCCCTGCGACGCCCACGACTGAAGGATTCATCAATGAGGCACAGAGGTGCCTCGGACTTAAGACTAATTACCAAGAGGAAACTCGACTTAATAAAGTAGGTCCGACGCTTCGCCTCGGACCTCGTGAAAGAAGTCTTTCGGAACGCACAACTGGCGAGAGGCTAAGTTCACCAGCTCGGCTCAGACTGTAAACGCGGCCACTGTTCGGCGAAGGCTTGTAATCACTTTGACTGAAGCCTCATCTGCCAAAAGGGCCGAGCCGAGGCCAGATCCCGAAGTAGGCGCTCCATGAGCTAAACTTAGAAACTACCATAAGTAGAAGTAGCCGGTTACTTCACTCGCAAATATGCATGATGTGCATAATATCTTACACGATCCTCGAATTATGTACAATATCCTCACGATCTGAAAATCTCACTGATTGAGTGAATCGCGCCGATATTGACGGACGGTCCGACAGTCAGGTATAAATGCAATAAGACCCCATTGCTATAGGGGAAAAAAAAAGGTATTCTCTCTCTACTTGTCAACTTAGACCCCGATTTTTTTGACCTGACTTAGGCATCGGAGGGTCCCTAGGTTTAGCCAGGTCTCCTTTGCTCACCCTTTGTGTAGGACCAAGGTTCATTCGAGAAGCATAAAGTGGACGGTGATCCAGATTTTATCCTCGACAGTATCCACCTGTATTGACGCTTGAGGTCAAGTTAGTAGGTTGGAATTGAGTCATACGGTCAATTCTGACACACACCACACACTACACGCGGCCATTGAATTCAAATCGGAAAAAGTGCTCAACGAAAGCTAGATGAGTGCTGAAAAAGTCTGGATATCATGAACACCACATGGTGGTCACTCACACCACCCAAAGTTGAGCCTTTCCTTGTAGCCTGTGTTGTGGTCCACCTCACTGATTAGTTTGACTTTCAAGCTCTGGCATTAATATGCATTGACTCATATGATGGATAGACTGAACCACCATATTAGCTAGATGTTTTTAGTACTACAAACGAGAGTGAATGTCATACATGCATCGATCATTATGGGCCCCACATTAAGAAATTCACCTCAAAACCCTACCTGTCCCGAGCTTGGAATGGGAGGGGCTCAGAGGGGACATTGTGTCCATCCATTTTTCATATCATTTTATATCATTTTAGGGTATAAGTGTAGAAATAAGGTAGATCGCAGGCTCAAGTGGACCACACCACAGGAGGCATCAGCAGTGATACCATTGTTAAAGCCTTCTTAGGGCCTATTCTGATGATTAATTGCCATACAACCTGTTCATGAGGTATGACAACCGTTCAAAAGGTCACATGTACCAGGGATGAAGTAAAAACACAAATATCAGCTTGATCCAAAACCTTCCATAGCCCCAAGGTGTTTTCAAAGGTATGTGTTTAATCTTCCTATCTATAGTAGGTACACTTGAGCTCTGTATCTGCAATGAAAAAATGGATTGACCGTGTGGATAAAACTAATACCTCACGGTCGGAAACGGATTAGCTACTCCCCATGATATATGTGCTATGTGAGCCCCACCATGATGTATGTGTTTCATCCATGCCGTCCATCTATTTTTTTTAGATCATTTATTATATGTGACCAAAAATGAGGCATATCCCAATCTCAAGTGGACCACATTACAGGGAACAATGTTGAATGAACATCAACCATTAAAAACATTTTGGGGGCCATAAAAGTTTTGGATCAAGCTGATCTTTTTTTTTTCCTTTCATCTGGGTCTGTATAATCTAATCAACAGATTTGATGTCAAATAAACAGTATATTGGGCCTTATGAGGATTTTAATGGTGGATATCCAATCACTGTTGTTTTCCTGTGGAGTGGTCCACATGAGATATATATCCTCTCATTTTTTTTTATCAAGCCCGAAAATGATATGTAAAAATGGATGAACGGAATGGATGAAACACATACATCATGGTAGGCCCCCCAGAGCACCGACCATCAGCCACCGAGCTGGTGGCAGGTGGTAGCCAGTCCGTTTCCCCTCCGACCCCCTGGTACCCAATCCGCGTCATCATACAACTTAAAGATCACGGGCGTTGACACCGTCAACCTAGCGGCGGCGGCTCTTTAGTAATTTCGACTTAAAACAGGGTCATTTCATTTGAAAGTGCTTCAGAGGCTGGCAACGCCAATCACGTGGATTAAGTGCCGACTTCTATCACGAGAAAAACATGGCGACTTCCACACCTCACTAGCTTTCCATCCGTCTTTTCACATACCGGACCCCTCGAATAAGGAAGGCGGCAATCCAGATCCAATAGCATCTCGCCACGTGGAAAATAAGCTGAAAGTAGATGAGAGATAAGGAAGACTTGGTAAAACCGAACTGTGGCATGTCCATGACCACATGCCATTCTCTCTTTCCATCTCTGCCGTTCGTCTTCCCCGTTGATGTTTGTCTGTCTTCTACTTTCAAAAGAAGGGCATCAATCAGACGAACAGAATGATTCCATGTATGTGATTTTTGTACCAAGCTTGCATCTAAAATAGAGGAAGTTAGATGGACGGTACCGATCGATCATCAATCTATCACGTGTACTGTGGAGAGTTTGCTCTACCACATACGCGTTGTAGAACCGCGTGCAATGAAAAGCTTTGTGGGGTCCACCGCGATGTACGTGTGATTTCATTCCGTTCATCGTTTGACCCCGTTAATGTTACAAAGTGACCCAAAAAATCAGGCAGATCCATAACTCAAGTGGGCCACACCACGGGAAAAGTGGATAGACGGACCTACCATTGAAACCTTCCTGGGGCCCACCATGATGTTTATATTCCATCCAAACCGTTCATAATGTGAGTCCCACCAAGTTGAATGTATATATATAAAACGAAAAAAAAAAAATCAGCCTGATTGGAAACCTCCGTGACCCGGACCCAAGAAGGTTACCTCCCTTCCCCACTTTTCATCTGGTAGTGCTGACTTGAGATTTGATGGGGCCTTTTTTTTTTTTTTTAAAAATTTTTATCACGTACTATCGTGATCTGGTGCAAGTGATGGATGGCTGAGATGTCACATGAATATCGTGGCGGGCCCCACCAAGGGTGTAGTTGCACAGGCTACCTACAATAGTTGTAGTAGGAAATTGGCACCCATCTCCGTGTGGCATGCGAGGCCTATGCTACCGGGAGCGGATTAGGTGTTACCCGCGTATGACTGTAGTGGGTGTTTCCCTGAAAATGGGGCCCACCTTGATGTATTTGTTGTATATCCACGACGTCCATTTGTTTTTTCAACTCATTTTAGTATACGCAGACATAGATGGAGCAGATCCAAATATCAACTGGACCATATCAAAGGAAATTTTGATCATTGAATGCCTACCATTAAAAACTTCTTAAGCCATCAACATAATTTTTATTGTCCATCCATCATATTTATAAGCTCACACAGAACTGGATGAAGATAAAACACAGATATAATATTGATCCAACCATTTTTGGCCGACAACATTTATTTAATGGTCAATCATTACATTTTCCTGTGGCGTGATCCACCTAAGAGCTACATATATTTAATTTTTTATATGATACCAAAAATGATATGGTAAAGCAGATGGACGGCGTGGATTTAAAAATTGTCTATTAATTTTGGATCCACCATCGGAGAAACACCAACTACAGTGCTTCCCGGGTAACACCTAATCCGCTACCCTACTACCGCGTTGCGAGGCTTTCCCGCGGTTTCTACGCGTGCATGCCAGATGACGCCACGTTTCATCTCTTTAATGGCGCGGAGTAACACGTGACGGAGCAGGCTTTTAGGAAGCGTGTGGACCCATGTGGTACGTCGGCTTACTTCCGTGCCGAATGCTACGGATACCGATAGCGGAGTGGGAACAAAGATAAGGCCGTTATGACGGATTTTTCGTGGGGAAGGGGACAGCTTGAGATGCGAATCGCGGGCTTGGGACTCCCTCGCATGAGCTTGCCGGTATCCATCGTTGTACAGATGCCGAAATATCTCATGAGTAATGAGATCCGGTCCGTTCATCAGGTGGAGATCCTAATGAAAATTCCTTGTGCCAAAATTAGGCTGTTTAAAAGTCATATACAAAGCAAATGGACGGGTAATAATAGACAGTTTATATACGTATGGTCCCTGATGACTATCTTATTCTGCAGCTTTCGTAGATGTATTAGTTTTATCCACGCCGTTCTTACATTTTTCAATATCAATTTAGGAAATGATATGAAAAATGAGATAGATCCAAGGCCTATGTGGATCACAAAGTGGGGATTGAATTCCCACCATTAAAGACTTATTGGGAGCCACATAAGTTTTGATCAAGTGACCTTTTTGAACAGGTTGGATGGAAAATAAAAATCACGGTGAGCCCTACAAAGGTTTCAACGTGGGAGTCATTATCACTGCGGCTTACTTTGGTGTGATCAACATAAGCTATGTATCTGCCTAATTTTTGGGTCCATACCCTAAAATAATATATAAAAATGTATGGACGGCGTGGATTAAACCCGTACATTAAGATAGGCCCCACAGAGCCTCGTGGACCGAGTCCTACCAGGGCAAGGCGCTATGAGAGCGGATTAGGTAAGACCCCGGCCACACCCAAGACGGTGCGGCCCATATCGTGGGGCCCACCCTGATGTATTTACGATGTATCCACGCTGTCTATCCGTTTTAAGATAATTTTAGGGAATTATGTCGAAAATTAAGTATATTCAATTGTCAGGTGGACCATACCATAAGAAACAGTGGTGATTGACCATCCTACAATTAAAATTTTTTTATGGCGTATAGTAATGTTTCCACAGTATTTATTTACCATCCAATCTGTTTATAAGGTCACGTAATCCTGGATGAAGGAAAAAAAGAAATATCAGCTTGATCCAAAATTTTATATCCCATTAATGGTCATTTAATGGTCATTTACCACTGTTTCTCATGGTATGGTCTAAATTTTAATTATATATGTTATATTTTGGAAAAATGCTCCAAAATAATATGAAAAAATGGATAGACGGAGTGGATAGGTGATAAATACATCAAGGTGGGCCCCACGGCAAGGACCGCACCGTTTTGGGTGAGGTCGGCGTCTCACCTAATCCGGTCTCGGACTCCATCCACTTCCCCCTCAGTACCTCCTCTTCATAATTGCCGTGAATGGTATAGACGGAAACCGTTTTCTCAGTCCAAGTGTACTTACCCTTTTTCTATTTACACCCACCGCGCACGATAGATGAACCTCGTCGTATGAACGGCGTATAACACTCCAGCCTCCAAACATCCCCACCATCAAGACATCTTACAAGATGGCACGTATCTGTAGCATCCCAGAAGCTGTAGATCAGACTGTTTCTATTTCATGTCCTAAAAATCAGTCTGGCCCACTCATCAGATGAGCAACACACTACGTTGGATGCAAACCGTTGGTTATCATTTTCCTGACCATCGATTCCTTGTGAGGTAGCATACAATGCTTCCATGACATACATTGTACGGTACATTTATCCTTTAATTTTATACCAGTGGGGCCCATTTTACGTGATCCAAAACGTTGATATGATGGGATAAATGGTGGATGGACAAGGCATAAAAAATTAACAGGATTGGAAGATCTAGCGGTAGAAAATTTGGCCTTTCATCCGGAACGGCTGTTGTATGTCTTTTTTAAAAGTTTCTTTGTTGCTTAAATATTGAAACGAATAGAATTTTCCCATCACGTAGATCTTTGATGCATGAACCATTCACTGTGGGGCCATAGTATCAACGGTCAGGATCACTGAACAGTTGCCCCACGTCTATGAATCGAATACCCGAACACTACTATTTCTTACAGTGCATCATCCCGCTAACTGAATGCCACGTGGGTGGAACTCTCATGAGTCCACCCCATTAATGTGTAGGGACCACCGTAGTTTTTATGTACCATCTAATCCATTCATCTGATGTGCCTCATCAGGATGAAAATAGTACCCAAAAATCATTTTATTTGAAAAATAGGGTAGGCCGTAGCATATTATTCAGAGGTTTTTGTGTAATTTTAAACTAATTACGCGTTGAAACAGATTAATTTTTTGAGTAACGGTCAAAAAGGGTTGGTCTACCTTATGGACGGAGTGGATTTCAAGTACAGTAAATAATTTCACCACTATCGAGAAAGTTATCCCGGTAAGCACCTACGCTAGGTATGAAGGACGCCGATTGCCTGAAATCGCTGTCGTGGATTCCTGCAACCCCAAGTACTGTGGCCCCAATAAGGTTTCAACGGTTATTATTCAATCCCCACTGCTTCATTGGGTGTGGCTCATTCGAGTTTTTGATCTACCTAATATTTCTACCCATATCATAAAATGAGATGAAGAAACGGATGGACGGATCGTATATAACAAAAACATAGCATTGGGCCCCACAGTGCTCGAGGTTGCAGGAATCCTTCCAACTCCCGGTTGCAGGCAATCCGCATCGAGGCAGGAAGGAGTTGTGCACAAGGAAATGTTGTTATATATAGAAAAGATGGGTGTGAATATCAACTCAATTATTTTATTATTCCGGAAAAGCCCTTCACATTTCCCTAAAGGAACACGTGCTTCAAAATTGACATACACCGAACGAGAGTTCCAACTTGTATAAAACTGAGAAAACCCTGCTCACCTTCACCCCGCCCAAAGGAAGAAGAAAGAAAGAGAGAGATATCTCCTACAGAATTTGAAAAAATTAGAAGATCGGAAGCTTTGATTCTTCAGATTTCGAGTCCGGATTTAATCTTTTGACAAAAATCATGTCGGCGTCGACGGATTTCTCAGAAACGGGGAGGTTTTCCGGCCGGAAATCGCCAGAGAAGTCGAATTTCAAGCAAACTTGCAGTCTTTTGAGCCAGTACATGAAAGAGAAGGGGAGTATCGGAGATCTGAGCCTTGGAATGAGTTGCAATCTGGAAGGGAAAGGTACGGTCCGGATTTCCCCCCTTTTTCTTTTCGCAATGATCGGATCGGTTCTTGATTTAAGATATTTCTTTCGATTTTGTATTTTTTAAGGATTTTGACGAGAATTTTCCTTTTTTCTGGTAGAAATTCAGGGATTTTTCTTCTGTTCTGTGATTTAAAAAATAATAATTTTCTTTTACTTGCCAATGCAAATTTTCATAGAATTATTATTATTATTATTATTTTGGAGTAGATAGGAGATCTTGCTTCTAACGATGGCTTCAAGCTTTTTAATGGAATTTTCTACTAGAAATTGTCTTTCTTGAGAATTTCAGCTATTCTGCTGTTTTTTCGATGGAAAACGCCGAGATAAGAGGTTTTCTGTTAGAAACTAACTGATTTTCTTTCTAATCTATACCGAATTTCGGTTTTATGCTTGAAGATCTTCATTTGAAATGGGTCACCTGTGAAGAGGTCTCAGGATCTAATATACACCGGATCGTTTGATTTTAAATAGGCTGAGGTTTCCGATCGTCTTAGAACAAACAAAAAACAAAATAATCTGATATCTTCTGCTTCTTCATTACGAATTTCAGGAAATCCCGAAACGCTTCGTCCCGCTACGATGAATTTACTCCCGGGAATGGAAATGTCGGGAGAAGTTTCGGACCGAAACGCGATGGATCTGTTTCCTCAGCACGCCGGTTTCGGCCCTTCCGTTACGACAGAAGACGCACGGAAGATAAGCCACACGAGGTAAGGATACGATACTTCCCTTTCTTTTTG
The DNA here is from genome assembly GCF_029962835.1 of Magnolia sinica. Classification (NCBI taxonomy): domain Eukaryota; kingdom Viridiplantae; phylum Streptophyta; class Magnoliopsida; order Magnoliales; family Magnoliaceae; genus Magnolia; species Magnolia sinica. The sequence continues at coordinate 93,456,245 of NC_080579.1, forward strand.
TTAAAAAGACGAAAATGCGCCTTTGAAGTTGCTGGAGAAGCAAGCGAAGCCCGCGGAATGACCAAAATGCCCTTCTACTTTCTGAAGCTGATGAGCAGCATGGGAGTCCTTTCAAGGGCATTTTGGTCAACCAGGCAGTTGCAACGATGCACGTATAAAAGAAACCGATTTTTCGGAAACCGAAACAAGAGCTGCTACTGACTGTTGTAACGTTTTACAGACCTTCGAATGTACCCGAAACGGCGCAAATGACGATATTTTATGGTGGAAAAGTGCTGGTTTTCAACGATTTTCCGGCCGATAAGGCGAGGGAAGTCATGCTCATGGCCAGCAAAGGAACCGTCCCGAATCCCAGCGCAGCTTCTACTCCTGGCATCGAACTCGGAAACCGCCCGCAGCAACATAACACCAGCTTCGCTTCGGCTTCCGCTACATCCAACGGTTCGTTGCAGGATCGTCTTCCACGGCCACCTCAAGCCAATACTTCAGGTATTTTTCTTAAAATTTCAATTTCGTTTTTCGAGGGCGGGAAAAAAGACGCAAAACAGGAACTCATCTTTTCCGGTTTTGATTTCTGTTACAGATCTGCCGATCGCAAGAAAGGTATCACTCCACCGGTTTCTGGAGAAGAGGAAAGAAAGGTAAGCAATTTTGAGATAGAATTCCCAAAATGCCCCTCCGGCCCAGAGGATGAACGGTCAAGATCTCATTTCTTCTTGGTATGTATTTTTTCCAGGATCAGTGCAAAAGCTCCCTACCAAATGAGCAAGCCGTCTGCGACTCCAGTGAAGCCTACTGAAAACAAGCCATGGCTCGGCTTGGCTCCTCAACCCAGCTGAGCGTAGCTGGAACTGTAACCATTTTCGCATCTCTACCACAACAACTTTGAGTCGTCATCTCTCCCGACGACTCGTTCGACTCGGAGAAACGAGTCTCGGACTCGGCATCTGCTCATGCACGTGTAAAGCATGTACTCGTATTCTTTCAGATATTGTTTATTCGAGATGTGATTTCTTCTATTGTAGACAAAAGGTGGTGAGTCACCCACCACCCATTTTTATAGGAAAGCCGTATACGACGAAGACATTTTTCTTCTGTATAATCGTGTTCGACGCCTAGTAGTGGAAAACTATTCGTATCAACCGTTGACTTGGCGGGCCTTTTGTTTACGTCTTTAAATTGTCACGTGTTTCAGAATTGATTTGATGGGATGATCTTGACCGTCCTATGGATGGATTTTCAACTACATGCCGTGGTTGTTGCCTTTGTTTTATTTTTCTTTTTACACGGCGCATTTGCATGTTATTGATCAGACAGGATCTCTTTTTAGAGCAAGGTGGGGCTTAAACGGTGCGTGGCCCATCCTTTTGCTACCCTACGTGGTGATCCTGGCCGTTCATCCGGTGTTGCGGGTAGCATGTGCGCGACGGAAACGGATTGGCTAGTGGTCGGTGCTCCGCGTGGCCCACCATGATGTATGTGTTTCATCCATGTTGTCCATCTATTTTTCTATATCATTTTATGGTATAATCACAAAAATGAGGTATATTCCAATCTCAAGTGGACCACATTACAGGAAACAGTGTTGATTGAATGTCGACCATTAAATAAATTTTGGGAGCAATAAAAGTTTTGGGTCAAGCTGATATTTATTTTTATCCCTTCATCTAGGTCTGTCTGACCTAATCAACAGATTTGATTTCAAATGTACAGTGGGCCTTAGGAGGATTTTAATGGTGGATATCCAATCACTATTGTTTTCCTGTGGTGTGGTCCACCTGAGATTTATATCCCTCTCATTTTTGGAATCAAGCCCTAAAATGATCTGTAAAAATGGATGAACGGCATGGATAAAAGAAATACTTCTTAGTGGGGCCCGCAGAGCACCGACCACCACCACCGTGCTAGTGGCAGGGGAGTAGCCAATCCGTTTCCGTGCGGGACATGGAAAGAATCCGACAATCGATGATTGTCAGCGATCATGGAAAAGTGAGCCAGAAACTGACTCTCTGGACCGTTGTTTTTAAGTTAGTTTGTAGGGATGATATGATCTCTGATGGAGTTTTTTCTTTTTTGTTTTTAATCCATATGAACCATCTATAGTGGGACTTAAATGATTGGTCCTGATCATTCAACAGTGAGGGAGAGGATGGTCTAATGATCAGAACCATCCATGTTCTGGGCCACAGTAAGAAACATATGCCAAACGGATATTTCTGGCCATAGATTTGTATTGCTGGATGGGGTCTCTTGGCGAAGAAATTTCAACGGCTTACATTCATCCCAGACCAGCGGTCAAAATGATCCTTTAATTGTGACTGTTGCACCATAGGCCGTTAAAAATGGGACCAAGAGGGTGGACGGTTCGGATCATCCCGTCATCTCTGCATGTCGGCATCATGCGCGATAAGGTCGAATCTGTTTCTCTAGTTGCCTACTTGGCAATTAAAATATGAAAATGCCACCGCAGAGAGAGAAAAAACATTCTTTGATTGCATTTCACGGGTGTCTTTTTTTAATGTAACAAGGCAGCGTTGATTTTATAATGATCAGCTACCAAATATCTTTACTTACCAATGTGCCATTAATTTTATTTAAAGAAAGGGCATCTCTATGGTAATTCACTGCCTTTTTAAGTTGTGGTAACTCACCTACCATCCACGTGGCGTAATCACACGGCTTCCCAGATCGTCCGAATTGTTGATCAACGGTGGATGGAGTGTTACCCTAAATCACACTGCGCATATGATAGTAACCATCTTTGCCCGCTGAGTTAGGGATGCGGATTGGGTACTGCCCACAACCTAGCTAGAGACGGGCGGTCCTGTCAAGCGCTCTGTGGACCAACCTGATGTATATGTTTTATCCACGTTCGTTCTTTCATTTTAACATATCATTTTAGGGCATGAGCCTAATAAGGAGGTAGATTGAAGGCTCAAGTGGATCACAGTGGAGGAGTGAGGATTGAAAGCTCACCGTTGAAAACTTCCTACGAATACAAAAGTTTGGTATTTATGTTTTCCCTTCATCGTGGTATACGTGACCTTAGAAAGGATTCAACTGTAGATATCAAGTTACCACTGCTTCTTGTGATGTGGTCCACTTGAGCCTCTAACCTGCCCCTTATTGGGTATCATGCCCAAAACTGATCCTAAAAAATAGATAGTCTAGATAGCCGCACGTCCGCTTGGCTACATGTAAGGAAGGTGGATGGGCCAACACTAACGTGGGGAGTTGTGGGAGGAGGCCGGGAGATGGGCCCAGCTGCCGCATCATGATGTTTGTGAGAAATCTACCCCTTGGAAAAGTTTCAACTGTAGGCATTTCCTATCCTACTAGTTCCAATCGCATGGATCACTCGAGTTTTGACTCATTTTTGGGCTCGTGAGCTGGAAAAACAGATGGACCGGATGAATTTCTAACAAACATCACGGTGGGCCCCACCTAGCTTCCGACCAAGGGGTCACAGGCAGTCCGGCCAGCACAGATTGGAAAATGGTGGTGAACGATCAGGTTAGTTTATTAAAAGTACCGTGGGAACAAAGAAAATCATTTGTGACGTGAACATCTGGAAATACGCCGATCCACTCTTCAATAATAAACTACTGAAATTTGTAGGTGGCAAAATAGACCAGATCTGAACCGTTGATTACAGGGGCCTACATGTTGGATCCCCACTTCAAAATTCCAAATGACTTATCCACTCTTTAATAATAGACTATTGAAATTTGTAGGTGGCAAAATGGACCAGAACTGAACCGTTGATTACATGGGCCTACATGTCAGATCCCCACCTCAAAAATGACAATAAATAGTCCAAATCATCCCTTCCAAGAACTTTCTTCCATTGAATATGGTGAGGTCTGCTAATTCCATACGCGTGTGGCGGCCGTACACATCGTGACACGTGTCTAAGTCATCATGTGGCAAATAGACAGCTCATGCCAATCCAACTCGGCAGTTCTCCTCCCACGTGTCTGTTCGGCAGGTGCCGGCGGAACCTCATCCGTTCATCAAGTGGGAACGGATTAGGTGAGATCCCGGCCTCACCCAATACGGTGCGACCCTTACCGTGGGTCCCACCTTGATTTATATATTCTTTATCCATGCCGTCCATCCGTTTTCCCAGATCATTATAGTGCATGGTACCAAAAAATGAAGCAGATCCAATTATCAGGTGGACCATATCATAGGAAACAGTGATGATTGACCATTAATGGGCTACGAAATTTTGGATCAAGCTTATATTTATTTATTTTTCCCTTCATCTAGGCTTACGTGAACTTATCAACGGATTGAATTGCAAATAAAAACCATGGAAACATTAAAATGTTCCCTAAGAAGTTCTTAATGGTAGGGCTTTCAATCACCACTGTTTCCTAGCGTATGGTCCACATGAGATCTAGATCTTTTTCATTTTTTAAACAATGCCATAAAATCATCTATAAAAACGGATGGTCGGCATGGATACGGAATATATACATCAAGGTGGGCCCCATGGTAAAGCGCCGCACCGTCTCACCTAATCGGCTCCCTCATCGGGTCGATCAGATGTGTACATTGATTTCCAAGCATCGGTCAAATTTTTTAAATTTCATAAGGTGAGCGGTCCACCCAATTACCAGATACGGGCCTAATATTCGGTCAGACAGTGAACACGCGGTGGGGCCCACCACATGAACAACCCCATCTTGTAGACAACCTGGCATGCATGTTTCATGCATGAAGCATGCATACATGAGACATGAATTCCACCCTTCCGGTCTCCATTCATTGTCGCCCATTAGAATAAAAAATCTAAATAAAACATTTATTATTAAATTATATAATAAATAATAGATAGATTTCATGTAAAAACTATTTAAATATTAAAAATTTATGAAAACACCTGTGCCTCATGAAAATTTCTGCCGAACGCCACGTTTTCTGTTTTTCTATTTTCCGGCGGAACTTCTAGGAAGCTAGGTGGGGGCCACATGATGTTTTTAAGAAATCTACACTGTTCATCCATTTTGTTAGATGATGTTACAACATGGGCCCAAAGATGAGACAGATCGAAAACAGAATGAGCCACAAAACAGGAAACAGTGCGGATTGAACTTCCACTGTTGAAATATTTGTGGGGCCATAGAAATGGACCTGGCCTATTTTTAAGTTTTTGGCTGGGGGGTTTATGTCTGACAGCATACTGCCCCACTAATCACATCTGCCCATGTTTCCTCTGTTAGAGATTGTTCCGTGGATAGCAATTCAAGAGCACCGAGCAAACACAATAGATCCGGAGTAAATCCCGCACTTTCGCTGTTGCGAAAAAAATCTGCGCAGAATCTGATTACACTTAAAACATCAAATACAACATCCTCATCATCACCAAGATGGGCGGGCCGAACGCCCAATTCGCGTCCAGTTGAGCCAATTGATACAATGGTCCACCTTTTAATGGACCCTTTGCCAAATTTCTAACAAGTTGTCTTACTATTCGATGATCCAAACCATTGATACGGTGTGGATCCTATTTTGGATGTCTCATAACTTAAATATCCTTATACGTGAAAATTATAGTCCTTCATCAGGTGGGCTAGTAACGGAAAGGAATTCAGGCAATGATCCACATTCAACTGACTAAAATCAAGAAATCAACAGCCGAATGTTGATGGGTCGAGCTTGGGATGATCTCATCATATCTTGAGCATGTCCCACTAAAGAGGTGATTGGATCGTGAGTTATTTAAGATTGGCTACTTATGCCTTAAGTCACCGACGTGGATTGGCTACTGATAGGTTGAGTAGGGAGACTGCTACTGAAGTGACGTCACCAAGTTCTGTGGGCCCCGCCATGATGTATGTTTTGTATCCACGCCGTCCATGCCGTCCATCCATATGTAGAGATCATTTTGGGGTAATATCTAAAGAATGAGTCACATCCAAAGCTCCAATGGACCCCACCACAGAAAACAGTGGGGAGAGTGATGCCACCGTTAAAAACTTCTAAAGGCCACAAAAGTTCTCGATCAAGCTGATATTTGTGTTTTCACTTCTTTAATGTCTTTGTTAACTTTTGAACAGGTTGGATTTCGAAAAAACATCATGGTAGACCTTAAGAAGGTTTCAACGGTGGGCATCAATCTTCTGCTGTTTTCTGTGTTGAGTCCACTAAAACTTTGAATCTGACTCATTCTTTGGATCATGCCTTAAATGATTTCTCCAAATGGATGGACATCAGGGATACAACACGTCCACGGAACTTGGTGTCGTCACTTGAGCAGCGAGTCTTGCCACTCAACTTGTCAGAATCTAATCTAGGTCCTTTAAGTTACTTATTTCGATTTTTACTTATTAAATTAAAATAACTGATTAACTTTTAAATAAATTTTTTTTTTTACTTAATCATGAGCCAAACTTATTTTAAATAAGTATAGTAGAAAAAGTAACTTTTTTAGTGGTATCCAAAGGGCCTTAAGTGATGTATAGACTGTTACTAATGATGTCAACCATGATTGAAAGATTAGTCTTATTTAATTAGAGGTCTTAAGTCGTGCAAACAACCCACTTTATGTGGGATAGTCAATTATTGGAAAATTCAAATTATATGTAATTTGTAATTTTTTTTTTCCTCAAATTAAGTTTAAAACTAATCCCTTCAAGTTTAAATTCAGGTCCAAAAGCCTTAGGAAAATCTCATGGAAATCGAGTCAACTTGGACCGAATCCAAACATGCTCAAAATTTACTCTACTTATTGCTTAGTCTTTTAAAGGTGGTATGGTAAAGGTCAAATGATTTTTTACTATGGTGATTTATAATTCATTTAAAAAATTATTAAATTATTTTTCTAACAAGCACAAAATAATTCAAATCCGATGAATATTAAGAAAGTGCGACTAATTTATTAAAAAGATGTAGCCAAATTTTTAAGTACTGAGGATTACACCATTAAGTGACTTTATCCCTTCTTTTATGGCTCAAATGAATTTTAAATGAAGTGATTCCGGTTACATTGAAAAACTTATCAAATTATTTTTTCAACGAGCATCAAATCATCGAAAACGAAACTATATCGAATGATATATAGACATTTTGGAAAAGCCATGTGGTGTCCAGCACTTATAGTGTTGCATGGCATCTCAAGTCACTTTTTAAGCTATTTTGGACTGCCCAATGTGGATCCCATCCATGTCATGTGGCATGCAACACTCTTAAGTGTCATAAACCACTGCTAGAGTGGCTCCCGTTGCTAGTGTCATCAGTGGAGTGGCTCTTATTGTCATTGTGGCTATCATAGTGGTTGCCAATGCTGTTGCCGTTGTTGGATCTCTTCAGTTGCCGATGAGAGAGAGAGAGAGAGAGAGAGAGAGAGAGCATAAAGACGGAAATATTTTAGAGAGTAGAGGAGTGCATGCATGAGGGTTTCATGACCAGAGAGGGAGACGATGAGAGAGGTTTCATGACCAGAAATGGAGATACTGAGAGAGATTTATGATCACTTGCAGTTAAAGCATAAAAATCTTAAATATGTTATGTTTGTTCTTCCCTCCTAGTATATGCCTTTTTGAGTTACCATCAAATGGTTATTATTATTGTTTTTTTAAACTCATGAATTCTTTTGTGTTATAAGATAAGGTATGGCTAAAATATCGTGAGACAGGTGCTTTGCTCGGGGTTATTCTCGAAATATCGACATAGGTGCTCTGCTCGGGGTTATTCTCGAAATATCGACATGGGTGCTTTGCCCTAGGTAATTTCCTAAAAGATACACACATGGGTACTCTGCCTGGGGTCACTTCCGAAAGATTAGTACGAGTGCTCTACCTTGAGTAATTTCCTAAAAGATACACACATTCTTAAGAGGGTTTTCGATAATTCAAATGGCTCCTGAGCGATCATTTTCATGACCAATTAAAGAAAAAAAATACGAATCTTGTTTAACAATCACTGCATCAAAAGAATGAATAAGTGCAGGCCCATTAGGATCTTTTTTGATTAGTTTTGACGAACCAAATAAGTATTAAAGGAACTCTTCATAACTGGGTTTAAGAACACAAATGCTCACAGCTCGGTAGGAACATAATATTGTCTTCAACTTAGCGAGCACATCTCGATACCGAATGAATACTTTTGATTCAATAAGCGAGTAGTCTTGTTGGATAATCAAGCCAATCCTGGTAAGTCAATAAAGCCATGCCACAAAATTGGTCTTGTGATATACCACAAAAGCTTTCAACCATATACTTACAAAACTCGGTGCAAAATACAGAAATAATTCCACTAATGCAGACTATAAATTACATACTACAATCCTTTTCATTAGATCTTGACTTTGTTGATGACTTTGTTGAAGAAGGATATGAAACCTAGATTGTGCAAAATATACTTCACTTTCTAATAACGGCATTTCGTTGTCAATCATAATAGAAACTTGATTTAATATACATAAGATATCCTGCATTGTGGCTAATCCGGCATATAGTTTGTTTAGTCTTCCTTCTCGAACAAAATCATTCAAAGAGATCACAAATCCAAAGAACATTTTCACCGAATTCCATACATCAACTGAAGGAATATGCTCTAACAACATATACGAGCAACCGATATTTGGAACTAATGTATAAAGTTAATCATCATTATGGGCAACACAATTTGATTATGGTTTTGTCAATCTAGATGATGCCCGTCACTATCGGAATCTGGATCTGTAGATTATGTGTTATATATTGGTTGGAGTAGTGGGCTTTGCATTGCAAGAGCATGAAGCACCCCTTAAGTATCATCTACATTACCCTCGGGGTCTTAAGTATCATCTACATTACCCTCGGGGTCTCTCAAATCATCATCGTCCATATCACACTCGTTTTGGTCTTCCACATCATCATCATCGTACATATCACACTCATTTTGGTCTTCCACATCATCCTCATCATACATATCACCCTCGTTTTGTTCTTCAACATCATCATCAGCAATTGGTCGGGATCTCCCATATCATCATCATCATCTTTCAAAAGTTTGAGATGGAGTTGATATTTTATTAAAACCCGGTTGGGTGAGTAGGTTTTCCATCCATACATTCGGGAGAGAGCCAATGGATTCGGTGGCTTGCATTTTGATCCTTGTGGAATGGACTCAACTGAAAATCAATCATAGACCCCATTGGGCCTAATGAATAACTCAAGCCCAACTATGGTGGGCTTGCTCTAATAGCCAATTTGCCGACCCAACCCAAAACTGCCATAAGTTGATGACAACAATCAAAAGATTGGATTACATGAGAAGGTCCCAAGTCCTGTTGGACCATGAGCTTATAATTTCCAGCCTATTAATTACATGTGCCATCCTGCTCGTCCAATATGATGGCCCCATCATGAGGATCATTTTTGTAAAATTCAGCCACATCCACTCATCACGAAGACAATGCTTGTATTTTGTTTATTTATCAATGACTATAAAATTTTTTCAAAGTCTTTGTGTTGCCCATTTCATATATCAAGGGCAAGTTTTGTATATATCATGCATGATATGGGCACAACTAATTAACAATCTAAATCTTGCATGTAGGGTGGGTGGGCCATTCATAATTATCATTGACTGGTCTAGTGCATGTTTCTTTTGGCCCATTAGGCCTAGTTTCAAACATCACATAAATTACTTATTGCTCAAGTTTATGGACACAAAACAATGTCTAAATCCAAAAACTAGAGCTCCATGCAGGAAAAAAAAACCTCTGCAATTTCATTTTAGAAAAAAAAATGAAAAGGAAAGAAAAACCTAGGCTCCACTTTCGTTTTGGAGGAGTAAGATTTGAGAAGAAGAAGACAGAGAAGAGATAGACAGAAGGTCGGTCTGTATTCTCTCCATCTCTGCAACGTATAGCTGACGAATCCAGAAGGAGAAGGAAGAGAACAGAGGAAATACTAGGTTTCATCTTTTTCTTTCTATTTTTATTTTCATTTTTATCATGTTTCATTCTTTCTTTGATTAAATAATATTGTCTCCATGCATTTGAAGCCCATTTGCGACCATCTTAGCCATTGATCAAATCGGTCCCAGATGGATGTGGGAATCCGACGGCTAAGATTGGAGGCATTAATCTATTGGTTTTTCCCTTCCAATCGTTTATCGGCTGACTACTCATGAAAGGATTAGAATCTTTTATTGTATGGCTATTTATGTAGCCATTATCTGTACAAAGTTGTGCCCATCAGATTGATGGTTTGGACTATCCATGCATGGTTCCCTCAATATTTGTGCTAACCATGTTACCTTACTATATACAGTTATGGATGACTATTGTGCTAATCATGTTACCTTCCCTTATACAGTTATGGATGATGATGTGGGAGGTGTACCACACCATCATGTGGGAGACCCTGACGCGGGGAACTTGGATGATGATGATGATGATGTGGGAGATCCCGATCCATTGGACGATGATGATGATGATGTGGAAGACGAGGACGAGGGTGGGGGTGAGGGTAATGTGGATGATACTGAAGGGGTGCCTCCTCTAGAAATAACCCCAATATATGACAAGGAACCTACAGAATCTACAGATTCAGATGACGAAATTGATGAGAATCCTCTGGAGCGACAAAATCCTAATCTAGTGGGGTTGGCCATGATTATGATCAACTTCCCACATCAGTTCCGAGCACCGGTTGCTTGCATCTCTCATTGGGAGCATGTCCCTTCACTTCATGTGTGGCCTTCGATGAGAATGTTTTTTGAGATTTGTGAGCTCTTTGAATGATTCTATTCGAGGAAGTAGAATGAAGGGCCTGCGCACCGGATCAGCCACAATTAAGAATATCATTTGGATATTAAACCAAGTTTTTAACATGATTGACGACGAGATGCCTTTATCAGAACTTCAAGCAGATACTGCGTATTCTAGTTTTCATAACCTTCTTCAACAGAGCGAGAATCTTATGGGAGGGGTTTTGGTAGGTAACCTACAGGACGCATTGGTGGAGGTATTTCCATATTTCGCGTCGAGTTTTGGAAGTGTAAGGTGTAGAGCTTTTGGGGTATATCATGAGACCAATTTTGTGGCATGGCTTTATTGCCTTGCCAAAATTGGTGTTATCATCCAACAAGACTACCAGTTCATTGTATCGAAAGTATTCATTAGATATCGGGAGACAATTGCAAAGTTGAGGACAATATTCCGTCCCTTCCCAGCTGTGAGTATTGAAATTTTTAAACCCATCCATGATGAATTCCTCCCCTACCTCTTTGGTTCATCAGAACTAATAGGAGAAGATCCCAATGGACCTGCAATTATTCGGTCGCGTGATGCAGTGATGGGTAGGCACAAGAGGTATTTATCTTTTCAATTGGTTATGGAAAAGACCTCTTGGGAGAAATTTGAATTACTGGAAATCCACTTAACAATGAGTCGCATGGAAAGCTGGTCTTCTGTGAAGCAAATTTTATTGGAATTATATCAAGAACAGTTTCAGGGAATTACTGCTCTGAAGAATTTTCGTTTTGGTTCATTGATCGAGTGGCAAGGTTAGTTGTAATTATTAATTTGATTTAATTTCTAATTGTTAATGTATAACTTTCATCTTGAATGCTGTCACTTTGTTATGCCCATATCATGTTGCATATTATCAAGTATTTCCTTGCACCTTCTCAATGAATTGAAACACCATTTTGACATGTTCATTAAAATCAGCATGAATTCTATTTTGCTGCAAATATTCAATTCTCTATTTTGTGTGTAATGTGTCTCACTAGTTTTCTATGCCAATGCTCACATTTTGTTCTATACCCCTCAATAGTTTCCTGTGGTATCATGCATTGCAAATAAGTAGATTTCCAATGATTGTAATATGTGCTTTCATTCATCGGATCTCACTTATATCTTGTGTTTTGATCCCAAAATAGGCCTATATATATAGTACAAAATGAGTTTTTAAGTTCCATCCATGGTGGTGAAGAAACAAGTTTTTTTTTTTTAAAATTATTATTAAAGAAAACAGAGAGAGAGAGAGAGAGAGAGAGAGAGAGAGAGAGAGAGAGAGAGAGAGAGAGAGATTTTGGAAAACATTCAACACGGGTCTTATTGGCTGTACAGCATGTAGCGGTCATATAATTGTCAATACAACATTTATTGACATGTACCAGTCCATACAGGCCAATATGGCCCTTTTTTGTTAAAGGATTGATTTATATTGCATAATAAGAGTGACCAATAAAGATTAAATACGGCCGCACTGCGACTGGTTTTTTTTTTTTTTTTTTTTTTTGTAAAAATAGTTTTTAACTTTAGGTCTCAAGAGAGAGAGAGAGAGAGAGAGAGAGAGAGAGAGAGAGAGAGAGAGAGAGGTTGCTATTAGAGGTGTACATGAGTCGAACCAAGTCGAGCTTGGCACGGCTCGACTCGGCTTGGCCACTAGCTGACCCCAGCTCGAACTCGGCTCGGCTCGGTCCTCGAGCCTGACTGGCTAGCTCGGCTCGGTTCGGTCAGCAGCTCGAGCCGAGTTCGAGCCAAGATCGAGCCTGTGTGGCATTTTCACAAACATATAGAGTGCACTTTCAATTTCTTACTGTATGTAAACAACAGCAACCATTTATAGGTATTTCATCAAACACCTTGTAGGCAACATCAAAATAAAGAAAAAAGGGTATCTGTTTCATATACATATCTTCCTTGCCACTAGCTGACACTTCGTTGAGTCAATTCCTCAAACACTTGGTGAACAACATCAATATCAAAGTAACCGAGTCACCAAACTGGTTCGTTTCGAGTTCGATTCGAGTTGGGGTTCGATCCGAGTTGAGTTGACCTCAGGTAAGCTTGAACTTAGTTCGAAATTTTTTCAAACTCAAAAAATCAACTCGACTCGGTTCAAACTCAGTTTCGAACTAAGTCGAGCGAGCTAACCGAGCTAACTCGGTTCGTGTACAACCCTAGTTGTTATGGAGACAAATGGGTTTTGTATATTACAAAAATGCCTTCCAAACACTAATGGACTGGGCCGGGCTGACAAGTCGTTGCACATAGTGTAAACCCAACCCAATTGGAAAGGGGGCTTGAATTTTAAGCCCAACCCTGACCATGACCCTCAGGCTTGATACTCTTCCCAAATCCAGTCTTACTGGCCAACCCGGCCCATTGATAGCCCTATCTAAAACTGATAAAGATGGCGAGAAGGGAAGTGTTATGCTATATAAAAAACTTAAATGATCCACAACACGTGGTGCTATTAACACTGGTTTAAGATATGACACCTTGATAAACATTTCATGAATTTTAAAAGATAAGAGGGTCATGCAAAGTTTGTAGCTTGCCTTATTTTTACAACATGTCATGTGGGCCTCACAATGCTGGGATAAACATTATATATGTGCCTAATGTTTTTCCAATTTAGTAATGCCATTGTAGCAAAGCCTAATGTAGTCTTTCTATCATTTAATTTCACAATAATGAACACATGTAAGAGTAAGAATTATTGTAAAGATTTATTTATTTTATTATTATCATTATTATTATTTTACAAATAGTTCTAAAGCCAATAATGGATATTCAGAGTTTCTTTTAGAATTTTCTCAAAAAGAAGACCAGTCAAAATGTTTGACTGTCACATCTTTCAAGAGAGGCTGACGATGTTGTTGTCTATGAAGATTGTAGATGTATTCTGGAGAATCAATTCCATATCCGTTATTTAAATATTTATAAATATTTTACACTATTGCCTATTAGTAACTATTTTGTAGGTAGCTTGAGTAAGCCTTTGAAAAAAGAAAAGAGATGTTAAACTAGTGTTTTGACTGTGGTAATATAATCAGCTGTAGATTCTATGATCAAGGAACGAAAGGCAAGTAAAACCCGCAGGTGAAGAAAGAGCCTGAAATGATGATCTAAAATGATTCGGCGGTTGAGATTATTAGGAAATTTCAGTTATAGTAGGGACTAATGAAAGTTGTCTATAAAAAAAAAGTGATGTAAACATTGTGATGAATTTCTGAATGGAGGTGATATTTGATGATGCACGGGTGGAGTTATGGAATTCAGAAACGTCAGACATGTATTGAATTTGCCTTTATAAAGATTTGTGGGTGTGAAGGGTGAGGTTTTAACTATGAAAGAGAAAAGAGAAGCCGCTGGTCTATGTTACAAAATGGTTTACTCGAAGGGCAAGGGTCATTATAGTAAGCACTATGTAGCTCGACCATGTGGTAAATGGTCAACTATTTACCATATGGTTGACTATTTCAGGTGCGCGCATGTGCGTGTGTTGGGTTCTTTCGTAGATGCTAATAAGGAACTTCGTGTTGGGCACGAAGTTCGTATTTGTGGGGCTCAGGGATGGATCATCCAAGCCATTGATTTGACGACCTCCGCATATATAGACCATGACCCTCAAAATTCCCAGGTCGAAAGATCCTAATCATTCAATCCTTGGTTCTTTCTTTCTCATTGAATGTGGATTGTGTATTAAATCTTAATCATGTATTTGCATGCCAACAATCAAAAGTTCAGGGTCGTCCAATGGAGGAGATATTTTGGGCTTGGTCCATCTCTAATGGAAGCCATCAACTCAATAACTTGGATAACCCAACCATGTGTCCCACACATATGAACTTCATGCACAATATGGAATTTCCCTGTTAATCACTTATAGAGACGCCAGCTCATATGTAGTCCTCTTCTTTGTTCGATAAATGCACTGTGAAAAGGGATGCTAGTGATTCCTCACCTATCCTGTCAGGGGCCCAGTCAAACACTGTATAGATTGCCTAATATATGGAAAGGACATTTTCCTGTTGTTATTCCTAGTTGCAAATTCACTTTTATATAGATGAAGAGGACTTTTTGTTATTTCTTCCTCTTCACCATAATATTCACATGTACTCCTTTAAATTCATGAGATAAATGTTATGTGGGAAAAAACTGACATTGTGGAGGACACATTGATACAGGACCTGGTATAGAAGTGGTCCCAGATAAGTTCTGGCTAGGGTTGTAAACGGATCGGATTCGGATATACAGAGTGGATCTATGTATATCCAAATCCGATTAGATTAAGAATAACCAAGATCCGAATATGATCCGACATTTGTCGGGTCATAAGAAACCCTACCCAAATTTGAATTCATTAAAGATTCAAAAAAATTCAAATCCGATCTGAATTCTATTTGAAGACATTGTTAATGCATTTGTTTCCTTTTTCACATAAAAATATTCCCCCTTTTTCAAATCCCTTTGCAATTTGCAAGGGTAAAATCATCCTGACATTATGTATATTAGAGATATGTTGGATCAGATCTTTATCGAATCAAACCAGGGTAGAGCCAAATCCAATCTGATTATAAAGGATCCTGTTTGCATGACCCGTATTCTACCCGATAGATCCAGTTATCGATCCGAATCTGATTTAACTGGACCTAATTCAAATCTTATCTGGATCAAGATCCGATCCATTGACAGACCCGTTTTCTACTTTAGCTTCTGCAACTTGATACCGTTCTCCTTTCAATTAAATTGCTGGTGAGAAACTTCAATCATGGTTTAAGGGTAAAGGCAACGGTCCCCTCTATGCCCATCTCTGACTCCTCATCCTTATCTTAGTGCATAGGATCCACATGTGAACGGTTCTGATCGATCATGTGGGCCAAGTTGGCTGCGCCACAGACGCACGCTTCTTAGATGTGACGAACACAAAACAATGTCAAAATCCAAAAACCAGAGCTCCATGCAAGAAAGAAAAACCTCTGCGAGGAAAAAGAAAAGAAAAGAAAAACCTAGGCTCCATTTTCGTTCTGGAGGAGGAAGATTCGAGAAGACGAAGAAAGAGAAGAGATAGAAAGAAGGTTGGTCTGCATTCTCCCCATCTTTGCAACGTACGGTTGATGAATTCAGAAAGAGAATGAAAAGAATAGAGAAAATACTAGGTTTCATCTTTTTCTTTCTATTTTTATTTTTATTTTCATCATGTTTTCTTCTTTCTTTGATTAAATAATATTGTTTCCATGCATTTGGGGCCCATTTGCGGCCATCCTAGCCATTGATCAAATCAATCCCAGATGGATGAGGGAATCCGGCGGTTAAGATTGGAGGCATTAATGTATTGGTTTTTCCTATTTATCCGCTGGATACTCATGAAAGGATAAGAATCTTCTATTATATGGCTATTTATGTAGCTATTATTTGTACAAAGTTATGCCCATCAGATTGATGGCTTGGATTATCCACACATGGGCCCCGCAATATTTGTGCTAATCATGTTACCTTATATACATAGTTGTGGATGACTATTGTGCTAATCATGTTACCTTCCCGTATACAGTTATGGATGATGATGATGATGTGGGAGATCCTGATCCATTGGATGATGATGATGATGATGATGTGGGAGATCCCGATCCATTGGATGATGATGATGATGATGATGATGTGGAAGACAAGGACGAGGGTGAGGGTGAGGGTAATGTGGATGATAGTGAAGGGGTGCCTCCTCTAGAAAAACCCCAATATTTGACACGGAACCTACAGAATCTACAGATTCAGATGACGAAATTGATGAGAATCCTCCGGAGCGACAAAATCTTAATCCAGTGGGGTTGGCCATGATCATGATCAACTTCCCACATCAGTTCCTAGCACCGGTTGCTTGCATCTCTCGTTGGGAGCATGTCCCTTCACTTTATAATTGGCCTTCGATGAGAATGTTTTTGGGATTTGTGAGTTCTTTGAATGATTCTATTCAAGGAAGTAGAATGAAGAGCCTGCGCACCGGATCAACCACAATTACGTATATCATTTGGTATTTTAAACCAAGTTTCTAGTATGATTGACGACGAGATGTCATCATCAGAACCTCAAGTAGATACTGCGTATTCTAGTTTTCATAACCTTTTTCAACATATCGAGAATCTTATGGGAAGGGTTTTGGGCCTATTTGAATTTTCAATGCAAGTGCAAATACCTAGTAATTGGCTAATTATGAGACTTTCACCCGTTTGGAAATTTTTGAGAATTCTTGCCTTGGAAACCCGTTCAAAAGTGTTAGTTAAAATTTTTAAACCTCACGGTGATGTATATGACATATCTGTTCCATCCATCCGTTTTACCACAACATTTTAAAATATGAGTAAAAAAATCATGTAAATCCAATACTTAAGTGGCTCACACCAAAAGAAACTGTAACCCTTCGAAGTTTTTAACGGTAAGTGTATGATTTACTTTTTTCTATGGCGTGGTCCACTAGAGCTTTGGATATGCCTCATTTTTTGGCTCATGCCATAAATTTAGCTGGCATAATGGACGAACGGTGTGGATAAGCGATATGCATCACAGTGGGACCCATAGATATTTTGCAATATTCTCGATTTTCGTGTTAAAAAAGTAGGTAGTCAAATCAAGTATGGGTGAAATGTTGTAAATGCACAGGGAAATAATTATTACCCCCTTTTGCAGGGTATTTACCAATGTCCTAGAAATCAAACAAGCCCTAGGAAATGCTTTAGTAGGAAATCTGCGTCCTTATCTTAGTGCGTAGGATCCACATGTGAACGGTTCCGATCGATCATGTGAGCCAAGTTGGCTGCGCCATAGACGCAAGCTTCTTAGACGCGACGGACACAAAAAAAAATGTCAAAATCCAAAAATCAGAGCTCCATGCAAGAAAGAAAAACCTATGCAATTTCATTTAGAGAAAAAAGAAAAAGAAAAGGAAAGCCTAGGCTCCATTTTCATTCTGGAGGAGGAAGATTCGAGAAGAAGAAGAAAGAGAAGAGATAGACAAAAGGTCGGTCTGCATTCTCCCCGTCTTTGCAATATACGGGTGATGAATCCAGAAGGAGAAGGAAAAGAACGGAGAAAATACTAGGTTTCATCTTTTTCTTTCTATTTTTATTTTCAATCTCATCATGTTTTATTCTTTCTTTGATTAGATAATATTGTTTCCATACATTTGGGGCCCATTTACGGCCATCCTAGCCATTGATCAAATCGGTCCCAGATGGATGTGGGAATCCGACGGCTAAGATTGGAGGCATTAATCTATTGGTTTTTCCCTTCCAATCGTTTATCTGCTGGGTACTCATGAAAGGATTAAAATCTTCTATTGTATGGCTATTTATGTAGCCGTTATCTGTACAAAGTTGTGCCCATCAGATTGATGGTTTGGATTATCCGCGCATGGGCCTCGCAATATTTATGCTAATCATGTTACCTTATATATACAGTTATGGATGACTATTGTGCTAATCATGTTACCTTCCTTTGTACAATTATGGATGATGATGATGATGTGGGAGGCGTACTACACCATCATTTTGGTGACCCCTACACCAGGAACTTGGATGATGATGATGATGTGGGAGATCCTGATCCATTGGATGATGATGTGGGAGATCCCAATCCTTTGGATGATGATGATGATGATGTGGAAGACGAGGATGAGGGTGAGGGTGAGGGTAATATGGATGATAGTGAATGGGTGCCTCCTCTAGAAATAACCCCAATATTTGACATGGAACCTACAGAATCTACAGATTTAATTGAGGAAATTGATGAAAATCCTCTGAAGCAACAAAATCCTTATCTAGTGGGGTTGGCCATGATCATGATCAACTTCCCACATCAGTTCTGAGCACCGATTGCTTGCATCTCTCATTGGGAGCATGTCCCTTCACTTCATATGTGGCCTTCGATGAGAATGTTTTTGGGATTTGTGAGCTCTTTGAATGATCCTATTCAATGAAGTAGAATGAAGAGCTTGCGTACTGGATCAGCCACAATTAAGAATATCATTTGGATATCAAAACTAAGTTTCTAACATGATTGACGACGAGATGCCATCATCAGAACCTCAAGCAGATACTGCGTATTCTAGTTTTCATAACCTTCTTCAATAGAGTGAGAATTTTATGGGAAGGGTTTTTGGGCTTGTTTGATTTTTCAGTGCAAGTGCAAATACCTGGTAAATGGCTAATTATGACACTTTCACCTGTTTTAAAATTTTTGGAAATTCTTACCTTGGAAATCGGTTCAAAAGTGTTAGTTAAAATTTTTAAACCTCACGGTGATGTGTATGACATATATGTTCCGTCCATCTGTTTTACCACAACATTTTGAGATATGAATAAAAAAATCATGTAAATCCAATACTCAAGTGGCCCACACCAAAAGAAATAGTAAGCCTTAGAAGTTTTTAAGGGTAAGTGTATGATTTACTTTTTTCTGTGGCATGGTCCTTTAGAGCTTTGGATATGCCTCATTTTTTGGCTCATGCCATAAATTCAGCTGGCATAATGGATGAACGGTGTGGATAAGCGAATTGCATCACAGTGGGACCCACAAATATTTTGCATATTCTCGATTTCTGTGTTCAAAAAGTAGGTAGTCAAATCAAGTATGAGAGAAATGTTGTAAATGCACCGTGAAATTATTATTACCCCCTTTTGTAGGGTATTTACCAATGTTCTGGAAATCAAACAAGCCCTAAGAAATGCTTTAGCAGAAAATCCGCATCCTTATCTTAGTGCATAAGATCCACATGTGAACTGTTCCGATCGATCATGTGGGCCAATTTGGCTGCGCCACAGACGCACGCTTTTAGACGCGACAAACACAAAACAATGTCAAAATCCAAAAACCAGAGCTCCATGCAAGAAAGAAAAACCTCTGCAATTTCATTTAGAGAAAAAGGAAAAAGAAAAGAAAAGGAAAACCTAGGCTCCATTTTCGTTCTGGAGGAGGAAGATTCGAGAAGAAGAAGAAAGAGAAGAGATAGAAGGTCGGTCTGCATTCTCCTCGTCTTTGTAACGTACGGCTGACGAATCCAGAAGGAGAAGGGAAAGAATAGAGAAAATACTAGGTTTCATCTTTTCCCATCTAGTTTTATTTTTATTTTCAATATGTTTTATTCTTTCTTTGATGTTTTATTCTTTCTTTGATTAGATAATGTTGTTTCCATGCATTTGGGGCCCATTTGCGGCCATCCGAGCCATTGATCAAATTGGTCTCAGATGAATGTGGGGATCTGACGGCTAAGATTGTAGGCATTAATGTATTGGTTTTTCCCTTCTAATCGTTTATCTGCTGAGTACTCATGAAAGGATTAGAATCTTCTATTGTATGACTATTTATGTAGCCATTATCTGTACAAAGTTGTGCCCATCAGATTGATGGTTTGGATTATCCACGCATGGGCCCCGCAATATTTATGCTAATAATGTTACCTTATATATACAGTTATGGATGACTATTGTACTAATCATGTTACTTTCCCTTATACAGTTATGGATGATGATGATGATGTAGGAGGTGTACCACACCATCATGTGGGAGACCCCGACATCGGGAACTTGGATGAAGATGATGATGTGGGAGATCCTGATCCATTGGATGGTGATGATGATGATGATTTGGGAGATCCCGATCCATTGGATGATGATGATGATGATGTGGAAGACGAGGACGAGGGTGAGGGTGAGGGTAATGTGGATGATAGTGAAGGGGTGCCTCCTCTAGAAATAACCCCAATATTTGACACAGAACCTACAAAATCTACAGATTCAGATGACGAAATTGATGAGAATCCTTCGGAGCGACAAAATCCTAATCCAGTGGGGTTGGCCATGATCATGATTAACTTCCCACATCAGTTTTGAGCACTGGTTGCTTGCATCTCTCGTTGGGAGCATGTCCCGTCACTTCATGTGTGGCCTTCAATGAGAATGTTTTTGGAATTTGTGAGGAGCCTACGCACCGTATCAGCCACAATTAAGAATATCACTTGGATATTAAACCAAGTTTCTAACATGATTGACGACAAGATGCCATCATCAGAACCTCAAGTAGATACTGCGTATTCTAGTTTTTATAACTTTCTTCAATATAGCGAGAATCTTATGGGAAGGGTTTTGGGCCTATTTGATTTTTCAGTGCAAGCGCAAATACCTGGTAAATGGCTAATTATGACACTTTCACCCATTTGGAAATTTTTGGGAATTCTTGCCTTGGAAATCGGTTCAAAAGTGTTAGTTAAAAATTTTAAACCTAAAGGTGATGTATATGACATATTTGTTCCGTCCATCCGTTTTACCACAACATTTTGAGATAGGAGTAGAAGAATCAAGTAAATCCAATACTCAAGTGGCCCACACCAAAAGAAACATTAGCCCTTAGAAGTTTTTAATGGTAAATGTATGATTTACTTTTTCTATGGCGTGGTCCACTTGAGATTTGGATATGCCTCATTTTTTGGCTCATGCCATAAATTCGGCTGGCATAATGGACGAACGGTGTGGATAAGCAAAATGCATCACAGTGGGACTCACAGATATTTTGCAATATTCTCGATTTCCGTGTTAAAAAAGTAGGTAGTCAAATCAAGTATGGGTGAAATGTTGTAAATGCACTGGGAAATTATTACTACCCCCTTTTGTAGGGTATTTACCAATGTTCTGCAAATCAAACATGCCCTAAGAAATGCTTTAGCAGGAAATTTGCGTCCTTATCTTAGTGCATAGGATCCACATGTGAACAGTTCCAATCGATCATGTGGGCCAAGTTGGTTGCGCCACAGACGCACGCTTCTTAGACGCGACGAACACAAAATAATGTCAAAATCCAAAAACCAGAGCTCCATGCAAGAAAGAAAAACCACTGCAATTTCATTTAGAGAAAAAGGAAAAAGAAAAGAAAATGAAAACCAAGGCTCCTTTTTCATTTTGGAGGAGGAATATTTGAGAAGAAGAAGAAAGAGAAGAAATAGACAGAAGATCGGACTGCATTCTCCCCATCTTTGCCACGTATGGCTAACAAATCCAGAAGGAGAAGGAAAAGAATAGAAAAAATATTAGGTTTCATCTTTTTCTTTCTATTTTTATTTTTATTTTCATTTTCATTTTCATTATGTTTTAGTCTTTCTTTGATTAGATAATATTGTTTCCATGCATTTGGGGACCATTTGCAGCCATCCTAGCCATTGATCAAATCGGTCCCAGAAGGATGTGGGAATCCGACGAGTAAGATTGGAGGCATGAATGTATTGGTTTTCCCCTTCCAATCGTTTATCTGCTGGGTACTCATGAAAGGATTAGAATCTTTTATTGTATGGCTATTTATGTGGGCATTAACAGTACAAAGTTGTGCCCATCAGATTGATGGTTTGGATTATCCACGCATGGGCCTCGCAATATTTGTGCTAATCATGTTACCTTATATATACAGTTATGGATGACTATTGGGCTAATCATGTTACTTTCCCTTATACAGTTATGGATGATGATGATGATGTGGGAGGTGTACCACTCCATCATGTGAGAGACCCCGACACCGGGAACTTGGATGATGATGATGATGTGGGAGATCCCGACCCATTGGATGATGATGATGATGATGTAAGAGATCCCGATCCATTGGATGATGATGATGATGATGTGGAAGATGAGGACGAGGGTGAGGGTGAGGGTAATGTGGATGATAGTGAAGGGGTGCCTCCTTTAGAAATAACCCCAATATTTGACACGGAACCTACAGAATCCACAGATTCAGATGATGAAATTGATGAGAATCCTCCGGAGTGACAAAATCCTAATCCAGTGGGGTTGGCCATGATCATGATTAACTTCCCACATCAGTTCCGAGCACCGGTTGCTTGCATCTCTCGTTGGGAGCATGTCCCTTCACTTCATGTGTGGCCTTCGATGAGAATGTTTTTGAGATTTGTGAGCTCTTTGAATGATTCTATTCGAGGAAGTAGAATGAAGAGCCTGCGCAACGGATCAACCACAATTAAGAATATCATTTGGATATTAAACCAAGTTTCTAACATGATTGACGACTAGATGCCATCATCAGAACCTCCAGCAGATACTGCATATTCTCGTTTTCATAACCTTCTTTAATAGAGCGAGAATCTTATGGGAAGGGTTTTGGGCCTGTTTGATTTTTCAGTGCAAGTGCAAATACATGGTAAATGGCTAATTATGACACTTTCACCCGTTTGGAAATTTTTGGGAATTCTTGTCTTGGAAACCGGTTCAAAAGTATTAGTTAAAATTTTTAAACCTTAGGGTGATGTATAAGACATATTTGTTTCGTCCATCCGTTTCACCACAACATTTTGAGATATGAAGAAAAAAATCATGTCAATCCAATACTCAAATGGCCCACACGAAAAGAAACAGTAGCCCTTAGAAGTTTTTAACGGTAAGTGTATGATTTACTTTTTTCTATGGCGTGGTCCACTAGAGCTTTAGATATGTCTCATCTTTTGGCTCATGCCATAAATTCAGCTGGCATAATGGACGAACAGTGTGGATAAGCGAAATGCATCATAGTGGGACCCACAGATATTTTGCAATATTCTCGATTTTTGTGTTAAAAAAGTAGGTAGTCAAATCAAGTATGGGTGAAATGTTGTTAATGCACTGGGAAATAATTATTACCCGATTTTGTAGGGTATTTACCAATGTCATGAAAATCAAACAAGCCCTAAGAAATACTTTAGCAGGAAATCCGCGTCCTTGTCTTAGTGCGTAGGATCCACATGTGAATGGTTCCGATCAATCATGTGGGCCAAGTTTGCTGTGCCACAGATGCACACTTCTTAGACGTGACAGACACAAAACAATGTCAAAATCCAAAAACCAGAGCTCCATGTAAGAAAGAAAAACCTTTGCAATTTCATTTAGAGAAAAAGGAAGGAAAAGAAAAGGAAAACCTAGGCTCCATTTTCGTTCTTTTGGAGGAAGATTCGAGAAGAAGAAGAAAGAGAAGAGATAGACAGAAGGTCGGTCTGCATTCTCCTCGTCTTTGCAATGTACGACTACGAATACAGAAGGAGAAGGAAAAGAATAGAGAAAATACTAGGTCTCATCTTTTTCTTTCTATTTTTATTTTTATTTTCATCATGTTTTATTCTTTCTTTGATTAGATAATATTATTTCCATGCATTTGGGGCCTATTTGCGGCCATCCTAGCCATTGATCAAATCTGTCCCAAATGGATGTGGGAATCTGACGGCTAAGATTGGCGGCATTAATGGATTGGTTTTTCCTTTCCAATCGTTTATCTGCTGGGTACTCATGAAAGGATTAGAATCTGTTATTATATGACTATTTATGTAGCCATTATCTGTACAAAGTTGTGCCCATCAGATTGATGGTTTGGATTATCCATGCATGGCCCCCGCAATATTTGTGCTAATTATGTTACCTTATATATACAGTTATGGATGACTGTTGTGCTAATCATGTTTCCTTCCCTTATACAATTATGGATGATGATGATGATGTGGGAGGTGTACCACACCATCATGTGGGAGACCCTAACACCGGGAACTTGGATGATAATGATGATGTGGGAGATCTTGATCCATTGGATGATGATGATGATGATGTGGGAGATCCCGATCCATTGGATGATGATGATGATGATGTGGAAGACGAGGACGAGGGTGAGGGTGAGGGTAATATGGATGATAGTGAAGGGGTGCCTCCTCTAAAAATAACCCCAATATTTGATACGGAACCAACAGAATCTACAGATTAAGATGACGAAATTGATGAGAATTCTTCAGAGCGACAAAATCCTAATCCAGTGAGGTTAACCATGATCATGATCAACTTCCCACATCAGTTCCAAGCATCGGTTGCTTGCATCTCTCATTGGGAGCATCTCCCTTCACTTCATGTGTGGCTTTCGATGAGAATGTTTTTGGGAATTGTGAGCTCTTTGAATGATTCTCTTCGAGGAAGTAGAATGAAGAGCCTGCACATCGGACCAGCCACAATTAAGAATATCATTTGGATATTAAACCAAATTTCTAACAAGATTGATGATGAGATGCCATCATTAGAACCTCAAGCAGATACTACGTATTCTAGTTTTCATAACCTTCTTCAGCAGAGTGAGAATCTTATGGGAAGGGTTTTGGGCCTGTTTGATTTTTCAGTGCAAGTACAAATACCTGGTAAATGGCTAATTATGACACTTTCACCAATTTGAAAATTTTTGAGAATTCTTGCTTTGGAAACCGGTCCAAAAGTGTTAGTTAAAATTTTTAAACCTCACGTTGATGTGTATGACATAACTATTCCATCCATCCGTTTTTCCACAACATTTTGAGATATGAGTAAAAAAATCATGTAAATCCAATACTCAAGTGGCCCACACCAAAAGAAACAGTAGACCTTAGAAGTTTTTAATGGTAAATGTATGATTTACTTTTTTCCGTGGCGTGGTCCACTAGAGATTTGGATGTGCCTCATTTTTTGGCTCATTCCATAAATTCGGCTGGCATAATGGACAAACGGTGTGGATAAGCGAAATGCATCATAGTGGGACCCACAGATATTTTGCAATATTCTTGATTTCTGTGTTCAAAAAGTAGGTAGTCAAATTAAGTATGGGTGAAATGTTGTAAATGCACTGGGAAATTATTACTACCCCCTTTTACAGGGTAATTACAAATGTCCTACAAATCAAACAAGCCCTAAGAAATGTAGCAGGAAATCTGCGTCCTTATCTTAGTGCGTAGGATCCACATGTGAACGGTTCCGATCGATCATGTGGGCCAAGTTGGCTGCGTCACAGACGCACGCTTCTTAGACTTGACGGACACAAAACAATGTCAAAATTCAAAAACCAAAGCTCTATGCAAGAAAGAAAAACCTTTGCGATTTCATTTAGAGAAAAAGGAAAAAGAAAAGAAAAGGAAAACCTAGGCAGAAGAAAGATTCGAGAAGAAGAAGAAAGAGAAAAGATAGACAGAAGGTCAGTCTGCATTCTCCCCGTCTTTGCAATGTACGGCTGACGAATCCAGAAGGAGAAGGAAAAGAACAGAGAAAGTACTAGGTTTCATCTTTTTCTTTCTATTTTTATTTTTATTTTCATCATGTTTTATTCTTTGTTTGATTAGATAGTATTGTTTCCATGCATTTGGGGCCCATTTGCGGCCATCCTAGCCATTGATCAAATCGGTCCCAAATGGATGTAGGAATCCGACGGCTAAGATTGGAGGCATTAATGTATTAGTTTCTCCCTTCCAATCGTTTATCTACTACGTACTCATGAAAGGATTAGAATCTTTTATTGTATGGCTATTTATTTAGCTATTATCTGTACAAAGTTATGCCCATCAGATTGATGGTTTGGATTATCCATGCATGGGCCCCACAATATTTGTGCTAATCATGTTACCTTATATATACAGTTATGAATGACTATTGTACTAATCATGTTACCTTCCCTTATACAGTTATATATGATGATGATGATGTGGGAGGTGTACCACACCATCATGTGGGAGACCCCGACACTGGGAACTTGGATGATGATGATGATGTGGGAGGTGTACCACACCATCATGTGGGAGACCCCGACACCGGGAACTTGGATGATGATGATGATGTGGGAGATCATGATCCATTGGATGATAATGATGATGATGTGGGAGATCCCGATCCATTGGATGATGATGATGATGATGTGGAAGACGAGGACGAAGGTGAGAGTGAGTGTAATGTGGATGATACTGAAGGGGTGCCTCCTCTAGAAATAATCCCAATATTTGACACGAAACCTTAGAATCTACAAATTCAGATGACGAAATTGATAAGATTCCTCCGGAGCGACAAAATCTTAATCCAGTGGGGTTAGCCATGATCATGATCAACTTCCCACATCAGTTCCGAGCACCGATTGCTTGCATCTCTCGTTGGGAGCATGTCCCTTCACTTCTTGTGTGGCTTTTGATGAGAATATTTTTGAGAATTGTAAGCTCTTTGAATGATTCTATTCGAGGAAGTAGAATGAAGAGACTGCACACCGGACCAGCCACAATTAAGAATATCATTTGGATATTAAACTAAATTTCTCACATGATTGATGACGAGATGCCATCATCAGAACCTCAAGTAAATACTGCGTATTCTAGTTTTCATAACCTTGTTCAATAGAGCGACAATCTTATGGGAAGGGTTTTGGGCCTATTTGATTTTTCAGTGCAAGTATAAATACCTTATAAATGGCTAATTATGACACTTTCACCCGTTTGGAAATTTTTGGAAATTCTTGCCTTGGAAACCGGTCCAAAAGTGTTAGTTAAAAATTTTAAACCTCACGTTGACGTATATGACATAACTGTTTCATCCATCCATTTTTCCACAACATTTTGAGATATGAGTAAAAAAATCAGGTAAATCCAATACTCAAGTGGTCCACACCAAAAGAAACAGTTGCCTTTAGAAGTTTTTAATGGTAAATGTATGATTTACTTTTTTCTATGGCATGGTCCACTAGAGATTTGGATATGCCTCATTTTTTGGCTCATTCCATAAATTTAGCTGGCATAATGGACGAACGGTGTGGATAAGCGAAATGCATCACTGTGGGACCCACAGACATTTTGCAATATTCTCGATTTTTGTGTTAAAAAAGTAGGTAGTCAAATCAAGTATGGGTGAAATGTTGCAAATGCACTGGGAAATTATTACTACCCCCTTTTGCAAGGTATTTACCAATGTCCTGCAAATCAAACAAGCCCTAAGAAATGCTTTAGCAGGAAATCTGTGTCCTTATCTTAGTGCGTAGGATCCACATGTGAACGGTTTCGATCGATCATGTGGGCCAAGTTGGTTGCGCCACAGACGCACGCTTTATAGACGCAACGGAGACAAAACAATGTCAAAATCCAAAAACCAGAGCTCCATGCAAGAAAGAAAAACCTCTGCAATTTCATTTAGAGAAAAAGGAAAAAAGAAAAGAAAATGAAAACCAAGGCTTCTTTTTCGTTCTGGAGGAGGAAGATTCGAGAAGAAGAAGAAAGAGAAGAGATCGACAGAAAGTCGGTCTGCATTCTCCCCATCTTTGCAACGTACGACTGACGAATCCAGAAGGAAAAGGAAAAGAATAGAGAAAATACTAGGTTTCATCTTTTTCTTTCTATTTTTATTTTCATTTTCATCATGTTTTATTCTTTCTTTGATTAAATAATATTGTTTCCACGCATTTGGGGCCCACTTGCGGCCATCCTAGCCATTGATCAAATCGGTCTCAGATGGATGTGGGAATCCAATGGGTAAGATTAGAGGCATTAATGTATTTATGTAGGCATTATCTGTACAAAGTTGTGCCCATCAGATAGATGGTTTGGATTATCCACGCATGGGCCTCGCAATATTTGTGTTAATAATGTTACCTTATCAATACAGTTATGGATGACTATTGTGCTAATCATGTTACTTTCCCTTATACAGTTATGGATGATGATGATGATGTGGGAGGTGTACCACTCCATCATGTGGGAGATCCCGACACCAGAAACTTGGATGATGATGATGATGTGGGAGATCCCGATCCATTGGATGATGATGATGATGATGTGCAAGACGAGGACGAGGGTTAGGGTGAGGGTAATGTAGATGATAGTGAAGGGGTGCGTCCTCTAGAAATAACCCCAATATTTGACACGGAACCTACAGAATCTACAAATTCAGATGACGAAATTGATGAGAATCCTCTGGAGCGACAAAATCCTAATCCAGTGGGGTTGGCCATGATCATGATCAACTTCCCACATCAGTTCCGAGCACCGGTTGCTTGCATCTCTCGTTGGGAGCATGTCCCTTCATTTCATGTGTGACCTTCGATGAGAATGTTTTTGAGATTTGTGATCTCTTTTAATGATTCTATTCGAGGAAATAAAATGAAGAGCCTGCGCACCGGATCAGCCACAATTAAGAATATCATTTGGATATTAAACCAAGTTTCTAACATGATTGACAACGAGATGCCATCAACAGAACCTCAAGCAGATACTGCGTATTCTAGTTTTCATAACCTTCTTCCACAGAGCGAGAATCCTATGGGAAGGGTTTTAAGCCTGTTTGATTTTTCAGTGCAAGTGCAAATACCTAGTAAATGGCTAATTATGACACTTTCACCCGTTTGGAAATTTTTGGGAATTCTTGCCTTGGAAACCAGTTCAAAATTTTTTAAACCTCATGGTGCTGTATATGACATATATGTTCCGTCCATCCGTTTATGAGCCAAAAAATCATGTAAATCCAATACTCTAGTGGCCCACACAAAAAGAAACAGTAGCCCTTAGAAGTTTTTAAAGGTAAGTGTATGATTTACTTTTTTCTGTGGTGTGGTCCACGAGAGCTTTGGATATGCCTCATTTTTTGGCTCATGCCATAAATTCAGTTGGCATAATGGATGAATGGTGTTTATAAGCGAAATGCATCACAGTGGGACCCACAGATATTTTGCAATATTCTCGATTTTCATGTTCAAAAAGTAGGTAGTCAAATCAAGTTTGGGTGAAATGTTGTAAATGCAAAGGGAAATAATTACTACCCCCTTTTGCAGGGTATTTACCAATGTCCTGGAAATCAAACAAGCCCTAAGAAATGCTTTAGAAGGAAATCCAGATCCTTATCTTAGTGTGTAGGATCCAAATGTGAACGGTTCTGATCGATCATGTGGGCCAAGTTGGCTGCGCCACAGACGCACGCTTCTTAGACGCGATGGACACAAAACAATGTCAAAATCCAAAAATCAGAGCTCCATGCAAGAAAGAAAAAGCTCTGCAATTTCATTTAAAGAAAAAGGAAAAAGAAAAGAAAAGGAAAACCTAGGCTCCATTTTCGTTCTGGAGGAGGAAGATTCGAAAAGAAAAGGACAGAGAAGAGATAGATAGAAGGTCAGCCTGCATTCTCCCCGTCTTTGCAACGTACGGCTGACGAATACAGAAGGAGAAGGAGAAGGAAAAGAACAGAGAAAATACTAGGTTTCATCTTTTTATTTTTATTTTTATTTTCATTTTCATCATGTTTTATTCTTTCTTTGATTAGATAATATTGTTTCCATGCATTTGAGGCCCATTTGCATCTATCCTAGCCATTGATCAAATCGGTCCCAGATGGTTGTGGGAATCCGACGGCTAAGATTGGAGGCATTAATCTATTGGTTTTTTCCCTTCCAATCGTTTACCTGCTGGGTACTCATGAAAGGATTAGAATCTTATATTGTATGGCTATTTATGTAGCCATTATCTGTACAAAGTTGTGCCCATCAGATTGATGGTTTGGACTATCCATGCATGGGCCCCGCAATACTTGTGCTAATCATATTACCTTATATATACAGTTATGGATGACTATTGTGCTAATCATGTTAGCTTCCCTTATACAGTTATGGATGATGATGATGATGTGGGAGGTGTACCACACCGTCATGTGGGGGACCCCGACACCGGGAACTTGGATGATGATGATGATGTGGGAGATCCCGATCCATTGGATGATGATGATGAGGATGTGAAAGACGAGGATGAGGGTGAGGGTGATGGTAATGTGGATGATAGTGAAGGGGTGTTTCCTCTAAAAATAACCCCAATATTTGACACGGAACCTACAGAATCTACATATTCAAATGACGAAATTGATAAGAATCCTCCGAAGCGACAAAATCCTAATCCAGTGGGGTTAGCCATGACCCACATCAGTTCCGAGCACCAGTTGCTTGCATCTCTCGTTGGAAGCATGTCCCTTCACTTCATGTGTGGCCTTCGATGAGAATGTTTTTGGAATTTGTGAGCTTTTTGAATGATTCTATTCGAGGAAGTTAAACTATATTTCTAACATGATTGATGACGAGATGCCATCATTAGAACCTGAAGCAGATACTGCGTATTCTAGTTTTCATAACCTTCTTTAACAGAGCGAGAATCTTATGGGAAGGGTTTTGGCCTTGTTTGATTTTTCAGTGCAAGTGCAAATACCTGGTAAATGGCTAATTGTGATACTTTAACCAGTTTGGAAATTTTTGGGAATTCTTGCCTTAGAATCTGATTCAAAAGTGTTAGTTAGAATTTTTAAACTTCACGGTGATGTATATGCCATATCTATTCCGTCCATCCGTTTATGAGTCAAAAAATCATGTAAATCCAATAGTCAAGTGGCCAACACCAAAAGAAATAGTAGCCCTTAGAAGTTTTTAACGTTAAGTGTATGATTTACTTTTTTCTGTGGCGTGGTCCACTAGAGCTTTGGATATGCTTCATTTTTTGGCTCATGCCATAAATTCAGCTATCATAATGAAAGGTTCGAATTTCATGCAATATGGGATTTGCATCTAACATCAACTCATTGATTGGATGCCAAATATGACTGTCAATCCATATATGGAAGCCATTAATGAATGCCACTGATGCATTATATCCACTACTTCGATATAGACATCTATCCTTGTAATATTCCATTATGTACATCTTAGTGATGTCCTACTATCTGTATCCTAATTGCAGTGCATTATAACCTGTTGAGCATTTACTGTGAATTACTGTTCCATATTGTAAGACTTCTGTTATTCTGTCACATATTATCGTTAATTATCTTAGACATTATGTATTATTCCTGTAAATATGTAGTATTTGGGAAAGATTATGAACATGTTAGCAATGTCGATGTAAGAATGTCCGAAATTGCTGGTGATCACGATGATAAGACGATGGATGAAATGTAAGATCTATGTATGATAAATCCGATCGATTAGTCTAACATGTATCAATTTGAATTCATAGATCAAAATTGATAACATGAATTCATGATGTATCATAAATGATCAATTTGTCTATTAAAAATTCATCATAATTCATTTGAAATTTCATGATTATAACATCAATTTCCTATTTACAGTCAATGGCCCAAAAATACAAAAAATTGTCGTAAATAACTAATTTAATCAATGCATCTATAGATCTATCATCATTACACATATAATGTTATATCAATATCTTAATCATGACTCCAACGTTTCCATAAGCTTCACTATTTCTGCATATCTCTGTAGCTAATCTCAGACGTACTCTGACTTACTCTACTTCTGTAGGACACGTAGCATCAGACATCATGCATGACAACAGACAGAACACACTATGATCAAATCGAAAGCTCAATGAAGATCTAGCAATATCAGAGACTGATCAAGAACATAGCAACGGACAAATGATCGAATACGGAGATCAAGACAGAATTCTGTTCAATTCAATAATTATAGTATTATTGATACTGATTCTTCATTATGCTGCATTGCTAGATTAAATCAGGATTGTCCTATAAGCTGGATTCGAGATCTCTAATTGCATCTATGATCATCCTATCTTATGTATATAGATATGATTCATATGTGTTCCATTATGTCATCTCATGAGCATCATGATATGCGAGCCATATGTGCATCATATCATAGATAGATGAACTTAGATTGAATGATTATGACTATGACAGTATGCATCCGTATGAATATGAAATGATATGACAATCATCAGTATGATGATATGAAGCAGACTATCGATAGAATGATGTATTAGTAGAGTTTATATGAACTCATTGATAGATTGAGATGATTATGATCCATGATGAAGATGATATGTGCATATGAATGACAGATTCGAGATGTTGATTAGAGTGATGTCAGTGAATCGACTCGTAGAGGAGTAGGATGGTGCCTATTAAACCATTAGAAGAATCTGATTACACTTCTAAGCGATTATAGATAGTATCGAGTGATGATTATATCCATGATTTACGGATTGCATTGAATCTGTAGATTGCTTCTATGCATGTTCCTTATGCTATTGATTGTGAATTCTATTGATATCTTTGAATGTTCTAATAGTAGTTAGATTGATCATATATGAATTGCTTATCATTGCTGAATATTGTTCGAGCTATGATTGGCATTGACCATATCGGACTCAAGATGATTATTTCTTTAAATTATGAATTATCAGTATTGGGTTGATTTAGGCCATTATTGCTAATTTAACTAGATGTGGAATTATAATATGTGACCTTTCAATCGTATGAGATGTTAATTCATTGTGAGACAATGAAGTGATGATGATGATTTGAATGTCTAACATGATTGATTAAGAGCGGACCTGGATAACAGATGAGTTGGTGAAGTAATTGGAGATAT
The DNA here is from genome assembly GCF_029962835.1 of Magnolia sinica. Taxonomy (NCBI): domain Eukaryota; kingdom Viridiplantae; phylum Streptophyta; class Magnoliopsida; order Magnoliales; family Magnoliaceae; genus Magnolia; species Magnolia sinica. The sequence goes on from NC_080579.1 coordinate 93,489,192, forward strand.
GAGGGGTGGCCAAAGCAAGTTGGTAGGGGATCTATTGAAGGAAAATTGAAGAACCCCCCAATAATCTATTGGAATGAACAAATTGATCCTACTACGAATTTCACCGGTGTTGATCTGTTAATTCCCTCATTTACAATTGTTACTCCGTTGGGTTATGTCCTTTTTATATTTTCAAGAAGTTTTAGATTTGAAAGTTCTGAAATTTAATATTAGGATGTAAACCCAAGATAAATTTCGTAATTTTGATAACATTTTATCTATTTCACAGTTACATCAGAACCTCAAGCAGATACTGCGTATTTTAGTTTTCATAACCTTCTTCAACAGAGTGAGAATCTTGTGGGAAGGGTTTTGGGCCTGTTTGATTTTTCAGTGCAAGTGCAAATACCTGGTAAATGGCTAATTATGACACTTTCACCCGTTTGGAAATTTTTGGGAATTCTTGCCTTGGAAACCGGTTCAAAAGTGTTAGTTAAAATTTTTAAACCTCATGGTGATGTATATGACATATCTGTTCCGTCCATCCATTTATGTGTCAAAAAATCATGTAAATCCAATACTCAAGTGGCCCACACCAAAAGAAACAGTAGCCCTTGGAAGTTTTTAACAGTAAGTGTCACGCCCCAAACCCGGAAATCGGATTCACAGGAATCCCGATCGCCGAATCCGATGCCGACAGCCTCCGTAGTACCCCATTCTCGGTTCCTAGCGTCCATATGCTAGATTCCGATTCTGGGATCCTATAAGGAGGATTTTTTTTTATACATTTAACTCATAATAAGCATAACCACATGATTACCCAAATTATAAAGACAACATCATCATCACATATCCACTAATATAAACATTTAAATACAACACAGAAAGGAAAATACGTAAATTGAAAGTCAAGCTCCAGAAGACCGCTACACGTTCCAAGCTTAACACTGCTGCAACCTATCATCATCTGCACGCATCTATCATGCATAAGCTTATAGAAAGCTTAGAGGGTAGTGTAAGTGTATGCACAAGGTAAGTGTCAAGTATTCAATACAATGTCATAGTCATATAATACCGAAAATACTGGTAATCCATAAATCGTATAATGCCGAAATAAGCATGAATATTGACAAGATCATGAATTATCAGAGTAAATAGAAATACTGACAAGATCACAAATCATAAGATAACAAAATAAGTAGAAATACTGACAAGTCTATAAATCATACAATATTAAAATATGCAATACGAATCAACTATGCAAATGGGAAGTCATAAAGAGTCAAATATCAGATGTCGTCTCTAAACTATATAAATGCACAAACACAGGTAACACAAAATGTCATATGCCGCGGATGTAATGCAATATGCAGTGCGAATGGAATGATCATGCTGGAGTGTGAAGTCGGGATGATAGTACGTAGTATCGCAGGCTATGGGGTCTATCACAAGGGACTTCTATCCAAACTAGTCTCATACCTAAATTTGGATAGTCAGACTCAATGTGGTAAACTCCTGATCTCAGGTTAGTCGCGCGCCCCAACTGAAATCCTGGCTATTGCGAAGGCACACGTAACAAATAGTTGCGCACCACCAACCCGAGTGGATAGTGAATGAATGAATGCATGAATGAGTATGCAACTCCTGCTCACTAAATCCACATATCAGTACAGTTCATCTCTGGGATCATCACCGGGGTCTATTACACTCCAAACCAGATTGCCGCCCCATCGCGCGCAACAAGGCGAGTGGAAGAGACCTCACTATCCGCCTGCCAATATCAGGCCCAGCTCATCGATAGCGGACCCATTCCTCGAGCTGGTCAGACTCAGCCTAGCATTGCCCCCTCCTCTTGGATAGGTAAGGCCGTTCCCCTTTCCAACTGACCACGACACAGTGGGAGACGCGGCCTAACGGTATACGACCCTCATGCGCTCATGCATCCACTCGGTCTAGACGTTGGAGCAACCTCTGGAACCAAGAGGGTTTAGGGACTTTCACCGAGGGATATCTATAGCACCCCATGTAGAACAGATTTTCGGTGTCCCATCTGGCCATCCACGAAATACCTGTGGAGGCTACAGCCCTGATGTCGCTAGGGCGTACGGTGGTCATGTCACAAAATGCGAGATGTATGAGTCATATCATCCAGTCATGCATCAAACCCACGCATACCGCGCGCTCACGTGGGGCAACTCCACCTATCAGGGAGTCCCATAAACAACCGGCACTATGGCATATGCAATGGTCAATCATAACTCACAACAAACATGCAGATGATGCGTATGTGCATGTATCATGATGCTATACTGTCACATACTCATAATCGGTATCAATAACCGACATCAACAATCGGCTCCAATGTGGACATTTAACCAACATTGCCCCCAAGGAATGGCTCACATAGAGCCTAACATACAGTGGACCCATGGCCTCACACAAGGGCCTAATACACATCACGATGAGCCTCATATAGGTCTCAACAATCGGCCTTGGCTATCGAAATCGGTCTCGACAAATCGGAATCGATACTCGGCCTCGACAATCGGAATCGATCTATACGATCGGCCTCGACAAATCAAAATCGGCAAATCGGTCACGTCAATCGGAATCAGCAATCGGTCACGACAATCGCAATCGATCAGAACCGGCAAATCAGTCATGTCAATCAGAATCGGCAATCGGTCACGACAATCAGAATCGATCGATAATCCGAATCAATAAATCGGTCGCGTCAATAGGAATCGGCATTCAGTCACGACAATCAGAATCAATCGATAATCAAAATCAGCAAATCGATCACGTCAATCAAAATCAGTAATCGGTCACGATAATTGAGATCGATCGATAGTCAGAATCGACAAATCGGTCACGTCAATCGGCAATCGGTCACGACAATCGAAATCGATCGATGATCAGAATCGGCAAGTCGATTTCGTCAATCGGAATAAGCAATCAGTCGCGACAATCAAAATCAAGCGATAATTAGAATCGACAAATTGGTCACGTCAATCGGTATCGGCAATTAGTCATGACAATCGGAATCAATCGATAATCAGAATCGGTAAATCGGTCATGTCAATCGGAATCGGTAATCGGCCACGACTATCGGGATCGATCGATAATCAGAATCGGCAAATCGGTCACGTCAATCGGAATCGGCAATTGGTCTCGACAATGGAAATCGATCGATAATCGAAATTGGTAAATCAGTCACGTCAATCGGTATCGGCAATCGGTCATGACAATCGGAATCAATCGATAATCGGAATCGGCAAATCGGTCATGTCAATCGGTATCGGCAATCGGTCATAACAATCGGAATCAATCGATAATCAGAATTGGCAAATCGGCCACGTCAATTGGTATCGGCAATCGGTCATGACAATCGAAATCAATCGATAATCAGAATCGGCAAATTGGTCATGTCAATCGGTATCGGCAATCGGTCATGACAATCGGAATCAATCGATAATCAGAATTGGCAAATCGGTCACGTCAATTGGTATCGGCAATCGGTCATGACAATTGAAATCAATCGATAATCAGAATCAGCAAATCGGTCATCTCGATCGGTATCGGCAATCGGTCATGACAATCGGAATCAATCGATAATCAGAATCGGCAAATCGGTCACGTCAATCGGAATCGGCAATCGACCACGACAATCAGAATCGATCGATAATTAGAATCGGTAAATCGGTCACGATAATCGGTCAAACAAGGCCTAAGGAAAGGACACAATGTAGACATTCAACCACCATTGCTCCCAAGCAATTGCCCATATAGAGCCTAACATACAGTGGACCCATGACCTCACACAAGGGTCAAATATACAACACCATGGGCCGCATCACATGGGCCTAATACACGTCACCATGGGCCACATCCATGAGCCTCAATTATATCACAATAGGCCTCTACCCATGGGCCCCAAATACATCTCAATGGGCCTCCTATACGACAAGTGGGCCACACTACTTGGGCCTCTCATACATTACAATGGACCGCACATACGGGTCAATATACATGGAGTGGGCCACAATACAGGTGGGTCCTACACATGGGCTTTCAAAATAGAAAAAAAGGTGGGCCCCGTTCATTGGTCAAAAATATATCATGATGGGCCCCATGGATGGGCCGCACCAATGGGCCTCAAATGGACTTAGACTACACCAAAAAAATCTTTTCACTAGTTGCAGGTATAAAACGTGTATCATTGTATACTTTCATTTCATGGGGCACGTGGCCACAAATGATGATCAGCACGGTCCAAACATTGCTAAGGTAAATCGGCACCAACCAAACATTTTCTATGTAAATCAGCACTACTCAAATATTGTCCATGTACCCCAGCACCATCCAAACACGTCCAACACCGTCCAGCACTGTCTGGATGGTTTGGATGAGTTAAATACATCGAGGTGGGTCCCACCTGCCATGGACGGAGCCGTTATACAACACATCATCAGGGTGGGTGCGCCCAGCGTCTGGCCAGATAGATGGACGGATGAAATACATACATCATGGTGGTTTGCACACATAGCACACATATATATTTGAAAGAAAACACAAACATCTGGTGGGTCCCACGTGGGGCCACCTCACATGCATGATACTTATAGATATATATTATATTATATTATATATATCCACCTCACATGCATGATACTTATATAGATATATATTATATTATATTATATATATCCATGTACATATATCTTATACTAGATATTAGTCCAGCGTGCTGGACGTAATCCACAGTGGGATCCCACCGTCCCTGATGGACGGTGTGGATACACACATACATTATATAAGGTGGGGCCCACAGAACAACGGCCACCGGCCAATCCACTTCATCTGGTGGGTCCCACGTACATGGCCCACCAGATACATACAAAATATATATATTATATTGATATTATCATTATTATTTATTTGTTATAAAAACAGAGGTCCCCACATGCCCAGTGTCTGGACGTGGAAATACAAAACATACATCGTTTGTGGGGCCCTGATCTGGACAGTCTGTGCATCAGAGGGATGCCACGTCTAGACCCTAGACGGAGTGGATATAACACAAACATCACTGTGCCACCCCACGTGTTGGACGGCTGGAGAATCCATAGCATCACGATGGGCCGCAGGTGTGGTGAAAACATACATCATGGCGGTCCACAAAGCTTGCTGTATCAGAGCAGCAGATGCAGCTACTTGCTGCAGGCCCTTCAAAAAAAAAAAATATGAAATAAAATAAGAAGGGATGGACGGCTTTGATAAAACACATGCATCACAGTTGGGACCTATGCGGATATGGCCCACAGCTCTGGAATAAGCTGATATTTGTGTCTTACCCTCCAGCAGAGCATGTTGCTGGACGGTCTGGATAACTCAACATCAGGGTGGGCCCGTGATCTGGTAAAACGGATGGACGTTTGGATGTATCACATACATCAGCAGGACCCACAAGAGGCTGACGTCAATACAGCATCTATATAACTGGTGTGCAGCAGGCCAGTCAATCCACTTCCCACTGTCCAGTGCCTGGACGGTGCGTATACGTACATCGATATGAGGTGGGCCCCACACGCTGCCATGGTAGGGGTCCACGTCCAAGTAGATGGACGGCTTGGATACAATTCAAACATCATGGGTGGGCCGTTGCTCATAGAGAAAGAGAGAGAGGGAGAGAATAGGAAAAGGAAAGAGAGGTATCGGCGGTGATGGAGGGGCCTCGCCTCTATAGGCCCCTCATTGATACAAAATATACATCAAGTGGGTCCCATTACAAGTGGGCCCTAAATCAAAACCAAGATGATGAACACCCACCTTAGATCTCTTCTTCATTCTTCCGCCAATGCATGCTAGAGCTCCAAATGAACAACTTCAACGGTCGGGATCAAACTTGGATGGTGGAGATGGGAGATAGAAGTGGGCCACACAAAGCTTCTCCCATGGAGAGCCATGGACATGGGTTGCTTGGGAGGAAAATGAGAGAGAGAGATGAGAGAGAGGTGTAAGAGAGAGAGAGAGATGGGTGTGATGGGTGAAAAGGTGAGTGATGGGTGTACTTTGTGTAAGAGGATGTTGACTTTAGGGGTTGCTTGGGGATAGGGTGATGTGTACTTGACATGAGGTGTGATTGATGGGACATGATTTGAAATCTTTTTTTTTGGATTTGTAAATGAGCGGTGTTTTCTCAAACTGAACGCGAGCCCACATCTCGTGGCCTGGGTATCGCCTCGACGCGCGAGACGCGGCATCGGAACCGCGGCGACGGCACGGTCGCTAGGGTACAAGTCTTGGGTTGAGCCGACTCCGGTTTGCAGAACTCGACTTAAGATTGCGCACAAATGTCGGATAAGGGTCGAAGGTTGCTGAAATTCGATCGAGAGGATTGCGGGAACCTACGGAACCGTATGGAGTAGGATACGGGCCTTACAGTAAGTGTATGATTTACTTTTTTCTATGGCGTGGTCCACTAGAGCTTTGGATATGCCTCATTTTTTGGCTCATGCCGTAAATTCAGCTGGCATAATGGACGAATGGTGTGGGTAAGCGAAATACATCACAGTGGGACCCACATATATTTTGTAATATTCTCCATTTCCATGTTCAAAAAGTAAGTAGTCAAATCAAGTATGGGTGAAATGTTGTAAATGCACTGGGAAATAATTATTACCCCCTTTTGCAGGGTATTTACCAATGTCCTAGAAATCAAACAAGCCCTAAGAAATGCTTTAACAGGAAATCTGCATCCTTATCTTAGTGCGTAGGATCCACATGTGAACGGTTCCGATCGATCATGTGGGCCAAGTTGGTTACACCACAGACGCACGCTTTTTGGACACAACGGACACAAAACAATGTCAAAATCCAAAAATCAGAGCTCCATGTAAGAAAGAAAAACCTCTGCAATTTCATTTAGAGAAGAAAGAAAACGAAAAGAAAAGGAAAACTTAGGCTCCATTTTCGTTCTGGAGGAGGAAGATTCGAGAAGAAGAAGAAAGAGAAAAGATAGACAGAAGGTCAGTCTGCATTCTCCCCATCTTTGCAATATACGGCTGACGAATCCAGAAGGAGAAGGAAAAGAACAGAGAAAATACTAGGTTTCATCTTTTTCTTTCTATTTTTATTTTTATTTTCATCATGTTTTATTCTTTCTTTGATTAGATAATATTTTTTCCATGCATTTGGGGCCCATTTGCAGCCATCCTAGCCATTGATCAAATCGGTCCCAAATGGATGTGGGAATCCGACGGCTAAGATTGGAGGCATTAATGTATTAGTTTCTCCCTTCCAATCATTTATCTACTGGGTACTCATGAAAGGATTAGAATCTTTTATTGTATGGCTATTTATTTAGCCATTATCTGTACAAAGTTGTGCCCATCAGATTGATGGTTTGGATTATCCATGCATGGGCCCCACAATATTTGTGCTAATCATGTTACCTTATATATACAGTTATGGATGACTATTGTGCTAATCATGTTGCCTTCCCTTATACAGTTATGTATGATGATGATGATGTGGGAGGTGTACCACACCATCATGTGGGAGACCCCGACTGTCACGCCCCAAACTCTGAAACCGGGCTCACAAAATTTTCGATCGCCGAATCCGGCGCCAACAGCCTCCGTAGAACCCCATTCTCGGCTCCCAGCGCCCATTCGCCAGGTTCCGATCTTGGGATACTACAAGGAGGATTTTCAACATCAGTTTGATTCGTAATAAGTAAACCAAAGGCATAACACACAAACAACAACCAAAAACTCCATCACATTTCTACTATGATCAAAAACTTTACAAGTACAATGAGCATAAAGGGAAATACAATGATAATAGACCAAAAGCTCCAAAAAGATCTGCTACGTGCTCAAGCCTCAGCGCTGCTGCGATCCAACGTCACCTGCACGCAACGGTTGTGCATAAGCTTATAGAAAGCTTAGAAGGTGGTGAAAGTGTATGCTTAAGGTGGTAATGCAGTTATGCAGTATCAGAGTAATGCGGAACATGCTAATGAAGGCTAAGAATACCATAGTCGTACTAAGGCCATGCGATGCAAAGCATGAATGATGTCGGCCATACCAAGGCCACGCAATACAAAATGCAACTCAAGCATACAAATCCTCATCTAAGTCCACATTAATACAGCTTAAAATCTAGAATATCACCGGGGTCTAGTACACTTCAAGCCAGATTGCCGCCACATCGCGCGCAATAACGTGAGTGGAAAAGACCTCACTATCCGCCTGCCAATATCAGGCTCAGCTCGTCAATAGTGGACCCATTCCTCGAGCTAGTCAGACTTAGCCTAGCATTACCCCCTACTCTCGGGCAGGTAAGGCCGCACCCCCTTCCAACCGACCACGACACAGTGGAAAGCGCAACCTTCTGGTAATAGGTACTCAACGCTCATGCACCCACTCGGTTTAGACGTTGGAGCAACCTCTTGGTACGATAAGGGTTTAGGGACTTTCACCCAGGGATATCTATCGCACTCCATGTAGAACAGTATTTTCGATATCCAATCCTGCCAACCACGATACGTCTGTGGAGGCTACGACCCTGATGTCACTAGGGCGTACAGTAATCCATATCACACAATGCGAATGCATGAATCACACTATCCAGTCATACAGCAATCCTGCGCGTATCGTGCGCTCATGTAGGGCAACACCCCCTGTACGAGAGCCCCTAAACAATCTGCCCGAAGGCATATGCGATGACCAGTCATTTCTCATATCAAGCATACGTATGATGCATATGATCATGAATCATGGAACTAAACATGTTATATGGGATGGATGATGTTCATAACGAAGATGGGCCTAGACGGCCTACACATAACACATACGGGCCTATAATGAGCTCTAGGGTGAGTCATAATGCAGATATTTAACCAACACTATACTTGCAATGTGGACGTCAAACCATCATTGCTCCCAAGGCATAGCCCGACGTAAACATCATTACATAAATCATGTTGGGATTGCACATTGCAATGGACCTTAGGTATATCCCATCAAGCCTTCATTACATCAAATGAGCCGTATCATATGGGCCTCATATTCATCAAATGGGCCACATCAATGGGCCGCACCAATGGGCCTTATGTGCATTGTAATGGGCCATAACCCGTGGGCTTTAGAATACATCAAATGGGCCTAATCTTATGGGCCTTATATGTATCAGATGGGCCTCGCCAATTGGGCCCCCATATGTACATCAAATGGGCCTCAACCTATAGGCCCCAATACATTTTTAATGGCCTTAACCCATGGGCCCCTAATACATCAAATGGGCCTCGACCCATGGGCCTTACATATATATCAAAGTGGGCCTCAACTATGGGCCACAAGTAAACTGAGGTGGGCCTTATATATATCAAGGTGGGCCTCAATCACGGGCCACAAGCAAACTGAGGTGGGCCTCCCACACTAGTAAAATATATATATATATATAATATAATATATAATATGTATATATATAGTACATATAATATTATATATAATATAATATTTTATATACATATATATATATATATACACACACACACACACGCACACACACGCACACACCCACCGTCCAGGACGGTGGGGTAAATACAAACATCACAGTGGGCTCCACCGTCCAGGCAGACGGTGGAAATGAAACACATACATTGTTGTGGGCTCCATATGGGGCCCACCATAATGTTTATATTCCATCCAACCCCTTGATAAGGCCACGTAGGCCCAGATGAAGGGTGAACACAAATTCCACCCTGAGCCAAAACTTCTGTGGGCCCAAAAAGGGTTTCAAAGGTAAAGGTTCAATCCCACTGTTTCCAATGATGTGGGCCACCTGAGTCTTGGATCCGGATGATTTTTGGAGTGGGCCCACGTCAGGGGGTGGCCCACCCGATGGACGGGTCAAATGACAGATAAGCATCAAGGTGGGGACACTGTGCGCAAGCAGCGCCTACTGCCGTCTGACACAGCAGCAGCAGCTGCTGTGAAGAGTTTTTATTTTTATTTTTTATTTCTGTTTTTCTGTGGTTTTCGCAGGTGGGGTCCACATTTTTGATAATCTACACCGTCCAATGGCCTTCCATGGCTCAACACGAGCAAAACAAGTCCAATATCAGACATATTTTGGCGTATAGGAAATCAGGGGAGGTTTCAATGGTGAAAACCACCATTTGGTATGGTATGGCCTGCTCGAAGGTCTGATTGATCCCATCTTTCGGCTCAACGCCTAAAAGGGGCTTGGGAAAGGAATGGATGGTGTGGATTGAAGACATACATCAAGATGGAGCCTACATAAGTGGACCACCCCCATTGGCTTGAAACCAAGCTAATATTTGCATTTTCCCACAAAACGTCCAACGTCCCTGGACGTTGGACTCTGGTGAATACATTAGAGGTGGGCCTTGCTTAGGTGGGCCACCTCATGGAGGATGGTGTGGATACTACACACAAAGTGGGCCCACTTGTAGATGGCTTGGATAGGATGCATGTTTCAGGGTGGGATCCATCCAAGTGGGCCATACAACCCTGTTATGATCACACATATAAAAAAAAGAAATAGAGAGGGAGAGAGAGAGATAGAGAGTGAGACCCGCGTGATGGAGGGACCTCGGCACTATAGGCCCTCCCTTGCACTAAATCATACATCAAGTGGGTCCCATTACATGTGGGTCCATAAAATCGAAATCCAACGGTGGAGATCCCTTCTCTACTAAAATAGACGGTCTAAATGACCTTAAGCATGCAAGGAAATAAACATCATGATGGGGTCCATGGAGAATGACCCCATCATGGAATGATCATGATGATCCAAGTGGGCCATCGGCCACATCTTAGGGTCCAAAGTGAGATCCAAACCATTGATCGGTTGGCCTCACTTGGCCCATCTTAAAAAACATCAAAAACTACCCTATCAAGGCACCCACCACTTGATCTTCTTACTCCCTTGGCTTCCTTAGCTCCTTGTGCTTTTCTTTGATGGAGGAAGATGAGAAATGGATGGTTAGGATGGGAGATCTAGGGATGGAAAGGTGGGCCACACATAAGCATTTTTCTCACCATGAGAGGGCTTGGACGTGAGGCTCTCTTGCTTAGATTGCATTTTGAAAATGAAGGAGAGAGAGAGAGACTTGAAAAGGGAGAGGGATGGGTGATGTGTGATGGAGTGATGGATGGGAGAGAGAGAGAGAGAGAGAGAGAGAGAGAGAGAGAGAGAGGGAGTGATGGGTGATGGAGTGATGGATGGGGTGGTGATGGGTGTAAGAGGCTCTTTTTTAACTTTTGTGGCAAAAATTGTAAGAGATGGGCTTGTAAGATTTTTTTTTGACTTTTGGGGCTTGCTTGGGAAAGGTGAAAGGTGATGTGTACTTGACATGATAGGATTGATGGGATTGGTTGATTGATGTAACACCTTGTAGAGATTCCCTCAGAATTCGCACGCACGGTGTTTTCCTCGCACCGAACGCTGGCCCACATCTCCCAACCAGGGTATCTCCTCGGCGCGCAAGTCACGGCATCGGAACCGCGGCGACAACGCGGTCGCTAAGGTATAAGTCCTGGGTTGAGTCGACTCGGGTTGACGGCATGAGAATCAGGGTCGCGCGCAAATACTGGTTAAGGGTCGAAGGTTGCCGAAATTCGACCGGGAAGACCGCGGAAGCCTATGGAACGGTACGGTATAGGATACGGGGCTTACACCGACACCGAAAACTTGGATGATGATGATGATGATGTGGGAGATCATGATCCATTGGATGATGATGATGATGATGTGGAAGACGAGGACGAGGGTGAGGATGAGGGTGAGGGTAATGTGGATGATACTGAAGGGGTGCCTCCTCTAGAAATAATTCCAAAATTTGACACGGAACCTACAGAATCTACAAATTCAGATGACGAAATTGATGAGAATCCTCCGGAGCGACAAAATCTTAATCCAGTGGGGTTGGCCATGATCATGATCAACTTCCCACATCAGTTCGGAGCACCGATTGCTTGCATCTCTCATTGGGAGCATGTCCCTTCATTCATGTGTGGCCTTCAATGAGAATGTTTTTGGAATTTGTGAGCTCTTTGAATGATTCTATTCGATGAAGTAGAATGAAGAGCCTGTGCACCAGATCTGCCACAATTAAGAATATCGTTTGGATATTAAACCAAGTTTCTAACATGATTGATGACGAGATGCCATCATCAGAACCTCAAGCAGATACTGTGTATTCTAGTTTTAATAACCTTTTTCAACAGAGCAAGAATCTTATGGGAAGGGTTTTGGGCTTGTTTGATTTTTCAGTGCAAGTGCAAATACCTGGTAAATGGCTAATTATGACACTTTCACCCGTTTATGAGTCAAAAAATCATGTAAATCCAATACTCAAGTGGCCCACACTAAAAGAAACAGTAGCACTTAGAAGTTTTTAATGGTAAGTGTATGATTTACTTTTTTCTGTAGCGTGGTCCACTAGAGCTTTGGATATGCCTCATTTTTTGGCTCATGCCATAAATTCAGCTGGCATAATGGACGAACGGTGTGGATAAGTGAAATGCATCACAGTGGGACCCACGGATATTTTGCAATATTCTCGATTTTCGTGTTCAAAAAGTAGGTAGTCAAATCAAGTATGGGTGAAATATTGTAAATGCACCGGGAAATAATTATTATCCCCTTTTGCAGGGTATTTACCAATGTCCTAGAAATCAAACAAGCCTTAAGAAATGCTTTAGCAGGAAATGCACAAGATACAACATATAATCAATCATCGAATAGATAGGGATAACGCTTTCGAATCTCAGCCTCGCACTGCCAAAATGACTCATCCACATTATGGTGGCCCCACTGAACCTTCATCAAGGGAATGAAGTTGGTTCGGAGGACCTGCTCCTTCCAATGAAGGATGCGAACTGGCTGCTCAATGTAAGAAGCGTCCTCACGAACCTCTAACGGATGCCAATTAGTAACAGGAACGGTGTCTGACCCACACTTCCGCAACATAGATACATGGAAAACATTGTGGACGCTAGATAACTGAGATGGCAAGGCAAGCTGATAGGCCACAGTGCTAACGCGCCTAGTAATCTCGAAAGGTCTAATGAATCTCGGGGCAAGCTTGCCCTTCGCTCCAAAACGAACCATACCCTTTATGGGTAAGACCTTGAGATACATATGGTCCCCAACTGGAAACTCCAAGAGACAACGCCGATAATCAGCAAAACTCTTTTGTAGGCTCTGAGCTGTGCGCATCCTCTGCCTAATGATATCGATGATCTCTGATGTCTACTGCACAAGCTCGGGACCTAGGAGACGCTGTTTTCCAACCTTGGTCCAACAACTCGGAGATCTACACGGTCTACCATATAATGCCTCAAAAGGAGCCATGCCAATGGTCGCCTGATAGCTGTTGTTATACGCGAACTCAGCCAATCACAGTACTCTGAAAATGTGTGATAGATGACATGCAAGCACTTAGAAATTACAAACATGCCACACAAATAATCAAATTAAATTGTCCAAATTATGGTACTCATTGTAGATGGATCAAGAATTCAAAATTACAGTTATTCCATCATCTAAGTAGCAAATTTGAAGGGTCTGTTTCCATGAACTAGTATACACAAGATAAGAGGCTACATTAGGATTGTGACTTGGCTGCAAAGGAATCAATCCAGTTAAATTTATTTGCATTAATATATATACCCGTATATAATATATGATTGCCTGCTTATTGATTGTCATACACAACTTGCATATCACAACACCTCTTTTTAAAATTTTTAATTTTGAGCTTTGCTAATTTCACACTCATGTGCAATAAAGTTCATGTACATGCAATATGACACCATAGGTCTGGGTCTGGTACTATTATATTGATGCCCTAGCTCAAAAATCAGGTTGATCCATCTACCAGTTGACTATAAACCATGTACCTTTGTGGGGCCACCTAATGCTAGTTAAGATGATTCGAACCATTCATATGACTACTTGCATGACTGATGCTACGTACATGTGACTCATAAATTCTAACATGCCCATCTCGTAAACATGTTATTCCTTAACTACTCAACATTCTGCCTACAAAACATGACTGGTCTTATAGGATATCCTATCAAATTTTCCTATCATTTGATTTGAGTGAGTAGCCATCATATAAAACTACATGAGCATATTGCCACTTCTTCCACCCATCTTGATTTCTAGGAGCAACATCCTAATGTATCTTTCCTCTTTCATGAATTATCTATCTAATGCATCCCAAATGATAATTTTGGATATTTTTTAATTAGCAATATCAACTAATTTCTCATTTCCACTCACATTGTTATTAAAATTGCATTATGTATTACTTCTATCATCTCATCAATCAAAATTGCACCAGCTATAAACAACTGACTTCATGAGACACCTTCTTGTAAATGACTCATTAATTCGTACATAAATGATCAATTAAAAAACATGGGTGAGATAATGTGTTTGAGTGCCCATTGTGGTGTGTGCGGGTGTGAGCGTTTGTGTATAAAAAGAAAGAAAAAAGACTAATGACCGATCCCTACAATAAACATACAACATTTGGAAATTCATGCCTCTCCATATTGCTCTCATATGCATATACTTAACCATGACAGTATATACTCTCAATACTCTTTTCCCAACATCCATTGGATTAATTAACCAAAGACTTAATTTTGCACACCCACCGAATTAACTCACCAGAGTCTTAATCGTTGTCACAATTAACCGACACGACCTCTTGCTGAAGCCCCGACTGATTTATCATCCCTCTCAATCAAATACTTTCCTTGGACGGTTCTGTCCCTGCCATATACTCAGTTTTGGTCGTGGAAAGAGCCACCATAAACTGAAGCTTCGACATCCAACTGATTACCCCCCCCCCCCCCCCCCCTCTCCCCCACTAACATAAATGAGTAACCGGAAGTCGACCTTCTATTATCCACATAACCCGCATAATCAGAATCCACAAAACCTACGAATTCTTCCCCAAATTTCTCATATGATAAGATGTAGTCCTGTGTACCTCGAATGTATTGAAGTAGTCATTTCACTGCCTCCCAGTGTTTCTTGTCGTGGTTACACATGTATTTGCTAACAACACCCATTGCATGTGAAATATATAGTCTCATATAGACCATGACATACATCAAGCTTCCAACTGCGCTTGAATGCGACACACGAGATATAACCTGCTTTTCTTCATCTATTTCAGGATACTGTGTAGAAGAAAGCTTAAAATGAGTCGCATGGGAACGCTGACTGACTTTTCCTTATTCATCCCATACTTCATCAATACCTTTTCAAGTTACTCCATCTGAGATAACCAAAGTATGTTCTTCTTCCTATCTCTGTGTATGTCAATATCGAGAACCCTCTTTGCAGTCTCCAGATCTTTCACCTTAAATGTCCCTGATAGATCAGTATTTAGTTAGTATATCTCAGACATGTTATGATTAACGATCAACATGTCATTAACATACAAAACCGAGATATTGAACTTCCCATCACTTAATATCTTGAAATAGACACAGTGTCATTAACATACAAAACCAAGATTTTTGTTATTTTGTGCCTTCATGACTGCGAGTGCCTTCTTTAAAACTATAAGGACACGATCAAACCTAATGAAATTTATACCCTAGTGCCTCGAGTGTTCCCAGAGATATTGGATTCTTCCTTAAATAAGGAACGTGTCTCACTTCAATCATGATATGCTCTATGTCATTAAACATCTTGATGTGCACTAATCCAACACCTATTACTTTACACGCAATGTCATTACCTATAAACACCTGGCCACTATCACACTCACTGTAACTAGTGAACCAACTTCAATGATGACACATGTTAAACGATGCCCCTGTATCCAAAATCCACCAATCTTTACATTCATCACATAAGTGTCTAATCTTGGACACTAATAACATATCATAACTACTCATACTTACATCAAATTATGCAGTGTTGGCCTCCTTGGAGAAACTCTCTAAATTCTCTTACATCGACTTAGGATTTTGACAATCCTTCTCTATGTGCTCGACCATGCCACAATTCCAGCACTTTAACTTGCCCTTGCCCTTACCTGTGCCATTAGATTTGGACCTCGATCGTGAAGATCCACTGTCTCGCTTAGAATTTCTTTTCCTTGCAACCAATACATTTATAGAAGCACCCATATCAACGTTTCTCTTTCTTATCGCCTTCGACTGAAGGGCTGAGATAATGATCTCAACATTAATGGTCGTTCTACCGGTTCACAGAGAGTCCTTGAATGACTCATACGAAGTTGTAAGAGAATTCAATAGTATACATACCTGATCGTCATTTTTCATTGTTTCCTCCACATCAATAATTTGCAAATCAACCTGTTGAATTTACTAATATGGGCCTGAACATCAATCTCCTCCATCATCTTCAAATTGAACAATTGTAGCTTAAAGTACAAACGATTTTCAAAAGATTTCTTCACATTGATATTTTCTAATTTTGCCCATGTACTTGCTGAAGTTTTCTCTCCCATGACATTATAGAGAACCTCATCCATTAGACAATTGAATAGAGATTCTAGCTTTCTTATCCATCTTGTTTCATTCACTACTATCATAAATTCTAGTCACTTCTCAAGGAGAGCTTCGTCTAATCCTTGATGAACTAGGAAAGTTTTTTTTGCCAGAATATTTTTCTACATTGAACTTCGAGTTAGATGTCATTGATACATTTGTTTTAGATTCAATCTGCTTCCCAAGATTAGCTCTGATACCACTTGTTGGGGGACCATGGAAGCATAGAGTAGAATCAAGCAAAGTACTTGCAATCGCACAACCAAGTCCAAATACAAACAATCCATTTTCACGTAGAAAAATCTTTGTAGGAAAAAACCATAATATAAAGCAACAGGTAATGTACTATGAAAGCAAAAATTATAAAAGATAGGAAGTTACCGATTCAATCAAGCCTCAAATCCACTTTACAAGCCTTGGCTATACCCTTGAAACCCTTAAGAATGAATTAGAAAGCTCTAGAACTCCCTCTATTGCTCCCAAATCCTGTTCACACTTGATATATAAAGTATCACAACCGAAACAGGAAAGAAATCCCGCACTTATACAATTCTGCGTACGCGTTCGATGTGACTTCGATAGCATTGAGGATCTATTAACGACATCGAACACCTTTGGTGACATCGAGTAGCAGCACTAAAACGTTCCTGCAACCAACATGAATTTTCTTGATGAAATAGAGCACCTATTGATGGCATCAACTTTTGATCGATGACATCTTAGATGGCATCGACAGACCCTATTGTTTACATATTTAAGACATCAACAACAAATGTTGGGTCTAGGTTTAATAATACTAACCATTGGTTATTGTAGTCCGATGAGTATTCTCTAAATTGTAAAGGGGTAAATGTGTGGTGGGTTCCTTATTGGCAAAGAATGTAGGCCGGCAGATATGTGACCAGGTGGTTTAACAGCAGATGTGGCTGTCAGCGAGCCAGGCCTGGGGCTGGTCTCGTCCCGAATTTTGAACTATTTTGGGCCAGGCTTATTTAAAATTTTGATCTTGTTGTCTGGCCCATTGACACCCCTATGTGGAGTCTGGTGGATTTTACGCAAGGTTTAGTTGGTTTTTTTTTTTATTGGTGGTGCAACATGATAGGTGAAGCTTTTTTTTCTTTTATTTTTTTAATTTTTTAAAATTCTTTTTTTGTGTGGTGCCACCTGAATTTTATATAGCCTTTTATCTTATCAACTATACAATCTTTTAATTGAAGAGCCATTGATTTATTTTTGTGTGGGACTCACCTGAATTTTATATAGTGATGTAGGGCAGGTTGCGGACAGTTTCATGGCCAAGATGGATCAGAAAAGACCCGGTCGACAACAGAAATGATCCGGACTGTCGGACCTTAGATCAAGCGTATCTTACAATTCAGAATGAGTTATCGGGCATAAAATATATGATTTTGGGGTAAAACGAGCTACTTTAGCCAACCAACCCTACTATGCTGGGTTACACAAGCTGGATTTGTGAAATACCCCTGGATCGATGGTAATTTCCTTATTTTAATTTCGTTTTTACTATAAATAGTAAGTTTTAGATTGATTATAACTCTTCATCCGATAGGCTTTAGGAGTAGCGCACAATGCGAAAAGATCTTAGAAAAATTAGAAGAACAGCTTGGTGAAGCGAAATAGGATACTTACTATTTTTGGCCGAAAACCTTGCGCACTAGTAGACATCATGACCCTCTATAAATAGTAAGTTTACTATTTATAGTAAGTTGTGAATTTGAGGAGTTTTATTTTGCTTCTTATTTCTCTCCCATTGCTTGGTATCCCTATTTAAAGGATTGTGAACTTGTTTATTTCATTCATTAATCAATTTCGAATTTTATAGAATTTATTTTCTATTTTGCTTGCTTTCTTTCTCATGGATTCAAGAATCCTGTGTGAGGAGTCCAGAGAAGTTCCGTGGATTCGGAATAGTTATCCTCTTGATGGAGACGGTGCTCGACCTCATCACATTCATCCCTGCTTCATATAACCTTTTATCTTATCAATAATACGGTCTTTTATTTGAAGAGCAATTAAAGATGTAGTCAGCATCTTTGCACAATATAGTTTGGTTTTCATTTTTAGGATATGGGTTTATTTTTATTTTTATTTTATCCTCCATCTAAGGTTTGAAATAGTTTTTATTTTTATTTTTATATCTTCCATCTACCACGAGTCACATTATATAAATGGTTTGGATGGACGAAACATCAACTCACACAAATCCAATGAGTATCTTTGAACTATCCAAGTATGGTGAATGGGAAATGCTTACAAATGTCTGTAAACCATCTATTCTATATATATATATGATAGCCCAATTGATGTCTGGACTAGGAAAGTCATTTAACCTGTGTTAGGCCCAGCTAAATACTGGGACTAGATTTTGAACTCAGGTCTGTCTCTCAAGCCAAGTTTAGTGGCTCAAGCCCTAGCCCTGTTCATACTACTCGCCATTAGAGATTTTTCTCAAGCCTCATATTTTATTTTATTTTTTTCAATCCCATGGATGGATCTTACATGCTTGCAAATTCCTTCTTTCACACTTATTCATGAGTTCTATAATTTTCATGAGCTTGGTAAGCTCACACGTGTGGACAATAAATCTCATGTGCATGCCTCACATGTGCTAACATGGCACAACAGGTCCACGACCTATCTATCCATTAAGAAGAACCGTTTATTGGTGCCCTGGCCCAAAATTCAAGTTGATCCACTAGGCAAGTAGGCCACAGTCTGCAAAAACAAATGCACAGCTCTGAAAAACTGACTGAAGCTTTCTAACCCATCCACCTGTTTCAATATTGGACCCCACATCCTGAGTGGACCACATTTTATTTTTGGTAAAAGATGTACAAGATCAGACCTACCTGATGGATGAATTTGACCTCACACCTACTTATCATGCTACACATGAACTTGCACACGTGTGTGAGCTTATCAAAGCCCAATTTTCATCATAGCTCAGCTTCAAACCCATACTTACATTCAAAATTTCTCTATATTAATCCTCGTATATGTATGCATGTATGCTCCATTTATATTCAAATACAATCATTGTCACTGTCTTCTCATGGCCTAATTAAGCTGCAGCAACTCCAGGAGAGAAGATCCAACCCCCATTGTAAGGCGAAGACGACAGGTCTGAAGATTTTGCAGCTTCGGGTCGGCATTTTTCTGTGCATTCGTCGCTTATTATCTGTCGGTACCGACACTCTATGCTACAAAACGGCTTCTCGCCTCTGTAGACCGGAACATATAAAAAAAGAAGAAGAAGAAGAAGAAGAGTTAGAACCCAATTCACATAACATCATATGCAAGCAATTGATTACTAGTTAATTTAAATAAATTACTTAATTTTCAAGTAATTCATGAGAATAATTTCACGGAATATCAGAGGACAACCATACTTCAAACATTTTAGACCACTCAATTGCAACTGGGTGAAATTAGCTTAGGTTCTACCATACCCATGGTTAAAAGACAGCAACTCCTCCGACTGACTCATACGGCGTGGAGTTGAGTCGGGGGTGGATCGGCCCAACTCGGCTGAGTCGGGTGTGACTTGTCTAGGTAATTCGTGACATCGAAGTCCGAGTCAACTCAGTCCTTGTCTTAAAACCATGTCCATACCCATTTGAGATGGACAGGTGCACATGCCAAAACCAAGCTAACCCAAGAATACCAAGAACATGGTCGGCTAAATTTAGCAACACTCCTCTAAAAAAAACATTCAAATTTGGAGGTAATGATACAATACCAAATGTTGTATAAAAAAATCTCCATACAACCCACTTTCCATCATACATGTAGCAGAGGGAAGGTGGATGGGGCCATTCATCTAGCAGTCCACACCAATCATAGATTAATCCTAGCCACTTTCACACATTTCACTGTTAGCCTATTTTGTTTAGTTCACTCATTCAAAAGGTCACTGATCTTAAGGCAAAGATCGTGATCTATGCAGTCTTTTGAACGATGGTCCGTCCACGGTTGCCTACCAGATGACGGTCTTTATTGGGCCGATATGGTCGTGTGTGATTTATGCTATTTTTGATGTCTTAAATCAATTTAGAAACATGGTCTATCGAGACCATTGACAGACCATTCGATGCCATCGAGCTCTGTTCGATGCCACTTGATTCACCTTTGTGTGCTTCCGTGGTCGGTCCCCCCAACAATTTATGGACAAAACTAGCACGCATCGATATGTATCAGTTTCGGACGATACTTTAAAACCTTTGATGACACTGAGAAGGTATCAAAAATCAGCTAAGCATGAAATTCAACTGAAATTTAACCCAAAAAAAAAAAAAAAAACTGAAATTTAGAAAAAATCAGGCCCAAAACAATAGTCTATCCAAGTACACAAGACCAAAAAATCATAATAAGATAAGAGAATTTTCTGTGAGAAACAGGTAGAAAGAAAACCCAAATGAAATTTTGCATTATGGTCCACATGGAAAGAGGAAGTACCTGTACATGTATATATCCTTCCCATGAAGCTTTTTCCTACACAGGTAACAGGAACTGAGGAAATCCGACGTCGGAAAGGCTAGATTTTCGTCTGTAAATTGTGGTGGTGATGTGTAAAACACCCCAAAATTCCTCTGCTTTTGATCAAGTTCGCTTCTGTGGCATTCACATGCACCACCATAAACTCTAGTGCTACAGGACTTGTTGGGCCCATGAAAAGTCACTCTAGTATAAGTTTCATCGGAAAATCCTCTAAATTTAGCTGCATTTTTAGCCCATCCGGCTGATCTGACCGGAATAGGATCTGATCTATTCAAATTCAAACTACCCACGACGAATTTCGCTTGAAATTCACTGCATCCACCGTCGGATTTCTCCAGCGCGACGATGATCGCTAGTCCGACCGTGCCGGAGTTGCAATCCTTCCACCTATTTGGTGATCGGATCTTGAAACCAAGTGGGCTTTTTGGGCTTAAAATGGCATCAGGAAATCCGATTTGATCGCTGGGGATAATGGGGCTTGGTAGCGGCCTGATGGGCGGCCGAGATCGCTTGCCCAACATGGAGTAAAATTCAATCAAGGAGAAGAGAAATATGAAGGATTCGTGATTTGGGTTTTCTTCAATTCGATCAAAACCTCAGAATTTATTGGGGAATTGGCATTTGCATCTCTCCAATCAGTTGAATTATTGAGCTCTGATTGCTGTGGAACGCAGGAACAGGCGAACAGCTGCTGAGTGTATAAATAGAAAAAAAAAAAAAAACGGTGCTGCTGTACAATACTCCGCGCCGTTTTTTTTTTTACGTTGTGCATGTGGGGCCCACAGATCAGTAATCTAAATTGTTGAGATTATGGATCCCATGTTGGATGGCAGTTGGACTAAAATTCTGACACTTGGGACGATCATAGCCGTTCAATTGGTGGCCAGAAAACAGATGGTTAGAAATGTAAATAAAGCAACTGTCCGTTTGTCTAATACGCCAAAAAAGTACCCGTTTCCTCTTGTGTTAGTTTTGCATCATTTAGAAAATGGTGGTGACTCTTCAACCGTACACATACTATAGTTGAACAGAAATCCAGACCGACCACACCTTAGAACCATTTGGAGAGGAATTACAACATCAATTTTACAATGATAAGAGAAATTTAACTACCTGAATTCTCTTTCAATTTTGGACCGTTGGCTGTTTTACTTTTAACCATCAATTTCATAGATACGAATTCATGGCTAGGATTTCTTGAACAGGTGTGTTTTTAGAGATATGATCCGTCTACAGTGATCCGAGATCTAGATATCTGGATGGCTGAAATGAGGATGATGAGTCACCACCGTTTTTAAAATGGTGCTAAAATAACATAGAATTCTTGGTATGGATGAAACCAACCAAAAATATACAGTGCTCCGCCAGAGAGCATGTACGGTAAGCTTGGGTCTTCAGATTTCGAAGTTTGCGCTATGATTAAGTGATCCGAGCTGTTGATATGATTGGTCCCATCATATATGTCTATGATCCAAAACATCCGGTCCATCGATTTGTTTCTTGGAAGATTGGACCAACTGCATCAACGGTTTATTGAAGCGTGGAGTCTATTTCTAAGCAACATGTACCCAAATCGTTTGTGATGGGAATTCCAGTGGGTCCCATACTCGTGGATTTAACAGTCAGCCATGGATCCCACTTGGATGCTAGCTGGTGTGGAAATCCCAACCGTTGAACTTTGATGGGTAGCACCGTGATTTTTTCCTCGATGAAAGGGATGAGATGTTTGTACAGGAAACGGATTGGCTACTCCCCATGGGTGCTCTGTGGACCCCACCATGATGTATGTGTTTCATCCATTCCGTCCATCTATTTTTCTAGATCATTTAATTATATTATAAAAAGTATGAGTTAAATCCCAATATCAAGTGGACCACAATACAGGAAAAAGCGTTGAATGAACGTCGACCATTAGAAAATTTTTAGGGGCCATAAAAGTATTGGATCAAGTTGATCTTTGTTTTTTCCCTTCATCTGGGTCTTTATGACCTAATCAACGGTGGGCCTTAGGAGGATTTAAATGATGGGTATCCAATCACTACTTTTTTCCTTTGGTGTGGTCCACCTGAGATTTATATCCTTCTAATTTTTGAGATAAATCCATAAAATGATCTTTAAAAATGGATGAACAGAATGGATAAAATACATACATCATGGTAGGGCCCACAGAGCACTGACCACCGGCCACGGGGCTGGTGTCAGGGGAGTAGCCAGTCCGTTTCCGTTTGTACAATACGCCCATATGCAGTGGGGCCCAACTGAAGACAGTTTCAATTAAAGATATGACTATAATTATTAGATGGGTAGCTGAGCGGGCCTCTCAACGGTTAACCCTCGATGCCACTTTCTCACGTGGCAAACGTCCTGACACTGGAGGACCACCGATACGACGACCGCAGCCACAAATCTCGTTTTCTCGCCTATTTCTCCGGATATTATCATTAAAATATCGGAAGCTGATTGCGTCCTACACCGCTGGACATAAATCCGTCGGGCAGAGCTCTGTGGGGGCCACCGTGATTTAAATGTATTTTCCACACCGTTCATACCTATTAAAAGATCATTTTATGGCATGATAAAAAAAATGAATCAGGTCTAAGTCTAGATCTCCAGTGGACCACACCAAAGGAAGCGATGGTGATAATGACACCCAACATCGAAACCTCTCTAAGGGCTAATGTTATGTTTTTAAACCATATCCTATTCATAAGGTCATGTAGACCTGGACGAAGTGAAAACACAGAAATCAGCTCGATCTTATAAATTTCTGCAGCTTTCGATGAATTTTTAATGGTAGACTTTCAATCCTCACTTTGTAGTCCACTTAAGCCTTGGTTCTTTCTCGTTTTTGGGTTCATAATGTATAATTATCTATGAATAGGGTCACAACGGCCCCCACAGAGCCCTGTCTAAATGAATTACTGTCTGGGCAGGTAGAGCGCAATCTACTTCCTAAAATCTCACTGAAAATAAAATTATTTAACAAAAATGGTAAATACTTTGGAGATTTTCTATGAAATTCCTCAACAAAATGGATTTACCAAATAGTGCCTCGTTAATGAATAATTACAGCTCTTTTAAAGATGAGAAATTACCTTATTAACTTCTGTTTTTTCTTGACAACAAGGTGAAAAATCAAAAGTTGACAGAATAATGTCTCACAACGAACCAATTGAACAGATGCACAGTAGTATTATTATTATATGGAATTATTAAGATAGAAAATTTCATTTGTAAGTGGACTAATCCAAAAAATGATATACACCATTTAAAACATACCAATTCAAGTATAGCCCGTTTAATTCACTTTTGTTTGTTCGTGTTATAAATATAGTGTAGTCCATGCATTTATTGAGTAGGATGTTATATACATACCATGTGGTTTCACAAAACTTAAACTTCACTTTTTCCCTAACGAATTAGTTAAATTAGGTAATTTTTTAATTCCATCCCTCGAAAAGCACTTTCCTACCATCTTGAAAAAGAACCAGTTAAATCAGGTAATTTTTTAATTCCATCTCTCGAAAAGCACTTTCCTACCATCTTGTGGCATTATATCGTAAAATATAGATTCCTCCCGAATTTGGTAGTGAAGTTCCTAAATTTTAAATATAAATTAACAAAAAGTTAATATAAATTAGTTAATAAATTTAATATATACATATAAGGTTTTGCCAACTTTATGATTTAATGGTTCCCACCTTTAAATGCAACGTAGACGATGTCACATCATTGGTTAGGATTCAATAGTACTGTCGATAGCGAGTCTGCTTAAAGACACAGGCAAATTGTAGTATCATAATCTTTTAAATGAGGTTAATTTGTTACAATCATCCACTATTTATTGGCCATAAATTACATGATTAAAACAATCAAACAAAAATGCTACTTTCAAATCATAAACAATACAAAGTGAAATCTATCAAACAATGTTTTAAAATGATGATACGTACCATTTTTTAATTATTTAGTTTCTCTACTTAATCTTGATTGCTCAGGATCATGATTTTACACCATGACTTGGATGGGTCATCTCATGTGGCATTTAGAAGTTCCGGGGGTTGATAATGTTCCGGTAGATGTGGTTTTTCGAGGTTTAACTATTTTGAGAGTTCATATTATTATAAGAAACCAGATATTTTTAAATCTAACTATATTTTAAAAATTGTCACGATAATATATTCTATAGTGATATTATTGTGAGATATTCAAAATCCTGGTGATATTTGTGGGGAATGGATTGGCTACTCCCCCTGACACCAGCCCCGGGCTGGTGTTTAGTGGTCTGTGGGCCCCACCATGATGTATGTGTTTCATCCATTCCTTTCATCCATTTTTAAAGATCATTTTAGTGCTTCATTCTAAAAATTAGAGGGATATAAATCTTAGGTGGACCACACAACAGGAAAACAATACTGATTGGATATCCATCATTTAAATCCTCCTAAGGCTCACTGTACTGTTTATCTGACATTCAATCTGTTGATTAGGTCATAAAGACCCAGATGAAGGCAAAAAACAAAGATCAGCTTGATCCAATACTTTTATGGCCCCTAAAAAGTATTTAATGGTCAACGTTTATTCAACACTTTTTCCTGTAATGTGGTCCACTTAATATTGGTATATACCTCATTTTTTGTATAATACCATAAAATGATCTACAAAAATAGATGGACGGCATGGATGAAGCACATACATCATGGTGGGGTCCACAGACCACCGAACACCGGCCATTGGCCGGTGGCAGGGGGAGTGGCCTATCCGTTTCCATATTTGTGACAGTATTCGCTTCCATGTGGGACAGGTGTCAGGCAAGGATCATGGACCCGATTCCAGATTAAGCGGATCGGGTCCAAAATTTGGACCCATTAAGCATGTTTGGATCCGAAAGTTTGACCTAATTAATAAAAGGGTTTGGGGTGAGACCATCAAAATCAACCTGGCCCAATCAGTCTCCAAACGGGTCCAATTTCAATTAGTTCGAATGATTAAGCCCACCTAATGAATGGACAAGATCACACACATGTGCCACTTTGACACGTGTATATAAAAATGTTCTATCACATTTGGGGCACAACAAACCTCATTTCATTGCTAGAATATTCAATGGACACTTAATATATAAAATTACTATTAAAACTAAATGAACCTTAAGTCGGACCTGACCTAACTCAATTTTAATCAGGTCTAAGTTGGTGCACCCAACTTGAGCTAGATTACCATTTTTCCTTTATTTTTCTTTTTTTAAATTAGGTCCAAAAAATGGGATCTAGGCCCCACCCAATTTCTTAACGGGTCCCAAAAAAATAAAAAAAAACCCACTAACAATGGCTAGAATCCATCGGGTCCTCAAACATCTAAAGCATTGCTGACTGCTAACATGCAACCATTACATGTTTGCATAAGATCTGAGCCATCCATCATATACAAGGATTCCCCTCGGAATAACTTGTCTGGACTGTGTCTGTGACCCTACTCAAACCAGACCCATGAATCTCAAGAATCGAGTCTAAATCGTTGATGAGAATACTGAAGGCCCGATTCTTAAATAGGTCGGGTCCGTGACTCTCTCCGGTCTAACCCAACAGCTTTGCACCCGAACTTCATGGGAATGAGAATTTTCTTCCCCGTACGTGCATCCAATTTAACAATTGGGAAGATCCTAACCGTTTATCATGATGAAACGACCATGGGGCCCACCCCTGGTACATAATAAAATTTCATACTACTCGTGACATTGGTTAATTTAGGTACATTGAATACTAACCGTCAATAATAGCTTTCTAATTAGGTGTGTGGCCTACCTATGATCCGAAGGATTCATTTTCTCTAGTGAAATTAATTAAAAGAAAAAAAAGATGAATGGACTGGATCTTTCATACGTGTACGAAGATATTAAATGTGCAGAGAAGCAAAATCTAAATTCACGCGATCGAGTGCCGTTCCCCGCAACGGTTTTCATTACCCCGAGAGTGGGACCCGCTTTATGCAACCACGCGGATCGTACACGCGTCGTTATCTCATTTGTCACACTTCCTTGACGATGGGGTTAGCAGTAGGTCGAGCGGTTTCACTACACGACGCCGGAAACACGTCATACCTCCCGCGGAATAGGCGTCGAGATGTTGACGCCTTTCCATTCCATCTCTTTCGTTGCCGGGAAAAGGAATCCTCTTTCGAGACGGACCTGTAAAATCATTTCAATGCAATTAAGTATCCTGGCCCACCACCCCACCCGTTTTGCTTGAGAAATGATTGCACACCACGTTGATTGTCGAGTGTATGCTGACATAACATACAACGGTTTAATTTTCGGCCGTTGCTTTATTTTGGTAGAACATCTGAGCCGAGTAAAGGGTGGACTATACAATGAGAGAGAAAATTCGGATAATTCAATAATCAGGTGGGCCACACACCTACATAAGTCAGGCCGTTTTTGTACATTTACTTACACTAAGAAAGGACCATCCTGTTTTAACGGTTCAGATTTTATACTAGAGTGGCGCCGTTGCTGAAAAAGATAAAAAACATGGTATATTAAGTTACTGTTTTCCTCGTGGGGCTGGAATCTTCTATGAAGGTTTTGTGCCTGTTTGGATGGCCAATTACAGTAGTGATAACTGTTGGGGAAAAAATACCAAGTCCAGAGACCCGGTTATGGAATGGACGAGCTCTATCGGCACTGCTCGAGAGTCTGAGGCAATGTACGAAACGAAGCCTAGAGGAGAGACTTAGCTCGGATTCCCGGGAAACGAATCCCGACCAAAACCTTAAAAGTTAGAAGCCACAGGAAAAATAAGACACATAAGTTGGCTCGGTTAATGAGGCAACAATGTCTAAAGGGGCCGATTGAGGCCCTGAAGGCTAAAAGCAACCTGATCGACCATAAAATCGACCCATGCGAGGCTGAATAGTGTCGGGTATCGGATTAAGGAAGAACGTCGACTATAAGCCGATCCTGTTCCATCCGACAGGGGGGCAGAAAGCTTTATCCTTGCAGCCAACCGAGACCTATCTATTACTTGAGTCGGTCAAGACCGAGCCGAGCGAGGAAGAAACGGTGTAAGCTTAAATACCGTTCCGGAAATCACGGGAAAAGATTCTCGATCCCGAGGATCTCCGGATCGGGAAGCATCCGTAGGAAAGTTACGGCTAAAGCTAAATCAAATCCCTTAGAAATCAGGGAGAGAATCCTCTTATGACGGGATCCTCCCTCTCCTATAAATGAGAAACACTTCAAGGGTAAAAGGTACGCAAAAACTCTCCCAAACTCCTTTAATACGATAAGACCCAGATTCCTAACCTGACTTTGGCATCGGAGGGTCCCTTGCTCTAGCCAGGGTCTCCTTTGTCTTCTTCCTGTGCAGGTACTCGAAGGTCTGAAGAGGGTGGACCAGATTTTTGCATCAACAGTTTGGCGCCGTCTGTGGGAATCGATACAAAGAGTCATGTTCCAGGCTCTATCCACAAGTGTCAAGCAAGTGCTAATGGTGAGAACCAAAAAAACTGGTCCCAGCGAACCAAATGAGGTTGATGATGCTGGACCGTCAGGCCCAGACGGGGTCCAAGGAGCTCATAATTAACCTGACAATCAACAAGGTTCCGCGGCTTGCCCTGCGAAAATACCCAGCGAAATCCAGGAAATGGACAGTTGGATTGGGAGGTCCAGGAGCTCAGAGCTGACATAAACGTTATGAAACGAATGTTGGAGCAGATGCACCGTCAACAGACTCAGCAACCTCGATCCCAACAAGAACAGGCGATGAATGTTCCGCAACAAGTTGCCGACCTTCATCCCACTGCCCCAAGGTCGTTGGCGCAGCATAGTCAGCCCCATGGGCTATTCAAACCAGCGCCCACTCATTCCATGACTGTCGTGCAACCTTCCACTGATCTCCGACACGAGATAGATCGGAGGAGGCGCAGTCGACCTCCGGTTAAAGAGATGGCAGAAAGTAACGAGCCCTAGAAAGCTGACATTTAGGAGTTTAAAAAAGAAGTGTTAGAGGAGATGGCGGATATGAAGCATAGTCGGGATGGGTATTCAACCAGGACAGAAACAAAAGCGTCCCCATTCGTCGATAAAGTGATGCAAGCTCGGTTGCCGGAAAGGTTTCGCCTCCCGCAGATTACACCTTTCACAGGAAAAATCGACCTAACTGAACACATCAAATGTTTCTAAACATACATGGAATTGCATGATGCCTCGGATGTCGTGATATGTCGGGCTTTCTCCCTCACCTTAGCCGACGTGGCTCGACTTTGGTTCAAGCAGCTGAAACCAAAGTCCGTCAGCACGTTCGTAGAACTCAGCGATGCATTTCTCACTAATTTCATTGGCGGGAAGAAGTTGAAACTCCCTACGCATCTGAACAACATAGTTTAGAAGGAGGGAGAGTTACTGAAAGATTACATCAAACGTTTCAACTTTGAATCACTCCAAGTTCGAAAATATTCAGAGGAGACGGCACTCAATTCCATCATGCAGGCCGTTAGGGATAAACCGTTTTTGGCATCCATGGACAAGAATCTGCCTGTGACTTTGGCTGAATTCATGACTCGGTCAGATAAATACGTGGACGTCGAAGAAACAAGAAACGTGCGTGAGGCAGCCCAGAACGTGAAAATTCGAGCCAAAGAGTCAGCCAAAAAAGAAGTTGACTCGACCGGAGGAAAGAAGCGTAAGGATGACTGAACACGCGATGAACGAAAGTGGGGTAAGCGACCCGACCGAAGGTTTTCTGCATACACCCTGCTTAATAAACCTCAAGAGCAAGTGCTGATGGAAATCAAGAGTGAAGGATTTGTCAATTAGCCGAATGAGATTCGGAGTAATCCGAACCGGCGGAATAAGGATAAATATTGCCACTACCATCGCGATCATGGCCACAATACGAGTGATTGTTATCACTTGAAGGAAGAGATCGAAAGGCTTATCCTAGAAGGCTGGCTCAAAGACCACATCGAGAGAACCAGGACAGCAGAAGAACGCTCGGGGGATAACCGACCCACAGAGAAAATTCGGACTATCGTCGATGATCCCCGCGGCGGAGGTGGCTCAAATAATGCTCGGAAAAGTCACGCCAAGAGCATCAGTCGACCCGAGTCCGAGATCCTGATCATAGCTCGGCCTTCGAAGGAAAAGAAGAGAGAAAAATATTGCATTTCGTTCACTGATGAAGATGCTCGAGGCATTCATCATCCTCATGATGACGCATTAATTATCACTCTGAACATCGCAAACCGAAGGGTGTTCCTCATACTCGTCGACATAGGATCATCTGCAGACGTACTGTTCACTCAGGCATTCGACAAAATAGGGATTAAACGATTGACCTTGCGGCCGGTGCGTACCCCATTGATCGGATTCTCTGGAGGGCAAATACTCCCAGAAGGTATCATCTGTCACGCCCCGAACTCGGAAACCGAGCTCGCAAAATTTTCGATCACCGAATCCGGCGTCGACAGCCTCCGTAGAACCCCATTCTCAGATCCCGGCACCCATTCACCAGGTTCCGATCCTGGGATACTACAAGGAGGGTTTCAAATCATCAGTCTGATTCATAATGAGCATAACAAAAGCATAACCCACAAACAATAACCACAAGAACACCACCACAAAATCCACTATAATCAAAAACTTTATACAATGCGACAGAAAGGGAAAATACAATGTAACGAAAGAAGCAAGACTCCATAAGCTCGGCTGCACGCTCCAACTACGGCGAGACTAAGGCTGCGACTGCGTCCTAGCGTCACCTGCACGCATCAATCGTGCATAAGCTTATAGAAAGCTTAGAGGGTGGTGTAAGTATGTGCGCAATATAAGCGTGCTCAAAATGCAAGGTCAGAGTAATGCGGAATCATGGTGATGAGCACATGAATGCAATCAGCCGTACCAAGGCTATGCGGTGCAAGATATGAATGCTATCGGCCATAACACGACCATGCAATGCGAGATGCAACTCAAGCATGCCAAACCTCATCATATATCAGTATAGTTCTCATTCTGGATAATCACCGGGGTTCAATACACTCCAAATGGCATTATCGCTCTGTAACACCCCGTACCTCTGGTACTCGGGTGTTACCCTTATAGACCCACATTAACTTGAGTCAAGCTGACTTGAACTTGGTTCGTGTAGGACGGAGGTTCCAACTGAAATCGAAGTCATCCATCCAAGTCCTCCAGGTGCCGGAACGCACCCCATAATACGCAGAGGGTAAGATTTCCTAAACACTTCAAATTAGAACACTTATGTTAATAAAAGACTGCCACGACGCACTTATCCCCAATGTTTGAGGACTCGTTAGTAGCAATCAAACCTTCAGCACGACCAGTATGGGATATTAACTGTTGAAAATAAATATCAGACCCACTGGGCCGTCGGGTCGCGTTATATGGGCCAATAATAGCCTAAAGAGGAGTATAACGGCCCACCTGGGCCTTACCATCAGCCCAGAAGTTGGTAGGGACCCCTATGAGGGTCCCCCAGTGCGAATGGACGGTGTGGATGGGAGCACTAACATCCCATAGGGGACCCCACGCAGTGCGTGTACATCGAGTGCACATGTACACGATGCGCGCTGGAACCATGAGGTCGGTCAAACATCCTTTGACCGACTCTCTCTCAAAAAAATCAGAAAATGGCGTTTTCCCGCCGTTTCTTTTTTTGAATGGGGAATCTTTGAACCTCTAAGTGGCCCACCCTAGCCACTTTCCGAGCCATCTGGACCGTTCATTTTCTCCAAGGGGCCCAGCTTAACAAAACCGTATAGCTTTGTGGGCCGCTGTAAACAGACGAGAAAGATGGGAAAACACCGTCCATTTCATTACATGTGGCGAAAATCCGTTGAATGGAACCCATCTGGAAATGGTTGGACGGTTCATGATCGGCCCGATGGCACCATCTCAGCCATCCAACTTCCACAGAGAGGCATGCTCTCTTTGTTCCGAAAATGGCCGGGCAAGGGCCGTGTAAGAAAAAGCTAGGAGCTGCATTCCACTCCGGAAAAGAGACACGGAATCTCTCCTAGCCGTTCTTGGGGACACGTGGCTCCATCCCTGTCGATGGTGCGAGGCGAGACAAAGCGGAGACAAAAACTCGAGCTCTATCTCACGAGAATTGGAGATTCTCGTGAGATATGTGGAGATGGGCATTTGGGACACGAGAAGTAGGCCCCACGCTAATCTTGGGTCCCATCTGGACCGACCAGATGGATCAGATCGTGCCCATGCACGTTAATCGCCGATCCGCCATTAAAGATCGGGTCATCTTCCCCGCTGAAAACCCACATGAAACGACGAGATGGGCCCCACCAGATCTGAAAGAATGCTTTTCTGGTGGGCCCCAAGTTTAGCTCTTCATCCAAATGGACGGATGGACCTCGTGCACATCTAATTTTGGATCTCAGCCGTGCACAGTCACTGCACTTCTAGCCGTTGGTGCCCTCCCTCTCCCTTTATATAAAGAGTCCTGTAGCCTTGGGTTCCGCACCAACGAGAGAGGAGAGAGTTAGAGAGGTAGGGTGTGGGTAGAGAGAGTGGCCAGCCGACGGTGTGGACTCGGTTCCCGCTGCTCCAACTCAGTCCCTGTAAGGTCGGACCGAGTCGGGTCGGCTGGGATCGTAGCTTCACGAAGCAGAAGGGAAAGAGAGTGGGAGAGGAAGAGAGAAGGAGAGAGATAGAGAGAGTGGCCAGCCGACAGTGTGGACTCGGTTTCCACTGCTCCAACTCAGTCCGTGTAAGGTTGGACCGAGTCGGATCAGTCGGGATCGTAGCTTCACGGGCAGATAGGAAGGAGAGGAGGGAGAGCATTGACAATCCCTGGGTCAGGTAGGCCGTCTCTGTTCACAGTTCTGTTAAGCTGAAGAGGATCTTTGTTTTGAACCGGAGCTAAGCCAAGCCATGGCTCTGTCCCGGCCTGAGAACTGACCCAACTACAACACCCGTTTCAGGCCAAGACCAGTCTAAACAATGGCCGTGCGTCCGGCCGTAAACAGGATAGAACAGAAGCTCTGTTTAGAGCTGAACAACGGGCCATACATCTGGCCCAAATAAGATAGCATTGGGTCCTTGTTGGGGGCTGGGAACAGGCCAAGTAGATGGCTGTGTTTCAGACACAAGCAGGGCCGAATAGTGGCTCTGTTACGGGCCAAAGGCTAAGCCAAACAATGGCTGGGATTTGGGTCAAAGTAAGGACTCCGTTTTGGGCTAGAACCGGTCCAAAACAATGACCGTGTAGGAACCCGAAACGGACTAAAAATCAAGCCCTTAATCAGGCTGTAAAGGAGGCCAAAGTCGGGCCAATCAATGGCTCCACTCTAGGCTGATGCTGATAAGAAAGAGTGATGTTCTAGGCAAGTTGCTGGATGGATGTCGGGCTGAAAACGGGCCAAACCATGACCCTGTATTCAAGTAAACATCAGGCCATGATAGTGGTCCCGGTTTGGCCGTAGATAGGTAGTGGAATCGGCCCCCCAATGGGGTTGTTTGAGCCAGAAGTCAGGGCTGAAAAACGGCTTCTACAGCATGCAAGAAGTGGTGCTGTTTTTACATCCGAGGCTGTAGGCTGACTGCCGACCTGGGCCTTGCAAACTGCAGGTGGGCCGCACCTTGCATCTCCTGGCGGGCCTCACGCTGATGCCAGGTGAGCCACACTAGGCTATAGGGGGGCGTCCATCAAGGGACGTTCAAATCCTGACCGTCCAGTGCTGGACGTTACCAGCTAAATAGCAGCTGTGGTTTCCTTTAAAAAATATTTCTATATATAAATGTGTGTGTGTGTGTGTGTGAAAGTACCATAAGTTGTGGGGCCCACCATGGCTTGGGCCATATCCAACCGTCCACCCATCTGGATGAGGATGTGGGACCCACCTTGCACATGATACACATGCAGGGGAGGGGTGCGCTATAATGTCCAGACGCTGGACTCCCTCTTAATAGTATATTAGTCTATATTCATAATATATTACATACATATGTACATATATGTATACGTTGGGCCTTAGGTGGGACACACGTACTTGTGAAACCCACTTTGTACACGCTGGATGTAGACCGTCCAGGGTCTGAACGTCGTGCACCTAGATGGACATCCACTCCGTTCACCAAGTGCTCGTGTGATGCATGTATAATGTATATGATATGTACATACATACCGTATGATGCAAATATAATATACATGTTGTATACCTAAATATACTAGATGATACATCCATAATGTATATTATGTATGCATGTAAACCGTCTGATGTAAATATAATATACATAATGTATACATAGATACACTATGTGACGTATATATAATAAATATAGTGTGCTAGCTCATCCATATGGCGGTGGGCCAACAAGCCTAGTGATAGCATGGTTGCTGCATCCTCAACAGTTATTCTGTGGGTCCCATGCATTGTGCGGGTTTCATCTATGCGCGTTTCATCTATGCCGTCTATTGGATGGACCGCACCACAAGGCTGTTGGCCACACATCAACTGTCGGTGGGTTGCACTGGCAAGGGCTGCGCCATGTTCAAAACCATGTGGCTATACCACATACCACGTTAGCGGATCTCATGGGCTGCACCCATTTCAAATGGGGCACTCCACACGCCTCCATGAGCCTCAGTTGCTTGTGGGCTGATACACGGCAGGCCCACCTTGGCCAGGTTTGGACTGATTGAGACCAGTTCACACTGAAATAGGTGGCACGTGTTTAGAAGGCTTGACTGCCTTTGGTTACAGCCCAAACAACCTCGGTTTAGGGCCTTCCAACTCTCCACCTATCCTTATATATATTAGACATTGGAACTCATGTCTAAATACGAATTAAAATTGTACAGGAAGTTGCGTGAGTGGTAGAAATTCACCGTCTTCTCAAGGAACCTTGCCTCTAGGAGCATTCTACAACTTGACTGGTGATGATCTCCTCCCCATAAGCTTTCCATCCCTATCTAAACTAGAAATAAGTAGTTTTAGTAGTATGGTCAACTAGACTTATAATGAATTGTGAGGTATCTGCTTAACATGAAAGACCTCATGTTTACTATTGTTTAGAACGTTTACTTATTTGAACTGCCTAAGTGAATAATCCAGTCATTATGCGAATTCAGTTGTTGTTCCTTATTTCCCTTCAAATTGTGATGCATGTTGCCATGACACACATATAGCTAAAATCTCTCTATGAGAATTTTTATCAAAAGAGAGTCCGTGCTTGGGGTGTAATTAGACTAGCTGTGATCTATGTAGGTCCCTGACATGGAGGTTTTGGCTGAGGTGTTGACCATGGGGTATACCATCCACGTGGGTTTCCGCCTAATTGACTTGGGATGAACTTTAGAACATTTCTAAACACCGCTGTTTACTCGTCCTTGTATCATTCATTGCCGTCATGGTTTAAACGCTACATTTGATGATTTCAACATTTCATACCCAGTCAGCATTGGTGGTGGCCCCATTATGTTAAATTGATTGACCACATGTTAGTAGGCACTACACACACCCTAAGACGGTAGTCTCATGGACCGGGGATGGTGGTAATGGGACACTATACCCGAGCCGTCGGCCTACGCTGGGCCTTGCGCTCCCCGTAGTGACCATGAGCTCATTCTAAAATGGCTGATTGAAAATGGACTAATAATGGGCTGGCAAAACATGCATACACAGCATACTACGACGGCTTGGATCATTGTGCCCATACGATTACGCTGCGTGTTGCGCTAATGACCGGCCGATCGATTTATGATGATGACTAGGATCCTCATGCCCATGCGATTACGCTGAGTGTTGCGCTGACGACCAGTCTCATCCATGGGTGACGACCCCATTGCCTGTCTGGATATTTCTCCTGGGGCACCGACCGTCCGGATGATTTACCCGGGTCAATGATTACATTCATGCATTCATGCATTTAACAAGATTGCATATACTGTGTTTTGGATTATTTGTGTGCCCTTATGCTATTCCTCGTTTAGGGCGGCGGTGTATAATCTTGAGGGGAGATCACACTGAGCTGGCCACTCATTCATCAACATTCAACCGTACAGAGGATGCAGGTGCGGGAAACGTTGAGGACGAGGCAGGCCCGGAGGCGGAGGTCGTCAAGGAGGAGCCATATGATGAGATGTAGCAGGAGGCGGCAGCCTACTACGGGCTGAATCAGTAGTTTAGTCATCTATTCTATTTCAGTACATTCGGGTTTTAAGGAAACTGGAGGTTTTGTAAGTGGCCCCCAGCTGGGTGGGCCCGAATATTATTCCTATTTTGAAGCCATGTTTATGACATGATTCACAGTTCCGTTATATCGCACTTTGATTTATTGGTTGATCATCAGCTAACTCCTGGGTTCTTGGAATCCAAGTCATGTACTCGGGTTCTGAAAACCAGGGTGTTACACGCTCTCCTAGCTGCACAGTCCAAGTAAGCGTAGGAAACCTCACTATCCGCCTAACCAATAGTCTGCCAATACCTATACGGCACGTCGATAGCGGACCCATTCGCTAGCTGGTCAAACTCAGCCTAGTATTACCCCCTACCCTCAGGCGAGTAAGGCCACACTCCTTTCCAACCGACCACGACACAGTGGGAGATGCGGCCTCCTGGTATTCGACCCTCATGCGCTCATATATCCACTTGGTCTCGACGTTGGAGTCATCCTCTGGTACCATCGGGTTTAGGAATTTTCACCTAGGGACATCTATGGCGCCCGTATGCTAGAACCAAATATTTTCGGTATCCAATCCTGCCATCCACGATGTGTCTGTGGAGGTTATGGCCCTGATGTCGCTAGGGCATACAGTAACTACAATCACACAAATGCAAGTGTATGAGTCATACTACCAGTCATGCAACAGTCCTGCGTGTACCATGCACTTATATGGGGTAACTCCGCCTATCAGGGAGCCCATAAACAGTCCGCCCAAAGGCATATGCTATGATCGGTCACTCCTCACATCAGGCATGCGTATGATGCGAATGATCATGAATCATGGATCTATACCATACTAAACATGTATAAAGAGATGAGCTCTCATCAAAACGAAGATGGGCCTAGACGGCCTATACATTACAGGTATGGGCCTATTAATGGGCCTTAGGGAGAGTTTTAATGCGGACATTTAACCAACAGTATCCATCCAATGTGGATGTCAAACCAGCATTGCTCCCAAGGCGTGGCCCGTTACAAAATCAATACATATACCATGGTGGAATTACACTACATTGGGCCTTATGTACGTCCTATTGGGCCTTGACCCGTGGGCCTCTAGTACATCAAATGGGCCTCATACATGGGTCTCGTATATACATATCAAGGTGGGCCTCAATGACGGGCCACAAATGCATCAACATGGGCCTAGTCACATGGGCTTTGCATATATCACAATGGGCTTCATAATATAGGCCCTATACAAATCAAAGTGGGCCTCAACAAGGACCACCAATATATCAAGGTGGGCCTCAACAATGGGCCTTAAATTATCTCCAATATGGTTGGGCAGTTGGATGAAACACATGCATTATGATGGAGCGCACTCTAATGGAGGGTGTGGTTTACAATACATAATTAAGTGGGTCCCATGCGGGGCCTACCATAATGTTTATTTCCCATCCAACCCATTGATAAGGTCATTCAGACCGGGGCCCACAGTAATGTTTATTTTCCCAAGGAACCTAGGGTCCAACTTAATGTTTATTTTCCAACCAACTGTTCAAAAGGTCATGTGGACCAAGGTAGGGCCCACTGGAATATTTATTTATCATCCAATCTATTCATACTGTCACGTGGACCAGAGGAGGGCCCACTGGAATATTTATCTGCCCTCCAATTTGTTTACAAGGTCTCGTAGACCAGGGCCCACAGTAATGTTTATTTGCCATTCAACGTTGATGAGGCCACCCAAAGCTAGGGCCCACCGTGATGTGGTCCACAGATCCAGCCCGCCCATTAGGTGAGTCCCACCTGGCTGACGGTCCAGACCAAGTTTCAGCAACGTTCAAAACTCAGGTAGGCCCCACCAACTGATTTTATACGTTTAGGCATGTCTTCACATGATTTTAAATGGTATGGCCCACATGAGTTCTGTATAAGGCTGATTTTTGGGATGGACGGCTGGTCCGTGGGGACCTATCAAATGCACGGTGCTGATGGGAGAAACGCATCAAGGTGGGGCCCACAGTTGGGGCCGTGACCCCCAGCCCATCCGTCCGTCAGCGGCCAGCGCAGGCAGCGCCTGCATGTGCGCTGACAGCAGCAGCAGCACTGCTGCTCGTTTTTTTTTTTAATGTTTTCCTACGGATTTTAGTAGATGGGGCCCGTATCCGCAAGATCCACTCCAGCCATGGGTCCCTGTGGCTCGATACAAACCCATAGAGTCCAATGTTGGGCTGTTTTTGATATACAGGAGCATCAGGGAGTAAATCGAAGGTAGGATCGCTGTTTCCTATGGTATGGCCCGTTTGATTTTCAGATTGGTCCCAAATTTTGTCTCAACGGGTAAAATGATCTGGGCAACGGGATAGACGGCTTAGATTATATGCATACATCAAGGTGGGGCCTGCATGAGTGGCCCACCATTTTGGCTAGCTCGTTAGTACCTCCCATGTCAGTATACACTCCACTGTTCGGCCACCAATAGCACGTCGCATAGGAAGACACTTCATTGTGGTGGGTCCCACGTGGATGTGGCCCACCAACACCTGTATACACATAATATATATATATATATATATATCCTATATTATATATATATATAATATATATTATATTATATATCATATATATATTATATAAAATATATCACATAATAAGAAGGGCATTGGGCCCATTTTAACAGTGGATGGTGTGGATCTTCACCATCACAATGAAAAGGGAGAGAGAGAGAGAGAGAGAGAGAGAGAGAGAGAGAGAGAGAGAGAAATTAGAGAGACGGTGATGGAGAGGAGGAACCCCGCCACTATGGGCCCTCTTGATTAAATCACATACATCCAAATGGGTCCCACCAACAAGTGGGCCCTAAAATTTAAATTATTGATAAATCACCCACCTTATCTTCCTTCTTCTTGGTCCCTTAGACTCCAATGCTCCTTAGCTTGCCTTTTGATGGAGGTTGATGGACTTTTGATGGTTGAGATGGAAGATGAGAAGGTGGACCACACTTGGGAGGGAGAGGAAAGCTTGGACGTGAGAGGGGTTCTTAGTTGCTTGGAGAGATTTGAGAAATGAGAGAGAAAATGAGAGGATGGGAGTGATATGAGGTGATGGAGTGATGGGTGTAATTAATGAAGCATGGGTTGGTTTGAAAAATGGGTAAAAAAGGGATGGGTGAAGAGAGAGAGAGTTGACTTTATGGAGAAAGAGGGATGGGTTGTTGTACTTGAGGTAAGGCTTGCATTAATTGTTGATTGATGGGACTAATTGTAGAGATTCTCTCGAAATCCGCAACGCGCGGTGTTTCTTCGAAATAAACGCAGATCGACATCTTCTTGCCTGGGTATCGGTTCGATGCGCAAGTCACGGCGTTGGAACAGTGGCGACGACGCGGTCGCTATAATACAAGTTTCGGATCTAGCCGACGTCGGTGCGCGGGACCTAGCTTAGGATCGTGCACAAATGCCGGATAGGTTGCGAAGGTTGCCGGAATTTGACCGGAAGGACCGTGGAAGCCAATGGAACGGTACGGACTAGGACATGGGTCTTACATTATCTCACTGCCACTTACTGCTAGAAACCCTCCTCATCAGGTGATAGTAATGGTTGACTTTCTGATAGTCGACCAGTCGTTCGTTTATAATGCGATCTTGGCCGACCCTCTCTGAGTCTCCTCCAGGCTGTGGTATCTACATACCATCTCTCTATGAAATTCCTGACTGAGTCGGGAGTAGGAATAGTTAAAGGAGATTAGTAAGACGTGAGACGCTGCTACGCAACAGCTGTGAAAGTCCCGACCGAGGTATCAGTGATCGAGTCATTAGATCCCCGAGCTGAAACTCATGAGCGAGGGCTACCGGTGGAAGACCTTGTTTCGGTGCCTTTGGTTGAGACCAACGAATCTAAAACGGTACAAATTGGCTCGTCTCTACGAGCGCCACTGAAAAATAATCTGATAGCCCTGCTACGGCGATACGCTGACGTATTTACATGGAACCATGAAGACATGCCAGGAATCGACCCATTCGTTATCACACATCGACTTAACATCGATCTACCGGCCGATCCGATAGAAGCAACCTCCGCTCGGTCCTGAAAGGTACGCAATTATTGAAGAAGAGGTTAGCAAGTTCCTCAAGGATAAATTCATAGAAGAGATATACTACCCGGAATGGGTAGCCAACGTCGTACTTATGAAAAAAGCCAATGGGAAGTGGCGTATCTATATTGACTATACCGACCTGAATAAAGCCTGCCCAAAGGATTGTTTCCCTATTCCGAGAATCAATCAGTTAGTGGATAGCACTGCAGGGTATGAACTTCTTAGTTTTATGGATACTTATTCAAGGTACAATCAAATTGTAATGCATAAGTTTGATAAATCTAGGACCACATTTGTCACCGACAAATGTCTTTTTTGTTATCGAGTGATGTCGTTTTGTTTGAAAAATGCTGGAGCGACTTATCAAAGATTAGTGGACAAAATCTTTGCTCGGCTGATCGGCCGAATCATGGAAGTGTACATTGACGACATGCTCGTCAAAAGTGTACGCGCAGCCGACCATATATCCAACCTAGAAGAAATGTTCCTGATCTTACGTAAGTTCCAAATGAAGTTGAACCCGAGCAAGTGTGCCTTTGGTGTGAGCTCTGGAAAGTTCCTCAGATTCCTAGTCAGCCAGCGAGGAATCGAGGCAAATCTAGAGAAAATTAAGGCATTGCTCGACATGGAGTCTTCGAAAACTATAAAAGACATAAAGATTGACCGGACGAGTAGCGGCACTCAACCGTTTCCTCTCCCGAGCCACTGATAAATGTCTCCCATTTTTAAAACAATTTAAGGGACGACAAACGGTGGATTGGACGGAAGAGTGCAAAGCAGCGTTCCAGCAATTAAAGTCTTACCTCGGATCTCCACCCCTCTTATCGAAACCAGAGCCAGGAGAAGCCCTGCTGTTGTATCTTGTGGTGTCCGAGGCAACAATTAGCTAGGCACTGATACGAGAGCATGAAGAAAAATAACTGCCGGTTTATTATGTCAGTAAAGCATTACTACCGGCAGAGACGAGATACCCACTCTTGGAAAAAGTGGCCCTAGTGTTGGTTGTTTTCTCGTGACAACTTTGACCATATTTTCAAGCTCATACAATTATCATCATGACTGATCTCCCACTACGTCAGGTTCTACAGAAACCAGAAGCTTCAGGCCGCCTCATGAAGTTGGCGATTGAACTTAGCGAATTCGATATCCAATTCAAGCCGAGAATAGCAGTTAAGGGGCAAGCCGTGGCCAACTTCATTGCTGAAGTGACACCACGAACAGATTCAATGGCTTGGAATGCCGAGCCTGCTGAAGAATTGACCACGCTTCTCCTGAGTCAGCGCCCGACCCAATCCCGTAGAAGCTGTATATCGATAGCTCTTCCAACTATAAGGTAAGTGGGGCAGGAGTAGTGCTGGACACCCCTAATCAAACCTAGATGCAGTATGCTTTAAGACTTGGATTTTAAGCCTCAAACAACACAACAGAATATGAAGCTTTATTGCTCGGCCTCCGACTCGCTGCCAGTTTGGGCGTTACGCATCTCAATGTTTTCAGCGATTCACAATTGGTCACCAATCAAGTCGCTAGTGTGTATCAAACACGTAAAGAGCAATTGAAAGCATACTGGAGAAAGCCAAAGAGTTAATCGATGGATTCCAACAATGTGTGGTTACTCGGATCCCTCGAATAGAGAACGCCAAAGCCGATCTGTTAGCGAGACTCGCCTTAGCCGACGAGGATGACATACCGAGGTCCATTCCAATGAAGTACGTTGCCGAACTGAGTATCGGTGGACCAGTTAGCTCTGTCGTGCATACAATCGATTTGGAGCCCACTTGGCTCGACCCAATTATCCGATATCTCGACAACGGAGAGTTACCCGAAGATCACGCCGAGGTTCGACGATTGAAAATCCGAGCTTCTCGCTACACCTTACTCAACGGGGTGCTGTACAAGAAAAGTTATTACGCTCCGTTACTACGATGCCTAAACCCCAGTGAAGTCGATTATGTACTACGAGAAATACATGAATGAATATGTAGAAACCATTCAGGAGGACGATCACTCGCGCATAAGGTTCTACGTTAGGGGTACTATTGGCCGACCATCCAGCACGACGCTCGTAAACTCGTCCAAAAATGCAACAAATGTCAACGGTTCACAGCCATTCCGAGGCAAGCCCCGGAGGTGCTGACTCCAATGATCGGTCCTTGGCCCTTCGTGCAGTGGGGAATCGATATTATCGGACCATTGTCCATGGGAAAAGGACAGACCAAATTCGTTGTCGTAACAGTGGACTACTTCACAAAATGGGCCAAGGCTGAGCCACTGACAAAAATAACCGAGCAAAAGATCACAGACTTGGTATGGAAGAACATTTTCTACCGTTTCGGGGTAGCCCGAACCATTGTTACCGACAATGGGAAGCAGTTTGACAATAAGGGCTTTCGCGAAATGTGCGATAATCTCGGAATCAGAAATATATATGCATCACCCCATCATCCTCAGACGAACGGACAGGTTGAGGCGGTCAACAAGATCATCAAATGGCATATCCCAACTAAGCTTGACCGAGCCAAAGGAGCGTGGGCCGTAGAACTCCCAAAGATATTGTGGGCATACCGAACCATGGTTCCAACCGCTATAGGAGAGACCCCTTTCTCTCTCACTTATGACTCGGAAGTCGTTACCCCGGTCGAGATCGGGCTGCCCTCAGCCCGAATCAGTTCGTTTGACGAAGAGGATAACGAAGAACTCATGGCCCTCGGACTTGACCTTATGGACGAACAGAGAAAAAGAGCTCGGTTACGAACTATGGCTCGACAGCAACAAGTGACTCGGTTTTATAATACCCAAGTTAAAGTCAGGCGATTTCGAGTCGGAGACATGGTTCTCCAAAAACGTTCATCAACACTAAGGAAGTTAATGCGGGCACACTGGGACCCAATTGGGAAGAACCCTATGTCATCTCGATCACCATCCGACCAGGAACGTATCGATTGGAAGACTTAACTGGACAGTTGCTACCACATCCATGGAACACCGAGCATCTAAAAATCTACTATCCCTAGGTCAGCCCAGCGAAGTGTTCAGAAAGATTCAACACCAACAAACCTGTAAACGGAATCAAAATGAATAAAAGAAAACTGAGTACATTCATTTATCAGTACGTTTGTTACATTGAGCTACATCTTGTTACGACATTACATCGATAAAGCAAAAGGAAAGGCCGATTGTGACACGCAAGCGTCTTCCTTGGCCGTGGATACTCTCGAGCCTACCCTAGAGCTCGGTCTGTTTGAAAAGCTGGTGTGAGTGCCAAAAATAGAGCTGATGATGGTACCAAAAGAAGTGGTTTAGACTCAGCCACCACCAATGGGAGCAACCTCAGCAGCTTCAGAAGCTGCCTCGGCCTCAGCCTCGACACCAGCCGCAACATCAGCAAACTCGGCGACCTTAACCTCCACGCCTTCAGGACCAGAGACATCATTATCGAACCTTGACTGATCAAGGTTAGGAAAAGATTCCTTTATCACCTTGATGCAAGCCGTGTATCCACTCTAATACAAGTGATCCCTCTCCTCCTCAAATTCTTGGGATTCGAGAAAGGCCTGCACAGCTCGATCCTTGGCTTCCTTAGCCTCGTCAATGGCCTTCTGAATGGCCACCTCAGCCTCACCCTTGGTCCGAGCCAACTTGCCCGCGCAAGAGGCATGAGCTTGACGGATCCTTTGACTCTCTTCTTGAGCCTCCGTCAGTAGCGAAGCCAAGCGAGCGCACTCGACTTTGGCGTCAGTAGTGGCTTTCCGAGCAAGTCTCAACTCGCCCAACAAAATTTCAGCCCGAGCCAAGGAAGCTTCGACTTTTGCTCCCGCCTCAGCTACCTGCTTTTGAGCGGCAATCAGATCCAAGAAGGCCTTAACCAAACAATGAGCTAACTGCACAAAGAAAATATAAGATTAGACTGAGAAGAAATCACAAACAAAAAGAAAAAAGAAAGAGATTACTGACATTACTTCAAGAAGTATCTTCGCCCAATGACCGAGAGTTTGTAGCGACAGGGCGTTGTAGAAACCTGCGAAGTCTCTCTCACTCCCATGAGCGATGGCCCAAGGGATCATCCCCAATACTACCTGCTAGAAAGGCGAAGGCTCCTGTTGAGTCATTCCCCCTCCTAAAGTCTCCCCTCTCTGCTCCTCTTCTAGTTCCGAGACTCCCTCTGCAACGAGTCCCGGCTC
Source organism: Magnolia sinica (assembly GCF_029962835.1). Classification (NCBI taxonomy): domain Eukaryota; kingdom Viridiplantae; phylum Streptophyta; class Magnoliopsida; order Magnoliales; family Magnoliaceae; genus Magnolia; species Magnolia sinica. The sequence continues at coordinate 93,533,694 of NC_080579.1, forward strand.
AGAGGTCGCTTGAGACTCGGCAGGAGCCGCTCCTGCCTCTTTCGCCCTCTCTTTGGGGTCAGAAAGTACGACGACGGTCAGGATGACCGGAGCAGGGGTGACTGGGGTGGATGGCTCCTTAGCCTTCGGAGCCGTCTTCGCCTTCTTTGAAGGCTGAGGCTCTGACAGAAGCACCAACCTCGAAGGAGCCTTCATTTTTTACACTGGTTTAAGGAAGGGTCGAGCTTCGGCCATCTCTATATCAGATAAGGTAAAAGAGTTAGATAAAATCTAAGAGAAACGCGGTAAAATAAATCGAGGATACCTGTCACGGCAGAATCCAAGCCCAAGAGAAGGAGACGCTCTGGTTGAAGAAGAGTCTTCCAAGACTGATCTTCCGGACTAAGTCCCCTCAGATCCTTGATCCGAGCTAAAGCACTAACTCCTAGCTTCGGCCTTCTCTTAGGGATATCTGCAAAACGTGTTTAGTCAAACTCAAGAATATCAAGACAAAAAAGATACGGAAAAAGGAAATGCCGAGTCACCTGCTTCAGAAAACGCCCGGGGAATACGAGAGTCGAAGAACCCAGGCTCGACAGTTTTTCAGCGACCGCATGCCCAAAACCACCTCTCTCTTCAGTGTTTGTTGGAGGTAGGAAGGTCGGTTATCAAAGGACACCCTTGTTCCACCAGGCGCACAAGAAATACCAGCTGGGTTGTTAAGGGTTCGGCCGTATTTGGTACAGATAAAGGAACTCGTCCATAGTCAGTGGGGGTTGCTCTGTCTCGGCCCACAACATTAAACATCCGAACAAGTTCCTCCACCAGTTCGGCACTATCTGCCCAGGAGCGATTCGGAGTCGGGACAGAAAATCCCGAGCAATGGGTTGGAGGGGCAGACATAAGACACATTGCATTGTGACTTAAAAAATTGCAACCATCCCAGCAGGAGGATGGTCAGGCAATTCACTTGGAAGGGGAAGACGAATAATAACTGAGTCGGGGACATGATACCCGACTCGGATCCTGTCTAAATCTGCCTCAGTTAAAACTGATGGGATTAGACCCTTCTGAACGTCTCCAACTTCTTCCTCGGCAGCATCTCCTTCGTCTGCCGACTCAATGTCCCTGGTCGACCTTCTGAGGGGAACCGATTCAGTGGTTTCCTCTAACTCTTCATCCTCTTCTTCCAAGTCATCCCTAGAAAAATGGAGGTTAGGTCTCCCAGGGGCAGTCACCAGAGACACCCCTCCGCCGGAAGGACCCGCCGAAGCAGGACGTTCCGCTAAAGTTCTAGACATTCTTTCAGAGAATCGGAAAGCTTCATTTGCGCTAATCACCATCTCTGTCAGCAATGAGAGTGATTCCGAAACATTCCAGAGATGTCCCGTTTCGTCCTCATCACCGAAAATCCCTTCCCGGGGACTTGAAGAATGCGCCGCTATTAAAAAGTTAAAAAGGAAAGGGAGGGAAAGAAAAATCACCGGAGAGGCGAAAAGCGCACAGTTGGGGAAGTAAAAAGGAGAAGAAGAGCGAAAGTGGTGAAGAGGATGGCGAAACGCGAAAACAGGCAGAGAGGAGGAGAAAAGAAGAAGAGAAAACGGGAAATGAAAGCTCACGCGAAAATGGAAAACAAATCCCGCTCTCCCCTTTTATACTCAAGCCACGTGGCAATGACATTTAAGGAGTCAAATCGACGCCTGCTTCGACTCCCCCGTCTAACACTTGGCGCACGCCTACTAATGCAAGTAACGCCCTCGCCACGCGTCCGATGCTCATAAGCGGACGAAACGCTCTGACGGCTGTCCGCTCGTGCGACCTCGAAGACTGAACCGATGCCAGTTAAGAACGACACAAGAAGTATTAAATGCCTCATCATAACCTCGGTCTCTAGGGCACGTCGACTCAAAAAACTCATTACTCCTTAGTGCCGACCTAACTAACACAAGGAGTGGGGGGCTTACTGTTGGGGAAAAAACACCAAGTCCGAAGACCCGGTTATGGAATGGACCAACTCTATCAACACTGCCCGAGAGTCCGAGGCAATGTACGAGACGAAGCCTAGAGGAGAGACTTAGCTCGGATTCCCGGGAAACGAATCCTGACTGAGACCTTAAAAGTCAGGAGCCATAGGCAAAGTAAGACACATAAAGTTGGCTCGATTAACGAGGCAGCATGTCTAAAGGGGCTGATTGCGGCCCTGAAGGCTAAAAGCAACCTAACTGACCATAAAATCGACCCATACGAGGCCGGATAGTGTCGGGTATCGGATTAAGGAAGAACGTCGGCTATAAGCCGATCCTGTTCAGTCTGATAGGGGGGAAGAAAGTTTTATCCTTGCAGTCAGCCGAGACTCATCTGTTACTTGAGTCGGTCAAGATCGAGCCGAGCGAGGAAGAAACGGTGTAAGCTTAAATACCGTTCCGAAAATCACGGGAAAGGATTCTCGATCTCGAGGATCTCAGGATCGGGAAGCATCCATAGGAAAGTTACGGCTAAAGCTAAATCAAATCCCCTAGAAATTAGGGAGAGAATCCTCTTATAGCGGGATCCTCTCTCTCCTATAAATGAGAAACACTTCAAGGGTGAAAGGTACGCAAAAACTCTCTCCCAAACCCCCTCAATACGATAAGACCCAGATTCCTAACCTGACTTTGGCATCGGAGGGTCCCTTGCTCTAGCCAGGGTTTCCTTTGTCTTCTTCCTGTGCAGGTACTCGAAGGTCTGAAGAGGGTGGACCAGATTTTTGCATCAACAATAACTATAATATAATGTAAAATGTCATTATTTCAGTTTTACAATATATGTTTAAACTTGTAATTTAGCCTATAAGTGTTCAGTTAATTACAGGAGCAATAAGGAAAAAAGAAATTTGTAATTATTGTAATTTTACAGTGAATTGTAAGAATATAATTTTATATGACATTTGTTTCATATTTTAATAAAGTAAATGTATTATTATTAAGATTTTATTGACCTACTCTCTGTTTTTTAAGAAAAGGTATTGTGATTTGTAACCATTTTACTTTTATTCCTAATTTATAATATCTGTATTTATTAAAGAGAGAAAATGAGTAGTTTAATTCATTACAACCGCTGACTGCTCTTACTTTTATTAGGGTATTATATAAGGATATATTTTCTTATGGCTGTTTGGATTTTCGGGTATGGATAAAAAGTCTCTTGCTTTTAAACTATTTTTTAAAACTTGCTCGTCAATTTCACATATGTCCTACGACTGCCTGATGGGTACGAAATGGATAAAGCTGTTAAGTACCTAAAAAATAATTTTATCTTTGATTGACTACGCATGTTACTATTTAACATCTTGTACTTCTAGCTTTTTCCAAATTATGATACTACCCTCCTATTTCGCTACAGTTTCGGTGATTCATGTGAGAACCTCGTTGCGTGAGGGGTGACGATTGCAAGTCTGAACAGTGATTCATGTGAGAACCTCGTTGCTGATATTGCAAGTCTGAACAGTGATATATGGGCCCATCATAATTTATGTATTTTATGGACGATGTCGATCTATTTTTTTAACTGTGTGATCCCAAAATGAGGTAGATCCAAATCTCTTGTCGACAACACCACAAGCAACCGTGGTGATTTAATGCCCACGGTTAAAAGCTTACGAGCCACAAAAGTTCTGTATCAAGATGATATTTGTGTTTTCCTTCATCCTGTCTGATAACAAATATGTTAGATGTCAAATAAACATTACAATGAGCTTTAGGAAGTTTTTAATGATGGGTGTTCAATCACCATTGTTTTATCGTGGAGTAGTCTACTTGAGATTTGGATATACCTCATTTTTAAGCTCATGTCCTAAAACAATTATTGAAAATGATGGATCGTGTAGATCAGACAAATTTGAGATTGTATGCCACCCGTATCATTTCCTACTTATCAAGGGTCACACGCTGCCCTGCATTGGCTTTTCATATTTTAGAAGATGAGGCCACTAAGGGTTCTGTGAGAAATCTATCTACTTTTCAACGCATGATAATAAAACAAATGAAGATATTTAAATTCTTAAGTAAATAACGGAAGCAAAAGAGATTGAAGACTAAATGCCATTCATCGAAAATAATGGTAGGGCCACAGCTTGTTTGTGAGAAATCCACCAAATTCATCTATTTCTCTACCTCAAGCTCAAGTGAGCCACACAACAGAAGCCAGTGGAAAACTATGTGCACCATTGAAATATGTTGGGCCATCATGTGCCCACTTTAGGCCTGGGATCTGTCTCATTTTTGGAGCCGCTGGCGAAGCATATGATGGGGTAATATTTCTCATTAACATCAAGGTGGGCTGATATAAGCCGAGGTGAGGGTAACACGAAAACAATGTTCACAAGATAAGTTGGACATTTAAGTGCAGGGGAGAGGGTTGCCTGATGGTAGGTGCAGCCCACCGTAATGTCTGAGACAAATCTACCCTGTACATCTATTTTCGAGTTCATTTCATGACATGGCTCCCAAAATGAAGCAGAAACAAATCTCAAGTGGTCCACATGACCATGAAAGATTGAGGATTGAACGCCCATCATTGAAACATTGGTGAGGCCATAGATTATTTGTGACAAATCCATTGGTCCATCTACTTTTCGATCTCATTTTAGGGGACCAAAAATGAGACAATTCGAAGCTAAAATGAACCACATGAATGAGAAAGAACTACCAATATTAAAATATTTTGGTCCCATTTAGGCTTGGATCTACCTCGTTTTTTGGGGCCATGCCTTTAAATGAGCTGAAAAAACAGATGGACGGAGTAGATTTCTTGTAAAGACCAAAGTGGGGCACAACATACTGTCGGAGTGAAGGTTGCAGGGAAATCAAGTCAATTAAAAGTTATCAACGGGGGTTGTTGGACATTTAAGTCCAGGGGCGGGTTGCTGGACCGTAAGAAAAAATGCCTGCTGTTGAAATATAATGGGCCATCGTGGCACCTAGTTTAAGGTTGAAATCTGACTCATTTTTTAGATCATAACTTTAAATGAGCTGGAAAGATAGATCAACGGAGTGGATTTCACACAAATACGAAGGCGTGCTCGACGTATGGTCAGGGTGACAGTTGGCACCACAATAAATCTATCCGTACAGATAACTAAATCGGTTGAAACTGTAGGCGGGTTTTTAGAAATAGTTTAACAGCAGGAAGTTTTCGGTCCATAGATTAAAAAAACAAGCGGCCATATGGAAAAATCCCATATATAATTAATTTAAATATCCAATGGTCAGTAAGTCCTGTCAATATGAGCCATTTATCAGGTAGGCCCACCTAATGAAAGTCGATTCCAAAAATTGGTGTGATGGTTATTTGCCATTCAACCTATTCATGAGGTCACATAGACCCGTAAAAAGGAAAAAACATAAATATCAGCATGATCAAAACTTTCTGCAGCTCCAACGAAAGTTTTAACGGTGGTCCTTCAATCCCCACTGTGTGGTCCACTTGAGCCTTGGACCTGCTTCATTTGGGCTGACATGATAAAATGATCTGGCTAAATGGATGAACGGCGTGGATAAACCCCATACATCACGGTGGGCCCCATGGAGCCCCTGCATTGACCGAGTCGGTCCAGGCTGAGTCAGGACGCACTCGGCCTCCGGCAACAAAAGGGGATCTTAATTGGCTAATTCCCTGTATTTTGTGATGCAACTCCTTATCATACAAACGGACCATAGATCATTATTGTGTAACCGTCCATCATGCAACCGACAATTTGGACCGATCAGAAACCAAATATCATTTTGATCTGTTCATCCTCAGGTTGGATGGAAAATAAACATGTTGGATGGAAAATAAACATTACTGAGGGCTCTAAAAAAGTTAATGGTGGGTGTGACTTTATCAACAGGTTGGATTGGAAAAGAGTCGGGATCCTCTGTTATCAGGTCAACCGAGAATTCCTGTTACCCTAATGGTTTGGCGTCCGAAGCTGTTTTTTATATTTTTTTATTTTTTTAGTGAGTGGTGACCTGGACCAATGAGAATTAGGGTATCAGGAATTCTCTGTTGACATGATAACAGAGGATCCGGACCATTGGAAAATAAATATTACTGAAGGCTCTAAAAAAGTAAATGGCGGGCGTTCAATGGCTAAGGGCTCTAAAAAATAAAAAATATTAATGGTAGGCGTTCAATGGCACCTATTTCTTGTGGTTTGGTCCACTTAAAGTTTGGATCTGTTTAATTTTTGGGACCATGCTCTGAAATGAGCTCGAAAAAATATAGACAGCATGGGTATACAACACATATATCAAGGTACATATGAACAGATAACACTCACTAGCTTGTTACCCCCTGTGGTTTGGTCCACTTAAAGTTCGGATCTGTTTCATTTTTTAGACCATGCCCTTAAAAAAATTGATGGACATCATGGATATACAAGGCATTCATCAAGGTAGGCCCTGCCGGTTGGGCAACACTTATTGTTTTATTACTTGGGTAACACCTAGCCCGCCCCCTCAGTAACTCCATTGACTAGAGTTGGGCACACTTAACTCAACTGACGTGACCCTAACCAAATGGGTGGGTTGGTTTAAACCAAGTAGGCTTTGCTCAATTCGAACTCAAACCGAGTCGAGTTCAAGTTGTCACGCTCTGAAATTCGAGTACAGAGTGTGTACCCTCAGACCCCAGTTTCGAGTCGTAACTCGTACACAAAGTGTACTAATTTCATTCGATTATACAATTATTCATCTACCTACTAGTTCTACTGTAGATTTACATTCCATTCATACTCAACAACATCTCAAAAATAAGAAACGATCATTTATTTCAATAATCAATCATAAACATAATTAAGGACCCTCTCATTTGAGATCTTATGAAATGAAATAAACATGTCTAACAACTTGAAAGAATTAATTTATAATTTAATAAAATTAAATATAATTAAAGTAACAAATATCATAATTAGTTTAAGGCAACAACTTTTTCCTCTGTCAAGTAGAGTCACGTGTCCCTTAAGTCCTTTCCGGCTCGACCACGTATTCCTGTTCTTGAGCCATCGACTCACCCTCATTCACATCTGTACGGGTTTTCCATTAATAAAAAGTATAAGCTGGTCAGGCCTAGTGAGAATTCCCGATATGATTCTTAACATCAAATTATAATAGAATGTCCAATAATCATACACAAAAAAAAATGCAAATGTAATGCAATAATGCATCAAGTGGGAATCCGTCCACTTGCTTGAGTTGGAAACCCGTCAACCCGCATCTGCCCCTTGGCAGGCTTCTACCATCTGGTAAGCATATGCAAGGCCCGCATTTACTTCTTGAGTAGGCTTCCACTAGTATAGTGGGCTTCTGGTAACGATTCTATCAGGATATACCATCTAGGGAGGTCCCCCATGAATCCAGTACATGTTGTGCATGCAATTGATAGATGCACCATATAATCATGAATCATCTATTGCATAAGTTATTTTGATTATCATATTTAAATTAACATAGTCTAACACCTTAATCAAATCATATTATTATTAATACAAAAATCACAGTCCCTTAAATCAACTAAGAGTACATGGAAATTAAATCATGACAATTAAATCATAGCAATTAGATCATATCAATTAAATCATGATAATTAATTCATGGTAATTAAATCATAACAATTAAATCATATCAGTTAAATCATGACAATTAAATCAGGATAATGATACAACACATCAAATAATCCATCTATTTTAACTTAATGGATGGGAAACATATCGGGATCACTCACCTTGATGTGGTGGAGATGATTCCGTGAATCAACGGTTTGAATTGAATTAGAACTTCCTAAAATCACATAAGAATTTTCTTTAATCTTATAATTACACATAATGAATAAAATGTATGATTTATTATTTATCATTTATTTAGATCGATGTTGCCCATCCAATGCTCTAATCAATTCAAAATCTGAGGCCTTGATATATCTTAGCCTTAGGAATCATATGGTCAACATGAATCTAATCTAATTAAACTAGGTGATCCCACACCAATCTCTATAGTGTAACACCCCGTACTTTTAGTACTCAAGTGTTACCCTTTTAAAACTCGAGACCCGTCAACTTAATGACTTAACTTAACATGCACATGTTAGGATTTCCCAAGCAGCATTGAGACCATCCGCCACGACTCGGGAGAGTCAACTTACGCTCCACACCAATCAAAGAGGTAAGCATGATCAAATAACCTAAGCTAGATCATTTTTTTTAAGACAACTTGTGTTGGCATTATTTCAAGGACTAAATCTCCGAGAGTCAATGGATAGGCAATAGGGTATCTCTGCGTTGAAGACACATATTTAATCGTTGAAAACAAGTATCGAACTCAATTAACCAACAGATCACATCATTCGGGCCAAATTCATCCCTAAAAGGCATAATACGAGCCACCTGGGCCTCGGCCCCGCCCCAAATTGGGCCGAGACCCTTATGACCAGTCCCCAAGACAGTTGAGCGGGGCGGATCACGCACTAGAGTCGTGATGAGCCCCCAAAGCTAGGCGCACGTACACCTTAAATACTAATGCACAAGGTGTATTGGATGATTACTTAATAACAAACAACGGTTAACCGAACCATATTACAAACAAATTTCTCAGGAACGTTCCCGCCAGCGCCCTGTTTAAAAGAATCGACCTTTGAGCTTCTAGGTGGCCCACCCTAGTCATTTTCCGGACGATCCACACCGTCCATTTCACTCACATGGGTCCCCTAATTAAAACCATATAAGGGTTTAGACCTGCTCATAGGAACAAGAGAGATGAAGATGGACCGTCCATTCCCCATCATGAGGATAGGCAGAAGGTCTGAAACTTCTCTTTTTTTTAGGATGGGGAGGGCGGCGACGCAGCCGCTGTCTCCCGAGGCTGCAATAACACCTACCGTCAGCCTTCTCCCTCTCTGCCTATATAAGGTAAGGTTCAGCCCTCCCAGCCTCCACACAGAGAAGAGGTTAGCAGTGAGAGAAAACAGAGAAAACAGAGTGATAGGGTGAGCGTTTGGTGAGCTCAACGCGCACTGTCCCCACTCAGTCCGTGGAAGACGGACCGAGCCCAGTCAGTGTGAGTTTGCAGCCACACCACTTGAGTGGTAAAGAGAAAGAAAAGAGAGAGAAAGGAGAGGAAGGAGTAGGAAGCGGTGGGTGCTTGCGCGCCAGCCCAAAGTTCGGATTGGACCCAACAGTGAAAGGTAGAACCTTTCCCTCCCTTGTTGTTAAAGAAACTCTAAGATAGACCGAAACTAAGCCCCATCACACCTCACCTTGGCTGAAAGACACCCATCAACAAGGACCATTCGTAGAGCCAAAAACAGGCTCTATTTGAAGGCCGAATGTGACCTTCATGCAGACTCTGTTTTAAGGCCAAACCAGCCTAAGTGCGGACATGAAGATGGCCCCAGCTGTGGGCTGACACTCAGCCCTGGAGCAGCCTTCAAACAGGACTTGCTTGATCTCTAAACCGGACCAAAAAATGGCCCAGAGGTAGGCCACACAGGGAGCAAAATCAGACGCCCAACAGACGTGTAAACAATGGGTTTCTTAGCTGAGAACACGACCTGTAATCAGCCACATAAATAGCCTATGAAACAGGAGAAAACGTATTGAAAATGGCGGGGAGAGCGTCTTGAAAACGAGCTCTGTTTGAGCTGCAACATGCACCAAAAGATAGACTGAAAATAGTCCGTTAATCAGGAAGAAAGTGCCTTTGCTCAGGACCGTCCCTTGCCTGATAGTGGTGGCTGCCATTGTGTCCTGTTGTGCGCTGAGATGGATTGAAAAATGGCCTGGTAGGATACTGTGCTTGAGCCAAGATCGAGCTGGAAACAGCCTCCGAAAATGGTCTGTAACGGTGGTTGTTTCCACGTTGACAGGGAGTAGGGCGCTGTACACGTTGAAGACCAAGGAGGGCTGCACATGGGCTTCACCAAATGCAGGTGGGCCCTGTACAAATGCAAGTGGGCCTCACCCAAAAACCGGTGGAATGCCTTGGTTCTGGGCCTTGCACACGTGCAGGTGGGCCGCACCCTGCATCAGCAGGTGGGCCTCACCTAACAACAGTTGGTGGGCCATCCCACCTTGATGCCGTAGTTCATCCTACCCGTCCACCCATTTCTTCAGGCCCTAACGTCCTGCCTTAAAGGAAAAAAAAAAAAGAAAGAGGAGAGAGAGTATAATACATAAAATAATATTTTATGATAACGTTACATCCAGCCATCCAACCATTTTCCTTTGACGGTGGATCTCACCGTTGATTGATGTCAGCAGGGTAAGTGGGACCCACCTATCGTGTGATTAGCAGGAGTACTCTCCAGTGGGTATAAGTGTAATAAAATACTATATGGGCCCCACATCCGTGTAAGACCCACGTTGAAGTGATATACATACATGGTATATATATATGAGAGACCCATGAGGGACCCACGTGGCATGATATCAGATGCTTGGAAGATATAATATTTAAATATGCAATGTATGTAACGGTAATGTATTATTTAAATATATAGTAGATGCATGGATATTTAATATTTATATATATCTCAGGGGCATGTGACATAGTATGTTAAATACATGTAGTGGGCCCCGTGTGAGACCCACGTTGGTATAATCCCACCTAACACTTTCGTGGAATCCAGACCGTCCACATGGACGATGGGCCAGCCACTTCGCCAGCTAATGATGCCAGCTAGTTCCGTGGGCCTCGCCATGACGTCTATGTTGTGATCCACACCGCCCAAATAATTGGACAGTTGACCACACGCTGGTGCGTGTGCAGTAATCCAAACCGTCCATCCCATCTGGTGAAGGCTTGAGACAAAATAAGACAGATCTATCAGGAGGACCTCAGTGCGATAATTTGTGGAAATCAAAGACGCCCTGTATTGAAACCAACCATGTCACAAAAGTCTTGGGAGCAATATGGTAATTAAATTTTCCCTGTTCCAGGTCCCTGAGACCTTATGAGCGGCTTGAATGGGAATTAAAACATCATGATGAGCTCACTGGCCTATGGAATATGTACATCGTCTACCCAACATGATGCACAGGCCAATCTCACTTGGGTCAAATTTGGACCCAACACCTAGGGCCAAATCGGGCCCAGTTCGGCCTATAGTGGTGAGCCCAGTTGGGCTACCCTACTTAGGTGAATAAACTGGGGCTAACACAAAGCCCATAAGGCCTCGATGATGAATTCCTTTGAACTTTGTACAAAGTCGTAGAAACACCTTACATACGTAAATTGTAAATTTTAGAAAATCCTTCGAGTAACCCCGGACCACAAGAAGGCTCAGACCAAGTTCAAGAACACTATCATACAGGTGATGACTTTCCCCTTGGGCTTTCCATTTCTAAATTAGCTAGACCTAGTTTGTACTAGACCACCATCATTGTGATACTTGCTCACACGCTAGTTCATCCTTGATCCTTATTCACATGACTTGGTAATATATTCTCCTTAGTTACTAATTCATGATGCTTCCTTACATGCCTTATCTGAAGTTATATATTGTCACATGTTAACATGATTTGCCTCTGTACATAACCTCTTGATGCGACACATGGAGGATTCCATGATTATATACAAGCCACACTTGGGATGCAATTAGACAAATGTGTAGAAAAAGGGACCTTGAACCGGTGTCATTTGATCAAGGTACCTTATTAGAACATCCCAAGGTAGAGGACCTCATGAGCCGGGGATGCTGGTAATGGGACACTATGCTCGAGCTATCGGCCTACGCTGGGTGTTGAGCCCCCCGTAGTGACCATTGAGTTGCTTAAGTTAGCTGATTGTAATTAGATTAATAACGGCTGACTAATCATGCATTCATAGCATATTGGTGATGACGAATGGCTAATTCTGGATGTTGTAGCACGTGCCCTAGAGTTGTTGGGGTATCATTTCGCTAGCTCCCAGACCATCGACTATCGACCCCTGTCCGACTGGATGATTTTCCCAGGTCGATGATTTGCATGGGTGACGAGCCCAAGTCCGGCTGGATGTGCATCCCCAGGCCGATGTGCATTCATGCATTCATGCATGTAATAAGACTGCATATTGCCTGTTTTGGATTATTGCTTGTTTTTCCTTTTAACTATGTTTACTAAGGCGGAGATGTGTAATCTTGAGGGGAATTCACACTGAGCTGGCCACTCATTCATCAACTATCCAACCGTACAGAACATGTAGGGACGAACGTAAAAGGTGTTGATGCCAGCCTTGATGATACCACCATGGAGCCAGAGGAGGAGTATAACGAGGACGAGCCACATCAGGATGCAGCGGTGTATTTTGGTGTTAATCAGTAGTTGATACTTTATATTTTAGTGGTTTGGTATTTTGGACTTATGGATTTTTGTAACTAAGACCCCCAGCTGAGCGGGTCAAATTTTGAGCTCTCATGAATATGCATGCTTCTTTTGGCTATCGCACTCTGAGTTTACATTCCGCTGTTTCTCTGATTCATTAACTCCCGGATTTTTGAAAACGAGTCTCGTACTCGGGTTTTAGAAATCGGGGCGTTACAAAGTTGGTATCAGAGCGGAGTCTGAGATAACCTAGCTGTGGGATCTAAGTATACAAAACCCTTAGGAAAATAACCTAGGACAAACATAAAGATTTCCCTTGGAAAGTAGCTAGGGTGAACAAATGTAGAAAACAAAACACACAGGACCCCTTGAGAAACATCAAAACAGTCGTGTGAACTCAGAAACAGAAATCTTAGCCTCCCCTCAGAAAATTCAACCAGGGACATCCCTTAATCAAGTAATAAGATAACTAACCTTGACACTACTTTGCGAAAGATTAAGGACATCCTCAAACAATTGAATCACGAATTTTGACTTCTCAGGGAATCATGCCTCGATCGATATCCAGCCTATCCCCTCGAGTGAGCGCCAAAGAGAGCGCAATCCGGAGTATACCCCAGGCCTTCCACCGGGCATCGCAAATACAGACAATGCGTCAGAAACGGTGGGGGATTCTCCTTCCCCATGAGACTTCACCACCGAGCTGCCATCCCAATACTTCGCACAAGGGACGCCGACGGCTGGAGCATCCGCAAGAGATCAGACTGGGGCTGCAGCCTTTGCAGCCATTGAGCAAATGGCTACAGCCATGCAGCAACAACAAGAAGTATTCATGCGTCAACAACGGGATATGCATAATCTTCTGATGGAATCCTTGGGAAACAGAGATCGCGGAGAGGCATCCCGAGAAAGATATAGTCAAGGTGCGGACATCTTTGAAAGGTTCTTAAAGCTCCGACCTCCAACGTTTGAAGGAGCGCCGGATCCTGTACAAGCGGAACGTTGGCTAGCAAGGATTTACAAGATTATGCAGCCCCTAGAGTGCACCGACTCTCAAATGGTATACTTGGCCACATACTTGTTGGAAGGCGAGGCGGCGAACTGGTGGCAGGGCCTACAACGGAGCGTCCCGCCCACATATGCATGGACATGGGCTGGGTTTAAGACGAAGTTTCTTGAAAAATACTTCCCCCGGTCATGTAGGAATGAGAAGATAGCTCAGTTCTTAAAGCTGGGGCAGGGCAATCTGACCGTCGCCCAGTATGAGGCTCGGTTCGATGAACTTTCTCGATATGTACCGAAAGCCCTGGAAGATGCTGAGTACAAATTACAGAAATTCAAGGAGGGGCTTCGACAGGGAATCCAGTCGCGACTATGTGCTTGGGACTTCGAAGACTTCACCGAGCTGGTGGATAAGGCTATGAGAGTCAAAAAGGATTTTGAATGCGCCCTAAGGACCCGTTCCTCAGTTAGGGAAGCCCTAATTAGGCCCAGACAAGCGCCTCTAGCCCCATCTGCATCAGAAAGGAGAGCTAGGGTCATGTCTGCAGGAGCGCCACCCATGCCTACCGTAAGAGGCTGTGAGTACTGCCACAAGATCGGGCACTCTGCATGAAGTTGTTTCAAAAAGATAAGAGATGAAGTCATTGCTCCACCAGCAGGTCGCCCGCATGCAGAACTCGTAGCTACCAAGGCCGCAGATGCAAAGATCGAGACCTTCAGTCCACCAGAGGGCCCCTGCTCGCGTATTCGCTATAGCCACGGCAGACACTGAGGAAGACCTTCATCAGACCATTCACGGAACCGCTCACATACACGGTACCCCTGTCTTTCTCTTATTTGATTCCGGTGCAACCTTATCTTTCATGGACTCTACTATTGCAAATAGACTAAGGCTAAACATAACTTGCATACGTGCTCCCTTAGTCGTAGCATCCCCCATGGGTAAATTTTTCGAAACAGACAAGATATGTAAAGATTGTCCCCTAACTCTTGCATACCATGAAGTGGCTGTGGACCCAATCCTCATGCCTATGAAACAATTCGACATCATCCTCGGGATGGATTGGCTTTCTCGAGCCCGGGCAGTAATGGACTGCCACAACAGAACGGTCACCATAACCGTCCCTGGGTAGGCCTCCTTCACCGTAAAAGGGAAAAGTAAGCACGGTACGCTGGAAAGTTTACAAGCCTTGGAAGAATTAGAATCAGTCGAATCCGCTATGAACCAAATCTCAGTGGTGCGGGAATTCCCTGAAGTATTTCAAGAGATACAAGGACTACCCTCAAGGCGAGCAGTAGATTTCTACATCGACCTCAAACCAGGAACTGCCCCTATATCATTACCACCGTTCTGAATGCCCCGTGTGAAATGGAAGAGCTTAGGAAGCAGATAGATGAGTTGCTGACCCAGGGTTTCATTCGCCCCAGCGTCTCTCCTTGGGGAGCACCAGTCCTCTTCGTGAAAAAGAAGGACGGATCGATGCGCCTCTGCATAGATTACCGGCGGTTGAATGAAGTGACGATAAAAAATAGATATCCTCTCCCGCGTATCGACGACTTGTTCAATCAGCTCAAGGGCGCCAGATATTTCTTGAAGATTGATCTGCGATCAGGATATCACCAGTTAAGAATCAGGGATGAGGATATCCCTAAAACTGCATTCAGGACTCGTTATGGGCACTACGAATTCCTAGTAATGTCCTTTGGACTTACAAATGCTCCGGCAGTATTCATAGACCTCATGAACCGAGTCTTCATGCCATACCTAGACCGGTTTGTGATCGTGTTCATCGATGGCATCTAGGTTTACTCTAAAAGCCAAGAGGAACACGAGGAACACTTGCGCACGGTCCTGAGTACGCTGAAGAAAAATTAGCTGTATGCCAAGCTATCAAAATGCGAGTTCTGGGAAAGGGAAGTGAAATTCCTAGGGCACGTAGTGAAGGAAGAAGGCATCGCAGTCGATCCCGCTAAAGTCGAAGCAGTATCCAAATGGGACCAGCCTACCACAGTGACTAAAGTTCGAAGCTTTTTAGGCATGGCAAGTATTACAGGCGTTTTATCAAGGAATTCTCCCGAATCGCATGACCACTCACCCAACTAACGAAGAAGAACGCTCGATTCACATGGGACGAGAACACGGAGGCAGCCTTCCAGGAGCTGAAAATGAGGCTGACGTCTGCACCAATACTCACCCTTCCACAAGAAGGAGAACAGTTTGTGGTGTATAACGACGCCTCGAAGATGGGCCTTGGCTGTGTTTTGATGCAGAACGACAAAGTGATTGATTATGCCTCCCGCCAACTGAAGAAGCACGAAGAGAACTACCCGACTCATGACCTAGAGTTGGCAGCGATAGTCTTTGCCTTTAAAATATGGAGGCACTACCTATACGGTGAGGATTTTCAGGTGTTCTACGACCACAAGAGCCTGAAATACATATTTACACAGAAAGATTTGAATATGTGCCAGCGCTGGTGGATAGAGACACTCAAAGACTTCCACCTTGATATCTCGTACCACCCTGGTAAAGTGAATTCTGTAGCTAATGCACTGAGTCGGAAGAAGAAACATGAGCTGGTGGCCACTCTAATGATCAAGGAGTGGGAGATGATGGAGTTTGTACAGGATTTCGACATTCAGCTTACCCTCGATGAACCCGATGCGTATGTAGCTTTGTAGACTGCAGAGCCGACCCTGGTCGGACATGTGATCTCCGCCCAGGACCAGGATGAATGGCTCGTTAAGATGAAAGAAAGATGCAAGAGCGAAGAGATATCGGGCTGGAGGGTTGGTAGCGATGGTGGCCTTCGGTACCAAGGATGGATATGCGTACCCAACGATGCAGAATTAAGAAAGGAAGTAATGAAAGAGGCACACCACTCCATAATGGCCATACATCCAGGGAGTACAAAGATGTACAACAATATAAAGAGGCAATACTGGTGGAGTAACATAAAAAGAGACATAGCCAGTTTTGTAGCAAGATGTATGGTGTGCTAAAAGATAAAGGCCGAGCACCGCAAACCCGCAGGCCTTCTTCAACCCCTACCTGTAGTTGAGTGGAAGTGGGACAACATCTCTATGGATTTCATCGTTGGACTTCCAAGAACTCAGAGAAAACATGACTCAATCTGGGTCATTGTGGATAGGCTAACAAAGTCTGCTCGATTCTTGCCTATTCGAACGACAGATTCAACTGACAATCTTGCAAGACTCTACGTTCGCGAAGTCGTTCGGCCTTATGGAGTTCCTCGGGAGATCATATCAGATCATGACTCCCGCTTTACGTCTACCTTTTGGAGAAGGTTGCAAGAGGAACTCGGCACGGAGCTTAAGTTCGGCACAGCATTTCACCTCCAGACAGATGGACAGACAAAAAGAGTGAATCAGGTCCTGGAGGACATGTTGAGAGCTTGTGCCCTCGACTTCAAGGGAAACTGGGATGATCATTTGGCCCTCGCCAAGTTTGCTTACAATAACAGCTTCCAATCCAGCATAGGCATGGCACCGTATAAAGCTCTATATGGTCGCCCCTGTCGGGCCCCACAGTGTTGGGCAGAAATGGGAGAGCGAAGTTTGCTGGGACCAGAACTTGTCCAAGTCACCACTCAGGTAATTGACGTTATTCGAAAGCGTTTACGCACTGCACAAAGCAGACAGAAAAGTTATGCGGACAATCGACGACGCGATCTGGAATTTGCAGTTGGCGATCACGTATTTTTGAAGGTCTCCCCTATGAAGGGTCTAATGAGGTTCGGGCAGAAAGGGAAGCTTGCACCTAGTTTCATCGGACCTTTCGAGATCTTGGATCGAGTGGGAGCCGTGGCATATCGCCTTGCGCTACCGACCACATTGACCGGGATCCACAATGTCTTCCACGTGTCTATGTTAAAGAAGTACACACCAGACGAGTCACACGTTGTTAGCTGGGAGCAGATTGAACTTGCCGACGACGCTTCTTATACGGAGGAACCCATTCGCATCCTGGACCATAAAGAGCAGGTCTTACGGACAAAGACATTACCATTAGTCAAGGTTCTTTGGTCACACCATGGAGAAGAAGAGGCGATATGGGACCTAGAAGCTGAAGTTACGAAGAAATATCCACACCTATTCAATGACACACCACAGGTAATTTCGAGGACGAAATTTATTTTTAGGGGGGTAGATTGTAACACCCCGTACTTTCAGTTAAAACTCGAGACCCTTCAACCTAATGACTTAACACGCACAAGTTAGGATTTCCCAAGCAGCATTGAGACCATCCGCCACGACTCGGGAGACTCAACTTACACTCCACACCAATCAAAGAGGTAAGCATGATCAAATAACCTAAGCTAGATCATTTTTTTAAGATAACTTGTGTTGGCATTATTTCAAGGACTAAATCCCCGAGAGTCAACGGATAGGCAATAGGGTATCTCTGCGTTAAAGACACATATTTAATCATTGAAAACAAGTATCGAACTTAATTAACCAACAGATCACATCATTCGGGCCAAATTCAGCCCTAAAAGGCATGATACGACCCACCTGGGCCTCGGCCCCGCCCCAAATTGGGTCGGGACCCTTATGACCAGTCCCCAAGACAGTTGAGCGGGGCGGATCAAGCACCAGAGTCGTGATGAGCCCCCAAAGCTAGTCGCACGTATACCTCAAATACTAATGCACAAGGTGTATTGGATGATTACTTAATAACAAACCATGGTTAACCGAACCATATTACAAACAAATTTCTCAGAAACGTTCCCGCCAGCGCCCTGTTTAAAAGAATCGGCCTTTGAGCTTCTAGGTGGCCCACCTTGGTCATTTTCTGGACGATCCACACCATCCATTTCACTCACATGGGTCCCCTAATTAAAACCATATAAGGGTTTAGACCTGCTCATAGGAACAAGAGAGATGAAGATGGACCGTCCATTCCCCATCATGAGGATAGGCAGAAGGTCTGAAACTTCTTTTTTTTTTAGGATGGGGAGGGCGGCGACACAGCCGCTGTCTCCCGAGGCTGCAATAACACCTACCATCAGCCTTCTCCCTCTCTGCCTATATAAGGTAAGGTTCAGCCCTCCCAGCCTCCACACAGAGAAGAGGTTAGTAGTGAGAGAAAAGAGAGAAAACAGAGTGATAGGGTGAGCGTTTGGTGAGCTCAACGCGCACTGTCCCCACTCAGTCCATGGAAGACGGACCGAGCCGAGTCAATGTGAGTTTGCAGCCACACCACTTGAGTGGCAGAGAGAAAGAAAAGAGAGAGAAAGGAGAGGAAGGAGTAGGAAGCGATGGGTGCTTGCGCGTCAGCCCAAAGTTCGGATTGGACCCAACAGTGAAAGGTAGAACCTTTCCCTCCCTTATTGTTAAAGAAACTCTAAGATAGACCTAAACTAAGCCCCATCACACCTCACCTTGGCTGAAAGACACCCATCAACAAGGACCATTCGTGGAGCCAAAAACAGGCTCTGTTTGAAGGCCGAATGTGAACTTCGTGCAGGCTCTGTTTTAAGGCCAAACCAGCCTAAGTGCGGACATGAAGATGGCCCCAGTTGTGGGCTGACACTCGGCCCTGGAGCAGCCCTCAAACAGGACTTGCTTCTGCTCTAAACCAGACCAAAAAAATGGCCCAGAGGTAGGCCACACAGGGAGCAAAATCAGACGCCCAACAGACGTGTAAACAATGGGTTTCTTAGCTGAGAAACAGCTGAGAACACGGCCTGTAATCAACCACATAAATAGCCTATGAAACAGGAGAAAACGTATTGAAAATGGCGGGGAGAGCGTCTTGAAAACGAGCTCTGTTTGAGCTGCAACATGCACCAAAAGATAGACTGAAAACAGTCCGTTAATCAGGAAGAAAGTGCCTCTGCTTAGGACGGCTACCACTGTGTCCCGTTGTGTGCTGAGATGGATTGAAAAATGGCCTGGTTGGATACTGTGCTTGAGCCAAGATCGGGCCGGAGCAACGGTGGCTGTTTCCACGTTGACAGGGAGTAGGGCGCTGTACACGTTGAAGACCAAGGAGGGCTGCACATGGGCTTCACCAAATGCAGGTGGGCCCTGTACAAATGCAAGTGGGCCTCACCCAAAAACCGGTGGAATGCCTTGGTTCTGGGCCTTGCACACGTGCAGGTGGGCCGCACCCTGCATCAGCAGGTGGGCCTCACCTAACAACAGTTGGTGGGCCATCCCACCTTGATGCCGTAGTTCATCCTACCCGTCCACCCATTTCCTCAGGCCCTGACGTCTTGCTTTAAAGGAAAAAAAAAAAGAAAGAGGAGAGAGAGTATAATACATAAAATAATATTTTATTATAAAACATGATAACAGTTACATCCAGCCGTCCAACCATTTTCCTTTGACGGTGGATTTCACCGTTGATTGATGTCAACAGGGTAAGTGGGACCCACCTATCGTGTGATTAGCAGGAGTACTCTCCAGTGCGTATAAGTGTAATAAAATACTATATGGGCCCCACATCCGTGTAAGACCCACGTTGAAGTGATATACATACATGGTATATATATATATATATGAGAGACCCATGAGGGACCCACGTGGCATGATATCAGATGCTTGGAAGATATAATATTTAAATATGCAATGTATGTAACGGTAATGTATTATTTAAATATATAGTAGATGCATGGATATTTAATATTTATATATATCTCAGGGGCATGTGACATAGTATGTTAAATACATGTAGTGGGCCCTGTGTGAGACCCACGTTGGTATAATCCCACCCGACACTTTCGTGGAATCCAGACCGTCCACATGGACGATGGGCCAGCCACTCCGCCAGCTAATGACGTCAGCTAGTTCCGTGGGCCTCGCCATGACGTCTATGTTGTGATCCACACCGCCCAAATAATTGGACAGTTGACCACACGCTGGTGCGTGTGCAGTAATCCAAACCGTCCATCCCATCTGTTGAAGGCTTGAGACAAAATAAGACAAATCTATCAGGAGGACCTCAATGCGGTAATTAGTGAAAATCAAAGACGCCCTGTATTGAAACCAACCATGTCACAAAAGTCTTGGGAGCAATATGGTAATTAAATTTTCCCTGTTCCAGGTCCCTGAGACCTTATGAGCAGCTTGAATGGGAATTAAAACATCATGATGAGCTCACTGGCCTATGGAATATGTATACCGTCTACCCAACATGATGCACAGGCCAATCTCACTTTGGTCAAATTTGGACCCAACACCTAGGGGCAAATCGGGCCCAGTTCGGCCTATAGTGGTGAGCCCAGTTGGGCTACCCTATTTAGGTGAATAAACTGGGGCTAACACAAAGCCCATAAGGCCTCGATGATGAATTCCTTTGAACTTTGTACAAAGTCGTAGAAACACCTGACATACGTAAATTGTAAATTTTAGGAAATCCTTCGAGTAACCCCGGACCACAAGAAGGCTCAGACCAAGTTCAAGAACACTATCATACAGG
Organism: Magnolia sinica; assembly: GCF_029962835.1. Lineage (NCBI taxonomy): Eukaryota > Viridiplantae > Streptophyta > Magnoliopsida > Magnoliales > Magnoliaceae > Magnolia > Magnolia sinica. The sequence continues at coordinate 93,554,438 of NC_080579.1, forward strand.
TGATGACTTTCCCCTTGGGCTTTCCATTTCTAAATTAGCTAAACCTAGTTTGTACTAGACCACCATCATTGTGATACTTGCTCACACGCTAGTTCATCCTTGATCCTTATTTACATGACTTGTGTAAGACCCGTGTCCTAATCCGTACTGTTCCGTTAGCTTCCGCGGTCCTTCCGGTCAAATTTCGACAACTTTCACACCGTATTCAGTGTTTGCGCACGATCCTAAGCCAGGTCCCGCGCACCGACATCGGCTTGGTCTGAAAGTTATATCATAGCGACCGCATCGTCGCCGCGGTTCCAACGCCGTGACTTGCGCACCGAACCGATACCCAGGCAAGAAGATGCCGATCAGCGTTTATTCCGAAGAAACACCGCGCGTTGCGGATTTCGAGGGAATCTCTACAATTAGTCTCATCAATCAACCATTAAAGCATCCCATACCTCAAGTACAACAACCCATCTCCACCTTTTTCAAAAGTCTACCCTCTTTCCACCTCACCACTCCTCTTTTTCCCATTTTCAACATCAACCATACCCCCTTTTACAATTTTTTCAACCCAAACCATCCCCCATCACTCCATCACCCATCATTCTCTCTCTCTCTCTCTCCCTTACAAGTCTCTCTCTCATTCAAACTCTCCCTTAGCAAAATTCATACGTATGGTCCCCCATGGTGAGAAAATTTCATTTGTGAGGCCCACCTTTCCTACCCCTTCATCTCTCATCTCAACCATCCATTTCTCATCTTCCTCCATCAAAGAGAAGCACAAGGAGCTAAGGAAGCCAAGGGAGCAAAAAGATCAAGCGGTGGGTGTTTGGATAGGATAGTTTTTGATGTTTTTAAGATGGGCCAAGTGAGGCTAACCGATCAATGGTTCGGATCTCACTTTGGACCCTAAGATGTGGCCGATGGCCCACTTGGATCACCATGATCATTCCATGATGGGGCCATTCTCCATGGACCCCATCATGATGTTTATTTCCTTACATGCTTAGGGTCATCTAGACCGTTTATTTAAGTGGAGAAGGGATCTCCACCGTTGGATTTCAATTCCATGGACCCACTTGTAATGGGACCCACTTGATGTATGATTTAGTGCAAGGGAGGGCCCATAGTGCCGGGGTCCCTCCATCACACTGTCTCACTCTCCATCTCTCTCCCTTTTATCTTATTTATTTTATTTATTTTATTTTTGTAATAATGAGGTTATGTGGCCCACTTGAATGGACCCCACCATGAGGTAGGTATTTTATCCAAATCATTTAAAAGTGGGGCCCACTTTCTATGTGTAAGTACCCTGCCATCCATCCCCTGGTGGCCCACCTAAGCAGGGCCCACCTCCTAAGTACATACAAAGTCCAGCGTCCAGGGACGCTGGACGTTGCTGGAAAGACACTAATATCAGTTTGTTTCCAAGGCTATGGGGGTGGTCCGTTTGTGTAGGCCCCACCTTGATGTATGTATTAAATCCATGTCGTCCATTCCTTTTTCAAGACTATTTTAGGCGTTGAGCCAGAAGATGGGACCAATCAGACTTCCAGGCGGGCCATAACATGGCAAACAGTGCGCTCACCATTGAAACATCCCCTATTGCTTTTAGACATTGAAATATGCCCAATATTGGGCTTGTTTTGCTTGTCTGGAAGCATGGAGAGCCATTGGACGAAGTGGATTATCGGACGTGGGCCCCACCTGTGAAAAACCTCAAGAAATCAATTTTTTAAAAAATATATATATAAATCAACACAGCAGCGTTGCTGCTGTGTCAGAAAAGTGTAGCAGGCGCTGCCTGCGCTCCAGCGCCCAGCGGACGGGCGGACAGGCAGCCACCCACGGCTGTGCCGTGGGCCCCACCTTGATGTTGGTATGTCATCTAACCCGTTCATCGAGTGGGCCACTCTCTGAAGTGGGCCCACCCCAAAAATCAACATGATCTAAAGCTCAGACGGCCCACACCGTATGAAACAGTGGGATTGAACATTTACCTTTGAAACCTTTTTTGGGTCCATAGAAGTCTTGGATCAAGGTGAAAAATTTTGTCGCCCTTCATCTAGGTCTGCTTGACCTTATCAATGGTTTGGATGGAATATAAACATTATGGTGGGCCCCACATGGAGTCCACAATGATGTATGTGTTTCACCGTCCGTTGGACAGTGGACGAGGAGCCCACCATGATATGTGGAGCCCACTGTGTGGGAGTGCGTGCATGTGTGGGTAGGTGCATGCGTGTGTGTGTGTGTGCGTGCGTGTGTGGTGTGTGCGTGTGTGTGTATATATATATATATATATATAATATTATATTATATATAATATCATATGTATTATATATATATATATATTATTATATCATATTTAACATAATATTGGTGGGAGGCCCAACTCAATTACTTGTGGCCCGTGATTGAGGCCCACCTTGATATAGGTAAGGCCCACCTCAGTTGCCTGTGGCCCATGATTGAGGCCCACTTTGATGAATATGTAAGGTCCACGGGTCGAGGCTCATTTAATGTATTAGGAGCCCATGGGTCGAGGCCCATTAAGTTGTAATGGGGCTAATGGGTTGAGGCCCATTTGATGCACGTATGGGGCCCAACTGGCGAGGCCCATTTGATACATATAAGGCCCATAAGATTAGGCCCATTTGATGCACTCTAAGGCCCACGGGTTATAGCCCATTGCAATGAACATAAGGCCCATTGGTGCGGCCCATTGATGTGGCCCACTTAATGAATATAAGGCCCATGTGATTTGGCCCATTTGATGTATTTAAAGCCCAATGGGATGTACCTAAGGTTCATTGCAATGTGTAGTCCCAACATGTTTTATGTAATGATGTTTACGTCAGGGCTATGCCTTGGGAGCAATGGTGGTTTGACGTCCACATTGCAGGTATAGTGTGGTTAAATGTCCGCATTATGACTTTCCCTAAGGCCCATTGTTAGGCTCATGTGTCTGATGTATAGGCCGTCTAGGCCCATCTTTGTTATGATTATCATCCATCCTATATAACATGTTTAGTTCCATGATTCATGATCATATGCATCATACGTATGCTTGATATGAGAAATGACTGATCATAGCATATGCCTTCGGGCAGATTGTTTAGGGGCTCCCGTACAGGGGGTGTTGCCCTATATGAGCGCACGATACACGCAGGATTGCTGTATGACTGGATAGTGTGATTCATGCATTCGCATTGTGTGATATGGTTACTGTATGCCCTAACGACATCAGGGCCGTATCCTCCACAGACGTATCGTGGTTGGCAGGATTGGATACCAAAAATCTTGTTCTACATGGGGTACTATAGATATCCCTGGGTGAAAGTTCCTAAACCCTTATGGTACCAAGAGGTTGCTCCAACGTCTAGACCGAGTGGGTACATGAACGCTGAGTGTCGATTACTAGATGGCTGCGCTTTCCACTGTATCGTGGTCGGTTGGAAGGGGGTGCAGCCTTACCCGCCCGAGAGTAGGGGGCAATGCTAGGCTGAGTCTGACCAGCTCGAGGAATGAGTCCGCTATTGACGAGCCGAGTCCGATATTGGCAGGCGGATAGTGAGGTCTTTTTCACTCACCTTATTGCGCGCGATGGGGCGGCAATCTGGCTTGGAGTGTACTAGACCCCGGTGATATTCCAGATTTGAACCGTATTGACATGTGGACTTAGATGAGGATTTGTATGCTTGACTTACATTTCGCATTGCATGGCCTTGGTATGGCCGACATCATTCCTTGCACCGCATGGCCTTGGTACAGCTAATGGGATTCTTAGCATTCATCAGCATGTTCCGCATTACTCTGATACTGCATAACTACATTATCACCTTGAGCATACACTTTCACCACCCTCTAAGCTTTCTATAAGCTTATGCACGACCATTGCGTGCAAGTGACGTTGGATCGCAGCAGCGCTGAGGCTTGGACGCGTGGCTGATCTTTTGGAGCTCTTTTTTTTTGTCTATCATCATTGTATTTCCCTTATGCTCATTGTACTTGTAAAGTTTTTGATTATAGTGGAAATGTGATGGAGTTTTTGGTTGTTGTTTGTGGGTTATGCCTTTGGTTATGCTTATTACGAATCAAACTGATGTTGAAAATCCTCCTTGTAGCATCCCAGGATCGGAATCTGGCGAATGGGTGCTGGGAGCCGAGAATGGGGTTCTACGGAGGCTGTCGGCGCCAGATTCGGCGATCGGGAATTTTGTGAGCCCGGTTTCCGAGTTTGGGGCGTGACAACTTGGTAATATATTCTCCTTACTAATTCATGATGCTTCCTTACATGCCTTATCTGAAGTTATATATTGTCACATGTTAACATGATTTGCCTCTGTACATAACCTCTTTATGCGACACATGGAGGATTCCATAATTGTATGCAAGCCACACTTGGGATGCAATTAGACAAATGTGTGGAAAAAGGAAACTTGAACCGGTGTCATTTGATCAAGGTACCCTATTAAAACATCCCAAGGTGGAGGACCTCATGAGTCGGGGATGGTGGTAATGGGACACTATGCTCGAGCTATCGGCCTACGCTGGGTGTGAGCCCCCCGTAGTGACCATTGAGTTGCTTAAGTTGGATGATTGTAATTGGATTAATAATGGCTGGCTAATCATGCATTCATAGCATATTGGCGATGACGGATGGCTAATTCTGGATGCTGTAGCACGTGCCCTAGAGTTGTTGGGGTATCGTTTCGCTAGCTCCTAGACTATCGACTATCGACCCCTGTCCGACTGGATGATTTTCCCAGGTCGATGATTTGCATGGGTGACGAGCCCAAGTCCGGCTGGATGTGCATCCCCAGGCCAATGTGCATTCATGCATTCATGCATGTAATAAGACTGCATATTGCCTATTTTGGATTATTGCTTGTTTTTCCTTTTAACTATGTTTACTAAGGCGGAGATGTGTAATCTTGAGGAAAATTCACACTGAGTTGGCCACTCATTCATCAACTATCCAATCGTACAGAACATGAAGGGACAAACGTAAAAGGTGTCGATGCCAGCCTTGATAATGCCACCATAGAGCCAGAGGAGGAGTATTACGAGGACGAGCCACATCAGGATGCAGCGGCGTATTTTGGTGTTAATCAGTAGTTGATACTTTATATTTTAGTGGTTTGGTATTTTGGACTTATGGATTTTTGTAACTAAGACCCCCAGCTGAGCGGGTCAAATTTTGAGCTCTCATGAATATGCATGCTTCTTTTGGCTATCGCACTCTGAGTTTACATTCTGCTGTTTCTCTGATTCATTAACTCTCGGATTTTTGAAAACGAGTCTCGTACTCGAGTTTTAGAAATCGGGGCGTTACATATAGCAAGAGATTTCGCCTAAGATTTACTATTTTCATAGTATGTATCAATAGGCCGATATGATGAACGTGTGGTCAATCCAACTCGTTCATTGCATAGATCTTAAAGAATAATTCTAAATTACGAAAAAATAAAATTAAAATATCCATCACTAACCTGTATCAAAGGCGACTTAAGGTTTTCTCATTTCTCTCTTGTCTTTCCGCTAAGAAGCATTTTGAAAAAGGGTGGTTTTTATAAAGCTTCAGATCCAATTTTGAAAGTTTCATTAACAACCAAAGATATGGCATGGATTTGATGATACCAAGTGGTTAGGATTCGACTCTTCCAAGTACGATTCCAAGTTATCGCTTGAAATAACTCATCAATTAGAAAACATACGTAAAGACTGCCTAAAGATGTAATTTGATTTAATTAGGGTCCAAAGATGATGGAGAACATCCCATATGAACGGTTGAGATTTGATGGATGAGTTTAATCAAATAAACAGTTATAATTAACTAATGAATGACTTAGATTAAACAACAGGAGTATCTCCTAAAGATAAAAGAGAGTCTAAAATAGGGAGGAAAAATAGGTAATTTCCGTTTCAAACTTTGTTTATGTTAAATAAAACTAAATTTTAGGGAATTGTTTCAAAGGAATTCTTTCATACATACATGTGTCTTTCAATTGATGACATTCCCTAACATGTTATGAGAAATTCACTCCGCCCATTTTCTTTGCCTTGTCACGTTAATATATTGGTCCAAAAATAAAGTATAACTAGTACTCGAGTGACCCGCTTGATTATAAATTGTGAGCAAGAAGAACTATCATTGAAACTTCTCTCCTTACTATTATTATTATTATTATTATTATTATTCATGTTTATTTTATTTATATATTATATTTATTTATATTTTATTTTTTTACCATCGTACTTTACACATGTGTGTGCACGTGTGGAGGATGGAAACATTAGGTGACGAGTGTGGATGAAACGGTGGATCCGTTTCCTACTATTAATGTTCTTCCAATTTTTTTCTCCGTTATTATACAAAAACTGGATGTTTATCTTCCATTGTATTTTATTTTATTTTTAGATGTGAGACCTACAACGATGTGGACCAAAATCCACTCCATTCATCAATTTTGTTATATTATGTTGGGCCATTGGCCCGAATATAAGATAGATTTGAATTTTAAGTAGGCCACAAACCATATGGTGTGGATGCACGTAGAGGGTGGTTTTCAATTTTTTTTAAAAAATAACTCAAGTCTCTCTGTACTTGGAGAGCCGTGAGAGAATGACCCTCTCACATCCTCATTTTTCATATAAAACTTTGGTCTTGCATATCTTTTGATTGGACCGCCCGAATAAAGTGAAATTTTAGTATGGTCATTCATTTTGTGTGATCTATAAACAGATTAAAATTGGAACTCGATCTCTTAAGGATGACCGAGATGTCTATTTAATGGATCAGGCCTATTTGTAACTCAAAACAATGTTTAACGACATCCTATGTAAAAATTAACCCATAGTTTTGATGTATACCCTATGATCTCCCTAATGAATGGTTTATTTAGACATTTGGATGACCCAGTTGGCAGATCGAACTGCCATGAATGATCAATTGATGGTCTAAATTTTAAATAAGTAGATGGTTAAAATGTTAATCATATTTATGAGTTATTGTACGGTCATTTTTATAAATGAATATATATAAAATAGTTTTTGGATGCGATCTATGTTAGAAATGTATAATGTTAGATTCAAGTTATTGGTTCACAGGTGTAAAATGTGTAGATCATGATATTGACGGTAAATTAAATATATTCATAATTGACAAATAAGATGAATGAATTAAAATGTTAATTTGATGTGTGTACGAGTAGATATGAAGATTTAGTAGTTACCTTACTTTGATCAAGTGATCCAAATTTAAAGTGGTCAGTTAGATATCCTTATCTAGTAGTAAATAGTTGATTTAACGGTCGATTTGATGAACGGGTAAGAATACTAAGGTATTCAGGGGTTTGTCCTATTAATCAACCGTTGAAAAATGCTCCCTATGGTTAAATTCAAGTTAAACTACATAAATATTAATGCATCTACAAGTGTAGAGTTGAACAAATATAATCATACATCCTTATGTATAGGTAAACTTGCACCCAAAATTTCAGGTTGTTACACAAGTTACCCAGTAACTCAACCCAACTCGACTCCAAACTTGATCCGGTCAAATTCGACTTGATCCGAAACTGACTCATTTGGATTTGGGTATATACATAATAAGAAACCACAACTTCTAAGTATCTCTAACCCTATACGCCACACCCGACTTTGACCCGATCCCAATCTCTCTCTCCCTCTTTCATCCTCCTCCTCTTCCAAGGCCAACAACCCCCCTCTCCCTCCGTCATCTCTTGATCCGAATCAGTGCCAACTCGAACCGACTCGGTACTTTTGACTGGGTCATACTTGATCCAGATTAGTTCACGTTAAACCCGGACTCGGATCAATTCAGGCATGCTGGATCGGTACAGAGTTGAGTCAAGTTCAAGTCAAGCCTATTTCAAAACCAGATCGAGTCGGGTCAACCCTAACTCGGTCCGACTCAACTCAATGCCCAGCTCTACTATTGACACGGTGATTACAACCCCCATGTTTAAAAAAGGAAGGAATGGGTGGTGACCCAACACCATCTATAATCCGTTTTGACTGGACTCTGTGGGTCCCACCATCATTTGTGTTTTGTCCAAGCTGTCCAATCATTTTGCCCGCTTATTTTGGTGCATGAGCCCAAAATTGCCATATATCCAAAGCTTAAGTGGACCACACCATAAGAAAATGGTGAGGATTAAATGCATATCATTGAAAACTTCTCAAGAGCCATGGAAGTTTTGAATCAAGCTGATATTTGTGTTTTCCATTTATCCGAATCACTGTGACCTTGTGCCCTTATGAACATCTTAGATGCCAAATAAAAATTGCAGTGGAACCTAAGAAGATTTGAACGGTGCATGTCATTATCCCTACTTTTTCGTGTGGTGTGGTCCACTTCAGCTTTGGCTACGCTTCAATTTGCGGCTCAGGCTCTAAAATGAGCTGGCAAAATGGATGGATGGGGTGGATAAAATACATACATCACGGTGGGCCCCACAGTTACCAGAGATATAGCTGGTGTTGGGGTCACCATCCAATCCGTCTCCAATGGTAAACCCAAGATAGGGGCCAAAAGATGGACCGTTACATGTTAGTGATCATCACCATCGACTTATCTAATGGACCACATTACACCCTTATGACAACGTACATATGATAGTTGGGAATTTTTTAACCCACACGCGTCTGCAGTAATGCTCATGTACACACCACACATATGCCATCATGTCAGGATAGGCCTGAAATCCCATCCATCCATCAGAAGGGCTCCACTATATTGATGCCCTAGGCCAGGAATCAGATTGATCCACTGACACGTGGACCAAAGTTTGAAAAACAAATGTACAGCTCAGAAAGGCTTAGCTGAAGTTTTCTAACCCATCCGCACGTTTCCAATATTGGGTCCCACATGCTGATTGGACTTGATTTTGTTTTTTGGAAAACATGGCAATCTGATGGATGGATTAGATCTCACACCTATGTGCCATGCTGGCACACGTGTGGCATCAACGTGAGCTTTATTGCACACGCGTGTACATTTATCAGGGCCGTAAAAGGATATTTTTCGGCAACCATTAGAGCTTGGCATCCCGGACTTGGACTGAGTTACAGCTGATTTGACTCGAGCATGAAATAGACCGGACTTGAGCTCGACCCAACTTAGTATGGAGTCTAGCAGGCCTGATCCAATCCAAGTCTGGGCTAATTGAGACTGAGTCCCACCTGGTCACAAGTACCGAGTCGGATTGAATCAGTGTTGGGCATGTGCAGCAAGTATCTATGGGCTGAAATCACAACTTGCCAGAATCGTAGCCGACTTCAAGTCAAGCCGAGTCAAGTTACCGAGTGACCCAAACTGATTGGACAATGTATACTCGGTTCGGATCGACTCACTCACTCAGTTCGATTTGAGTAGAGTCTAAACGAGTTGGATAAGTGAAGTTCACTGAGTCAGTCATGTCTTGGCTGTCAACGGGCAGGGCTTATGCAGGTCTTAGCCCCAATTTTGAATTGTTTCCTCGTTACGCCGGGCAACACAAATTTATGATTTTTCAGGCCTGACCGGGCCCATTAACACCCCTATCCATGTCGGACCAAAAAACCTTTGATACTCTGACCGAGTGCAATAGATGATACATAGGCACTTAGAAATTACATAGGCGTACAAGTAAATGAAATTAAACTATCTAAATTCTCTGCACCAGTTTAGATCTACCAAGAACCAAAATAACGCTGACTATGGGATTGGTGGGCACCTATCATCCAACGGTTTTATTTTAAAAAACATGTGTCCACGTATCAGAAGCTAGGATTTGACAACCAAAGATTTTCTGAAGTAACAGTGGATTCTTAACATTCACCGGTTTAATATGAGTTTATACATGCCACGTGTAACTTTCTACTGCATGCGTATCAAGCGTCCTACCTTGCCAGAGTATCAAACAAATCCCCATTGTCTATTTTGGGACGAGTAGATTGAAATGACAGCTCAGCTCCTTATGACCAGCCTAAACTGTGGGGATGGGCCCCGCACCATATGTGGTCCGAAGGCTGTGATCGGCACACCAAGTGCACAGTGATGGCCCAAGGCCGAAAATGCATCCTACCCATACGGTCAAAAGAGTCATCGAATCTTAACCGTTGGCCTTTCTTTAGGGGTAGAAGTTTGCTAATTCCACCCGCGCATGGAACCGCACACATCTAGACGCTGTAACACGTGCAAATATGAAACTCTTGTGCGAGATCTGAGCTTTCCATAAGATTTGAAATCGTTATCAGATCTTCTTCTTAGAAAATAAGATAAATTTTGACTCTTTAGGTGGGCCACAATGTACGACGTAAATTGACGGTTAAAAGTTTCTAGTTCTAACCATTCAATTTTTTTATATTTCAGGGCCCAAATGAGCTGTCAAATGGCTTTATTTTAGGTCAGAAGATCTAAACAGTGCAGCTCACCGGATGGAAAGCTCAGATCTCATGCACGTGTCACATTGTGGAACATGCGTTTACGTGTGAATGTGAAGGACTCTGCTGTAGGAACGAAATTAGCAAACCTCATTCTCAACCATTTATTGCATCCAACAGCGTGATCCATCGTACAATCTGTTCATCACAAATTTTTTTCATCGTGGCTACTCTGGTGGGGTCCACATAATCAACGGTTCCGATCATGGATTTGGCAGTGGTCCGAGGGACTACGGTGAGAAAATGACCTCACTCAAACAGAAAAACGTTACCGAACAAATTCAAACCATGAACGAGTCTGTCGACGAATTCAGCGAAGCAGAAAAACATTCTAAAAATGGAGAATGCCAGGTCACCTGATTTTCTTATAAATAGTCATTTCAGTGCTTTGGATTTTTAAGCAAATCACGTTAAGGGGGTTTGGTGGTGAGGATCGAGATGGGCCATTTGGGAACTGGGCTCCTTTTTCTAGTTCTATCATGCCTATCTTATTCTCCATCCATCGCGACACAAGTGTCTCATGATGGGCGGGCCCTCACGATCGATGGTCAGCGAAGGTTGATCATCTCCGGTTCGATCCACTATCCGCGTAGCACGGCGGAGGTGTGCAAATCCTTTCATGTCCCCCTTATATTTATAATGAATTATAACGTTTTTGATCTCATGTGCAAACCTGTTGGAAGCATTCGAACGCTTGGATTTGAGCTTAAGATTGTGGCCAGCTCTCTCTCTTGTTCCATAGGCTTGATCTTTTATATGATCCATCCATCCCATCCATTAAGTTTGTCCCACTTGGATGAGAGTTTTAGGCACTATTTCATATGGTTTTCATGGTGTGGATGTCTGACATATATCATGGTAGGGCCCACAAAGCTTTGCTTTGATCTCTGTGTCGTGGCCCACCTATGCCATAGATTGACCTGATTTTTATACACATGGCCCACCATGAAAACACAGGCTAGGAGATTATCTCATGTCCTGATCATGATACACAAATGCCACGTGTTTGGAACGTCATGATATCGTTTCCTTGGATTTATTGATGCCACTGAAAAAATAAGAATGACAGTTTTTCTTTTCATCTAAGCCATTAGTCTAGTGGGCCCCACTCTATATTTCCCTCACTCCAAAAATTGGACGGGTCTGATCATCTTGTCACGCACGCGGTATATTAAAAAGATGGGACAGGTACAACAGACTGACACCAACTGTCATTATCTAACAAACACTTGTGGCCCACCTAATGAATGGTCTAGCTGTACTTTTATGTATAAATCATGGGTCCCACCTAATGAACTGTTGGGATCTTTTACTCTGAGGCATTGATCTCTTCTTGGTTTGCAGATGTGGCCCGATCTGATCCAGAAGGCGAAGGACGGTGGGCTCAACGCAATCGAAACGTACGTTTTCTGGAACATCCATGAGCCACGTCGTCGTGAGGTACTGATATTTCTTTAAAACTTAAAACATTTTCAAAATAAAAAAATCCACTAGATTTCACGTACTAATATTGAAATTTTCATTTTTCCACAGTATAATTTCCAGGGCAATCGTGACCTGATTAGGTTCATCAAGACCGTCCATCAAGCCGGGTTATATTTCATTCTTAGAATTGGACCTTATGCCTGCGCTGAATGGAATTACGGGTAATTTTTAAATATTATTTTGGTGACTCACCTTGTATAATAGAGATTTGGGTTGGTGGTCCACATATGACCCATGCATGTGGCCCACCTGATGACTGGACAGAAACAATTTTCTGGCCACCCATTAATATTGAAATCTACACAAAAAAATAAAATAAAATAATAATAATATTTTTTTAATTAATTCATGTGTGTTTCCTGCCAGAGGACTTCCTGTTTGGCTACACCAGATGGAAGGAATTCAGTTGAGAACTGATAATCAGATATTCAAGGTTTCTATTTTAATTAATTGATGTTGTTTGTGTATTAGATGATTATTATCGATATAAGCACTTTAATGTTTTCTGGTTACATTGGGACACTCCAGTAAATTTATATGGACCGTTCATTTGGTGGATCAAAAATTTCATAGTCCAATCGTGTGAAAATCGGACTGATTAGATCATTCAATTAGTCTGTTATCCTTGGGTTGGATGGACAAGGTTGTCTGATAGAAGTGATTATTTCAAATCCATGATGGGGTCCAACAAATATATTTGATGACTCATTGTCTATTGGATTTATTTTCATACAGATAATCTCAACCGTCCATATTATAAGACATCCAATTATGACCAATTGTCTTTTTTTCTTTCCTGGTGTAGTAGCTAATGAAACATGTTCCCGGAGCTAATGTACAGCCTAGATTGATTGATTAAGCTGTCCAAGTATCCTGATGCAACTAGGAGCATGATAACTTGTAGTGCAGAAGAGCACTGTATCACTTTTTATTATGTTTTCTTTCAAATGATATTTTCTTGTGTTAAAATGCATTTCTTGGAATTTTTATTTTAGGATGAAATGCAAAGTTTCACTGCTCATATAGTGAACATGGTTAAGGAAGAGAATCTACTGGCCCATCAAGGTGGGCCCATCATCCTCACACAGGTCAGTTTTATCATTTCATTACTGTATTATTTTTATTAAAATTAAGATAAATCTAATGCATGCCACTTCTCTCAAGTGGGAGGTTGATTATGATTCTGATTCAATACAATTCTATATCATGGCCCATCCAAATCACATTTTTCATGTCATCACATTCCATTAAAGTACTTACAAAAATACCATTTTCAACATAAATAATAAAAATAAATAATTCCTTAGTTGTAGTCAGCCAAAAATACATAAACTTTGGTATTAGAGCATCTGTTTTCATGTATTGTTTGTTATAATAAATTTCTTTTTTTAATAATCATAACAGATCGAGAATGAATTCGGAAATGTAATGGGCCCATACGGTGCTGCTGGGAAAAAATACGTCGAGTGGTGTGCGAAAATGGCGGATTCCCTTAATGTTGGGGTCCCATGGATCATGTGCCAACAAGCTGATGCACCACAACCAATGGTATTTTGTTATATATATATATATATATATATATATATATATATATATATATATATATATATATATATATATATATATATATATATATATATATATATCTGTTTGTGTTGGATTGTTCTAATCAAAGCTACATAGTGAGGGTAAATCAAGGCCCATCCACCTGTACAATTGATGGGCGTATTTTAAAATGGAGATGACATTTACATCCATCTTTTTGAAAGATATACCATTTAATTGAAATGGTGTATGCACCAAAAAGGGTGGGTGTAAATATTCATTCTTGTTTGGTAATTCTAGTTGTTTTTATGAAATTATTTCTGTCTATCTCAAAACAGATCAACACATGCAATGGATTTTACTGTCACAATTTCAAGCCAAACAATGCAAATAGTCCGAAAATGTGGACTGAGAATTGGACCGGCTGGTGGGTTTTTCTAATTTTTAATTTTTAATTTTTTTTTCTTGCTTCTTTCTTTTGGTCATGGGGAATGACATTTCACCCCCTAGAATTGATATTTCCACCCCAATGAATTTAAATTAGTAGGTAGGACGGTCAATGGGCGTAGCCCACAAAGTTCTAGTCCTTAAGTCTATCAACTGTCCAATAAGCCCAAAGCAAGTGAGTTTTGAACGGTTGATGGCCAGGCCCATAGAAAGCCCTACTTTTGGGGTGGAACTATCAATTTGGGGTGGCTTGGAATATCAGTTTTGGTTCTGGGATATGAATATTATTGGATTTTTCAGGTTTAAAGCATGGGGTGGAAGAGACCCACATAGGGCTGCTGAAGATGTGTCCAATGCAGTTGCACTATTCTTCAAAAACGGTGGCACTTTGCAAAACTACTACATGGTTAGTCCTACACTCACATGCATACATATGTGTATATTGGAAATTTTCTATGTATTTTCAAAAGAATTTATTGATATTTTGCATCATTTCAGTACCATGGAGGAACCAATTTCGGCCGTACATCAGGTGGGCCATACATAACAACATCTTATGATTATGATGCTCCGCTTGATGAATATGGTAATTTGAGACAACCCAAGTGGGGCCATTTGAAGGCACTTCATTTAGTTCTTTTATCGATGGAGAATGCGCTTGTCTATGGTGATGTAACGACCACTGATTATGGACATGGTGCAACGGTTCGATTTTTAAAATCTCTCTCTCTCTCTCTCTCTCTATTTCATTTTGTCAGTCGTCCAATAACATAAATTGCATTGTTTTTTCAGGCGACAATGTATAAACCCGCCAATGGAACTGCCGGATGTTTCTTGGCTAATCAGAATGGTACGACTGACGTCCTGATCACCTTCCAAGGCCTCCAATATCTTGTGCCAGCATGGTCTGTTAGCATTCTTCCTGATTGTAAGAATAATGTCTACAATACAGCAAAGGTAAGCTTTTGCTTAAAAATGGAATTTATTGAATAATAATAATAATAATAATAATAATGACAGACCCATATTTCATAGGCCCAGTAAAGCTACACTGGCCCACTAACCAGCATGATGGCTAATAATGACAGCCCAATTGCATAGGCCCAGTAAAGCTTACACTGGCTGACAAACCAGAATGATGGGCCTCCATTCTCTGATTATTATCTCAATTTCATGGACAGATTCAAGCCCAGACATCTATTATGGTGAAGAAGCCTAATGCAGCTGAAAATGAACCGGCCCAGCTGATCTGGCATCTCAATTTCATGGACAGATTCAAGCCCAGACATCTATTATGGTGAAGAAGCCTAATGCAGCTGAAAATGAACCGGCCCAGCTGATCTGGCAATGGCGGGCTGAGAAGATCAAGGATACATTGAAAGGGCAACATGGCTCCTTCACCTCTACACAACTTCTAGAACAAAAGATGGCTACTGGTGACACTAGTGACTATTTGTGGTACATGACAAGGTAAATTGTTTTTTAAATTTCTATTATATATAAAAATCATATACAAGAAAATTGATTTTTTTTATTATATAATTTTATTTATTTATTTCTTTTATGATATTTCTGAAGTGTACATATGAGCAAGAGCGATCCTATCTATAGCAAACATATGACATTACGTGTAAATACAACCGGACATGTTCTTCATGCATTCTTCAATGGAAAGCACGTCGGTAAATATACCAAACAAATTCTCTTATTTATTTATTTATTTATTTTGTAATTATCTAAGAAATCAATATAATAAATGCGGGAATCCCAACGCAATCTAAAACGGAACTGAGTTATTGCTTGATGAATGGATTCATCTTTCTACTTTTGACCAATCAGATGATCTTAACCATCCAAATATGTGTATAATTTTAGAGGGTGAAGCTGGACGGTTGGGATCATCCAATTGGTGGAGTGCACACCATAACAACGGCTTAGACAAACTCAAATTACCAGAGCTTTTGGTGCCGTACAATCCTTCCTGCCACTCCGTTAATCAGGTGGGCCACGCAGTAGGGATCAATGGACAACCGACGGTCTTCGTAAATATACAGGTGTGGCCCACCTTGTGAGTTGATCAGCTTGATTTTCGAGGTGTGGCTTACCTTTTCATGGTACTCCTGGATCGTACAGTACCACAAGTAGTAGCACTGTAGCCTGCATGCGATCAGTTTTCCTTTAAAAAGATCTCAGCCTTCTAAACGTTTTGAATTTTCTGATTTTGATGGAATCAGGATCACAATTTGGGAAAAATGGAAATTACAGATTTGTCCTTGAGGCGCCCGTCACCGTAAAACCCAAGAAAAATGATATTACCTTACTCAGCGCCACCGTTGGATTAGCGGTCAGTAATATCTTTTCTTTGGAGCCATTAATTTAATTGATCCTACTTTGAGCAGTAGGAGGGTAGTCAATTCTCGACTTTCAACGGTCGAGAATCGTCTTAGGCACAGCTAAACCCCAGTCAATAGTTATTGGGCCTGAGAGGATCTCAAGCCCAACCCATGATTTCCAACTGATTGGACTGGGCCTCTTTGGCTTTTTCATTATACTTTAGCCGAAGTCCACTCCATTTACAACCTTGTATTAACCATAGTTAATTACTAAAATACTCTTATCAAAATCTTTAATCTTGACCACTCGATACTATTTTTTTTTTTTTCATGGGTTGAGTAGAATTACGGTGCATTCTTCGACTTGGTTCCGGCCGGAATAGTAGGTGGGCCAATTGAATTGGTGGGAAATGGCAATGTTTCAAAGGATTTATCTGCAAGCCAGTGGAGCTATAAGGTGAATGATGATAAATAATGTTATTTATACATTAATGAAAAATATCAATTTTATTATAATTTTTTTACTTTTTTTATTTGATGGTATCCAATGACGTGATGCGCATGGCCCATTGATTGGTCCTTTGATGTACAGATCGGATTGAATGGCTATGCCCAAGAAGTCTACAGTGAGAATCCTAAACATGATCCCAAATGGACCACAGAAGCTCTTCCTCTTAATAGGAGGATGACTTGGTACAAGGTACTACTCTCTTTCTGTAACTAAGGGCCCAGCCCGTCTTTAATGGGCCCGTTTTCTAAAAGGCCCAACCCGACACATGACTAATTAGTACGTGGACCCCTCAAGGCCCTCTTAAAATTTATAGAGCCCATTCATGCATAAGCCACTGATGTTCTAAACGGACCAGTGAAATGATTAGTTCGGGTCTGTGGGCTGGAACTGTTGAAAATATTAATTTTTCTCAGTGCAGGCCCAGCCTATTGCTACCTTGCTTTTTATACCTTTGTAGCTGTGTGGGGCCCCCCCTGATGTTTGAGTGCCATCTAACCCGTCCATCTCTAAGTTAGGCCTAAATCATAAGATCCATACCTCAGCTGGGCCACAACAAAGGGTACATTGAGTAGGACACCCAACATAGAAACATCTAAGATATTGTGTGGGCTCCACAGTGTTGTTAATGTATCATCCATTCCATTCATCTGTTGCACCCACCAGGATGAAGAGGTACACTTAGACTCAAGCTATTCCAAAATTTATGTGGGCCACAGAATGGGAATATACAGGTTGTTGCTGTGATTGTACATTGTTCTCCGTGGTGTGCCATCTGAGTTTTAGATAGAGATGGTTCGAGGAATGTACGGTTATGATGGGAAGGCACACAAGATGTACGGGTCGGATCAACATTCGCATCACACGTGCGCCGCACACAACTGGAACGTAATGTAATAAACATACGTACCATAAGTTTGTGATCATTCGCTGATATCCTTAGTATCCTACCATGTTACTATATCATCCTACTGTGCAGGAGAATTGATCTAGGCCGTTGAATTGTTTATTTGTTTGTCTTAGACAACCTTCAAGCCTCCTCTTGGAGAAGAGCCTGTGGTGGTGGACTTACTAGGGATGGGAAAGGGAGAAGCATGGGTGAACGGCCAGAGCATCGGCCGATTCTGGCCCACCTTCAAAGCCCCATCGGACGGCTGTGGGAATTGCGATTACCGTGGGACTTATGATCCGAAAAGATGCACGACCGGATGCGGAGAGCCCACCCAGAGATGGTAAGGCCCACCCCTTGATCATGCTTTAAAAATAAAAAACCAAAGTTTAAATTCCTACAATCCAACGGTTAGGATTGCATAGTGGAATGTAGATATTTTAATAGAACATTAAAGGTGGAATGTAGCCCATTTTAAATTCCTACAATCCAACGGTTAGGATTGAATAGTGGAATGTAGCCCATTAAAGGTGGGACCCACTTGATGATCAGTTCAGCACCAACTTCCTATAAATCATGATCGGACCCTTTAAATAGAACATTAATTTTAATTAAATTTCTTTTAATTTGTAGAAATTCTTACTTAAAAATCTGAATCGTACCAGGTACCATGTGCCGCGATCGTTCCTGAGGTCGAGCGATAACACGTTGATTTTGTTCGAGGAAATGGGAGGGAATCCAACGCAGGTGAATTTCCAGACAGTAACGGTTGGGACAGTTTGTGGGACGATCACTGAGCGGAATACAGTAGAATTATCGTGTCAGGGCGACCGGACCATCTCTCAGATCCAGTTCGCCAGTTACGGAGACCCACAGGGCAAGTGCGGATCCTTCAAGAAAGGCATATGCGAGTCCAGCGATGCCTTTTCGGCCATTCAGAAGGTATTTTACGTGCATCCATGCATGCATGCACGTAGTCACACTTTTTCTTTTTCTTTTTTCCATTAAGCCTTCTTTTAGTTGATCTGAACCATTAATTATAATCTGGTCCTATTTTAACCACAAGATACATACTCTCTTCTTCCATCGCATGAGGTTCCAAAGATAATGTAGATACCATTAAATCCTGTAGAACCCATCTATCCGCACTGTTCAATGACGGACGTGTATTTCCTGCAAAAGTTCCTGCGCTGAAAAGCTAGGGTGGGGTCTAGCGTAATGTTTGTGAGAAATCCACCCCGTCCATCCATTTTGTGAGCTCATTTTAGGACATGGGACCAAAAATGAGCCAGATCCATACTCAAGTGAGCCGTAAAGAGGATTGAACGTTGAAATATTGGTGGGGCCATAGAAGTTTTAAATCAGGGTAATATTTGTGTTCTCAGTTTATACCAATAGTAATGAAGTTATGAATGGTATGGATTGCATTTGGACATCACTGTCAACCCAGGGAGGTTTCAACTGTAGAAATTTCCTTACTGACCTTTTCCTTTAAGTTCGGCCCACGTCTTGGATTATGCTTACTTTTGGTCTCAAGTCCTAAAATGAGCTTAAAAAATGGATGGACGGGTTAGATTTCTCACAAAAATCACTCTGAGTATTATTATTTTTTTACCTCCACCACCAATTTTCAGGGCATGGATTTAACCGTTAGAATCTTCCAAGGAGTTTCTTCACGTATCAACGCAGGTCCAATCATATCCACGGCCTAGATTTCCTGATCATGGACTCTCAATGCACACACTAGGGCATCCATACTGGTGCATTATTATTGCGTTGAATTGTAATTAACTGATTTAAGCTCTATTTCTAAAGTGTTTAGACCGAAATGATACCATAGATTGGTCTCAACCACTACATACATAGTCCCACTTCCATTATACACTTGGTAGGCTAGATGGATGATCTGACCATCCACTCTATGCACTACCATGGATGACTCACCGTTCAAAACTCATACAAATAAGACAATCCTAGCCATCCATCAATTCCTCCCAACTTCCCCCTGAATCTCAACCATTAATATTTTTTCGCTTCACCTTCCATTTGAATTCCACAGGTAGGATGCCGACGATCATCCATGGTACAGTGCACATGTTGCACGGTCTCGATACCTTACATGTCAACCAACAACTATTTTTTGCATTTTAAGCCTTTACGGTCCATTTAAAGGCCACAAGTCAGACGGATAGGATCATACATTTGCACGAATCTTTTTTAACCATGGACCATACATGGTACGTAGCACTTGTTTGACGGTCTCGATCCACTGTCCACACCGCAACATGTACCATCTAACTGTGACTAATATATTTCATCATTTCCATCTTTATAATTTAAAAATTAAAAAAAAAAAAAAAAAATCAAACTAACGCATTTTTTTATTTTTTATTTTTGTAATTTCCAGGCATGTGTGGGAAAAACAAGCTGCTTGATCAGCGCGGATGATACTACGTTGGGTTGGACCACATGCCGCGGCGTCGAAAATAGGCTGGCCGTGCAGGCTGTTTGTTCATGAGCCATTCTCTTTACTGGAATTTATAATATTTCTCTTTAATTTGTAAAAAAAAAAAAAGTTCAAAGAAAAAATAAAAAGCCTTCTATGATTTGTTGTTAGTCAACACATATAGGCTATGTAATTATGATTCTTAATACGAAAAACGGGACCTTTTCACCTTATTATCATGGTTTCTGTGTGGAATTCTATAATGTTTGATGGAGTTATATGATCACACAAAAGTGGTACCCACTAGATATCTATATACTTAAAATCTAACGGCTGAATTTATTGTATAGTCCTAACAAAATGGGAATGTGCTGCTCCCTTTCATGATCATGGTTGTGTACTATATAGTGGATGGGCCCAATAGAAAGTTCTATGGTTAGAAGCTACATGGGGGCCACAAAGATTTTCATGAGAAATCCACTTCATCCATCAGTTTCTCAAGATCACAATAGGACGGGATTTCAATAATTAGACATATCCAAAACTCAAGTGGGCCACACAATAGAAAAAAGTGAATATTGAAAGCATTCATTATTAGAAACTTTGTGGGGGCTGCAGAAGTTTTGGATCAGGGTAATATTTATGAATATAGGCCCCACAATTGCCATTGTGTGTTTTGGATGATATTGGCATGCATCTCGAAGTACGGAGTTTGGATGATACATTCCACTTCCATTTTTACAAGAAATAAAAAAATAAGTTCTAATAAATTCGAAATTAATTAATGAATGTAAAAAATGAGTTCACAACCCTTTAACTAGGGATACCAAGCAATAGGAAAGAGATCAGAATCAAACTACAATTAAAACTTGTAGAATTCGCAACTTACTATAAATAGTAAACTTACTATTTATAAACGGTTGTGATGTTTACTAGTGTGCAAGGTTTTCGGCCAAAAATATTAAGTGTCCTATTTGGCTTTACTAAGCTGTTATCCTAATTTTTCTAAGCTCTTTTCACGTTGGGCGCAACTCCTAAAGCCTAACGGATGAAGAGTTATAATCAAACTAAAACTTATTATTTATAGTAAAAACGGAATTAAAATAGGGAAATGATTGTCGATCTAGCGGTACTTCGCAAATCCAGCTTGCGTAACCCAATGTAACTGGTTTGGTTAGCTAAAGTAGCTCGTTCTACCCCAAAATCATATATTTTACGTCTGATAACTTATTCTGGATTATGAGATACGCCTGATTTAAGGTCCGATAGTCCGAATCACTTTTGTCGTCGACCGGTCCTTTTCTAATCCATCTTGGCCATGTAACTGTCCGCAACCCTCTCTACATCACGAATGCAATGTAAATGATTAACATAGACATTCTTTCTTTCCAACATAGTGCATGTAATCACGTGTTCAATTTATCATCACATAAGCTTATAACTTAAATACACATGCAATTCATCATTACATCCAAACTGAATTCAAAATAAAATGTACACGTCTGCAATTTAAAAATGTATACAACCTTCAAATAGAACATCCACCACCAATGTGTAAATTATAAACAATTCACATCAACATTGAATATAATCTGTATAAGTGCACGAGGGTCTAAATATATTGCTGGAAATTCGGTGCTCGAAAGCAAGGTTCAATTCCTCTTATACTCAGTTCAATGCGATTCAGTGAATTTTTTATTCAAATTATTACACACATACTGAAATCCGACAAAACAATATATTAACTCATTGAGTCAACTTAGTGAGTCGTGGCCAGCGAGTACACTCACCAAGTCGACTCGATCCACAACATATCTTCTCTCTTTCTCACTCATTTTCATTTCTTTCTTCCTCTTCCTTTCTTCTTTCTTTCATATCTTCTCTCCTTCTTGAAATGGACTGGAATCTGCAACTTGGAGAGGCACTGACTCCCTGATCTCTCTCACATTCTATTGATTTCTTTCTTCTCTCTCCTTTTTTTTTCTAGGTCTTTCTGGATGTAACGAGAGTTTTATAGAGCTTAAGGTTCTGGAGTTGATTTATATAATGGAAAAGCGTTAAACAGTTACGTAAGCATTTTGAGAATGAGTTTTCACAATCGGGTTTTGATGGCTTGGATCTAAGGATGGATGGATGTTTTCACGATTGATCAGATTTGAAAGAACGAATGGCTTAAGTTAATGAATAGCTAGATAAGGGGCTAAATTATATGGGTTCCATGTATGAACGGTTGGGATTCAGGACTATATGTCAATCATAGGCTATGATATTAAGTGGTTCATTTATTAAATGGTTTAGATTATGGAAGGTATAATTACGATTGATGGTTCTTTAGTTGGATGGTTGAAAGGGCTTATCTCAAATTGAATTGTCGGATAATCTTAAAAATGTGAGGCAAGTGGCCCAATGGGTTCTTAGGTCATGATCTCGATGATAGATTAAGCATGTATATAGGTGATGATTAATATGAATGGATTAGATTCATGAATGAACCTACATACAAGGAGTTCAAAGTTAGTATATTATGATCAGACAATCTGAAAATGAGATGAACAGTTGGATGACTTAATGGGTCTGTGAATATTATTTTAAATGGTTTAGATTGCTAATAAATAAAGTATATTGTGATATGAAGGCTTAGAATATGTGAAAGGGTGTGTGCGTGCGTGCGCGCATATACTCATGGATAGGATCATTAGATAGGGTGGATAGGTATATATGTGAATATGACTATCCCAAAGTTGGTTTATCAAGATCGAGTGGTTTACAAGGAAAGTAAACAGTTGGATGAGTAAGTCTAGCGATGGGTAGTATTTTCAATAGTTGGTTTGATGACTAATTGAGTATATGATAATATATTGGATATTAAATGTTGTTACGAGGTATACCAGCATCTAAGTATGTATAGATATACACAAGTTCAAGTGTCGTTTTCCTAAAATATGGGTTCAAATTGGGATGTATACTAGATTAAGCACTGTGTACTTACACGAGTGTGAAAATTTTCAGGATATTATAATCTAACTTTATCCAATCAATGGCATAAAACTGGTGCAATGCGAATGTGAACATGTTAACCGAGTTTTTAGTTAGGTCCGTTCATCCAGCAGATTAGGGAAACTAGTGTACCCTGACGATATCAATGCCCTTATCCCTTTTTGCGAGACCGTGACCCCTCAACGTACGAGGCCAAGGTCCCACAATCCTTGATCCCATCGGGTTCCTCACCTCCGAATGCAAGCACGTGAGGAGTGTTGAAAAGCGAGATCGCTTGCGGACCACTACGGGGAGGCTCGTTATCCCAGCTTAGGCGGACAGCTCGGACACAGTGTCTCATTTCACCATACCTGGCTTACGAGGCTATGGATCAATTTACTAGCCGTTATCAGTGGGCGCCAGTGGGTGAGAGGTGTTTCAGGTTTCAAACAGGCGTGAGCAAATATGGTTAACAAACACGGTTGGTCACTCAGTGGACTAGATCACCCTAGTTCAGGCGAGCACGAAATGCACGACATCGGGTGCAAGCAACTCATGTAGTCGTACCACTGTCGCTCATTCGCGTCCGCCTGCACTAGTCTGTCTAGTCACAGGGCGGCCCAACTAACGGGACTACCCTTACAAATCTCAGATTCCTGACCAACCCAGAGGGTGGGCTATATTTAATAATATTCTAAGCAGTCAAGAGTTTATCTTTAAGTAGAGAAGGAAAAAAACGTACAACACATCTAAGCATAAGATTTAGGATATTGACATGTATGTGACTACTCTTAGTAGCATAAATTAGATATGTGTGTGGGTGGTGTTGAACTACCTAAGAAGCAAAAATCACACATTATCCATAGTACGGGAAATAACAATCAAGCATAAATATAGAAAAATGTGTAAAGATGTTAGATGCAAGAATGTACACACAACACGAATCTCATGCCCAAACAATTTGAGAATAACGATCAAACAATCCATTTATCTTTTCATGCATGTTGGGTGTAATCATCATATGGATTCTTAATTTAGAGTTTTTCCTTAGATTTCGTATGTTCATCAATCTAGCAACAAAAATCATTAAATTTAGAATAAAACTTGTTACTCGGCTACCTAAGAATAATGGTCTCCACGCACGGATTGTTAAGAGCTTGAGGAATCGACCTACAGTTGCCAAACTTGTGAGTCGATTTGTAGAGATCCTGAGTCAAACGTACTTGCATGTTAGAATACATGCAAGGCCTACTTTAACATAATAGGTTTCTAAAGGAAAAGAGTGCTTACTTACCCAATTGATTGAAAATCGTATTTGTAGTTGTAGATTGGGGGTTTCTTGAGGAAGATGGAAGAGGGGATATAAGATTCTACCTCCCTTGGGCCCACCTTTCTCTCCCTTCTTCTTTCTCTCCTTCTCTCTTTCTCTCTCTTCGCCTTCACCAAGGTAGGGCATGAAATTCGTATGGGAGTAGGGGGTGCCCAAATGAGACCCTTTTATAATGTCAGATTTGGTGTAAATGGCCCCAATGGTTGGGTTTTTACTATATTAGCCCTATGAAAGAGTTTTTTAACCTCTAAGGCCCATTATGGAGTGTACATATTGATATACACCGTAGGATAGTTAGCCTTAATGATGATCTACGTATGGACATGATCGGCTCGTCATTTGGATGCGTCGATTAACAGATATGATTAGAAGTCTGTTCAACAGTCACCGATGGTCGATCGGGGTCGCGGCTATATGGATATGAGCAGGGAAATATCTTTACTTTACATGTGAAGTTTGGTCCTAAACCGACGGTCTGAAATTCTCAACTTTGCGTAAGAGTGGACGACCCAATTCACTTAAGTTTCAGCTTATTCCTTTAGGGTATTTGCACTTCTCATGCACTCGTCTCTCGGCTTAAGTTGAGCGGTTCTGGATACTACCCAGGTTCGACTCTCACGATGGACGTCGAGCTTAGTAAGACGAATATTATTTTATAGTTTTTGAACTAATGACCCACTAACGAGCGGCCTAGAATTTGTTAGAAAAATCGGGGCATTTATGAAATGAATTAGATATTGAGATTTCTCGAAGGCAATGATTAGGGTTTGGATTAACTATGTTCATAGTATGACCTATTTATAACTAGTGAAAGTGGAGATTTGATTATGATTACTCTAAATTGTTGGTTTTAAGCTAAAAGAGTGATAGGGTTCATTTAATTCATTAGTCAATATCTGGGCCTTATCCAATTTGGCTTCGAGTAGATCTTTTAATTTAGTTACAATTGTCTTGATTAATTAGTGGTAGGTCAGTTAAATTTAGATTATGTGCGAGCAAATCATGTAGCTAAATTCGATGTTTAAGTGATCGAGCGAATTTGTTGGCTTCCTACGGTTGATTAATCGGACTTGTGCGGTTCTTTACTAGTACCACCCGTGTATAACATTAAGTGTTAATGGTCAGTAAGTGATAATATAAGTTAATTATTTTATAGAAAAATTTAAAGATTTTTAGAAATCCAAAATAGTGAAAATCCAGGACGTTACACAATATAATGTAATCACGTGTTCAATTTATCATCACATAATCTTAGAACTTAAATACACATCCAATTCATCATTACGTCCAAACTGAATTCAAAATCAAACGTACACATATGCAATTTAAAAATGTACACAAGCTTTAAATAGAACATCCATCACCAATGTGTAAATTATAAACAATTCACATCAACATTGAATATAATCCGTATAAGTGCATGAGGGTCTAGATATATTGCTGGAAATTCGGTCCTCGATACCAAGGTTAAATTCCTCTTATACTCAGTTCAACGCAATTAGACTAGAGGCGACTTGATGCGATTAAGTGAGTTTTTATACAAATTATTACACACATACCGAAATCCAACAAAACAATATGCTCGGCTCCTTCATCCTGTATCAAAAATTAAAACGGATTAACAAATGAGGATGGCAGGACTAGCCTAAACTGTAGGTATGGGCCCCACACCATACATGGTTCGACGGCTGTGATCGGCACACCAAGCACCCAGTGATGGCTCAAGGCCGAAAATTCATCTACCTATTCAGCCAAAATAGTCATAGAATCTCAACTTTTGGCCTTTCTTTAGGGTTAGAAGTTTGCTAATTTCACCCGCGCATGGAACCGCACACATCTACACGCTGTAACACGTGCAAATATGAAACTCTTGTGCGATTTGAAATCATTATCAGATCTTCTTCTTGGAAAATAAGATAAATTTTGACTCTTTAGGTGGGCCACAATGTACGACGTAAATTGACGGTTAAAAATTTCTAGTTCTAACCATTCAATTTTTTTATATTACAGGGCCCAAATGAGCTGTCAAATGCCCTTATTTTAGGTCAGAAGATCTAAACAGTGCAACTCACCGGATGGAAAGCTCAGATCTCATGCACGTGTCACATTGTGGAACATGCGTTTACGTGTGAATGTGAAGGACCCTGCTGTAGGAACGAAATTAGCAAACCTCATTCTCAACCATTTATTGCATCCAACCGCGTGATCCACCGTACAATCTGTTCATCACAAAATTTTTTCACCATGGCTACTCTGGTGGGGTCTACATAATCAACGGTTCCGATCATGGATTTGACAGTGGTCCGAGGGACTACGGTGAGAAAATGACCTCACTCAAACAGAAAAACGTTACCGAACAAATTCAAACCATGAACGAGTCTGTCGACGAATCCAGCGAAGCAGAAAAACATTCTAAAAATGGAGAATACCAGGTCACCTGATTTTCTTATAAATAGCCATTTCAGTGCTTTGGATTTTTAAGCAAATCACGTTAAGGGGGTTTGATGGTGAGGATCGAGATGGGCCATTTGGGATCTGGGCTCCTTTTTCTAGTTCTATCATGCCTATCTTATTCTCCATCCATCGCGACACAAGTTTCTCATGATGGGCGGGCCCTCACGATCGATGGTCAGCGCAGGTTGATCCTCTCCGGTTCGATCCACTATCCGCGTAGCACGGCGGAGGTGTGCAAATCCTTTCATGTCCCCCTTATATTTATTATTATTTTTAATTTATAATGAATTCTAACGTTTTTGATCTCATGTGCACACCTGTTGGAAGCATTCCAACGGTTGGATTTGAGCTTAAGATTGTGGCCCGCTCTCTCTCTTGTTCCATAGGCTTGATCGTTTATATGACCCATCCATCCCATCCATTAAGTTTGTCCCACTTGGATGAGAGTTTTAGGCACTATTTCATATAGTTTTCATGGTGTGGATGTCTGACATAGATCATGGTAGGGCCCACCTATGCCATAAATTGACCTGATTTTTATGCACATGGCCCACCATGAAAACACAGGCTAGGAGATTATCTCATGTCCTTTTTATCATGATACACAACTGCCACGTGTTTGGAACGTCATGATATCGTTTCCTTGGATTTATTGATGCCACTGAAAAAATAAGAATGACAGTTTTTCTTTTCATCTAGGCCACTAGTCTAGTGGGCCCCACTCTATATTTCCCTCACTCCAAAAATTGGACGGGTCTGATCATCTTGTCACGCACGCGGTATATTAAAAAGATGGGACAGGTACAACAGACTGACAACAACTGTCATTATCTAACAAACACTTGTGGCCCACCTAATGAATGGTCTAGCTGTTCATCGCATAAATCATGGGTCCCACCTAATGAACGGTTGGGATCTTTTACCCTGAGGCATTGATCTCTTCTTGGTTTGCAGATGTGGCCCGATCTGATCCAGAAGGCGAAGGACGGTGGGCTCAACGCAATCGAAACGTACGTTTTCTGGAACATCCATGAGCCACGTCGTCGTGAGGTCCTGATATTTCTTTAAAACTTAAAACATTTTCAAAATAAAAAAATCCACTAGATTTCACGTACTAATATTGAAATTTTCATTTTTCCACAGTATAATTTCCAGGGCAATCGTGACCTGATTAGGTTCATCAAGACCGTCCATCAAGCCGGGTTGTATTTCATTCTTCGAATTGGACCTTATGCCTGCGCTGAATGGAATTATGGGTAATTTTTAAATATTATTTTGGTGACTCACCTTCTATAATAGAGATTTGGGTTGGTGGTCCACATATGACCCATGCATGTGGCCCACCTGATGACTGGACAGAAACAATTTTCTGGCCACCCATTAATATTGAAATCTACACAAAAAAATAAAATAAAATAATAATAATATTTTTTTAATTAATTCATGTGTGTTTCCTGGCAGAGGATTTCCTGTTTGGCTACACCAGATGGAAGGAATTCAGTTTAGAACTGATAATCAGATATTCAAGGTTTCTATTTTAATTAATTGATGTTGTTTGTGTATTAGATGATTATTATCTATATAAGCACTTAATGGTTTCTGGTTACATTGGGACACTCCAGTAAATTTATATGGACCGTTCATTTGGTTAATCAAAAATTTCTTTTGGTGTGGTAGCTAATGAAACATGTGCTAGAGCTATTGTACAGCCTAGATTGATTGATTAAGCTATCCAAGTATCCTGATGCAACTAGGAGCATGATAACTTGTAGTGCTCTAAGAGCACTGGATCATTTTTCTTTTATTATGCTTTCTTTCAAATGATATTTTCTTTTGTATTAAAATGCACTTCTTGTAATTTTTATTTTAGGATGAAATGCAAAGTTTCACCGCTCATATAGTGAACATGATTAAGGAAGAGAATCTCTTGGCTCATCAAGGTGGGCCCATCATCCTCACACAGGTCAGTTTTATCATTTCATTATTGTATTATTTTTATTTAAATTAAGATAAATCTAATGCATGCCACTTCTCTCAAGTGGGATGTTGATCTGGTGGGAATGCTTGCAAAGTCCTTGATTATCTGATTCAATACAATTCTATATCGTGGCCCATCCAAATCACATTTTTCATGTCATCACATTCCATTAAAATACTTACAAAATTACCATTTTCAACATAAATAATAAAAATAAATAATTCCTTAGTTGTAGTCAGCCAAAAATACATAAACTTTGGTATTAGAGCATTTGTTTTAAGGTATTGTATGTTTTAATAAATTTCTTTTTTTAATAATCATAACAGATCGAGAATGAATTCGGAAATGTAATGGGCCCATACGGTGCTGCTGGGAAAAAATACGTCGAGTGGTGTGCGAAAATGGCAGATTCCCTTAATGTTGGGGTCCCATGGATCATGTGCCAACAAGCTGATGCACCACAACCAATGGTATTTTGTTTTAATTCTTAATTACATGAATAATGGTATATATTTGTGTTGGATTTTTCTAATCAAAGCTACATAGTGAGGGTAAATCAAGGCCCATTAGCTGTGGCTGTGGGTGGGCCCACCTGTACAATTGAAGGGCCTATTTTAAAATGGAGATGACATTTACATTCATCTTTTTGAAAGATATACCATTTAATTGAAATGGTGTATGCACGAAAAAGGGTGGGTGTAAATATCCATTCTTGTTTGGTAATTCTAGTTGTTTTTATAAAATTATTTCTGTCTATCTCAAAACAGATCAACACATGCAATGGATTTTACTGTCACAATTTCAAGCCAAACAATGCAAATAGTCCAAAAATGTGGACTGAGAATTGGACCGGCTGGTGGGTTTTTAATTTTTTTAGCTTCTTTCTTTTGGTGATGGGGAATGACATTTCAACCCCTAGATTTGATATTTCCACCCCCAATGAATTTAAATTAGTAGGTAGGACGGTCAATGGGCCTAGCCCACAAAGTTCTAGTCCTGGTCCTTAAGTGTATCATCTGTCCAATAATCCCAAAGCAAGTGAATCTTGAACGTTTGATGGGCCAGCCCCATGGAAATCCCTACTTGTGTGGTGGAACTATCAATTTGGGGTGGCTTGGAATATCAGTTTTGGTTCTGGGATATGAATATTATTGGATTTTTCAGGTTTAAAAAATGGGGTGGAAGAGACCCACATAGGACTGCTGAAGATGTGTCCAATGCAGTTGCACTATTCTTCAAAAACGGTGGCACTTTGCAAAACTACTACATGGTTAGTCCTACACTCACATGGATACATGTGTTTATATTGGAAAATTTCTATGTATTTTCAAAAGAATTTATTGGTATTTTACATCATTTCAGTACCATGGAGGAACCAATTTCGGCCGTACAGCAGGTGGGCCATACATAACAACATCTTATGATTACGATGCTCCGCTTGATGAATATGGTAATTTGAGACAACCCAAGTGGGGCCATTTGAAGGCACTTCATTTAGTTCTTTTATCGATGGAGAATGCGCTTGTCAATGGTGATGTGACGACCACTGATTATGGACATGGTGCAACGGTTCGTTTTTTAATATCTCTCTCTCTCTCTCTCTCTCTCTCTCTCTCTCTCTCTCTCTCTCTCTCTATTTCATTTTGTCAGTCCTCCAATAACATAAATTGCATTGTTTTTTCAGGCGACAATGTATAAACCCGCCAATGGAACTGCCGGATGTTTCTTGGCTAATCAGAATGGTACGACTGACGTCCTGATCACCTTCCAAGGCCTCCAATATCTTGTTCCAGCATGGTCTGTTAGCATTCTTCCTGATTGTAAGAATAATGTCTACAATACGGCAAAGGTAAGCTTTTGCTTAAAAATGGAATTTATTGAATAATAATAATAATAATAATGACAGACCCATATTTCATAGGCCCAGTAAAGCTTAACTTGCCCACAAACCAGCATGATGGGCCTGGCCCACTAACCAGCATGATGGGCTAATAATACAGGGCCTTATTTCATAGGCCCAGTAAAGCTTAACCAGCATGATGGGCCTCAATTCTCTGATTATTATCTCAATTTCATGGACAGATTCAAGCCCAGACATCTATTATGGTGAAGAAGCCTAATGCAGCTGAAAATGAACCGGCCCAGCTGATCTGGCAATGGCGGGCTGAGAAGATCAAGGATACACTGAAAGGGCAACATGGCTCCTTCACCTCTACACAACTTCTAGAACAAAAGATGGCTACTGGTGACACTAGTGACTATTTGTGGTACATGACAAGGTAAATTGTTTTTTAAATTTCTATTATATATAAAAATCATATACAAGAAAATTGATTTTTTTATTATATAATTTTATTTATTTATTTATTTCATGATATTTCTGAAGTGTACATATGAGCAAGAGCGATCCTATCTACAGCAAACACATGACATTACGTGTAAATACAACCGGATATGTTCTTCATGCTTTCGTCAATGGAAAGCTCGTCGGTAAATATACCAAACAAATTCTCTTATTTATTTATTTATTTATTTTGTAATTATCTAAGAAATCAATATAATAAATGCGGGAATCCCGACGCAATCTAAAACGGAACTGTGTTATTGGTTGATGAATGGATTCATCTTTCTACTTTTGACTAATCAGATGATCTTAACCATCCAAATATGTGTATAATTTTAGAGGGTGAAGCTGGACGGTTGGGATCATCCAATTGGTGAAGTGCACACCATAACAACGGCTTAGACAAACTCGAATTACCAGAACTTTTGGTGCCGTACAATCCATGATTAATCAGGTGGGCCACGCAGTAGGGATCAATGGACAACCGACGGTCTTAGTAAAAAATAAAGGTGTGGCCCACCTTGTGAGTTGAACAGCTTGATTTTCGAGGTGTGGCTTACCTTTTCATGGTACTCCTGGATCGTACAGTGTACAGTACCACAAGTAGTAGCACTGTAGCCTGCATGTGATCAGTTCTCCTTTAAAAAGATCTCAGCCTTCTAAACGTTTTGAATTTTCTGTTTTTGATGGAATCAGGATCACAACTTGGTAAAAGTGGAAATTACATATTTGAGGCTCCCGTCACCGTAAAGCCCAAGAAAAATGATATTACCTTACTCAGCGCCACCGTCGGATTACCGGTCAGTAATCTATCTTTTTTTTGGAGCCATTAATTTAATTGAGCCTACTTTGATCAGTAGGAGGGTAGCCAATTCTTGACTTTCAACGGTCGAGATTAGTCTTGGGCCCAGTTTATACCCAGTCCATAGTTATTGGGTCTGAAAGGGTCTCAAGCCTAACCCATGATTTCCAACTGATTGGACTGGGCCTCTTGGGCCATTTCATTTTACTTTTGCCCAAGCCCACCCCATTTACAACCTTGTATTAACCATAGTAAATTACTAAAATACTCTTATCAAAGTCTTTAATCTTGACCGCTCAATACTTTTTTTTTTCCATGGGTTGAGTAGAATTACGGTGCATTCTTCGACAAGGATCCGGCCGGAATAGTCAGTGGGCCAGTTGAATTGGTGGGAAATGGCAATGTTTCAAAGGATTTATCTGCAAGCCAGTGGAGCTATAAGGTGAATGATGATAAATAATGTTATTTATACATTAATGAAAAATATTAATTTTATTATAATTTTTTTTACTTTTTTTATTTGACGGTATCCAATGACGTGATGCACATGGCCCATTGATCGGTCCTTTGATGTACAGATCGGGTTGAATGGCTATGCCCAAGAAGTCTACAGTGAGAATCCTAAACATGATCCCAAATGGACCACAGAAGCTCTTCCTCTTAATAGGAGGATGACTTGGTACAAGGTACTACTCTCTTTCTTTAATATGGGCCCAGCAGGTCCTTAATGGGCCCGTTTTCTAAAAGGCCCAAACCTAACACATGACTAATTAGTACGTGGACCCCTCATGGCCCACTTAAAATTTATATAGCCCATCCATGCATAAGCCACTGATGTTCTAAACGGACCAGTGAAATGATTAGTTCGGGTCTGTGGGCTGGAGCTGTTGAAAATATTAATTTTTCTCAGTGCAGGCCCAGCCTATTGCTACCTTGCTTTCTATACCTTTGTAGCTGTGTGGGGCCCACCCTGATGTTTGAGTGCCATCTAACCCGTCCATTAGATGATATCTCTGAGTTAGGCCTAAATCATAAGATCCATACCTCAGCTGGGCCACAACAAAGGGTACATTGAGTAGGACACCCAACATAGAAACATCTAAGATATTGTGTGGGCTCCACAGTGTTGTTAATGTATCATCCAGTCCATTCATCAGTTGCATCCACCAGGATGAAGAGGTACAATTAGACTCTAGCTATTCCAAAATTTAGGTGGGCCACAAAATGGGAATATACAGGTTGTTGCTGTGATTGTACATTGTTCTTTGTGGTGTACCATCTGAGTTTTAGATAGAGATGGTTCGAGAAATGTACGGTTATGATGAGAAGGCACACAAGATGTACGGGTCGGATCAACATTCGCATCACACGTGGGCCGCACACAACTGGAACCTATGGTAATAAACATACGTACCATAAGTTTGTGATCATTCACTGATATCCTTAGTATCCTACCATGTTACCATATCATCCTAGTATCCTACCATGTTATCATGTCATCCTACTGTGCAGGAGAATTGATCTAGACCGTTGAATTGTTTATTTGTTTCTCTTAGACAACCTTCAAGCCTCCTCTTGGAGAAGAGCCTGTGGTGGTGGACTTACTAGGGATGGGAAAGGGAGAAGCATGGGTGAACGGCCAGAGCATCGGCCGATTCTGGCCCACCTTCAAAGCCCCATCGGACGGCTGCGGGAATTGCGACTACCGTGGGACTTATGATCCGAATAGATGCACGACCGGCTGCGGAGAGCCCACCCAGAGATGGTAAGGCCCACCCCTTGATTATGCTTTAAAAAAATAAAAAAAAATAAAAAAACCAAAGTTTAAATTCCTACAATCCAACGGTTAGGATTGCCTAGTAAGCATGAATAGTGGAATGTAGCCCATTAAAGGTGGGACCCACTTGATGATCAGCTCGGCCCCAACTTCCCATAAATCATGATCGGACCCTTTAAATAGAATATTAATTTAATTTCATAAAATTTTAATTAAATTTCTTTTAATTTGTAGAAATTCTTACTTAAAAATCTGAATCGTACCAGGTACCATGTGCCGCGATCGTTCCTGAGGTCGGGTGATAACACGTTGATTTTGTTTGAGGAAATGGGAGGGAATCCAACGCAGGTGAATTTCCAGACAGTAACGGTTGGGACAGTTTGTGGGATGATCACTGAGCGGAATAAAGTAGAATTATCGTGTCAGGGCGGCCGGACCATCTCTCAGATCCAGTTCGCCAGTTACGGGGACCCACAGGGCAAGTGCGGATCCTTCAAGAAAGGCATTTGCGAGTCCAGCGACGCCTTTTCGGCCATTGAGAAGGTATTTTACGTGCATGCCATGCATGCATGCACGTAGTCACACTTTTTCTCTTTCTTTTTTTTCCATTAAGCCTTCCTTTAATTGATTTCAGCCATTAATTATAATCTGGTCCTATTTTAACCACAAGATACATACTCTCTTCTTCCATCGCATGAGTTTCCAAAGATAATGTAGATACCGTTAAATCCTGTGGAACCCATCCATCCGCACTGTTCAATGACGGACGTGTATTTCCTGCAAAAGTTCCAGCGCTGAAAAGCTAGGTGGGGTCTAGTGTAATGTTTGTGAGAAATCCACCCCGTCCATCCATTTTGTGAGCTCATTTTAGGACATGGGACCAAAAATGAGCCAGATCCATACTCAAGTGAGCCGTAAAGAGGATTGAACGTCGAAATATTGGTGTGGCCACAGAAGTTTTGAATCAGGTTAATATTTGTGTTCTCAGTTTATACCAATAGTAATGAAGTTATGAACGGTATGGATTGCGTTTGGATATCACTGTAGAAATTTCCCAACTTACCTTTTCCTTTAGCTCGGCCCAGGATTATGCTTACTTTTAGTCTCAAGTCATAAAATGAGCTCAAAAAATGGTTGGACAGGTTAGATTTCTCACAAAAATCACTCTAATTATTATTATTATTATTATTATTATTATTTTACATCCACCACCAATTTTCAGGGCATGGATTTAGCCGTTAGAATCTTCCAATCTTGGAGTTTCTTCACGTATCAACGCAGGTCCAATCATATCCACGGCCTAGATTTCCTGATCATGGACTCTCAATGCACGCACTAGGGTATCCATACTAATGCATTATTATTGCGTTGAACTGTAATTAACTGATTTAAGCTCTATAAAGTGTTTAGAGCGAAATGATACCATAGATTGGTCTCAACCACTACATACATAGTCCCACTTCCATTATACACGTGGTAGGCTAGATGGATGATCTGACCATCCACTCAGTGCACTACCATGGATGACTCACCGTTCAAAACTCATACAAACAAGACAATCCTAGCCATCCATCAATTCCTCCCAACTTCCCCCTGAATCTCAACCATTAATATTTTTTCGCTTCACCTTCCATTTGAATTCCACATGTAGGATGCCGATGATCATTATTGGTACAATGCACATGTTGCACGGTCTCGATACCTTACATGTCAACCAACAACTATTTTTTGCATTTTAAGCCTTTACGGTCCATTTAAAGGCCACAAGTCAGACGGATAGGATCATACATTTGCACGAATCTTTTTTAACCGTGGACCATACATGGTACGTAGCACTTGTTTGATGGTCTTGATCCACTGTCCACACCGCAACATGTACCATCTAACTGTGACTAATATATTTC
This sequence comes from Magnolia sinica, assembly GCF_029962835.1. Lineage (NCBI taxonomy): Eukaryota > Viridiplantae > Streptophyta > Magnoliopsida > Magnoliales > Magnoliaceae > Magnolia > Magnolia sinica. The sequence continues at coordinate 93,590,096 of NC_080579.1, forward strand.
ATCATTTCCATCTTTATAATTAAAAAAAAAAAAAAAATCAAACTAATGCATTTTTTATTTTTTTTTGTAATTTCCAGGCATGTGTGGGAAAAACAAGCTGCTCGATCAGCGCTGAGGATACTACGTTGGGTTGGACCACATGCGGCGTCGTCGAAAATAGGCTGGCCGTGCAGGCTGTTTGTTCATGAGCCATTCTCTTTACTGGAATTTATAATATTTCTCTTTAATTTGAAAAAAAAAAAAAAAAAAAGTTCAAAGAAAAAATAAAAAGCCTTCTATGATTTGTTGTTAGTCAACACATTTAAGCTATGTAATTATGATTCTTAACAAGAAAAACGGGACCTTTTCACCTTATTATCATGGTTGTTGTGTGGAATTCTATAATGTTTGATGGAGTTATATCATCACACAAAAGTGGGACCCACTAGATGTCTATACACTTAAAATCTAACTGCTGAATTTATTTTATAGTCCTAACAAATTGGGAATGTGTTGTTCCCTTTCATGATCATGGTTCTGTACTATAGTGGATGGGCCCAATAGAAAGTTCTATGGTTAGAAGCTACATAGGGGCCACAAAGATTTTCATGAGAAATCCACTCCATCCATCGGTTTCTCAAGATCACAATAGGACGGGATTCCAATAATTAGACATATCCAAAACTCAAGTGGGCCACACAATAGAAAAAAGTGAATATTGAAAGCATTCATTATTAGTACCTTTGTGGGGGCCGCAGAAGTTTTGGATCAGGATAAAATTTATGAATACAGGCCCCGCAATTGCCATTGTATGTTTTGGCATACATTACACTTCCATTTTTACTAGAAATAAAAAAATACACCACCAAAATGATTTTTACCAATTTAAGGGTATGTTTGTTATTGTCAATGCACATGTAATGTGAAGTAAAAATATCATTATTATGATTTTACCACAATTAAAGCAAACATGAGAATCATTAGTACAAATGTCGTATGAGAGAAGTAAATGAATGTATAATAATGGCACTTGTTGGTGAAGATCTTGAATGGAGAGAAGTGGTTTGGAATCAATTTTTATTTTTATTTTTTTTCTCTTAGCTTGTTAGTACACACATGTCAGTACACACACTCCATGTTAGCCACCCCTACGAGGACTCAGTCTACAAGTTGAGCTATGGATCTGGGTGTATCAATACATTGCCCTTTTAATTAGTGAAACGAACACACCTTAGTACTCAAAATGTCAGGAGGTGAACTGACCAAAATGCCCTTCATGATTTGGGCACTCTTATTGAACAGGTTGGATGTCATGCACACACTGCTTCTTAAAATTTTATTTTATTTTATTTTATTTTATTTTTTTTAAATGAAGGGCATTTTGGTTATCTCACCCTCTCTGTGTGAGTTATAATGTTTAAATATTATTGCAGTCCATTCTTTGCAATTTGTTGCCTTGAAAAATGATATTAATTGAATGATCTATATCACACTCCGAAATTTGGGTATCCAAGTAAGCTAATCAAAATTCGAATTCCGGTATGTGAACTAAAGTATATTATATTAATACAACAATAATAACCACTTCAGATCTAATTAAAATAAAAAATAAAACTTCTACATAATTAAACTTCCATTCCAAAAGTCATTTTACTAATCAAATGTCCAAGGTTTCTAAATACATGAATAACTGAAAATCTAAATAATCTAATACACTAGATGAATTATTAATACAACTTTTCTTTTATATTAATATAGGAAAAACTAAACTAAACCTAATATATTGAAGAACTAATAATAACATAATGTTCTCTTGATGCACACCAACATGGCATATGAAATAGAGAAACAAAACTGCGTGAGCACGACGACCCAATGGGATCACGTCCCTAAAATCCTTAAATTTTTCAAGTTAGCAGATAAATAGTATAGTTGTGAATCAACTTAGAATTAACACACACACATAATAATAATGATGATGATAATGATGTAGTGCTCAATATAAATATAAATAAAACTTTGCATTGCGCCTTTAAGGGAATCCAAAGCAGAGTATTGTGTTCATTTGGAATCTTTCAACGCAAAGCATCTATGCTTATACTTTTAAAAAGTCCAAGGTAGAGCATCATATTCGTTTTTTTATCTTAGGGCAATGCAATCCATGCTATTTTCAGGTGTCATGAATTGACACAGGGAATCCACGGAACTTCTCTGAACTCCTCACAGAGACTTCTCAAATCCACGGGGAAAGAAAGCAAGAAAATAAAAATAAATTTGAAATTGATTAATGAATGGAAAAAAACAGAGTTCACAACCCTTTAAATAGGGATACCAAGCAATGGGAAAGAAATCATAATCAAACTACAACTAAAACTTGTAGAATTCACAACTTACTATAAATGGTAAACTTGCTATTTATAGACGGCCATGATGTTTACTAAAGCACAAGGTTTTCGGCCAAAAATATTAAGTGTCCTATTTGGCTTTACTAAGCTGTTATCCTAATTTTTCTAAGCTCTTTTCACGTTGGGCGCAACTCCTAAAGCCTAACGGATGAAGAGTTATAATCAAACTAAAACTTATTATTTATAGTAAAAACAGAATTAAAATAGAGAAATGACCGTCAATCTGGCGGTACTTCGCAAATCCGGCTTGCGTAACCTAGCATAACTAAGTTGGTTAGCTAAAGTAGCTTGTTCTACCCCAAAATCATATATTTTACATCTGATAACTTATTCCGGATTACGAGATACGGCGCCTGATTTAAGGTCCGATGGTCCGGATCACTTCTGTTGTCGACCGGTCCTTTTCTAATCCATCTTGGCCATGTAACTGTCCGCGACCCTCTCTACATCATGAATGGATTGTAAATGATTAACATAGACATTCTTTCTTTCCAACATAATGTAATCACGTGTTCAATTTATCATCACATAATCTTATAACTTAAATACACATCCAATTCATCATTACATCCAAACTTAATTCAAAATAAAATGTACATATCTGCAATTTAAAAATGTACACAAGCTTCAAATAGAACATCCATCACTAATGTGTAAATTATAAAGAATTCACATTAACATTGAATATAATCTATATAAGGGCATGAGGGTCTAGAAATATTGCTGGAAATTCAGTACTCGAAAGCAAGGTTCAATTCCTCTTATATTCAGTTCAACACGATCAGAGTAGAGGCGACTTGTTGTGATTTAGTGAATTTTTTATACAAATGATTACACACATACCAAAATCCGACAAAACAATATGTTGACTCATTGAGTCAACTCAATGAGTCATGGCCAGCGAGTACACTCACTAAGTCGACTCGATCTGCAACATATCTTCTCTCTCTCTCACTCATTTTCTTTTCTTTCTTCTTCCTCTTCCTTTCTTCTTTCTTTCATATCTTCTCTAGCTTCTTGAAATGGACTGGAATCTGCAACTTGGAGCAGCACTGACTCCCTGATCTCTCTCACCTTCTATTAATTTCTTTCTTTTCTCTCTCTTCTTTTTTTTTTCTAGGTCTTTCTGGATGTAACAAGGGTTTTATAGAGCTTAGGTTCTGGAGTTGATTTATATAAGGGAAAAGCGTTGAACAGTTACGTAAGCGTTTTGAGAATGAGTTTTCACAATCGGGTTTTGATGGCTTGGATCTAAGGATGGATTGATGTTTTCACAATTGATCAGATTTGAAAGAGCGAATGGTTTAAGTTATTGAACAGCTAGATAAGGGGCTGAATTATTTGGGTTCCATGTATGAACGGTTGGGTTTCAGGACTATATGCCAATCATAGGCTATGATATTAAGTGGTCCATTTATTAAATGGTTTAGATTGTGGAAGGTATAATTTCGATTGATGGTTCTTTGGTTGGATGGTTGAAAGGGCTTATCTCAAATTGAATTGTCGGATAATCTTAAAAATGTGAGGCAAGTGGCCCAATGGGTCCTTAGGTCATGATCTCGACGATAGAGTAAGCATGTATATAGGTGATGATTAATTTGAATGGATTAGATTCATGAATGGACCTACATATGAGGGGTTCAAAGTTAGTATATTATGATCAGACAATCTGAAAATGAGATGAACAGTTGGATAACTTAATGGGTCTGTGAATATTATTTTAAATGGTTTAGATCACTAATAAATAAAGTATATTGTGATATGAAGGCTTAAAATATGTGAAAGGGTGTGTGCGTACGTGCGCACATATACTCATGGATAGGGTCATTAGATAGGGTGGATAGGTATATAAGTGGATGTGACTATCCCAAAGTTGGTTTATCAAGATCGAGTGGTCTAGAAGGAAGGTAAAGAGCTGAATGAGTAAGTCTAGCGATGGGTAGTATTTTCAATGGTTGGTTTGATGACTAATTGAGTATATGATAATATATTAGATATTGAATGTTGTTACGAGGTATACCAGCATCTAAATATGCGTAGATATACACAGGTTCAAATGTCGTTTTCCTAAAAGTATGGGTTCAAATTGGGATGTATACTAGATTAAGCATTGCGTACTTACACGAGCGTGAAAATTTTCAGGGTATTATAATCTAACCCTATCCAATCAATGGCATAAAAAATGAATAAACAAGATCATTCATGAAGATAAGTCCAATGATAGATGTTTAAGACCATTCATTTACTATGACTTAGTGAGATGACCTAATGCAACTAGTCATATGGAATGCCTTCTATGTTAATTCTCATCTATATTGTATATAATGTGAGTAACTGTTGGACATTTTTACCTTTTAATTAACTATAGGAAAAATAGTCTTTTGATTTTTTTTATTGGTGTAGCCAGTTGACCTAAGGGCATTTTAGTCTTTTCAACTCTTCGAGAGGCCATGCAACAAAAGTTACATAGTGTTTATTGTGATGAATTTACAACATTTATACAGGTAATGTAGCTCATGTTAGGATGTCAACCCAAAAACAAAGGGAATGGTAGCCATGCTGTCCATCACATGCACCACTCCATTTTAGTTTCATTAAAAAAATCAGGATGATTCAATACCCCTCCCACCCATAACCTCCAATCCAAGAATTCAGAATGATTCAATAACCAATTTCACCTAGTATGGTCCACCTAAGTTTTGGAATACTATGATTTTTGTTACGTAATTCTTTCATCTTAATGAGGCGCATTAGATGGATAAGGAGAGGCATTCCATCACAACTATTGCTTGTAGAGTTGCCTATGTTAGTTTTAGATGATCATGATTTTTAGGTTCAATGGTTAAAATGGGGCATTGTACCCGATGGACGGAGTGGATCTCATGAAAGATTCATCCACGTACCTCTGTGTTTGTGAAGGTTACTCTCTGGATACTACTAACAGGGACAATGATACAAGTAAAGAACTCAAGGCAAAATGAGAAATTTGCGACTGTACGACCCATTTATGGCCCATTTAGGAAACGAAGCCCACCTCATTTTCCTATGCGAGAATACGCCCCAGCTGTACGGAAGGCTGGCCAAAGGTCGAAAATGCCCTGCTTGTTCCTTCAAGCGGATATGTGGTGCTCGAAGACGAGCGCTGACACTCCTCGAACTCCGAGTTGTACGAACGGTTCAAAAGATATCAAAGTTACATGGGCCCCACAGTTACGTATTTATTATATCCACAACGTTCATCCATATTTCGAGATCATTTCGGAGCATTATCAAAAAAAAAAAAAAATCCTATCCAAAGATCAACTGGACCACACCACAAAGAGCAACCGGAAAATTGATTTCCACCCTTAAAAATTTTGTAGGGCCCACCATAACATTTATTTTCCATCCAATATATTCATAATGTCACAAAGACCTGGATGAAGAGAAAAAACAAATTTTGTAATGATCCAAAACTTCTGGGACCCCTAAAAGGGTTTCAATGGTAGAGGTTCAATCTTCCACTGCCTTTTACAGTGTGGTCCACTTGATAGCTAAATCTATCTTATTTTTCTTCCCAAGCGTTAGTACGAGTTCGCCAAATAGATGGACGGTTTGGATATAACACATACCTCATAAAAGTACCCACAAAGGCGATGGGGATTACAACAGGGAAAAAAAAAAACTGGTATCTATGGCCACGGTTTATAACCGTAGAGATAACCGCAGCCAATGCTTTTTCAATATGTCCTCTACTATACATCGAAGGTCTTTTGATATGTATTTCGATATATCGAATGTCTTTCGATTAATCGGAAAAGGTCCAAAACTGTCCAGCAACTTTGCATAAAAAATCCTGCAATTTTCAATTAATCGAAGTGTATTCGATATGTATCGAAGATATAGCTACAGATTATAGCTGTAGCCATAACTGTAGTCCGTAAAAGTCTATGGAAATTTTTTTATTTTTTTATTTTTTTATTTTTTATTTTTTATTTTTTACATGGAGAACTTTATTCTACCTACAATTTTCTCTAATACATATTTATATAAATATGTAAATATAAGCATATAAAAAAAATTTCTCTCTTTTTTTCATTTATTTCTCTATTCATTTAACAAGAATATCTTCTAAACCAAAATTAGTTACTTGATGTACCCTATATGATTTTGGGGTAGGAGAAGATACTTTAGCCAACTAACCTAGTTATTTTCCAAGATTCCATCAGGTCGATGGTCGAAAATCCATTTCATTCACTTTGCGGTCAATTTCAATTAGTTCGTGGTCATTTCCATGCATTTCACTGTCAATTCCCTCCACTTCACAGACAATTCCATGCATTTCACGGTCATCTAAACTATTTCGTGTTGATTCACGGTCATTTCGAGGCTTTTCACGGTCAATTCCCTTCACTTCACGATCATTTGCATGCATTTCACGGTTAATTCGCATCAATTCATGATCATTCCCATGCACTTCACGGTCATCCCAAACTATTCCGTGCATGCAACTGACCGTGAAGTGAAGGGAATTGACCGCGAAATGCCTCGAAACGACCATGAATCAACACGGAATTGTTTAGGATGACCGTGAAATGCATGAGAATGATCATGGTTTGAAGCGATTTGAGCGCGAAATGCATGCAAATGACCGTGAAGTGAAGGGAATTGACCGCGAAATGCCTCAAAACAACCGTGAATCAATACGAAATTGTTCGGGACGACCGTAAAATGCATGGGAATGATCAAGGTTTGAAGCGATTTGAGCGCGAAATGCATGCAACTGACCGTGAAGTGAAGGGAATTGACCGCGAAATGCCTCGAAATGATCGTGAATCAACATGGAATTGTTTGGGACGACCGTGAAATGCATGGGAATGATCATGGTTTGAAGTGATTTGACCGTAAAATGCATGCAAATGATCGTGAAGTGAAGGGAATTGACCACGAAATGCCTTGAAACGACCGTGAATCAACACGGAATTGTTTGGGACGACCGTGAAATGCATGGGAATGATCATGGTTTGAAGCGAATTGACTGGAAAATGCATGCAAATACCGTGAAGTGAAGTGAATTGACCGCGAAATGCCTCGAAATGACCGTGAATCAACACGGAATTGTTTGGGACGACAGTGAAGTGCATGGGAATGATCATGGTTTGAAGCGAATTGACCGCGAAATGCCTCGAAACGACCGTGAATCAACATAGAATTGTTTGGGATGACCGTGAAATGCATGGGAATGATCATGGTTTGAAGCGATTTGACCGCGAAATGCATGCAACTGACCGTGAAGTGAAGGAAATTGACCGCGAAATGCCTCGAAACGACCGTGAATGAACACGAAATTGTTTGGAATGACCGTGAAATGCATGGAAATGATCATGGTTTGAAGCGAGTTGACCGCGAAATGCATGCAAATAACCGTGAAGTGAAGGGAATTGACCGCGAAATGCCTCGAAACGACCGTGAATCAACACGGAATTGTTTGGGATGACCGTGAAATGCATAGGAATGATCATGGTTTGAAGCGATTTGACCATGAAATGTATGCAAATCATCGTGGAGTGAAGGGAATTGACCGTGAAATGCCTCAAAACGACCGTGAATCAAATTGTTTGGGATGACCGCGAAATGTATGGGAATGATCATGGTTTGAAGCGATTTGACTACGAAATGCACGCAAATGACCGTGAAGTGAAGGGAATTGACCGCGAAATGCCTTGAAACGACCATGAATCAACACAGAATTGTGTTGGGACGACCGTGAAATGCATGGGAATGATCATGGTTTGAAGCAAATTGACCGCGAAATGCATGCAAATGACCGTGAAGTGAAGCGAATTGACCGCGAAATGCCTCGAAACGACCATGAATCAACACGGAATTGTTTGGGACGACCATGAAGTGCATGGAAATGATCATGGTTTGAAGCGAATTGACCGCGAAATGCATGCAACTGACCGTGGAGTGAAGGGAATTGACCGCAAAATGCCTCGAAACGACCGTGAATCAACACGGAATTGTTTGGGATGACCGCGAAATGCATGGGAATAATAATGGTTTGAAGCGATTTGACCACGAAATGCATGCAAATGACCGTGAAGTGAAGGGAATTGACCGCGAAATGCCTCGAAACGACCGTGAATCAACACGGAATTGTTTGGGATGACCGCGAAATGCATGGGAATGATCATGGTTTGAAGCGATTTGACCGCGAAATGCATGCAAATGACCGTGAAGTGAAGGAAATTGACCGCTAAATGCCTCGAAACGACCGTGAATCAACACGGAATTGTTTGGGACAACCGCGAAATGCATGGGAATGATCATGGTTTGAAGCGAATTGACCGCGAAATGCATGCAAATGACCATGAAGTGAAAGGAATTGACCGCGAAATGCCTCGAAACGACCGTGAATCAACACGGAATTGTTTGTGATGACTGTGAAATGCATGGGAATGATCATGGTTTGAAGCGATTTGAAAGCAAAATGCATGCAAATGACCGTGCTACTTAAGAGACTAGAAGAAGCACACTATGAACACAACTTGAAAAACATGGAGTGTGTACCGACATGGGCGTGTACTAACAAGCTAACCTAAAAAAGCAAAACAAAAAAAATATATATAAAAAATAAAAAAAACACATTAGAAAAAAAAATGAAAAAATTACACTTCGATATATCGAATAGAACACGATATATCGAAACTCTTCGATATAATCGAAACCTAATCGATTAATGGTAGAGTAAGTTGTCGATTATATCGAAATCTAGTCAATATAATAGTAGTAAGTCATCCTTACAACCGACCGATATATCAACTATTATTCAATTGATCGAAAATAGTCACACACTGTCCAGCGACAAAATACTTTTTAAATTGTATTATCGATATAATCGAGTAGATGTCGATATATCGAGGTATCGATATATCGACTAGATTTCGATATATCAAAAATTGTCAGAAAATGTCCAGCGTCGAACTGCTTTTTTAGTGTAATTATCGATTATATCTCCGATATTTCGATATATCGAAGTAAGTATATATCGAGTAAATATCGATATATCGAAAATGTACCTCAATGGTCCAGCAACCAGAATCTTATTGACTGGGGAAGGGTTTCAAGTGGAGGAGGTGGGCCACCATTTGCTAATCGAGAAGCTCGATTTAAATGAAGAAGGGGGAGGAAATGGTAATGGAATCGAGGGTATGTTGTTGTATGGGTCAATTGAGAATGATTGTCCATCATCATCTGGTAAATAATCTCTATTGATCGAAGTGCTCAAAGAAGGATATGATAATGAACTGGAGGATGTGATATTGCATCTGGTAAACAATTCCGTGTTGATTCACGGTCGTTTCGAGGCATTTCGCGGTCAATCCCCCTCACTTCACGGTCATTTGCATGCATTTTGCGGTCAAATCGCTTCAAACCATGATCATTCCCATGCATTTCGCGGTCATCCCAAACAATTTCATGTTGATTCACGGTCGTTTCGACGCATTTCGCGGTCAATTCCCTTCACTTCACGGTCATTTGCATGCATTTTGCAGTCAAATCGCTTCAAACCATGATCATTCCCATGCATTTCGCGGTCATCCCAAACAATTCCGTGTTAATTCACGGTCGTTTCGAGGCATTTCACGGTCAATTTCCTTCACTTCACGGTCATTTGCATGCATTTTGTGGTCAAATCGCTTCAAACCATGATCATTCCCATGCATTTCGCGGTCATCCCAAACAATTCCGTGTTGATTCACGGTCATTTCGAGGCATTTCGAGGTCAATTCCCTTCACTTCACGGTCATTTGCATGCATTTCGTGGTCAAATCGCTTCAAACCATGATCATTTCCATGCATTTCGCGGTCATCCCAAACAATTTCATGTTGATTCACGGTCGTTTCGAGGCATTTCGCGGTCAATTCCCTTCACTCCACGGTCAGTTGCATGCATTTCGCGGTCAAATCGCTTCAAATCATGATCATTCCTATGCAGTTCACGGTCATCCCAAACAATTCCGTGTCGATTCATGGTCGTTTCGAGGCATTTCGCAGTCAATTCCCTTCACTTCACGGTCATTTGCATGCATTTCGCAGTCAATTCGCTTCAAACCATGATCATTCTCATGCATTTCATGGTCATTCCAAACAATTCCGTGTTGATTCACGGTCGTTTCGAGACATTTCGCGTTCAATTCCCTTCACTTCACGGTCATTTACATGCATTTCGCAGTCAAATCGCTTTAAACCATGATCATTCCCATGCATTTCGCGGTCATCCCAAACAATTCCGTGTTGATTCACGGTCGTTTCGAGGCATTTCGCGGTCAATTCCCTTCACTTCACGGTCATTTGCATGCATTTCGCAGTCAAATCACTTCAAACCATGATCATTCCCATGTATTTCGCGGTCATCCCAAACAATTCCGTGTTGATTCACGGTCGTTTTGAGGCATTTCGCGGTCAATTCCCTTCACTTCACGGTCATTTGCATGCATTTCGCGCTCATACCAAACAATTCCGTGTTGATTCACGGTCGTTTCGAGGCATTTCGCGGTCAATTTCCTTCACTTCACGGTCAATTGCATGCATTTCACGGTCAAATCGCTTCAAACCATGATCATTCCCATGTATTTCGCGGTCATCCCAAACAATTCCGTGTTGATTCACGGTCGTTTCGAGGCATTTCGCGGTCAATTCCCTTCACTCCACGGTCAGTTGCATGCATTTCATGGTCAAATCGCTTCAAACCATGATCATTCACATGCATTTCACGATCATCCCAAACAATTCCGTGTTGATTCACGGTCGTTTCGAGGCATTTCGCGATCAATTCGCTTCACTTCACGGTCATTTGCATGCATTTCGCGGTCAATTCGCTTCAAACCATGATCATTCCCATGCACTTCACGGTCGTCCCAAACAATTCCGTGTTGATTCACGGTCGTTTCAAGGCATTTCGCAGTCAATTCACTTCACTTCACGGTCATTTGCATGCATTTCGTGGTCAATTCGCTTCAAACCATGATCATTCCCATGCATTTCACGGTCGTCCCAAACAATTCCATGTTGATTCACGGTCGTTTCGAGGCATTTCGCGGTCAATTCCCTTCACCTCACGATCATTTGCATGCATTTTACGGTCAAATCACTTCAAACCATGATCATTCCCATGCATTTCACGGTCGTCCCAAACAATTCCGTGTTGATTCACGGTCATTTCGAGGCATTTCGCGGTCAATTCCCTTCACTTCACGGTCAATTGCATGCATTTCGCACTCAAATCGCTTCAAACCATGATCATTCCCATGCATTTCGCGATTGTCCCAAACAATTTCGTGTTGATTCACGGTCGTTTCGAGGCATTTCGCGGTCAATTCTCTTCACTTCACGGTCATTTGCATGCATTTCATGGTTAATTCGCATCAATTCATGATCATTCCCATGCACTTAACGGTCATCCCAAACTATTCCGTGTTGATTCACGGTCGTTTCGAGGCATTTCGCAGTCAATTCCCTTCACTTCACGGTCATGCAACTGACCGTGAAGTGAAGGGAATTGACCGCGAAATGCCTCGAAACGACCATGAATCAACACGGAATTGTTTGGGATGGCCGTGAAATGCATGGGAATGATCATGGTTTGAAGCGATTTGAGCGCGAAATGCATGCAAATGATCGTGAAGTGAAGGGAATTGACCGTGAAATGCCTCGAAATAACCATGAATCAACACAAAATAGTTTGGGATGACCGTGAAATGCATGGAATTGTCCGTGAAGTGGAGAGAATTGACGGTGAAATGCATGGAAATGACCATGAACTGATTGAAATTGACCGCAAAGTGAATGAAATGGATTTTCGACCATCGACCTGATGGAATCTTGGAAAATAACTAGGTTAGTTGGCTAAAGTATTTTCTCCTACCCCAAAATCATATAGGGTACATTAAGTAACTAATTTTGGTTTAGAAGATATTCTTGTTAAATGAATAGAGAAATAAATGAAAAAAAAGAGAGAATTTTTTTTATATGCTTATATATACATATTTATATAAATATGTATTAGAGAAAATTGTAGGTAGAATAAAGTTCTCCATGTAAAAAATAAAAAATAAAAAATAAAAAATAAAAAAATAAAAAAATTTCCATAGACTTTTACGGACTACAGTTATGGCTATAGCTATAATCTGTAGCTATATCTTCGATACATATCGAATACACTCCGATTAATCGAAAATTGCAGGATTTTTTATGCAAAGTTGCTGGACAGTTTTAGACCTTTTCTGATTAATTGAAAGACATTCGATATATCGAAGTACATATCAAAAGACCTTCGATATATAGTAGAGGACATATTGAAAAAGCATTGGCTGCGGTTATCTCTACGGTTATATTCCGTAGCCATAGATACCTGCTCTTTTTTTCCCCTGTTGTAATCCCAACACCTTTGTGGGTCCTTTTATGAGGTATGTGTTATATCCAAACCGTCCATCTATTTGGCGAACTCGTACGAACTCGTACTAACGCTTGGGAAGAAAAATAAAATAGATTTAGCTATCAAGTGGACCACACTGTAAAAGGCAGTGGAAGATTGAACGTCTACCATTGAAACCCTTTTAGGGGTCCCATAAGTTTTGGATCATTACAAAAAATTTTTTTCCTCTTCATCCAGGTCTTTGTGACATTATGAATATATTGGATGGAAAATAAATGTTATAGTGGGCCCTACAAAATTTTTAACGGTGAAAATCAATTTTCCCGTTGCTCTTTGTGGTGTGGTCCAGTTGATCTTTGGATAGGTTTTTTTTTTTTTTTTTGATAATGCTCCGAAATGATCTCGAAATATGGATGAACGTTGTGGATATAATAAATACGTAACTGTGGGGCCCATGTAACTTTGATATCTTTTGAACCGTTCGTACAACTCGGAGTTCGAGGAGTGTCAGCGCTCGTCTTCGAGCACCACATATCCGCTTGAAGGAACAAGCAGGGGCATTTTCGACCTTTGGCAAGCCTTCCGTACAGCTGGGGCGTATTCTCGCAAAGGAAAATGAGGTGGGCTTAGTTTCCTAAATGGGCCATAAATGGGTCGTACAGTCGCAAATTTCTCAGGCAAAATGGCTAATGGTGTAAAAAATGGCTTTCCCTCGGTAAAGAGGGACGGAGTTGTAGAGATCCTTAGTTTTCATTGGGACACTTTAACAGTCCAATCCATTGATCCAGACTGTTCATTAGGTCAAACACACATTTCATGGGCTACCATGCAAACATCAAACTAATCTGACCGCTATTAGCAATTTGATCAATGGCCCTAAATATGGATGGTCAAGATCATTTACAAGAAAATACGACTAAGCAACAAGTTGATCCATCTATTTGTTAGGGACCATCATGAATTGCTTATGATTCTAAAGACTCACCTTTGTTAGGCAACCGTAACAATCACATCCATGGCTTGAGATAAAGATGGCCATGGAAAATAAGGCCATATCAAGGATGGATTTGATCATCCAAGAAGTGCGATTTTTTGCATGGTAGCCCATGAAGTTCATTCTGAAATTATTGGACGGTTCAGATCGATCGATTGGACTGTCCAACTGTCCCAATGCAACTAGGAGCACTGTTAACTTTTAGACTGCTTTGTTTCACTAAAAGCAAGTCTCACATTGCCAGACAATACCCAAGTGCTCTTCAAGTTAATCTAGTCAATTGATGATGATAGATCTTCAAATCCTACAAGGGTGGCCCACTTTTGTGGCCTTTGACTGCTTGATGGATGGTAATGTGAGATGGACGGAGAGGATTAATTGTGAGTGGGACATTGCCTAGTGTTTAGACAATCCTAGCCCTTTACTTGGAGGCATATAAATTAGACATAAAGGGTCTAAAAATCCACAATGGAAAAAATGTTCATTTATCAGATGGCTAAGATTGTCCAATCAAAGAAATTCCAGTTCAGTAGAAATCAACGGCAGACATGGTGCCTGTTTTCTGATCATCATACACACCTGCCACGTGTATGGTGCACACTTGAGAGGCACAAGGGCACGGTGCTTCCAGTGGGCAGTGGATTCGCGTGTTGGTACCATGATAATGCCCTCCACAGAATGGACGCGGATTGCGTCCTACCCCCGGCCAAGCCACGAACGGGCAGATCTGTTGGGGGCCCACCGTGATGAATCTGTTTATCCACGCCGTCCATCCATTTTCTCGGATCATTTTCAGATATGAGCCAAAAAATGAGGCAGATCCAATGCTGAGGAGGACCACAACAAATAGTAAGCTTGGGTTACATTAAATGCAAGAGTCATCTGTGATGTGGTCCACTTGAGCATTGGATCTGCCTCATTTTTAGGCTCATTACTAAAAATGATCTTCCCAGCGCAGAAACTACTACGTCCAACATTTTTGGTGGCTTGTCCTGAAATGAGCTCACAAAATGGATAGACGGGGTGGATTTCTCACAAACATCACGGTGGGCAATGTAGGCACAGACCCATGAGTCCACATCAGATCTGGATTGCCAGACCGGACCCATCCACAGCCCCCATTTTATTCCTCCCTAGGGGTATGTCCCTGTTTATGAATGATGAAAACTTTGGAAAAGAAATCAAATTCCATTTCCAAAGGTTTTACTCCAAAAAAAAACAAAAAGCAAGAAAGAAGATGAAGAATAAGAAGAAGAAAAAAGATGTCAATTTCTTAAAAGGAAAAATATCTATTACATGCAGATTTTCAAGGTTGTGAGAGACAGCGCTTGCCATTTGACAGATGATCTTTTGACATCTGCAATGGAAAACTAAGCTTCAAGCCAAACAGGGGAAAATTCGGAGTTTTTCATTTATCTAGCTTGCAGTCTCTTCTTAATATCCCTTCCTTTTCCTATATGAATCTGTCTGCATAAAAGTGGCAGGCTCATGAATGAGCTAGATCTGCACATGAATATAGCTAACCTCACCATTGACGATCCTTACCAGCTGATTGGAGGACTTCAGCTTCATTAGTCAGGGTGTTTTTTGGCAATGGCCCATAGATGGTGATGCTGGCAGGACTAACAGTCCAAATTCCTTTTGACAGACAGATTTCACAGACAGGATAACAAAAGAGGTAATTATGAACCATAAACACATCTCAAACAACACTTCCACTTTTCACGAATCCAAATGTAGCTTGCAACATCAAGAAGGCGACCCGATGCCACCGCCCATGATCAGATTGCTGCAGGTCAGGACTTCATTTCTACAATCATCCAGGAACTCAGAATGTTCAACTGGGGGAAACACTGGCGCCCATGACCAAGGACTTCTGCTTTTTCAAAACGTACATGGCTTATCGCATGAAAGGTGACTTGACAATATCGTCGTCGTTGTCGTCGGAACCAAAATCTTCACTGGACATGGGGTTGACGAAATCCTGCAACCATTGCCATGAAAAACCCACGTTAAAAATAGAAAAACAGAGTGCATGCTCAGAGAACGACAACATTGCCCTTCCCATTATTTTTACTGTATCAGGACAATGCTTACTGCCAGTAGGCAGAAAGACATTGAGAAGATAGAACAAGGAAACATTACTGCACTGAAGCGGACTACCATGTGGTACGTATGGAAAGGTGCAATTGGAGGAAATGAATGGGACCTACCCGTGGATGATGGAAACACAAGTGTGCATTACAGGGTTGATTGAATGCAGGTGGCCCAATCATTTCAAACAGGGTATTTATACAGTGCTGGGCACAAAGTACTGGTTTTCTTAGCTTTGACAAAACTCGTATGGGTGGGCCGCCTTTCAGTGGCCAGATTGTTCATCTGAGGTATCACCAAGGGCAGGCAAAGGGCCAAAATCACATCCAACCTAAAATTCCAGCCAACCCAATTGGTCCATCTCTGGTTGCACATGGACCACCGACTGAAATCTTATTTTTAACCATCCATATGCCCCATCCAAGTCAATATTGGACAGAAGAAGTGCATAACCATTCTGGCCAAGCATTGTCTATTTCCAAGTTATTTGGACATGCAAAGATTCTTTTCAAAGTACAATCTTGAATGATGTGCTTATTATTCTGAAAAGATATTTTGTGTGTGTGTGTGTGTGTGTGTGTGTGTGTGAGAGAGAGAGAGAGAGAGAGAGAGAGAGAGAGAATCAGCATCATCACCACCACAGCCACCATTGCCATCGCCATCATCGATACCATCATTGTGAAAACCACCATCCCTGTTGCTAGTAGTAGTGGGGATGGCCACAAGTTGGAAATGGTACTGACGACAGGATGGTAACAACAGCACACTTTTAGCATAAAGCAATGAATCTTCAGTACTCACCTGATATCCCCGTGCTGGCCCATGTTGGGAAACTGCCATCCATGCCTGTGACTGTTCAGCAAACTCCCTAATGCAGTTCAACTTGGGGAGCACCTCAGTCCCTAAATCAGGTCGGTCCTTACGCCGCAGCTCGGAGCACTTCATTGCCAGATTCACAAACTCCGTGGTCTCCTCCATCGGCCAGTCTGGCACTGAGGAGTCCAACATCTTTGCAAGCATCCCCTTCTCCAGCGCCTTCTCAACATTATGCGCAAGCCCCATTGGCGGAGCAGCTGTGACCAACTGCAGAAGGATGATCCCGAGTGCGTAGATGTCGGACTTTACTCCCAACATGCCAGTCTTCTGGTACTCAGGATCTATGTAGCAGAAAGTTCCAGCCGCTGCAGTCATGCGGTATTGGGTGGTTGCATCAGCAGCAGCTGGTGGGATGAGGCGGGCGAGACCCACATCGGCAATCTTGCTAACGAAGTTATGGTCAAGAAGGATGTTGCCGGGCTTGAGGTCACGATGGACGAGGGGCTCGGGCTTGGTCTGGTGGAGGAAGAGGAGGCCGGTGGCAATCTCAGAGGCAATCTTGAAGCGAAGCTGCCATGAGAGTGGTGGAGTGTTGTCCCGGCAGAAGAGGCGGTCCTCGAGGCTGCCATTGGCCACGTACTCGTATACCAAACACCCGTTTTCAGGACAGGCGCCCATGAGGAGGACCATATTCGGATGGCGGATGCAGCTTAACACTTCAATCTGCGAAAATTCAAATAGTGATGGTAATTCCATAATTGTAGAACGAAATGTTAACAAGGACACTAGAAATTTTACCATCCACAAGGAAAAAAAAAAAATGATCTCAATGGAGACCACCTAATGCACAAGTTGGCATGTGGGTCATTTAGAAGTGTATGCAGACTTAGCAAAGCTTGTGAAGGAAAAGAGAAATGAGAGGAAGTGAAGCTTGAATGTACCTCCTGTTGAAATTGTTTCATTCCTTGAGTGGCATCTGACCGTAGAATCTTGATAGCAACAAGTGTATGATCCAGAGTAGATTTGAAAACAGGCCCATAACCCCCTTCACCAATCTTGAGCTTTTCCGAAAAGTTATCTGTAGCCTTCTCAATCTCTTCAACAGTATATTTTCTATAACGGACGTCCATGGACAATTTCTCCATGATATTCCTCATCTCATCTGCCTCCTGAAGATTTCTCTCTGTACGCCGCTTGGTTTCCTCTGACTCACCCATCTTTTGTGTAGCATGGGTTTCCAGAGCTCTTCTGCTCTGAGGCTTCTCCTCCACTGCTCCAATCAATGTGCGAGGAAATCTCGCTCCTTCATACCTCTGAATCTCTTCAGTTTGTAATGAATAAGGATCTCTATCCTGGATGGCAGAATAGAATTTGCATCAAAATCAAAGAGCAATGTAGAAATGGGTGAATGTGTTCATATGATAAGAGTTTGAAAGCATTAACAAATATCATCATACCTTAGTAATGTCTGAGAACTTTTATTTTTCATTTTTCAGATGTTTTTCGAACTGCGAAAGCAGGGTAATTGTTGATTCAGAAGTTTCAAGTAGTGTTTGTTGAGTCAAGAAAATATTAGCCGCTTGACTGGCAAAGTTCATCAACATTTGTTTTGCCTAGACTCGTTTCAAAGGTGCACCGTTATTCTCTTTATGAAATTATTGGGTCCCGATGCATTGAGAGCTGGAGAGTGTCCATATGAAGTCCTTTACGACAATTTATTGCAAATCTTGAGTGGAGCCACTAGGCCTACTTTGTTGACCTGAATGGCTTGGCCCACCAGTTGACCCATAGATTAAGCCTACTGATTTGGCCCACTAGTTGAGCCATGAACCTTAACACAATCCAATCATAGTGGACCATACAGGGGCAACGTGGCTGAGAGGAAGATGAGAAAATAATAAGCCATGTTCGAAAACTTGAGACGTTTCGGTGATCCTAGCCATTTAACAGTAAATAATAAGCAATGGTCATTTATCACACCGTTAAGATTTTCCAATCGTAGAAATTTTTTGGATACTGACCATTCTAAAGTGGAGCACTGGATGCCCGGTTCGACTGGTTGGGCTGAATTTTAGGCTTGATACAAGTGTGAAATTTGAACTGGTTGGGCCATACAATTGGTGCTAGGGAGCCCGCATTTGATGGTCCGTGCACCAAAAGTCCCTCAGATTGGAAGAATGGTTACTTCCTAACACTTCAGTAGGTGGTCAGAACAAATATTATGCAGTTTGGGTCACTCAATCTGGCGGATATTGGAGTATTGGCCCATCCACAGTGTGGCCATCAAATCAACAGCTTAGATCATTGAACATAGGCACAAGCATTGCATAATAGTGTCCATTGCATATATTCCATCACTATCAATGGACCGACTCAAGGGTTTGGCATGGGCCAAGATTATGAACAGTGGACCGGCTGGTCCAATTCAAAAAAATTTATTATGATTGGCCCAGGCACTGCCCATCGATAGCCCTAGTTGTAGCACATCTCCACCATTGAGAACACTAGAGCCCTTTACTAAGACATTCATGAGTGTGGACCCATGATCGTTTACTTGAAATCAAATACTCTTAGCCACTGGACTAACACTAGATTAGTTTTAAATCTCTACCTTTTTATAAATTTAGTTTATAGGTGTTAAATCTCTACTTTTTATTAGGGGTGGCAATGGGTGAAGTTTGGGCTCGGCCAGGCTAGGCCTAGGCCTGGCCTAATTAGCTTAGCCCGGCCCACATTTAAGACCTAAGGCCCAAGCCCGGTCCAAGCCGACATAGGCCTCACACAGTAGGCCCCAACCCAGCTCCACCTTAAATTTGATAAAATCCCTATTTCCCACTCGAATTTTCCTAATCAATGAGTTGATCAAGTGCACCACACATGCACAAATAAGTAGACATTTTGAAGGAATGAAACCTACAGTTCAAGATTGATGGATTGCCTAATTGACAAATGGAATGACATATTCGTAGAATATAACATATGCACTTATAAAGTCAGTCTAGGCCAGGTCGGGTTGAGCTAAAACGACTTGAGCTCGAGGCAGAGCCCAAGCCCAACCCGAAAATTGATGGGGCCATGGATGCCAGACCCAAGCTCGGACCACAGACTGAGCTAGTAAGTCCAAGCCCAGCCTAAAACTGTGTTTGGCTTGTCTAGTCAGACCAACCACCCTGCCGTTTGCCACCCTTAGATTTTAGTTTAGAGAAATGCTCCAGTGCTCTCTGAGCTCTATACGTTAAATTGCTCCTAGTTTTATTTGGACACAGATAATCCAATTCATTAATCTAGACTGTTCATGAGAACCCAATCCACATTTCATGGGCGACCATGAAAACATTATACTGATATGATTTTAGCATGGGAGTCTATGAAAGATGTTCCAGACTTGATGGACAGTTCAGTTGATTGGTCGAAATGTCCAAGTCAACTGATGAAAATAGGAGCCAACAAATAACTTCTAACCTTTCGCTTTTTTGCAACATCCAACCCATCTAATAGGTTGGCCCCATCATGGGGCATCATGGAGATTACCTTGTGCAAAAATCACCCACAACCACTCATTAAGTGGACCAAATTTGTATTTTTCTATCTACCAATGGCTAGACTTCATTTTCTACGGTTGCACTAGGTGATCCACATGGTGGGCCAACCTATTGGACAGGTTCAACATCTTGTGAACATGATGTGTTGGAAGTTTTACAGTCAGGATGAGGTGGATTTGAAACATTCTCTTTTTTCTAAATGCTCTTACATGAGCTTCTCTTTATTAAATGAAATAAAGACTAGAAGCATATGGCCTATGTAGATTGCTTTTCAAAATAACAATTTTGAAAAGGTGTTGACTCATCCCTCCCCCCGATCATGCCTCACAAGGCATGTGTTAGTGGGTACATGTATGCTAGATTTTAAAATGGTTAAATTTTGTGAAGACATCCGGGACAATGGATCTTTGGGCCGATTTGAATTGTGAATTACCACAAAAATGTAATGTAAAAGCACCATCATTATGATTTTACAATGTTTGTTTAAAATGTAATTTGGTATGTAATTCAGCAGTCAAATACAAATGTAATAAGAGACAACAAGTAAAGGAACGTATAAGCATTACAATTTTACATCGTATTGCAGTAGAAGCCTCTTATTCAAACAGGCACATTAGTGTATTTTTCCTGTTGATTTGACATTTTAGTGATATAAAAGTATCATCATTATAATTTTACCACGTCTATCCAAACACGGAAATTGTCAATCAAATTACCTATTCCTTAGGAGGCGGGTTTTATAATTTGTAATCACTGCACTTATAAATCGCGGCCGTAATTCGCAATCCAAAAAGGCCAGTTGATTGGATTTGTTGGCTAGGACGTAAGCTTATTGATGCTTTCCAACCACAAATTATATTTTTTGGAAGGCAGGCAAAACATCTCTCTTATTACAAACCAAGTGCAAAAGTCCAAAATAAATACAACCGTTAGATAACCTGCGTGAAATGGATAATCTGTCGCAAAGTTACAATGGTTGGAATCTGTAGTACGTGTTTAAGCCATTTTTTACCAATCAAGACTTCTCTGCCCTAATTTGTGTAAGCCTGGTACTTTATTAAGTCGGCCTTGACCCTTCCAACATCATTAACCTATTTGAGAAAGAGTTATGAAGAAACCTACTTTTTTCTAAGAAAAATAGTTTCTATTTTCCAGCTTTGTTTTAGGATATTGATAGGATGTGGGGATCCTAGAGTTACCTTTGTTAGATAGAATGTGCATGTCAAAGATCCAGGACATTCATCATATAGTGCCCATTGCGAACGTGGCCCACCAAAAAAACGATTTCAGTCTGTTTATGGGGCGATCACACTTGTCTAAGAAAATAAGCTCAACAGTTTAAATTCAATGCATATGTGTGACTCACTTGTCTAGGGGTTCTGATTGCTGAACCACACCCAGATCAGGCCCACATAACCATTCAAATTGAAGATACAGCCCTAACCCGATGGCCCGTCTGATGCCTGATTGACTTGTGGGGACCGCAGGTCCAATCAATGCCCTTTGACAGGTAATATACAAGCCATATATAATGGCCAAAGTGCTTGGCACAAGCTCAACTGCCCACTATACCAACAAAGTTAATGTATATACTATGATAGATTTGATTGAACTACTGAACTACAGGAGTATTTATTTGATTATGAATAAAGTTTATAAGCCTTCCTTTATGAGAATGTGAGTCTCTTTGACATGGTTGCTAGGATAGACTAGTAGGCTATTGAGGGATTTGATCAATCATCTTACAAATGTTATGTATTAAAATCTATTCAACTCTGGTTTGATACTTCAATTTTGCTACATCAGTTTTTGTATTAGAGTAAGTTCAATTCCTCAAGATAGAATTTGGCATCTATTAACAACATGGATTTACAGGATTATGTATTTAGAACTAAACGTATGGCACATGGAAGGATTATTAAGAAAGGGAAAGTTGTTATGGAGGATGTAGAAAGCACGCAAGGGGAATATTGGAAGATAGTTTCGAGGAAAAGATGAACGGAGGCACTTTAGCATCTTCATTGCCAACATTCTGTTCATCTCAAAAGCTCTAAGAAAAGCATTCGGGAGGTTCAGTCTGGTGTCAGATATATGCATGCCAAAGACTAGAGGAATAAATCGAAAAAGAGTTTCACTTTTGTCTTGTTTCTATACGAACAATATATATATATAAATATATATATATATATAGAGAGAGAGAGAGAGAGAGAGGAATAATCGAAAAAGAGTTTCACTTTTGTCTTGTTTCTATACGAACAATATATATATATATATATATATATATATATATATAGAGAGAGAGAGAGAGAGAGAGAGAGAGAGAGAGAGAGAGAGACATTATTTTAGCATTCCACATCAGAAGGCAGGTAAGTATACAATACATGACTATAACACATTGTTTGACATTATTTTAATAAAAATCAAGCTAAATATAGTCATTTCATTACTTCAAAAGATTTTGATAACAACATTGCCTAAACTTTCAGTTGAAAAACTTGACTGCAAAGAGTAACATTATCAAGAGAATGAGATGATTAGAGGGAGTTGGGGTCGTAAAGTCCCGTATAGATATATTATATAATTAAATATCAACCTAAACCCAAAAGTATTGCAACCAATTCGATGATTTCAAATAATATTTCCCACAAACCATAAACCCTGTCAGGAAAGTGCAAATTTATAATGAGGCTTTCAAAAAATTCTTTTAATTGGTTTTCCATTATTACATGAAGAATTAAATAAACTTCCAAGTTTAAAATCAGATAATGAAACCCTACAAAAACAGACAACAAATAAAAAACAACTTTGAATTCAAGATGCACAACCAAAAAAAAAAAGAAGTGTAGGTTTATTAGTTGAAATCAAATCCAGTGTTGTCATATGTGATCGCATAAGCAATTATGCGATAGCATATCTGGATTTGGATAGGTGCATATGCCATGATGGCATGTGCGGTTTTTTAACTGTTGGCACTTATGTGATTGCATAAGCCATTTTTATGCGGTTATGTGATCGCATAACCTCCCAATGGCACTTGCGAGATCGCATAACTGGTGTCGGACCACTATCTTATTCTTTTGTCAGTTGAGACAGAGAGATTGTTGTTCTTTTGAAGTAAAGGGGTTTTTTGGGTTCCGATTGTCCCAGAAACTCAATTTGCTGAAGAAAGAAATTCTAGATTGGATGAGGGAGGATTTGGGTTTTTTTTTTTTTTTTTTCAGTATTTACATTCAACTTTTTTTTTTGTTTTCATAAACACTATTTTTTAATCTAATCATAGATCATGCATGAGAGGGCATTTCCGATCAAATCTACATCGGATCTAATTGGAGTTCATTTTTTATTTTTTAGAATTTTCTGTTGATTTTTATGGATTTTTCAGATTTTTTTTTTTTTTTTTTCAAATTTGTTGAGTTTTTTCTTTTCTTTTCTTTTTGGAATTTTCTATTGATTTTTCTGGAGTTTCCATAAGTGTTTTTTTTTTTTTTTTCAAATCTTTTGAAATGTAATGCATAGGGGGGTATTTCCGGTTAGATCTACACTAGATATGATCGGAGATTTGGTTTTTTATTTTTTATAATTTCGCTCGAATTTTTTGGATTTTCCATTTTTTTTACTTTTTCCAAAATGGAACCAAAACTCGTGCTTGGGCTTGGGGGAGTATTTTCCATCAGATCTACACCATATCTTATTCTCGATTTGGGTTTTTTTTTGGAGGAAACTAAAGTCGAGGGGACCCGATTTGGGGAAAATCAAATTTTTTGTTTAATTTTTCAACAAAAAAAAAAAAAAAAATCTTTTCTCCTCCCTTGATAGTTAGTTGTTAATACTTAAATTAATAGTCCAATAGTTGATATGTAATAATATTAGTCTATTACCAATATATGATATCAATTTCTGATATATACCAATAATTTATACAAAAAATAATTTAAAAAAAAAAAAAATCAACACCACACCTTATAGTAGGTCAACCCGTCCGGACAACATTCTTACCAAAGAATGGTCTGATATACCATTGAATACATGATCAAAACACACAAAATTTGATAGATTTTAGGATATCTCACTTTTTCCTATTTTTCCATTTTTTTTTTGCTTTAAAAAATTATGATCGATACAGGAGGATACAACCCCAATACAGATACGCAACGCCATATCATATCATTTTTCGGCTGGGCCGATAACAACATTCAGAACCATGCTTATGACAGAAGAAAAAGCCCAAAGCCTAAAGTTATCTCAAGATTATTCAAACTGCCTCAAGGAGGAAATTAAGTGAAGACAACGATCGAGAGCCACTTGGTTAAAAGAATGGGACAAAAATACAAGGATTTTTCATAGTATTCTAAGTGCGAGGGCCAAAAACAACAAAATTTGGAGTGTTATAGTGGAAGGAGTGTTGAGAAGAAAAACAAGGTACACTAAGAGGTGGTTAAGGTTTACAAGTCCCTTCTCACTAATGACGGATGGACTCAACCTCGTCTTGATAATCTGAGCTTTAGTTGCCTTTCAGAGGATTTTTCATAGTATTTTAAGTGCGAGGGCCAAAAACAACAAAATTTGGAGTGTTATAGTGGAAGGAGGGTTGAGAAGAAAAACAAGGTACACTAAGAGGTGGTTAAGGTTTACAAGTCCCTTCTCACTGATGACGGATGGACTCAACCTCGTCTTGATAATCTGAGCTTTAGTTGCCTTTCAGAGGAAGAGGGTCTTTCTCTTTAGAAACCCTTCTTGTTAATAGAAGTAAAAGCGGCAATGGAGTCATCGGGGAGGAATAAGGCTCTGGGGCCAAACGAATTCTTGTTGACCTTCTTTTAGGTTTTTGGGGAGGTAGTCAAGGGCAATTGGATGGACTTTATGATGGATTTCTTCTAGAGGGGTTGTTTGTTGTCTTCCTTGGGCACATCTTTTATAGAGATCATCCCTAAGGTGTCTGAAGCATAAACTTTAAAGGACTTCAGGCCGATCAGTTTAATCAAGAGGCCATATAAGATTCTTGATAAGACATTGGCGAACAAATTCAGAGAAATGTTGGCTATTATCATTTCCAAGAATTAAGGGCTTTTGTCGAGGGTAGACAACTACTAGACGGTGCTTTAATCGCCCATGAGTGTATTGACTCGAGGTTCAATGAAGGAGTAAAAGACTTAGTATCTAGGTAAGACAATGAAAAGGCATATGATCAATGTCAATTGGGATTTTGTGGAGTATTTATTGGGCCAGATGAGATGTGTATGGTGAATGCTGAGTCAATCAACCATATCTTCATACATTGTTCATTCGCAAGTCAGATATAGAGCTCTATTAGTTAAGGAACTTCTCTTACTTTGGCATGGTGTCCACCTTGAGAGGAAATATCAGGATTTTTGGAAGTTGGCGTTGTTAGCTACTTTATGGCCTATTTGAGGGGAAAGGACACAAGGATTTTTTAATTTTATTTTTTTTCCTTAGATTGAATTTATTATGGGAGCAACAGCAACCCAACAAAACAAAACAAGACAAAACAAAACAGAGAGAAACACCCCAAAACAAAAACAAAAAAGGAAAAGAAAAGGAAAGGAAAAAAACCTAGAAAATAACTATACAACTTGAATGGGGACTCTGAAAGAGACTAAAAACTAGAACATAGGCAAAGGCTTGAGGCCAAACGGAGAGGCAGCAACTGAATTAGCCCAGCAAATGAGAAATCAGCTAACTATTGACATAATTGTGAGCCTTGGATCTGACTTATTTTTGGGCTTGTACACTAAAATGTTACAAAAATATTGGATGGATGGTGTGGATAAGACCCATACATCACTGTGGTCACTCAAAGCTATTGCCCGTTCCCAGCTGGAGACGGGAGGGGGAAGGATGCAATCCGCATCCCTAATCCATGCCCGATCCGGCCCATCCGCTGGCTGGTGGTCGGTGCTCTGTGGGCCCAATCACGAGGTATGTGTTTCATCTATGATGTCCATCTATTTTTATAGATCATTTTATGGTATGAGAAAAAAAAAATGAGGTATATACCAATCTCAATTGGACCACATTACAGGAAACAGTGTTGAATGAAATTTGACCATTAAAAACATTTTGGGGGCCATAAAGGTTTTGGAACAACCTGATCTTTGTTTTTTCCCTTCATCTGGGTCTGCATGACCTAATTAACAGATTGGATGTCAAATAAACAGTACAGTGGGCCTTAGGAGGATTTAAATGGTGGATATCCAATCACTACTGTTTTCCCGTGGTGTGGTCCACCTGAGTTTTAGATCTACCTAATTTTTTGGATCAAGATCTAAAATAATATTTAAAAATTAATGGACAGCATGGATACAACAGATGCATCATGGTGGGGCCCACAGAGCACCGACCTGCACCGTCAAAAGGGCCAGAGCCAACCGCGTACTGAGTAACTCGGTACGCTAAGTGTACTGGGTAAACTCTGTGGGGTCCACCATGATTTATGTATTTTATCCACTCCGTCCATCCATTTTAATAGATAATTTTAAGTCTTGAGCCTAAAAAAGAAGTATATCCAAACCACAAGTGGACCACACCATACGAAACATTATGAAATGAACATCTACCGTTGAAAATTTCTTAGGGGCCACAGAAGTTTTGGATCAAACTTATATCTGTGTTTTCCCTTCATCCATGTCTGTGTGATCTTACAAACAGTTTGGATGAGAAATAAACATAACTGTGGGCCCTAGAAAGGTTTTAACGGTGGAAGTCATTATTCCAATTGTTTCAAATGGTATGGTCCACTTGATCTTTTGGTATGCTTAAATCTTGGTCTCAACCCCTAAAATAAGATGGAAAAACGGATGGACCGCATGGATAGACCAGATACATTCGCGGTGGACCAACAGAGTTTACTCAGTACGATGAGAGCGTACTGCGTAACTAAGTACGCAATCCGATTTCATTTCACGCCCGCCCGAACCGATCCCCAATTTCCTTAAAACCCCAAAATCCCTCTCCCTCGATCCAAATTTTTCAAAAATTATCTCCTTCCCACCCATTTCTCCAGATTTTCAACCTGAAAATCCCTCTCCCTCATCCCAATTTATAAAAATTAAAAAAAAAAAAAAAAAAAAAACTCTCTTTTACAACAAGATCTCGGCCCGCAAGCCGATTCTTTCGTGGAGAAGTTGCCAGAGGAATTTTCGACAGAAAAAAAAGATTTTTTTGGGGTTGAATCTTACCGAAATTCGCGTCTTCAAACAGATCCGGGCGAAAAAACAGGTATTTTTTGTGTTTTCTTTCCCTTTATCGCCAACAACTACCCCCTTTTATCGATAAAGGTGGGTTGTTGGCTACAGTTCCCACCCGTGGTTAGTGAGAACAGTGAAATATCGGTGAGATTCCGATAATACCGATATTATCGGCGAGATAATCGGCGAAAATAGGAAACGACACGAAAAAAATGGGGTTTCGGTGTCGCTAGTGCGGCGACACCGATATTATCGGCGATATTTCGATAATATCGCTGACAATTTATACACTGCCCGTACCATAACTGATCGTGTGGTCCATCCAAAACTCAAATCCACTCCATGTTTTGGAACTTGACCTAACGCTATCCTACAAAACAAATGAACGGAGTAGATCTTCCAAAATGTCATCAGACGTGGACCCCACCTATTTTTGAACAAACCGTTTGAAACAGCGTCCTTCCGCATGTTGTAATAGCGGGCGACGAAACCGGGTTAAAAGATGGTTTTACCCCATCTTCCTACTTCGTTTGTGGGCCACCTGATCAGAGGATCTACCTCGAATTTGAGGTCATAGCTTAACTAGACAACACGAGATGTGTGGTTGGGACGGATCACACCACAGCAACCAGCACAGTGGACCCCACCTGTTCCAACGACCGAACCATGGTCAGCGAGCCTCCGCACGTTGTAACAGTGTTCGAATGAACCACACTTGAGGAAAACTCTCTATAGTAACTTCCAGATACGAAACTGCCCGCTGATTTGAACCATTAAAACCTCAGAGGAGGGAATTCCGACACCCCCGATAGAATCGCAAGGAGCTCGGAAGCTCGGCACTCCACTCTTTCCGAAAAATGCAACCTCGAGTGCGGAAGCTTCATCGGCGCTATACCCACCATGCAAACAACTTTGAAACTCCGATCTGAAGCACCCCGGAGCTTCCCACAACCAATCCGAGCCCTCCACTACGAACGGAATTTAGAAAGGAAGTGATAATGCAGATCCGCCATTAACGATGGTTATCTTCTTCGCTGAGGAGTGGCGACTGTAGGAAGCTTCCCGACCACCATCTTCGGATCCTAATCGATCACAACATGGCCCACGATATCAACAGATGGCCTGCATAGATAGGAGGGAGAGAAAAACGGCACAACAATGTAATAAGGACAGATGAACGTCCAGTAAACCGTTACGTTGCGTGAGTAGGAATTACACAATATGTTTCAGCATATTTTACACGCAGGAATACTCTAGAAATCTTGTAATCTTATAAATTTCTCCACTCCCTAATGTTGGAGAATGTACACAGCAAACAAGAGGGGGAAAAAAAAAGGAAAGAAAGAAAACGAGAGAGAAAGAGAAGAAGAGATCAGGTGTTGGAATTGACACCTATGATCCACTAAGTTTAGCAGTAACCAGGATTTGTTGGAGCCCTTCCGGCCAGCCACCGGTAATGAAGAAGAAAGGAGTGAATGTGGGATCGGCGCTAATCCACCTAGTCGAAAAGAATTTCATGTTCAACCCTGGGTTGAATCCAACATCTTAAATGGCACAATGTAGATTATCTAAAGGCCAAATCGAATTGAGTTGACTCAGCGGAAGTATATGCCAAACTACGGGTTTCATTATTAAGCATAGTTGTTATTCAAGGTAAGTTACTCATCTAAATAATGACTGATTTAAATCCTTGTGATTGATTTATAGTTAAGATCAAACCTAACCCTAAGTCACAAAATACATCCTACAACAAACCCTAACTGTACAGGTTTTTGTGATATATCATAGAAATCAAGTCTAAAGTATGTCTACAAACATCTAACAATGTTGAAGACAATTTGAACGAAACAGGCAAGGGATTCCTTTAAGCTTACAATAATTTAAGTTGATATGCTTTATCTTGCCTTTTAAATGCTATGCTTTCATGTTACTAAGATTCTCTCCCTGCAATTGTTTAATTTACCACCAACAATTATTTAACCTTTGGGAATTATAGTTCAGGTGTAAATTTAATTACGTGTGATCTTTATTAATTTATGCAGGGCGATGGATACAAGCCTTGCCAATGCCTTTACCAATTTTGTTGAGTTAGCCCTTGCTACTCTCCTCTTTTGTTGAGTTAGTCATTGTCACTCTCCTCTTTATTGAGTTAGTCATTGCTACTCTCCTCCTTTATTATGTTAGCCTTGTGCTATCTACCTTTATGGCTTGGGCATGTGTCTTGAAATTCCAAAGCTCTCATGATTCAATTGATTTCCTCTTTGATGCAAGTACTATGTTGGAAATCTCACTTCGAGTAATCAAATAAATATCGTGGACGTAATGCGGTTCAGGTAACGACCCCTGGGCCGACACGTAATTCTATGAATTTTGGATAGTGGTGCACAAATCGATGTAAGTAATTCGCAATGCGTGTTACATCACTTCCGGAATTGGATGTCGCAAATAATCACTCCATGAACAAATCGTATCACGTAATTCATCCCAGTGTTCAAGTTGTCGGTATCGTTACAAGTTTCGCTAATCGGAGATAAAGATATAATATCGTTATCGCCGATAATATCGCCGATAACTGGAAATGCAAAGAAAAATGGCGAAAAATGGAGAAATTGATGGAATTTTTCTGTAAAACTTCAGGGCATGCCTAAATACACATATTTGCATATTTAGGAATAAAAAAAAATTACAAAACAATGCATTAAATAATAAGTTTTCATTTAATAGGGCTCAAAAAGCATGCGTTGCCATGAGAAATCGCTCCAATTGTAATCAAAATGAGTTTATATAATACTTTATGGGGCCCACTATAATCAAAATCACTCCAATTGTAATTAAAATGAGTTCATGTAATACTTTGTGGACCGAGTCAACTCTATGGGGCCCACTTATTTATATACTTTTATCTACTCCGTCCATCCACTTTACCCTATAATTATAGGGCTTGATTCCAAAGATGAAGCATATCCAATGATTAAGTGGACCACACTGCAATAAATAGTGTGAATTTGAACGTCTATCGTTGAAAATTTCTTAGGGGCCATAGAAGTTTTGGATCAATGTAATTTTTGTTTTTTACCTTCATCGATGACTATGCGATCTTATGGACAGCTTGGATGACAAATAAAGATCATTGTGGGCCCTAGCAAGTTTTCAACGATAGGAATCATTGTCCCCATTGCTTTCTATGGTGTGGTCCACCCAAGATTTGGATCTGTCTAATTTTTGGGTTCATGACCTAAAGTGATCTCGCCAAATGGATGGACCGTGTGGATATAACACATACATCATGGTGGGGTCCACGGAACTTGGTGACATCTAAGCCACCGAGGTCAGCACGCCCCCCGCTTTCACCCACAGGGACGCAGATTGCAGCCTACCCCTGCCCGGATGTATTACCGTCTAGGCAGGGATCTGCGAGGCCCACCGTGATGTAAGTGTTTTATCACGTCGTTCATCATTTTTCTCAAATCATTTTAACATATGAGCCAAAAACTGAGGCAGGTATAGGGCTTAAGTGGACCACAAACTGGGGATTGAACGTCCACCATTAAAAACTTCATGGAGCTGGAGAAGTTTTGGATCAAGCTGATATTTGTTTTTTCACTTCATCAACGTCTACATGACCTTATGAATAGGTTGGATGGTAAAAAAGCATCACGGTGGCCCTTAGGAAGGTTTCAACGGTAGATGTCATTATCTCTGTATCTTCCTTTGGTGTGGTCCACTGGAGTTGTGGACCTGCTTCATTTTCATAATTAGATCTTAAAATAATATAAGAAAAACAATTAACGGTGTGGATAAAATACTTACATCATGGTGGGCCCCACAGAGCCCTGCTTGGACGGATTACCGTCTGAGCGGGGTAGGACGCAATAGAAGGGGACGGCGTACCGAGTAACTTAGCACGCTAAGCACACTGAGTAAAGTCTGTGGGGCCCACCATGATTTAAATATTTTATCCACTCCGTCCATCCTTTTTAACATATAATTTTAGGGCTCTAAACCAAAAACTAAGTACATCCAAATCTCAAGTGGACCTCACCACTAGAAACAGTGTGAATTGAAATTCTACCGTCCAAAATTTCTTGGGGCCACAGAACATTTGGATCAATATTTTATTTGTATTTTCCCTTCATCCATGTCTGTGTGATCTTATGAACAGGTTGGATGATAAATAAACATCACTATGGGCCCTAATGAGGTTTCAACAGTGGAAGTCATTATTCCCACTATTTCCTGTGGTGTGGTCCACTTGAGTCTTGGGAATTCTTCAATGTTTGGCTCAACCACTGAAATGAGCTGAAAAAACGTATGGACGGTGTGGATAACCCACATACATTCACAGTAGGCCCAACTGAGTTTACTCAGCACGATAAAAGCGTACCGAGTAACTCATACGCAATCCGATTCTGTAAAAGGGTTTCAAAACCCGAAACCCTAAACAAACTCGAGCAAAAGCCGCCGATAGAAGAGGTTCCGGAAGGGAGCCCTAAAAACTCGAAAAATCTCTCCAAATTTCTCAAGATTTCCCATATTTTTTGCCCCATTAATTCTGATCAACGATCCTATTCTACAGGTACATACTTCCAAAAGTTTCTTTTTTCCCTTTTTTTTCTCGATTTTTTTTGGTATTTACGCAGCTCCCTATATTATCGTCCCTTTTATCGTCAAAAAAGAGTTGTCGGCTACAGTTATCCCTTGACAGAGACGCGATTTTTGGTCGACAACTGTATTTTACATTAAAAATCGATAAAATCGCCGAATATTCGCCGATACTAGGAAGAGAAACGAAAAAAGTGAGTTTCGGTGTCGCAACTCCAACGACACCGATAATATCGGCGATATTATCGATTTTTCGCCGATAATATGAACACTGATTCATCCAAGTCATGTGTTGTGTCGTCTTGGGAAAACCGCATAAATCCAAATTAACATGGGACACGCCGACGAATCTCCGTAGAATGGGATGCGGGGCGAGCCGGATAACTCTAAATGATTTTCCACATTGTGGCAATCACTAAGTGTGATGAACCGCAAATACTTTGATAGGCATACATCTCATGTAGGTTGCTTCCGCATATTGATAATGCAGGTGATGTACAGATTGAAGACCCAGAGGACCATCTCCCAATGGAAGATTTTATTGAATGAATAAGAAGATAGTTTTATATTTCCGCTGCAAACCTGATAATGTAATAAGGTCTCATTGAGAGGGCATTTGATAATTTGTTGAATTCTTTTACTTTAATGAAATGATATATACAGTCAATTTTATTCTCATGAATGGTTACCTTCATGAATGTAACTGGATGTGATATAAATGAAAAATAAAATAAAATTATGGTGCGATTTTTAAAGCATCTAATTCATTTAATTATTAACACCCAGTTTTCTCAGACACGAGTATGAACTCTGGCTTTGAAAATTCGAGATGTTACAGTTACCTCCAAAGTTAGGAGTCTTGTAGTGGAATGGGCTTCTTGCATAAAATCTTTACAGGATTGTAATTTCTCTTTTTTGCTTGGACTGTAATTTTTTGTGCTTTCTCGACACCCTTCTAATAGTTTGATCAGTTACTCTTTGGGAAAAAAAAAAGTTTAAAAAAAAAAAAAAAAACAAACAACAATTCCTCCTTACACTTGTAGTATTTTTTTCACATTTTTTTGTTAAATTTTTTCGAATTTTTCCTGATTTTTAAGTATTTTGAGGGTTTTTTACAAAAAAAAAAAAAAAAAGTTAAGGGGATGTGCGATTGCTCATGTGATTATGCGATCACGACATCGCGTAAGTGCACAACCACTCCAAGTCGTAAATGATCACTAATGCGATTTGACAACATTGATCAAACCCTAACCATCATTACCACCATACATATAAGTCAACATGATCACAACCGTCCATAAAAAATTTCAGCTTAGTCATAGATTAATTTATCTCAACCAATTAAGTAAGAAATCATAAGAAAATGCACCATAATTTAAGGTTGAAGAGAAGATTCGCCATTTAACCTCTCATAGAGAATAAAATAAAATAATTGACCTGTTTTAGAAGATTCTTATTGTACCTACCAATATAAAAAACATAAAATGAAATTAAAAAAATTTAAAAAAAAAAGAAGAAGAAGAAGAAGAAGAAGAAGAAAGCAATTATAATTTGAAACATAAATAATAGGGATTAGGGCAGGGCTCAGAAGCGAATATAATGGGCCATGATCCACCAAATCATGCTTGATTTATGTTGGATTAGGGGCTATTTGGTTGGCTTTCAGTAGGTCAAGCCAACAAACATCACTCTAATCAAAGAGTGGTCTGACACACCATTAAATACATTTTAGAAACAAACAAACAAAAATGAATGACTTTGGTGTTTTTACAATTTTTCCTATTTTCCCTTTGTTTTTGAGAGATAATGCTATTTTTATTCAAAAAAGGTGCTACGATGGCACAAAAACCCAGAAACAGAAAAATTACAATCCTTTAAGACATCAAATTACAAATTTTCCAGGTTATTTTTCATAGGGTCCAATGCATCCCATGTTGTGTCTGTATTGCTTTTGAGCCTGGGCCATATGCTCCCGGACACCCACATCCATAAATTTGATCAAGACACTAATTCAATGGCTTAAAATTCTCCCTCCCTCCCTCTCTCTCTCTCTCTCTCTCTCTCAAGATTACCCATCTTAACACTTCCTAAAAGAGGGCAAGCAACACGCAATGAAATTGGCAGATATTTTACTTGGACTAAAAAAACATCATACACCATTCATTTCTATAGACTTCAACAATAAATGGACAAATTCAGAATGAATGAATATAAGGGGCAGTTGGATACCTTCTGTTTCACGTTCAATATTTCTTTGCAGGCAGTTTCGTACAATTCCAAAGTCTGCTTCAATTCAAGTTTCATCCTTCTCATCTCAGCCTCAGTATCGTCCTACAATACATTGGATTTTTGTCAATATCCTGAACTGAAAAAGGAAAATCATAACATCCTTTTGTGTAATGGCTCTACGATTTTGGGTACCAACAGCTTGACCTCAGGAGTCCAAACGAAATTTTCATGAAAAAAAAAATCTGATTCTGAGGGTGCATACAAACAGTGTTGAGGGGGAGAAACTTGCATCAATGACCAATACCAAAGTCAAATAAGCCCTCTGGCAATATGTTGAACATTGTGATTCAGTAAACAAGTCATAAGAGCTGTTATAAACTTATGGTAGTAACAGGTTACATTATGTTGTTTTTATGTGATGTGATGAATAACGGATGTAAATATGGGACACTTTCAAAGGAAATTTCCAAACATAATGCCATTGTATAACAGAACGTAACATCCTTCTTTTTCCAAATAATGGTCATTATCTTCAAAAAGACAGCCGTTATTTCATTGAAAACCAAGTGGATAAAAACCTTCCAGACCCACACACGTTGCATTTGGACTTGTTGGCGTCCACATCACCTATCTAGACCTTACATTTGGGCCCATTTAGGAGCTTGGGAAATGCAATTGGAGGTAAATGAATTGGGAGTAAATGCCTTACTCAGTTGTGATTGGATGGGAGTAAATGAAATGCATTTGAAATATAAATATTCTGTTTGGATGGGAGTCAATATGAGGAATTGGAATACATTGAAAATTTTCAATTTATTCATAGGAACATAAGTGATATCCCAAATTATTGTATATATGTGATATTTAACAGAATGATGGTAATAAGCCCATAGACACATACTCTTTAGCCAAAAATGAGGAAATTTCAAGCCTCGGATGGGCCACAAACATAAGGATCACAAACAAACAACTTGCCAATGTTTTTGAACCGTCCATTTAGATGACCAACCTCTGGATGGTTTGGATCATTCTATCAGTGTGATTTTAGTGATGTCGCCGATAATTGGATTGTTTCAGAGTATCATCAACGTGCCACGTGTTTGGGGAACATGTATGTAGCGGCACCTTTGTTTACTCGTGCAACTCTCCAAGTGATGCAGGACAGAATAATCTAACCTAATATGATGCCATGATATTAAAAGACAGATTAACTAGAGCAATGGAATGACAAAATAAAGCAATTCAGAAATTTCATATTCATGAAATGTCCAAATTCAATCCTACAACAGTCCCGCAATGCGAACCTCATGAATTATTGATCAACCAGGACCTATGGGAGATGGAACCACAATCCTAGCATAGGGTTAAATCTGAGTTCAATGGAAATCATGTACCTTGTAATAGATTTGACATGTTAGGGCTGTTTAAAGGATAGGAAATGTGGGAAATGGGCTTGGGATATCTAGGCTCAGAAGAATTAAGGGTCTGTTTGGGCAGCGGGATTAGAAGGGATTAGGTGGGATGGGATTCAAAAATGGTAATAAATGCTGTTGCCATGGAATTGTCTTAATACCATGGGTTTTCTAATCCCATCGGCTCCTGTGCCATAGTGTTTGGATGGCATGGGAATGAAAGTTTTTTACAACTCCTATTCCGCATGATGTTTGGATGGGAGGTTTTTACAACTCCTATCCCATAGGATGTTTGGATGAGAGGTTTTCTACAACTCCCATTGAGTGGAATTGGCACCATACCCAATAAAGGCCTGTTTGGCTTTGCTAAAATAAGTGTTGTCTTTCTTGAATTTAGATTTGTCTCTTTTTAAAAAAATAAAAAATAAAAAATTCAATTTTGCATTATTTTTTCTTCTATAGAGCCTGCTCCAGTCTGGTTTCCACTTCAGCTAATTCATGAAAAGCAGGATCTATATTTTGTTGGAAGGTTCATAGCAGCACAGAAGTGTAGAGCCCTACACCACGCATGTGCCACCATGGCACGTAGGGGTGAGATTAAATCCATCATCCATCAGTTCGTCCAACCATGTTTTCCCTATAATTAATCCGATCCACTCAGAAGGTGGGCCCTGATATCAGAAACAGGTGAATGTGTAAGAAAACTTCAACTAAGGTGTATAGAGCCGTATATCAAACTATGAGTCCACCTTCCTAGTGGAGCAACCGAATTCTTGGGATGCATCATCAATACACTGGTGCCCTTCTAATGGATGGATTAGATCATGTGCAATACAACTCACTGGCATATTGTTTAATAACATACCTTTCCCTGATGATAATTGGGACACCTGCAAAAGATATAATGCCTACATGTTGCATTAAAAAACAATGACATGTGCGTGAACAAATAATATACATCGCTCTATGCATATTTAAAACGATTTTTCAGATTGAGCCAAATGTCACACATCCATGCACACCATAAAGCCAAACCATAAATACTTCAAGGATTATAGTTATTACATGTCCTCAAAAATCAAACCAAATATAAAAGTCGATAGTTTAAATGTTTCATCTTCCAAGCTGTCTCCACAAAAGGTACCTATCAAGATCAAAAGACACAAGCACAAGCATCTACCAAGCATGCATCATATATAAAACATCCAAAGTCATGGATCTGCATCACCAACGTTTTTCTGAGAATTGTGGAGAATATGTTTTAACCACTCCATGCGGCGTTCTACTCGGAGACTAACAAAGAAAGAAGCGAGTTGTTTGTCCCTTGAGAGGATCTGCCCAACTTCGATAAACTCGGCGTTGGTCAACCCCTCTACTTCTTCAAGAATGTCCAACACTTTAGTGGTACGGTTCACTTCTTCTCCAAGACCAAAATTGCTCATGGCCTCGGCAACGTGATTTAGAGACATCCCGAGTACATCACAAGGACGAGTAGGACGCAGCCGCTTCGAAGTAATACTACCGCCATTTTTATTCGCAGAATCAGGTGTACGTTTGGGTGTACTTCGACCAGCCTGATTTTCCCGGGACTGACTATTAGAAAATCGCGAATTCATCCCCGAGTCCCCTAAATTGTCTTCGGATAGATCCACGCTATCTTCCAGATTCTCATCCCCATCTGACCATATTTGATTTAAATCTCGTTGGACACGTGATGAGGATGTAGCCAAATTCTTACTGCCTTGTGCATATCTACCAGTCGCCTGATCATCACCGACGATGACAGCTAAATCGTCCATCCGCTCAATTCGCTTTCCTCGGAGTCTTTCAGTTCGTGGATGAGACTAAAAAAATTTATGGGTAGATGAGTAACCACCATTCTCATTTTAATACAGATAATACAAGTATTGACGACATTTTAATAAGGACATATCAAACAATCCAAAGTTATGTCTTACCTTGAGATACGCTTCCCATACTTCGTCTGGTGCGGTTACAACCTTTCGTTCGTTATCCCAACCGAAGCCGCTAGCAGAGAGCATATCTTTCACATCATTATAGCATTTCTTGTGATATTTCATACGGTTCACGACGTTTGACCAATTCACGCACACATGAGTTTCATTAGAAACCTGCTCAGCCGCAGCTTGGTATGCTTCCCTTTTAAACCCATTGTCTGATTTGCGTCCTAGGGCAATCTGCTCCAGCAACGTGTTCAACATAACTTCATCCATCGCATTGGTCCACTTTATTTTCTGAGCTCGGTAAGATGGCTCAGCAAGTGATCTAGCGGGTTTTGCACGAGGCGAACATCGCGTTGGAGGAGTCGGAGTTTTAATGGGTGATTTTGTAGGAGTCGCAGCGGGACTAGACCACATATCCGACATCTGGCCTATGTGTAATATACAAAAAATATGAGAACAGGTGATATACGACTCACTTGAATACTTTAAGATGTGAAATTTTTGGATTTCATTCATATTCTCAAAACATATTTCACATTACAAAATTAAAGATTTCATTAAAATTAGAGCACAATTGAAAGACTTCTACTACATTGCTTTTACATGAGATACAAGAAAAATATTAGTTCCTACTATTGCTAAGGGAGTCTGCCCACATTCGTTGGGCGATTGAATCGCGTAGTGTAGACCATGCATCTTTTTGCTGCTGAGTAATGTGTACTACCCAGTGCCTCTCGTCATTTGCTGAAACTTCGTATGGTGTTGGATTGCTTTCCACATCTTCCATATGTATACCAGCACCACCTCCATCTTGGTCTGAATCACATTCACCTAATATGAAGTTATGAAGCACCGCACATGCAACTACAATTTTCACTTGCGTTTCCATAGGATATTGCACTGCCACTTTCAAGATTGGAAAACGACGTTTAAATATTCCAAATGTACGCTCAATCACATTTCGAAGCTGTGCATGTTTATAGTTGAATAACTCTTTATAATTTGCGGGTGATCTCCCAGTACGATATTCGTGGAGGTGGTATCTTACACCACGGTATGGAGCCATAAAGCCCGGAGAATGCGCGTATCCCGCATCGACGACATAGTATTTTCCTACAAATAGTTATTGTAGTATATGAAAGTAATTATCATTGAAAAATATACAAAAGAGCTTAGTCATAAGTGTAAGGGTTACCGTTTGGGACATTCAAGGGATCATCGGATCGTGTGAGAGCGTTATGTAACACCCGTGCGTCTGAAGCAGAACCCTCCCAGCCGGCTAAAATGTATATAAATTTCATATCAAATCCACATGCACCAAGCACGTTTTGGTATAAGAAACCTTTTCTGTTACGGAAACAAGCTTGGTGGGTCGTTCGTACATTGACAGGAATGTGGGTACCATCTATTGCACCGATGCAATCCTAGAATTACAGTCCAAATTGATTTTATTAGTTAATGTTACATAACTAAATGACCATTATTCAATTTTCAAAGATACATAGTTTAAACTTATACCTGAAAGTATGTTGACCAAAATGGATTTGATTGAATCTCGACAGGGATTTCAACAGTTGCCTGTTGAACGTACGTAGGATAGAGAGACACAATTGCATCAAGAACCTGGTTGAAGTGACGACTGATGGTTTCACCTGAACGTATAAACCGGTGTCCAATTACCCGATTACGCACGCTATGTCCTACTGTGTGTAGGAATATCACCAATTGCTCTTCTAAGCTAACGTGTCGTGTATCACGTAAAAAAGTCTTCTCACGTAAATCATTACATAACCGGAAAAAATTTACTCGCGTCATCCGCAGTTGTGTAATACAATCCATATCAGAGGTACGAATAATAGAATTGACGAACCTCGCCCGATTATCGTCTCCTATACGAGCTGGCCGATTAAACATATACGTCCGGCAATATTCCCCAATGGTAGCGACGCAAGCAACCGTTACAATAATCACGAAATTACGGCACAGTTCATCCAAGTTCAGGTTATCCATTTCCTAAAAATTCACACCAAACATGAAATCAATCTTCCTCATCTACAACGTTAGTTAACTATGAAGTGGGTGATGTTAGTCTTGGAAACTCCTAATTTCTTTTGTATTTCTTGAATTTCATGAGACTTTTACATGACAGGAGATTTTTTTTTGGGGCCATAAAAGATTTGGGTTAAGCTAATATTTTTTTTTTCAGTTCAACATAGAAGGAATGAACTTATGAACAGTGTGGATGGCATATAAACATCATAAAATATGGAATATTAAAAGTTAACTATATTCTACCATCAAATTAATAGCCATACTCTGGATATGATGGGTCACACTCTGGTTTTGGTTTATACAAGTGAAATCAATAGTTTAGTTATCCCACCCATTGATATGATGGGTCACACTCTGGATGGGCCATCATATTATCGGTTTTGATGATCAAACATCAGGCACAACTTGCACTAACAGATATTGTCCAACTCTTGGCCCGAGCTTTCTATAATACCTCTTAATCGAAAAGTTTGTATATTGACCATGCATGATATACACTAGATGAAAGTGCTGGTGGGTCCACTGTAAGCTAGAGGACTGTATGTAGAAGATGTCCTTTGTGGCTGCAATCAAGCTGAACTGTTCCATGGATCATCACAGTTTCGCCTTTTGATCTGCTCTTTACGGCAGGGGTGTTATTTGGTGTTTCAAGTATAAACATTGAAGTGGGAATATAACATACTTCTAAACATATGGAAAACTATCTAGTATGATTCTATCTGAAATGGAAATGATTCCGGCTCAGGTGTGAGTGTTCATTCTTCCATCAGCATTTCTGCATGTCTACGTATGTTGCTTTGGAGTAAGAGTGTATCTGTTTGAGCCATCTTCTCAAGTTTACATAAGATTTGCAGACTTCTAAGTTATAGGCCCAAGGTGAGGACTTGTTTTAACCTTCCTTTTGCTTCTTTGGGAGCTGAGGTGCAAGACTTGCCTAATAACCACATTTATAATGCCCCATGCCTGGAAAATAAGACATACGGTTGAGTTAACGATTTAAGCAGGGGCAATTTTAGGATTATTTTGAATAGGGACAGCAATGGAGTCACCAACACATCAATTCACTCATTTTTCAAGGAAAAGCATAACAATGTTGGTCAAATCCTACAGCTGCTTTTGCAAGACAAAACAACAAAATAGCTTTGTGACCATGAAAACTGATTTTACGACCCAACTGATTTGTCATCCATGAGGGGGAAGATGAGACGAATTGGAATATGGTTAAGCCATATCTATCGGCAGGACAATAGTTAAGCCATATCTATCTGCATGAATTTATTTTTTATTTTTCATTAAAAAAAGAAGAAAAGAAAGAGAAAAAGAAAAAACTACAACAACAACAAAGAAACAAAGAATGCCTCAAAACACTCCCATATTGGAACCACCCACCCATATTGGAGACCACCTTCAGTTATGTGAATTGTAGATATCTCAACAAAGAAACAAACAATGCCTCAAAACCTGGTCCCCACCAGTCAAAAATGAGAACCCACACATACTGTGGAAAGAATCCAGTCATGAACCACATTGCTCCCTCTTACTGAAAGTTGCCTGTCCATCCATTCGAGCATGCTCTACCCAATCATCTCCCACTCAGAACCAAACTGATATAGGACCTAATCCAATCAGATTGAATGGGAGCTACCCACATTCAAACAGGACTTAATGTTTGGATTAAGTACCAAATTGAATTGCATTTGTCCAATACAAGAGCGTAAACAACCAACATTGAGGCTCTGTCTCCAAATTGTAATTGCATTACTTGCGAATTGGATCCAGAAAAGAAAAAAAAAAAAAAAACATGAAGACAATTTAAGATCTCCTACCCTGTTATGTATACCGAGAACCCTGATATCTGTCAATCTCCTCTTTGAATATACTAAATATTTGCAATTCAACAAAAACAAGCACCCAATCGCAGCAGCTTAAGGTAAATGGAAATCAGCATATACTGAATCAGAGATTTCCGTGAAATTCATGCAACATACCGAGATTTGCGGATTCACTTGATTGAATTCAGGTTGCTGGCCACACCACCTACCGATCGTCCACTTCCCACCTATTAGTAGGAAGGGTTTGCACAAGAGGATCAACGGACGGAAAGGGGATTCTGAAAATAAAATCAGAGAGAAGAAGGAAAAGGGTTACCTGACAGAGAAGATGATATGCCTCGGAAGTCCCTCTACCCCACCTCCATTTTTATAGTCGTTACTCACTACCAGCGTCACCGGGGAAGAATAAC
Organism: Magnolia sinica; assembly: GCF_029962835.1. Lineage (NCBI taxonomy): Eukaryota > Viridiplantae > Streptophyta > Magnoliopsida > Magnoliales > Magnoliaceae > Magnolia > Magnolia sinica. The sequence continues at coordinate 93,632,052 of NC_080579.1, forward strand.
TTCGGCCATCAGCCCGAGACGGAGATGGCAGATTTCCGAGGCGGGATTGGGAGGGATTTGCTTCCAGCCCTCCAATCCTTTGCAATCCGAGGCGGGATTGGTCCATCCTCTTCAATGCCGGCGATATATCCCAGAAAACCCTTGAATTCCACCTTGTTGCCGTCGCCAAACAGTCGGCGCTTGGAAGAGTGGGATTTCGAAACCCTCTCCCACTTATTTCCACCTAATCCCGCTGCCCAAACAGACCCTAAGGTTTGGAACATTAGGGTTGAGGTTTTGGGAGGTTTCAGGTTAGGATTTCAGATTTTGGATTTAGGATTTAAGGTTTCTAGAATTGGAAATATGGACTTTAGGTTGTGGGAATTAGGGATTTATGATTTAGACAAGGAATTTGGAATTTGGAAATTTTAGGGTTAGGATTTTGGGGAGAGTAGGATTAGGGTTTTAGGGATTTAGGATTTTAAGAACTAGGGTTTTTTAAACTAGGTTTTGAGAACTAGGTTTGGATGGATTAGGGTTTGTAGAAAGAAGAAGAAAAAAAAATGGATGAAGAGTAAAGAAAAGAAGAAGATGAGAGAAGATGATAGTAATACCTTATTGAGAAAAGAGAGAAGTAGAAAAGATAACTAGGGAATCACTCCCAATCACAGGATGAAATTTTGCTCAATGTCAAAGCAAAAGGAGAGAAATCTCTTTCATTCATGATATGCATATTGGCTATGGTGGGGGACGTCCAACCATTTATAGTATCAGAAAAGACCATTTACAAAAAGGCGCTCTCATATAAGATTCTCAACATAAAGACGCTTAATGAATTAAAAGTTGTTCCTAACTCCCCAATCTCAACACAAATATGAGCTATACCAAAAATAACAAAACATATAAACAAACTAAACAAGTAAACTATTTCGTGGCCCATAGCGGTCCACAATCAAGATGTCCAATGATGCCGATTCAACCGTCAGAATTGTCCATGGTCGAAATTCATCAGTCCAATCATCGTGTCGACTTGATCCAATAGTCTGATGTGTCTAGCAAGCTCCTATATGCAGCCCATGTGCATCTTCCCAGTGTGGGGTCTTCAAAGATGCACAAACAGGCACGTGGGGTCTTCAACGTGGCTAGGAATGTGAATTGCATCAAGTGGGCCCCATGTAACAGTCGTCTAACCATAAGGAGACTAGTCCAACCCTCTTCTGGTATGTTGCTCGGATGTCCGCTTGCTAGTCTGATGTGTCTAACAAGCTCCTATATGCAGCCCATGTGCATCTTCCTAGTGTGGGGTCATCAAAGATGCACGAACAGGCACGTGGGGTCTTCAACATGGCTAGCAATGTGAATTGCGCTAAGTGGGCCCCATGTAACAGTCGTCTAACCATAAGGAGACTAGTCCAACCCTCTTCTGGTATGTTGCTCGGATGTCCTCATCAATTCCCCTCGGCTGAGGAGATTTAGCCTTTAAAGAAATAAAGTTGCAATAACGCTTGAGGAAATCTGAGTCTCATTGCTGAAGCTCTGCTTCTGTGATCCACGTACTGTCTGACTTTGGCATGCCCTTCCACTTGACGAGGTACTGTTGGTAACCTCCATGTCATGTGGAAACCACTTGCTCATCCCAGATATCCTCTATCTTTTATCTCTTGGTACATGTGTATGGCAAAAAAGGAAGATGCTGGGAAGAATAGTTGGGTATAGGCCAAGGGTCATGGGACAAGTTGAGAGGGTTATCATCAGGATCAAGGTAATGGTCTGAAGAAAGGCTAGTAAGTGTAGAGATGTTGGACCCTTCAAAGACACAAGATCTTCCACATTGAATGTAGATTTAATACTCACGTCAGGTGAAAGATTTACAACATACGCATCGTGTCCCAAATTATTCAGCATCTTATCAGGTTCTGCACTACAGGCTTCTACTTTCTTAATGGTCCCTTGCGGACACCATTTAGGCCTTATATGAACCATCACATAATCACATACCCAAAACATTCTGAACTTGTGATGAGAGTCGGCACATATATTGTACATTTCACTGCTCATGCTAATCCATTTTCTAATTTCAACATATGAATCATGGATATGACCTGTAAATGCATTTGCGGACTCTAACAACCTATGTGAGACTAACTTGGGAATAAGATCTATACGATTCCTAGGCTCATCTACTTGCCTTTCCAGATCCGCTTCCTCCGTGGGAGTCGTTTGTTCGAAAGGAAGGTTTGGTAGAGTCAACTCGAGAACAAGATCTAGGGCATATTGAATGTCTCGCATGGGTGTTAGCTCATCCGTTATGTCCTCTAGGATAACATCACTATTCTCCCCCAATATTGGACTCACCTCCGGTGGCATTTCCATAGTAACCTTAGGTGTAACCTCACTTGCCACTTGGGCATACACCGTCAAATTAGCTTTAGTCTCCATTTCAAAATCTTTGGCATTTATTAACGGGAGAGACTCAAGTTGGAATTTCCTCACATCCTCAGGATCATGGTTATTGACATCCTCCTTTTCCAAGGTGCTTTTGGGCGAGAGAGGATTTAACTTTATCCTCTTACCCTCATGCATAAATGAACACGTATTTGAGTGACCGAATAGTGTCACATCGTGATCATACAACCAGGGTCTGTCCAAAATGATGTGGCCTACATTCATAGGCAAAATATCACACCACGGTGTGTTTGTATAGTAACCAAACTAGATGGGAATGGGACAACGCTAAGAAACTGGAATCAAAAGCGCGTCAACTCATGAAACTTGATAGGGGTAAGGGTGAGGAATGACTATCAAACCTAAGCGCTCCACGGTGCCAGTGGAGACCACATTGGTGTAATTGCCACTATCAATGATCACCTTACAGTTTTTGTCACCACACTTGGCATAAGTGTGGAAAATTGAATTCATGCGCCAATCATCACTTTCTATAGTCTGGCCTAAGCCAAGTCTAATGACTGCAAGTGGCGCGGTCTCAATTCCTTCAACTTCACTTCGCACTTAAGATTGGACATCTTTCCCATTGTTGGGGTTTACCTGGAGAGAAGCTTCCAACTGGTTCATGCGAGTATTGATCTCATTCCTAAGGGCTACCAGTTGGTGACTAGTGGTTCTACTTTGGGCCTCGATAGCCGCAAGATGGTGGTTGATGGCGTTGAGAGTCTCGCTAAGCTATTCCGAGTTCATTGTGGGGTGTAGACCAAAACCACACCTACTACAGGTGAGCATACACTAGACATGCTGATTGGGGAGAATTAACCACTAAAAATCCTAAATACAATATGATGAGAATGGAAGGCTACTAGCTCGAAACATGACAATATATAAACCCTAGACTCCAATGCGATGAACATGTTGACCTTATGCATACCTATGCTAAAATCCTTGCTCTGATACCAAAATTTGATGCAGGACGGAATGATCTAACCTAATATGATGCCATGGAATTAAAAGACAAATTAACTAAAGCAATGGAACGACAAAATAAAGCTAATTTACCATAAATTCAGAACTTCCATATTCATGACATGTCCAAATTCAAGCCTACAATAGTCCCACAATGCGAATCTCATAAATTACCGATTAACCAGAACCTATGGGGGATAGAATCCCCATCCTAGCATAAGTTTAAATCTAAATTCAATGGAAATCATGTGTCTTGTAAGAGTTTTGACGTGTTAGGGCTGTTTAAAGGCTATGAAATGTGGGAAATGGGTTTGGGGTATTTAGGCTCAAAGGAATTAAGGTTTGGAACATTAAGGTTGAGGTTTTGTGAGGTTTCGGGTTAGGATTTCATATAAGGAATTTAGGATTTAGGGTTTCTAGAATTGGAAATATGAATTTCAGGTTGTGGGAATTAGGGATTTCTGATTTCGACAAGGAATTTGGAATTTGGGAATTGTAGGTTTAGGATTTTGGGGATATTAGGATTAGGATTTTAGAGATTTATGGTTAGGGTTTTAGGGATTTAGGGTTTTGAAAACTAGGTTTGGATGGATTATGGGTTGTAGAAAGAAGAAGAATGAAGGTTTAAAAGAATAAGGAAAAAAAAAGGAATAGATGAAGAATGAAGAAAAAAAGAAGATGAGAGAAGATGATACCTTGTTGAGAAGAGAGAAAAGTAGAAGAGATAACTAGGGAATCGCTCCCCGTGGCTTCGCACCACCAATCCAATCACAAGATGAAACTTTGCTCAATCTTAAAAAGGACAAAAATCTCTTTCATTCATAACATGCATGTTGGCTAAGGATGGGGATGTCCAACCCTATATAGTTTCAAAAAATACCATTTACAAAAAATGCTCTCAGATAAGATTCTCAACATAAAGACGCTTAATGAATTAAAAGTTACTCAACTCCCTAATCACAACACAAATATGAGCTATAATAAAAATAATGAAACACGTAAATAAACTAAACTACTAAACTATTTCGTGACCCATAGGGGTCCACAATCAAGACGTCTGATGATAATGATGATCCAACCGTTAGAATGGTCAAGGTCGAAATCCAACGGTCCAAACATCATGTCTACTTGATCCAGTGGTCCGATGTGTCCATCAAGCTCCTATATGCAGCCCACATGCATCTTCCCAGTGTGAGGTCTTTAAAGATGTGCGAACATGCATGTGGAGTCTTCAACGTGACTAGGAATGTAAATTGGGCCAAGTGGGCCTCATGTAATGGTCATCTAGCCATAAGGAGACTCAGCCCTCCTCTAGTATGTTACTCAGATGTCCTCATCACCAAGGGAGCTCAAAAGGCATTTCACCCCATTTACTTCCAAATCCTATCACAAAGAGAGGATTTCATTTACAAACCCATTTACTCCTATTTCATTTCATTTCCATGAATCGCCTCCCATCCAAACATGACTCAAATGCCATTTTACCTCCATTTACTCCCAATTCCCCATTCACCTCCATTTACTCCCATCCAAACGGCCCCCTTAGGTCCAGGTCCAGTCAACTCTTCATAGACAGCCTTGAAAAAATCACGTTGATCCCACATCACCTATCAGGACCTTCCATTAGGTCTAAGTCCCGTCTTCATAGATGGCCTTGAGAAAAAAAATAAAAATCATATTTATGAGATGATCCACACCGTCTTTAGCGGCATGCAAAAATGGATGGTCAAGATCATTCATAGAAGCTAGGTCCAGTTACAAATGTATAGGATCATCTGATTGATGTGATTTTTGCATAAAAGTGGAAGAAAAGTGAACTGGAGTTAATGGATGGTCCAGATAGGTGGTGTGGAATATGCCAACAATTCTAAATGCAACTAAATGCATTCAAAGGTTTCCATACACAGATACCACTAGATCATCTCTCTAAAACTTTTTTTTGAGAGGTAACACTTTTACTAGGAAAGCAAGAAACCAAACAAAACAAGCTAGCAAGTAGAGTGCACCACTCATCACTCCACCGCACTTGAAAAAACAAACAAAAACTAGAACCCCACTGACAAAACTGAGCAAGAAGACGATGACACTCCCTAAAAGCCCTCCCCAGTCCCTGCTTGATAAAAAAAGAATACCATTTCTCCAAAATATCCTCCATGGTCATCCCTCTAACAATCTACAGACCAACTGATAATCATCAGAGATGATCTTTTCTTGATGATGTTTAGAGATAAAAAAAATTCTTGATGACGTTTAGAGAGGATGATCTTCATTCAAATATTCTACCTTTCCTTTCTTTCCAGAGCCCCCAAAGAATCCCAAAATAAACCATCCTCCATCATAGGATCCCTTACAACCAGTAAAAGGCCCTGCCTGCCATTCAACCAATGAACTCCCTATATCATCATTGACAGTCCATGCAACCCTGAAAGAAGGTCCAGACCTCAGCTGCCACCAAACAATGCAAAAAATAAACGATTACCATTTTCTTGCCCTATGCTTACCCAGGTGAAAGCTTTCACTCTTGCGGAGAAAGGGAGCTTCCCATGCTTCTGCACAAGGAGGGGAGTTTCCTTCTCCTGCTGAAAGCACTTCAAAGAAAGATTTCACCAAAAACTTGTTATTACTCATCCATTTTCACACTTTTATATCTACCGCCGACACCTCAGCTTTATCAAAAGGCAAACAAACATATTGGCCTCCTCATTGGACAAATTCCTTCACAAGTTATTAATGTAATCAACCAAACTATGCTCTACCCGACTATCTCGTAACAAGCTTGAACTTTCTGTTCCTCATAAATTGTGAGCTTGAACAAAATGATGAGATGACTCAAGAGCCACTTTGTCCAACCAAACATCTCTTTAGCATCGAATCTATCACCTTTGCCTACCAAAAATTGAATTCCTTTGTCAAATTATTTTCCCACTTTTCTCGAGATATCTCCATTATCTCCTTCGAAATTCCCAGCCACCGTGCATGTATCTCCATTCTCTCTAACTAAAACTACAAATCATTAAAAAAATCAAATTCTTTTCAATAAATTCAGCTTAATCTTCAAAAAATGTTAAAAGTTCAAGTTGAATGTTTCTAGGTTTCTCATTTTTCCACTGTCATGTAGTTACTGGTTTGCTGTCACCACTCACCATCATACAATATGAATGCTGGTTGGCTATCAGAAGGTCATAGCTCTAGGTTTTGAACATGATGGAAATCCACGGAAAATTTGGCTGTGGGCATTTGGCAACTTCAGAAAATTCTATGTAATTTAGGGGATGCCAATAATTACATGCAGTTACTTCATATAAGAAATACAAATTAGTCAATGTGATTTATAAAAAATAAAAAGAAAAAAGAAAAAAGAAAAAAAGAAAGATTCTCTGTGGTAGAGCATACCATTGAGTGTGAGGACCCAGAAGTTCCAGCAGACTCTTGTGAGGTTGATGTAGGCACATGCCAATACCCACTAGATCCAGATTCATTTGACCAACATTGTCCACTGCTTCTGTTTGACTCAAAGCTTCTCATTTGATCATCAGGATAAGGATTATCATCATGCAAAGATGACCTTGAATGTCGGCCCTTGACATCAATATGATCTCTTGGGGAATAATTACTTGATTGGTCAGTGCTGCTTCTACTTGGGCTGGGACATGAACTCACACTCTGACATGACATATTGGGATGTCCTCGGCCTTGGCCGACTCTATTGATCCTTCCGTTGATCATATTCCCGTAGCTTGTTCCACCAACACCTCTATCAGTACCGTGCATAATTCTTGAGCTTCTCATCAACGGAGACCTGATTCCACAATCCAGAAAGTTTCTCTTAGCAACATTGAGAAAATATGCATAATGAAGTCAAATAAATAAGCACGGGGATCCTATGATTTTCAACATTTCTTAAGACATGGTAAAACAGAAACTGGCTCCTCCAAAATTGAGGGCAAATTCCTGTATCACATTACTAATACAAAAACCAAAAGATTCTTCATAGATCCCTCTGCCTTCAATCCATCAAATTTCCAGATATAAGGAAATTCAAGGCATTGGGTGTTTTTTTTTTTTTTTTGTTCAAGAATGAATGAGAAATTCAGGACACAGCTTACCACCAAAGCACCAACATTTAATCAATCACTGACTTTGATTGACCCGTGCCTTGGGATGTCAACCAAGCCAGTCAACACAATGATTTTTAAATTATTTTTTAGATAATCTCTTAAGCTTTTTTTTTTTTTTTTTTTGAAGAGCAAAAGATTCTTCATAGATTACTCTTAAGCTTAATTTTTTCGATTGTCTCTTAAGCTAACTGGCCCTAATCCATCAAGTCATACTTGATTTGTGTTCTATAACTTCTATTAGGGCCTATTTGGTTGATTACCAAATTTTCACGTTTTAAACATTTTACCGATTTCCAACACATTTGAACTGTGCATATTAAACAGATAGATTGCCATTTTTACAGCATATATTATACGCTTTGAGGGTGCTGCCACCAAACCCCTGTCAAGGATTGTGTGGATAACATGCATATAATTACTTACAATACTATGCTACAGTCCTGCCATGAAGATCACCTGGTGCAAAAATCAGGTGGGTCCATTCATCAGGAAGGTAACATTATCGAAATCGATGGACAGGCAAGCAACTGTCAGATTCAACATACAGGTGCAACCCAAAAAATCGATTCTCCACCTGATTGTCACATCAGGTGATCTTCATGGCCAGGCCCACTATTTACAGCGCTTTTTGTACGCATGTGACATGATGATAGCTAAGATGGAGTTGCATCTGAACTTCACAGACAGTGGATTGTATGTGATCATTTCTCTTTATACATTGTTTATGGACTTGTAGTATTTGTGACATCTAGAAGAAGATGGAATGTTTGATTCTGTAATTTTACAAATAGATCAACTTAAAAGAGAAAGCACTAGCTTAAGTTCTTCAGAAACACTTATAACAAGATGCGGCTGCTTACTGGGCAATATCTTCTAGTTCCCTAGGATCCGGTTCACCTGTAAATTACATAAACTAATCTGTCAGTGACATCCCAAGCCAAATAAGAAAAATGAAAATGGCAAAAAAAAAAAAAAAAAGAACAATTTCCAAATAGAGGTTTGCTATTCCCACACATACGACTTTAAGAGAAATATAAGTAGTGTGCATTTCGTTCATGTAGTCGTGCAGTGTAGTATTACTTTCTCAGTATTAATAAGAGAATGTTAGTCCAATGGGACTAGCACCTATTGTTGTACAATACACTCCCCTCATTGGACTAACACCTATTGTTGTACCACTCCCCTCTCCTCTCTCCCTTCTCTCTTCTCCTCCCTTCTTCTCTTACTCTACTCTTCCTGTCCTTCTCTCCTCTTGATCTCTCTCCTTTTTCCTCCTATTTCTACTTGGAATCAGAACAGGTTTTCTGCTGGTCGTCACTCATATCAGCGCTGACTTCATCAGTCCATACAAGTGATGTCATGCCAACATCGTACAGACTATGGTTCCCATCGTGGAAGAAATCTCATAGCTGAGTAGATCATGAGTTTACATGATTTATGATCATTTTTCAAAGCTTTCTTGGTGAGTTTTTCAAGGTCTTCTGTTAGATTCTTGGCCTAAATTCATTTACAGTGTGGCCTGAAGTGCTTGATTCGGGGTTTTCTTTAGGGGATTTTTCACACTCATTTGGTACACATGATATATCACAATTTCCCAAGACTAATATCACGTTGATCCAAAGTGTTTTGAGGGAGTAATGATGATTTTGGTGAAATGCGTCAGCTGCATGTCCTAATTTCGGGTCGTTTTTCTGATTTTTTTCCTTAATCGATTACTAAATCTTAAGTTGTATGTGTGGTGGACTGAGTTTACACCCATTTGTGAGAAAGTGGTTGTCTTGTTGAAAGAGATGGGTGTGCTCTTGAGTCAAGATGGAAAGTGGATCTTCAAGTAGAAGTGATTCTTCTACCACTTCAGCAGTATCAACTGGTATTAGTGTGGCTGGAGCAGCTGATGATCCAGGACGACCAGGAAAGCCAATTACCTCAGTCAACTTCAACGGCGAGAATTATCTGGAGTGGTCCAAGTTGGCCCGCATGTTTAGTGGAGGGAGTGGTGGTTAGGGCAAACGAGGAAGTGGCCACTTTCAACTTTCAAGGACAAACTGAAAATAGTGGACTATTGGGGAGGTTTTGGCACTGTCGCCTCGGAGGCTTGGACATATTCCGACTGGTAGTTTGTAAATGTTACCACCCCTGCTGTTGTCGAACAATGAGAGTGATTTCTCATGTGAAACATGTCAAATTGCAAAACATTGTAGGACATCATATCCTAGTAGAAGTAACCCCAAATGCGATGTTCCTTTCACTCTTATTCATTCCAATGTTTGAGATCCTATGCCATTATTTCTTCTTTTGGATATAAGCATATTATGTGTCATTAATTGATGATTGCACTCTAACTACTTGGGTCTATCTTATTAAATACGAAAAAGGAGTTTTTTCATCTTTCAGATTTTTCATAAGATGTTTACCACTCAGTTCAATGCAAAAATCAAATCTTTGTGATCTGATGATAGAAGGGAATGCAGTTCGTCCAGTTTCCAAACCTATTTGACAGAATGTAGCATTGAGTGTTAAACAATCTAACTGTATACTCCATAGCAAAATGGAGAAGATGAGAGATAGAACAGGCATCTCATTAAAGTGGCATGTGCCCTTCTCATAGAGATGAATGTTCCGAAGTATTTCTAGGGTGATGTTTTCCATAGTGCAACGTACTCAATCAATAGGATACGTACTAGGATCCTAGGAGGGAAAGCACCAATTCAAGTGTTACAACCTAACAAAGTTATTTTTGCAATTCCTACAACAGTATTTGGATGTGTCTGTTTCATTCATGTTCCTGGCATTTATCATGGATGCTAAAGCTATCAAATGTTTTCTTTTTCTTTTTCTTTTTTCCTTTTTCCTTTGGGTTGATTAAGAAAAAGGAATACAAGTGTTACTCTCCCCGGACCCCTAGCAAACAAATTGTTTCCACGGATATCAGATTCTTTGAGAGTATTCCATTTTATTCTCCTACGTCTGTCCATTTACTGATTCGAAGTCACAAATCCCCTCCTTCGATTGTCCATAGTTGATCCCTTGATTGCTCCTCCACCACTTGCATCCATTTCTATGTGGCCGGGAAACTTGACGACATATGTCTGTATGAAGAAAAGAGAATTTATTTCCACTTCGTGGCACCCTTCAGTCTAATGTGTCAGAACCAGGTATGATTCCCAGTTGATCTCCTTATAGCTCTGCATAAGGAAACTGATCCTGTACTGCTCATCCTATCCCTAATTTCATTTCCTATAATTCGTTTTCACCATCATATCATGCCTTCTTGTTCTCTGTCCTTCTGTTCTTATCCCTTCCAGTCCTGTAGACAGGCTGTCTCTAATCCTAAGTGGAAACATGTAATGCTGGAAGAAATGCCTGCCCTTCAAACAAATCAGAAAAGGGACATCATGCATTTACCTCCAGAAAAAAAAAAAAAAAAAAGATTGTTGGGTGTGAGTAGTCTACACAATCAAGTATAAGCCTAATGGAGAAGTTGAGTGCTACGAAGTTCGTCTAATAGAAAAAGGCTTTTCAATCCCATGGGGTCTACTTCTATGAGACCTTTGCACCTATTGCCAAATTGAATTCCATGTGTGTGCTTCTTTCTCTAGCTGCAAATTTTTCTTGCCACTACATCAGCTTGATGTAAAAAAAATGCCACTCCATGGCGATCTTTAAGAAGTGTATATCACGCCTCCATCATGTTCCTTACAGATCTTCCCTGATGACTTTACATTGCAACAATTTGGCTGCTATTCACATATCCTCCCATCCAATCTACCATGAGCACACTGAGCACATTGAGGTCGATTGCAACTTTATTCATGAAAAAAGTGCCATCTAAGGAGGTTTGCACTACCAAAATCTAAAGATCAATAGTTAATTTCTTAACCAACAGGACTAGCCGTCGCAAGTTGGCCATGATTGACATTCATGCACCAACTTGAGGAGGAGGGTAGGGAAATATTAGTGTGTGATTCTTCTTATGTGGTTTTATGGCGTCATGTTTCTTTTTTAGCATTAGTAAGCGAATGCTGGTCCAATGGAACTAACACCTAATGTTGCCCTATTCTCTCTTCCTCTCCCTCCTCTCATCTCCTCTCCTCTTACTCTTCTTCTTTTACCCTCCTCTTCATCTTTCTATCCTTTTCCTTCTATTTCTAGTTGTCTAGCCTGACCATCTACACACCAGTGCAAGTGCCCATATGGCACATGTGCAAGATTCGATCAATTCACTCATCAGGTGGGACACCGTGTACGAAAGAAATGGATAGCTAAACAAACTTGTGTTAACAGTCAGTCCATTTGCTTCATACATGCAGCCCACCTGATGAGTGGATTGACCTAAGTTCTTTGCTAGAACATCTTGTTTGTGTGGCCCACCTAATGGACTGACTCCGATCTTGCATGTCTGCCATATTGAAACATGCATTGGCTGTGGATGGGCAGAACATTGCATACATGTGAGCTTAGCAAACCTCTTCTAAAGAGCTGATTGAAAGGACCAACTAGTTATTCTGAAACGAACTTCTAACGGATTGGAACGAATTTTTGGAGGCTTCAAACTTTGGGTTTGGTTGTCCTTTAGCAACACGCTTAAGGGGGCTAGGAGCAGGCCGAACCGATGAAATCTTTCCCTTTGATATGACATACACTGAGCAGAAATCGGGTGCAATCTTTGAAACAGAGGTGGGTACATCTGCCTGCTTAAAAGCTCTGCAAATTGAAATGAAGTTGATATTAGCAGGAAACAAGAAAAAGACAATAGCCAAATGGATTAAATTTTGAGGGGAAAAAAAAAACAAGCAAACATTACCTAGCAAATGCACTTCTAGATGATGCCCCAAGGACAAGCTTATCAACAGACTGCTGCACAACGTAACTAATGATGGCCTTTGGTACATCCACATCATCCAAAATGACCTCCTGGCATTGTAACTGAATTGGCAGCAAAACATTATGCACATGAGACTCGTGAAGGAAAATCACTAAAAATTACCAAAATAAGATTGGTAGAAGTGAGTATTATGAAGAAATTTGACGTAAAGTTTTTAATTCTATAGGCAAAAATAGGTGTAAAGATTATTCAGAGATAGGTAAACCATTTTCTATGTTTACATCTCATGCATTACTAACATGGTTTTAAATATCGTCCACCCGAGTCAATATCGGTTTTTATGTTAACCAGTCAGAGTCAGACCACCTCTATGTTAAAATTAGACAATTCGGTCCTGCTCACTGGGACAAGCCGGCCGCCGGATAAATACAAAAAAATACAGATCAAGTTGAACCAATACTGACCAAGTCAGACCATTCTCATTTTTTAATATTTTCTTTCATTTCTTCCAGGCAATTCATCCTGTATCAAATGAGCTGTATCAGTATCCGATAAGAAGACTTGGTCTGATATTGGATGAGTAGCACTCCGTAACCAAGTTTTATAACATTAACATCGCTTGCTAAACCCACACAAGTGTATAAACCTATTGACATTCACACTGCAGTTCAGAGCTTTACAGGTAACCTCAAAGGATTGGAAAAGAGTGACCAGATGGGGGCATCCAGTTCCCATTCCAAGGGTTATTTTGGATGCTAGCAGAGCACGAGAGTCATACAAATGCACTTAATAGTTGTACATGAGGCATGCAAATTCAGATAATCAAAATAGTGAGACCCATTACAGATGGAGCATGGTTCCAAAATAAGATTGATTGGTCCATCTTGACCTATGATTGGATACTTGATAAATTCCAACCATAACTATCTTTTGTTCTTGTAGTTTGGAGAAGATACGGAGAGAAGGGAAAATTCGTATGAGAGAGAAGAGAGAGCACTTGTATCTCCTCCTTTACAGAGAGACTTTCTTTATTATCTTAGATGGTTACAAATGATAACATGAGATGAAATCCAAAAGATACAGAAAAATATATCCTGATCTCCCAATCGGGTTGACTCCAACAGATGGCAATTTTTACGTTCGGCAACATAATTCTGTTGCTGTGTGTATGGACATGAAGATTGGAATTCGACTCCAAGATCTAAAAATATTTTGATAGATCATGGGGAATATATGCATTATCAGATCCAATAGTATCATGTTCGGCAGATCCTTACTCTCAGGAGTTTCAACACCCGGTCAAGGGTTCGAGTATCCATAGGTGGTAAAATCCCACTACGGAGTGAGTGTGTGGGGGTGTGTGGGCGTGTGTAAAAAAAAAGTATCATGTTCGGTGACAGTCATCTTGTGAAATGCCTTTGTTATCATTGGAACCCCATCCCTACTTTTCAAAAAATATATCCATGCATGATAAGAATAATCATCAATAAAAGATACAAAATATTTGAAGCCGAATGTCAAATTAATCGGAGCCGATCCCCACACATCAAAGTGAATAAGATGAAATCCTCGCAAACTTTTTGTATTGCTTGGGCATGGAGGAAAAGCAGTCCAAGAATGCTTCGATAATTGCCATGTCTCGCACTGAAAGATCTTGCATTTACTAAATTTTCAAGAAATAATAAATGAAGAGGAGAGAGGTAAATGACCTAATCCAGTATGCCATATGGTTACTAGGGGTGGTAATGGGTCGGGTCGGGTCGGGTCGGGTCGGGTCAGTTTGGGTCAAGGGAAGGTCCGGACACGACCCATTAAAGAATTGGGTTAGAATTTTGGATCCACATCCAGCCCATCAAAATTCCGGCCGAGTTTGGATCAGATCCAAGCCAAAAATAGCCAACCCATTTATTTAATAGGTTGGGGCCGGGTATAAGAGAGCTAAGACATGACCCATTTATCACATGGGTCAGGTTTGGGTCGAGTTTGGAATAAGCTTGCTCGGGTCGGGATCAGTTAAAGAAATTACAATTGAATTTTCATACAAATATTATTCCAGCCCTTCTTTCTTATGACATTAAACCCTGCATCCCTTTTATAATATAATTTTTTTTTAAATAATAATAATAATAATAATAATAATAATAATAAATTCCAGCGTCATTGTTCCGTCCATTGTACATCATTTTGGTATCAGAGCAAGTTTCTGATTTCTCGAAATTCTTGTCGGAAGATGTCTACTCAAAAGATGTCTACTCAGAGTGGGCAACCATATGCTCCTAAACAACACAATCTCAGCAAGATGAACTTCATTTGGAGTTAGTGCAAAAAGTGCAGCACCTCTCCCAACATACAGACATTTTTTGGTCTCGTGCATTTCCGAAGCAGCCGAAAGAAGTTCAACAAGAACCCAAAGATGGTGATGTGAACCTCGATGAAGTTTTTCAAGAGCATGAAGTTGCAGATAACAATGGTGAGGGCACAAGCAACAATCAGCCCAAGGTATTAGCCACCCATACTCTGATTCCTGTCGGCTCTACTTTGCATTCTCCTATAGTATGTCAACAACCTTCACATCGTGTTGAACCTAGAATTCCACCAAGCAATTTTCATAAAATCTTGGAGCAAAACCGTGAGAATTATAGGGATCGAATTGATGATGGATCAAGGGGAGTTAAAAGTAGAAGTTGTTGATTTCTTAAGAAAACTAGATCTGTATGCCTTCCAAGACTAGTTACTGTTTTTGAAAGACTATTTTGACTGGCTCGAGATGTCCAAAGAATGATAGGTTCATTTTGTGAAGATGAAACTTAAGGGGCAAGACCGCATATAGTGGCATAATGTAAAGATTGACCAAGGTGTTCCATAATGGTAACGCTGGCCGTAATGGCCACCACCATTACCATTATGATATGGGCTGTTAGCCTGTTACGGCCTTTTTTATTTTTTTGGAAAAACACTGTTTCGGGACCATTATGGGACTGTTATGGGGCCATTATGGGCGGTTTTTTACTGTAACAGTCATTTCGGCCCCGTAATGCATAATGGCTATGGCCATTACCATTACGTAACAACCGTTACAGCCGTTACGTAACCGTTTTTGTATACCATGAGATCAACTCTATAAAGTTGGTCAACCTCCTATCACTGATTGGGAGGAAGTGAAATTGAAATTGAAGGAGTATCCTCCTCCTGATTATAAAGAAAGCATCTTTGAGGAGTTATTCTACTTCAACAAGGAGCTTCTAGTCAAGAGTGGAGGTATACATGGAGAAGTCCAACGAGTTAACTATTCGAAGCTGAATAACAAAAGATGAGAAACAAGCTATATCCTGGTATTGGATGGGATTAAAGATGGAGATTAAAAAAGGAACTCGCGACTGTATGCTTGACCAGCCTTGAAGAAGCTTATCAGTTGGCCTTAAAGATTTGAGGCCCAATTAAGGCACCTGGCACTAAAGCGTGCTGGAATGGTAGTATGGGGATTCCCTACTTTTCAAACCGCTTCAAGTGCTCCCTGTAATAATGTAAGTGTCTCAAACTTTTCATCAATCAACAGAATCAGCAACCAAGAGCCTTTTGACATAAACAACGGGGCAAGGCTCGCATGAATAGCACATCATCCCGAGATAGTGAAGCAAGATGTTACCAGTGTTCGAGTTGTCAGTATCGCTACAAGTTTCGCTGGCCAGAGATAAAGATATAATATCGTTATCGCCGATAACTGGAAATGCAGGGAAAAAGGGGGAAACATGGAGAAAATGGTGGAATTTTTCAGTGAAACTTCGTGACATGTCTAAATACACATATTTACATATTTAGGAATGAAAAAATTACAAAAAGAATGCATTAAATAAGAAGTTTCCATTTAATGGGGGCCAAAAGGCACACGTTGTCGTAAGAAATCACTCAAATAATAACCAAAATGAGTTTATGTAATACAAATGTAAGCTTATAATAATTAAGACATGCAAAAGTAAATGCATTTATAAAAAAAATACACATTTATGGCCACATTTCATCCCTACATAGAATGACAAGGTGACTCGTAATCATTGTTCAGATCTCGTGGCCGTTGAGAGTAGTACTGTGGCCCACTATGAATGTGCGCGGGTTATCCACGCTGGCCATCCATTTTTTCAGCTCCTTTTAATAGTTGTTTCAAAATTTGAAGCATGTCCAAAGCTCAAGTGGACCACACCACATGAAACATTGGTAATAATGATTTTCACAGTTGAAACCTTGGTAGGGCCTACAGTGATGTTTATTTGTCATCTAACCTGTCCATAAGGTCACAAAGACATGGATGAAGGAAAAACACAAATAATATATTGATCCAGATTTTCTTAGGCCTCATGGAATTTTAGACGTTATAATTTCAATTCACACCGTTTCCGTGGTGAGGTCCACTTGAGATTTGGATATAATTGGTTTTTGGGCTAAAGCCCTCAAATTATTTGTTAAAATGGATGGACGGAGTGGATAAAATATATAAATCATGGTGGACCCCACATAATTTACTCAGTACGCAAACACATATGTACTCGAGTCGGTAGGGACGGGGCTTAGCTACGACGGGTTGAGCAGCAAGACTTGCCACCGTAGTGACGTGTAGCTGTTATCTGGCCCCACCATGGTTTATGTTTCATATCCACACCGTCCAACCATTCGAAGATATCATTTTAGTGTACAAGATAAAGAATGAGTCAGATCCAAATCTCTAATGAACCACACCACATGAAAACAATAATGATTGGATATCCACCGTTAAAATCCTCCTATGGCCCACTATACTATTTATTTGATATTCAATCTGTATGATTACGTCATACAGACCTAGATGAGGGGAAAAATCAAATATTAGCTTGATCCAATACTTTTATAGGTCCCAAAAGGTTTTGAATGATCTACGTTAATTCAACACTATTTCCTGTAATGTGGTCCACTTGAGATTGGGATATACCTCATTTTTGATCTCATACTCTAAAATTGTCTCGAAAAATAGATGGACGGTAAGGATACAATACATACATCATGGTGGGGCCTACAGAACGTTATGGTGGCCCAACGAATTGTTTAATGGTGAAAATCATTATCTCCGCTGCTATTTGTGGTGTGGTCCACATGATCTTTGGATATGATTCATTTTCTGGATAATGCCCTAAAAGAGTGTAGATATAATAAATACATCACTGTGGGGCCCACGTAACTTTAATCTCCTTTGAACCGTTCGTACAACTCGGAGCTCAAGGAGCGTTAGTGCTCGTCTGCACAAGCCACGTACCTACAGCAGCTATACAGCTACTATGTGGTACACCACCCATTCCACTTCCCTTTTTTTGATAAACCGACCCCGACCATGGCGATTTCGATGGGTTTTCTGTTAAAGCTCCCAAAAATCTCTCCCCAAATTCCGATTTTTTTTTCAAATCCCAAATCAAATCCCCGTAAGCCTAGGTAGAATCCAATTTCCTTTCAAAGCTATTCCATTCAAAGGAAAAGGGGGATTTTAGGTTTTTCGTTCTTGTGAAATATCCGGCGCTATTGACCACGACTGGACAACCAAATTCAGCCGAAGGCCACTCCTTAGGTAGATCTTGAGTAAAAAGGTAAGAGAGCTTCTTCTTCTTCTTCTTCTTCTTCTTCTTCTATATTTTTTTCCGAATAAGAGGGTCGTCGCCTAATGTCACTGAAAACACGGCATTTGTTTTGCTTATTTTATCGAAATCTATAGGGGAGTTGGCTGATTTGGCCAGTGATCCGAAAATATCGCCGATAATATCGAAAATATCGGCGACATCTAGAAGAGAAACGAAATATTGGGGTTTCGGTATCGCAGGTCTGGCGACACCGATAATATCGACGATATTATCGATTTCTCGCCGATAACTCAAACACTGGATGTTACAAGTGTGGCAGAGTGGAGCATTGTGCTATTGTGTCCAACAAAGAACATTCACAATTGTGAAGAAAAAACTGAAGGTGATCCAGTAGCTAATGAGTGGGATGCTAAGTCATTCGAAGAACCAGATGTTGAAGAACGAGGTCTCCTTGTGACTATTCTCATAGTTCAAAGAATCTTAACCATCCCTAAGGAAGAGGGGAAAGAAGACTGGCTTTGCACCAATATTATTCTCACCCAAATAGCATGTGAAGGAACAATTTGCAAGGTTGTCATTGAAGGTAGAAGTAGCATGAACGTCTCACTTCCCAGGAGTTCGTTGATAAGTTGAATCTGACAATGGAAAAGCACATGCGACCTTACTAAGTTGCTTGGATAAATGATATATCGATCCTAATAAGAACTCAATGCTTGGTTTTTTTTTTTTTTTTGAAAGATCACTAAAATTTCATTCAAAGGAGAAGAGAAAACAAAAGGGAAAAGGAAGAAGCGAAAAGCAAAACTAACAGAGGCGGTCCGCTGAGAAATCGGACGTTACAGCGCCTTTAAAAAGAAGAAATCAGAATCCTTAAACCTAGCGTCAGAAGCTGCCCATTCTACAAGCATGCGTTTAGCATTTGAGCTAATACTGTTCACTGGATTAGAGATGTTATCAAAACATTTGTCGTTTCTCTCTAGCCAAATGGCCCACCAGATTGCTAGAATCGACGTTCTCCACAGCCGCTTCAATAACTTGCCCAGACTGACACCGTGCCACGCGTAGAGAAGGAGATTGACCAAGCCCGGATTGCACCAACTTATCCTAAAGCATTGCAGAAAATCAGACCAAATAGAAGCTATGAACGGGCAGTGGAGGAGGAGGTGATCGATCGTTTCCCCTTCCTTCATGCAGCATAAACAGACGTTGACAATAGGCATCCCCCTTTTCTTCAGATTATCAATTGTCAGAATTTTTTCTGCCCCACCAGCCAGCCGAAAACTAGAATTTTTGGGGGAGCCCCACATTTCTAGATGAGGGGGGGGGGGGAATGTGGCAAGAGACGAGGTCAGCTTCTGATAGAGCAACTTCATGGAGAATGCGCCAGATTTTTCCCACCTACACATGATGTGATCAACAGAAAGAGGATCTAGGTTGATGCTATGCAGTCTTTGAAGAAGCTCGACATATTCAGAGGCCTCCCAGTCCTGCAGATGTCTTCGACAGACCACATTCCATACTATCGTTCTGCCAGAAACAGCAACACATCTGTTAATCATGATTTCTTTGCTTGGGGCTAGCTGGAAGATGTTTGGAAACGCTTCTTTCAGAGGAACATCGCCCAGCCAAGTGTCTTCCCAGAATCGAAAACGGTCCCCCTTACCTGGAGTAAAAACAACCCCCTTAAGCACCTGATTTTGCATGGACAGAATTCCCCTCCAAATGGCAGAGGCCCTAAAGGAAGTAGAGGGCTTGGACCACTAGCCCCCTATGGAATTACCGTACTTATATTTGATCATCTAATTCCATAGGCTGTCATTTTCAGTCCCAAGTCTCCAGATCCACTTTCCCGAGAGAGCACTACTCATCACCTTGAGATCCTTTATACCTACACCCCCTTCTTTAAAGCTGCAGCACACCTGCTTCCACTTGACAAGATGGAATTTTCTTGTGTCTGTCTTGCTGTTCCAAAAGAACTCCCGCCTCAGCTTATCGATCATCTTCAGAATGCTAACTGGGCATCTGAAAAGGGACATGAGGTGCACATGCAGATTTGAAAGGGCTGCTTTTATGAGGGTAAGTCGACCACCTCTCGAGAGAAATCGACATTTCCATTTGGCGAGATAGGATTTGACTCGATTAATCACCTTATCCCACGCAGCTTTTGGGGGCACCACAATACATAACGGAAGACCAACAAAGGAAGAAGGGAAAGTGGCCGCTGCACAGCCCATCTACTGAGCGTATTCCGATACCTCCTTGGCGTATTCCGATACCTCCTTGTACTCCATGTTGATGCCAAATAATTTTGACTTGGACAGATTCACTTTCAGACCCGACGCTACCTCGAAACAACGGATAGCGGAATGCAGATTATCCACCAGCGCTGGATCTAAGTTGCAGAAAATGAGTGTGTCGTCCGCATATTGTATGTGGGAGATTGAATTGGGCATTCCTTTCACACTGACGCCGCTAAAGAGACCTTCCACTTCACCTTTTTGCAACATTCTAAAAAGGTCCTCACCAATAATGAGGAACAGAGAGAGTGACAACGGGTCACCCTGACGAGGCCACGAGAGCTTTTAAAGAACCCTTTGGGGGATCCGTTAAGAAGAATGGAAAAGTGAGCTAAACTGATACATTCCCCTATCCACTATCTCCATTTTGTACCGAAGCCCATCCTCCTAAGCATGTACTGCAGAAAATCTCAATCGACGTGGTCGTAGGCCTTCTCAATATCCAACTTGCAAGTTAAAACTTTGAAGCCAGATTTGTGAGCGGAGTCTAGACATTTATTTGCAATGAGGGCACAATCCACAATCTATCTTCCTGGGATGAACGCGCTCTGATTACCCGAGATAATCTTTCCTATGACCTTGTTTAACCGGGAAACTAACACTTAAGCCAGAATTTTGTACGGGCCCCCAAGCAGACTGATGGGTCTGAAGTCCTTAAGCGCGACAGCACCTGAAGCTTTAGGAATGAGCACAATGAAAGATGCCCCTAGCCCCTTCAACAGTCTGCCTCTATCATGAAATTCCATCAAAAATGCCATCAAATCTTCCTTAATGATGTTCCGGTAGATTTGAAAGAAATAGATGGGGAACCCATCTGGGCCCGGGGCCTTATCCCCACCGAGCGAGGCCACGGCCCTCCACACTTCCACCACGCTGAAAGGTAATTCTAGACTGTTGGACTCGTCTATTGAAAGACTCGGCATTTGAAGATTGCCCAACCTTGGTCTGCCCCAACTCTCACTTGGAACTGAGCTTTGAAATGGCGGATCGCCTCTTCAGCAATTTGCACCCTGTCTTCGAGCCGACTGCAGTCAACCACAATACTATTAATTCTATTCCTCCTAGCATTCATGCTGGCAATAGCGTGGAAATATTTCGTATTGCTATCCCCCTCAATCCATCTGACCCGGTATGTTTGTTTCCATTCCACTTCATTCTCAAGAGCTCTGGCAGATAGGGGCTAAATAATCTGGATGTGTCTGGACAAGCAATCAGCTGGCTTGACTCCCGCTTTGGCTTCGACATTGAGGGCTTGTAATTCTTTCAGTGACGCCTCCAATTCCAGCTCCCTATTGCGTAGCTCAGATTGTTTCCAAAGCTTGATTTTCTCTCTCAGCATCCTCAACTTGTAGCATAATTTATACCAAGCGAAACCTTCTATTGAGAAGTTGTCCCACCAGTCAGCAACCATCTGCGAAAAACCATTTATTTTAGACCAAGACATCTCGAATTTAAATGGTTTCGGGCCCCAATTTTGGTCATCGGCCGCAAGCAGCACCGGGCAGTGATCCGAAGTTGTTCTAGGAAGGGCTGTCTGCGACACTTCCTCAATGCTTGGTTAATTTTTCTTTGGGACAATTATTGCAATTATGTTTGGTGTGACGTTATTCCAATGAAAGTTAACCACATCTTACTAGAAAGACCAAGACTATATGATTGAAAGGTTCAATGTGATGGGTTTGTCAATACCTATACGTTTTTACACAATGGCCATCAAACTATCCTTATGCCAACAAAGGGTACCTCACCAACAAAGAAGGTGAAACAGAAGACCTCTAATGTGCTTAGCATGCGTGAATTCATGGAGAATAGCCAAGATCAAAGGGTGACTTGTGCATTAGTAGCTCATGAAGTTGAAGAACCCAAAGACACGCCAAAAAATGCAACCACCTAAAATTCAGAAGCTTCTCTCAGATCTTTCAGATCTCATTCTGGAAGAACTTCCAAACAAGTTGCCACCAATAAGAAATATCCAACGGCAATTGATTTGGTACATGGAGTTATTTTACCCAACTTGCCAGCTTATCGCATGAATCCAATAGAGAATGCCAAGCTTAAAGGCAAGCGAATGATCTCCTCACTAAGGGATTCATTAGGGAAAGTATGAGTCCTTGTGCAATACATATGCTCCTTACTCCTACGTGTGATGGAAGTTGGAGGGGGTGTGTCGAAAGTCGGGCCATCAACAAGATCATGATTAAATACAGTTCCCAACTCCGAGATATGACGACGTGCTAGATATTATGGCACAACAATATTCTCTAAAGATCAATCTTTGTAGTAGGTACCACCAGATTCAGATTTGTCCAAGAGACGAATGGAAAACAACATTCAAGACAAAAGATGGTTTATATGGTTAGTCATGCTATTTGGACTAACCAATGGCCCAAGCACATTCATGACCATTGTGATACAAGTAGTTCGACCTTTTATAGGAAGATTTATTGAAGTCTACTATGATGATATTCTTATTTAAACTTATCTAATACAGACCATGAGGAAAATCTGCATAAAGTTCTGAGAGTTTTAAGATCCGGGAAACTCTACATTAACTTGAGGAAATGTTCTTTTATGAGTCCAAGAGTTGTTTTCTTGGACTTTGTTGTATCCTCCAGGGTGGTTGAAGTTGATCCTGAGAGGGTCGGAGCCATTATTGAGTGGTCGTTTCCCTCTAACGTCTATGAAGTGTGACGATTCCATGGGTCAGCTACCTTTTATCGTCAACTTATCATAAATTTCAACACTATCATAGCCCCTATTACTGAATGCATGGAAGGCGGACAACGTCAACTCAAGCTTTTGAAGAAATGAAGATGACTACGGCCCCAGCCCTACGACTCCCAAACTTTGGTAAGGTGTTTGAAATTGCTTGCTATGCTTCCCATGTGGGAATTGGCACCATTTTAAGTCAAGAGGGATATTCAGTGGCATATTTTAGCGAGAAGCTCAACGATGCTTGGAAAAGGTACTCCAGTTATGATGTTCATATCTACGTTGGGGTCCAAGCCCAAAAGCATTAGAGGCATTATCTCAACCAACAAGAGTTCATTTTATATTCAGATCATGAAGCTTTGCAATATCTTAATTCTCAGAAGAAGCCCGGTGCTTGCAGTGCATATCTACAAAAGTTCACCTTCCTTTTAAAACATAAGGCAGGGGTCAAAAATAACGTTGCAGATGCATTAAGCCATAAGTCCCACCTTCTGACAACAATTGCAATAACAGTTCTTGGATTTGAGGAGATTAAATGTGATTATGCATTTGATGAAGATTTTGGTAAGATATATGTGACATTAATGGTAGGCCCAAATTCCGAGTACTCGCAATATCACATATTTGACGGGTACTTATTCCTCGAGACCCATGTGTGCCTTCCAAGAACTCTTCGATATCGTGTTGTATGGGAGTTACACTCAGGAGGCATAAGAGGACATTTTGGGTGTGACAAAATGATCTTCACAAAACGATCATACTAGCGGAAGTTTTATTGGCCAAGCTTTTAAAATGTGGTAAAGATTCTTAAGCAATGTTGAACTTGTCAATTGAGAATCCCAAGCCACAAGGATTCCCCCGGCAAAACCTTCCACACCAAGATTTCATCAAGTTCTTACTTCCATTATCTTTAGGATATCAAAGTGCTTTTGTTGTTAGGCGCCAGATTTTGGATTGTGCTTTGATAGCGCACAAGTGCATCAACTGGCAATTCAAACAAGAAAAAGCATGAATGGTATGCAAGTTCGACATTGAAGAAGCCTACAACCACAAATTAGGGGGTTTATGGATTACATGCTGGGGCGTATTGGTTTTGGTCAAACATGGAGAAGATGGATGCTAGAATGTGTGGATTCTACCTCTTTCTCGATTCTGGTTAACGGCTCACCAAAGGATTTCTTCGGGGCTTCTAGGGGTCCTTAGCAAGGGGGTCCGTTATCCCATTTTCTGTTCTTGGTGGTGGCCAACGCCATAGGTAAGATGCTTCAAAAAGGACACAATTTAGGTTTAATTTGGGGCTTCAAGGTGGTCCTTCTATTACACACCTCTAGTTTGAAGACAATACTATCATTTTTTTGTGATGCGGATAAGGCCATGGTTGATAATCTTCAGAAAATTATTGCTTGGTTTGAAATGTTGTCAGGGCTGAAAGTGAATGACCTTAAATGTGAATTGCCAGGTGTGCACATGGCACGAGAGGAGCTAAGGAGGTTTGCAAAGATTTTTGGGTGCAAGGTGGGATGTTTCCTGTCCACGTATCTTGGTTTACCTTTGTGTATTGGGAAGCCGCCCAAGCATTTGTGGGGCACTGCCATCAAGAGGATTGAAAGAAAGCTCTCTACTTGGAAGAGTAGACATTTATCTTTTGGGGGTCGCCTAAACTCTTATTAAAGCCACATTCTCTAATATGCCTTTATACTTCATGTCTCTTTTCAAATGCCCAAAATTAGTGTTGGATAAGGTAGAGGCATTAAGGCACAATTTCCTTTGGAGTGGGAAGGGCATATTGCAGAAATTTCATCATTTTAAATGGTAGGAGGTTTATTGTGGAAGATCAAAGAGAGAGGTCATATCTAGTAAATATGATACTAGTCTTATGGGGTGGTGGATTAAAGATTCCTCACTCTACAAAGTTTTGGGTCTTTGGAAAGCAATTTTCTCGATAGCCCCTAAATTTAAAGAAGAAGTCTCCTAGTCCTATGTGGTGGGAGATGGATCTCGAGTTCGTTTCTAGGAAGATTTATGGTTGGGTGACTATTTCCTAAAAGAAGTCTTCCCGTCCTTAGCGGCGTTAGCTCCAGATAAGAATGTCTTGATAGCCAAATGTTTCTCTAGATCCGAGAGAGGATTTGTGTGGGTCCCCCCACCAGAGGTCTTGATGATGAGGAAGTGGAGGCTCTAATTAGTCTCATGGAGAGGCTAAAATTCACAGTGCTTGATGTCTCAGTGGCAGACGCGTTGTTTTGGAGAGATCACAAGACGGGTTGCTTTGCACTTCAGTCTTTTTATAGAAAGTTATCTACTTCCTCTTCTCTTCACAACTATAACTTTCGATTTTGGAAGTATGGAGCTCCCTCAAAACTTGCGGCTTTCGTGTGGTTGGTGGGTAGGAATAGGGTGCTCACAATTGACAATCTTTTTCTTCTTTTTTTTTAACTCTTCTTTTTGTTTTACACACGCACACATACCCCCACAATTGACAATCTTTGCAAGAGGAATGGTGCTACCGAATATTTGTCTCCTTTACATGAGGGATGAGGAATAGGTAGATCATATGTTCATCCATTGCTCATTTGCGAGGAGCATATGGGAGTCTTTCCATGTGATTCTCAATGTTGATTGGATTATGCCAGCCTCAATCCCATCTCTTTTGGCTTCATGGGACGGAGGGGTGGGTAAAGAAGGTAAGGCAGTTTGGCACTTGGCGGCTATGGCTACCCTCTGGGTTGTTTTGGGTGAGAGAAATAGGAGGTGCTTTGAAAATAACTCTGAAGCGGTAGATCGTACCTTTCGTAGGGCTCTTACCTAGGTTACCGAGTGGGCTTTGGGTTTGAAGGATTTCGATCCTTGCATCATTGTAGCCCTTTTGGGACTCTCTGGTGCAAGACAATTAACCAGTTGCTCTAAAAGCTCGAATTGTTAGAGCATAGTGAATTAATCATTTTATCTCATAGCTCAGGCCCCACATCGCATGGGTTAGGACCTCGGCCGAACCCCCCTCGTGGGCCCCAAATCACATGGGTACCGCCTCACATGGGCTACCCACCCCCAGTGCGTCCCCGCATCCCACGGGCTACTCCACTCGAGCCCGATGTGAATACGCATTAATCACTCCCGGTGAGGAGTCTCAAACACGAGACCTCCCCCATGGGCCCCAAATCACATGGGTCACCCACCCCGAGTGTGTCCCCGCATCCCACGGGCTACCCCACTCGAGCCCGGTGTGAAAATGCCCCTGCGTCTCTCTCTCTCTCTCTCTCTCTCTCTCTCTCTCTCTCTGCTTTTTTGTATTCTTTCCCACTTTGTTTGCGGCTCTCATTAAATTTTCACTGCCCCTCAAAAAAAAAATTTATTTAGTACATGTGGTACATGCACTTTGATAACTTGGCAGATGCAATGCATTGTAGCGCTTGAAAATGTATAGGGGAATATCATAAGAGGCACATGCAGGGTGCTTGAAGATGTATAGTGGCACGTGGCACATGTGGACGCTTGACAATGTATAGAGGCACATGTGTGGTGTTTCATGATGTATGGCGGCAAATGTGGCACATGCATCGCTACGATACATGAAGAGTACTTGAAGGTCGAATGTGGTGCATGAAGATGGGTAGAGGCACATGTGACACATGTTTACCATATCCAAATAGTTGAGTGTATGCCTGACGCAGGACAGCCCTAATTATGATGCATGCTCATGGAGATAATTAAACAGCGGAAATAAAAGGAATAAATGATCTAAAATTCTAACAGTAATCATCATAACTGAGAAAATCATAAAAGAAACATGCAATGGATCGGGCCATCACTACAACCATGGGTTATAGAATTCAATTACTACTTAGGTTGGATCCGGCGAGGGATAAGACCTCCCGATCTTGCATGGTCACACCCAATCGATCAATGAAGATCACTAGTCCGAAGAACCAAGAAGTTTTTCGGATTAGGGATTTGAGAATTTGGTGATTTAGGGTTTAGATCGGTTCTCAAGATTTTGATCGAAAAAGGATTAGCCAAAACTGGAAAATAAAAGGAAGAAAATTATTACCTTGAAGAAGTTGGAGGGACACAAGAAGAAATTAGAAGAAGAAGATCAAGGGGAGAAA
Organism: Magnolia sinica; assembly: GCF_029962835.1. Taxonomy (NCBI): domain Eukaryota; kingdom Viridiplantae; phylum Streptophyta; class Magnoliopsida; order Magnoliales; family Magnoliaceae; genus Magnolia; species Magnolia sinica. The sequence continues at coordinate 93,659,100 of NC_080579.1, forward strand.
AGAAGCACCATTAGAGAAAAGAGAGGAAAGAGGCAACCAAAGGGTTTGCTTTTCATTAATCAATAGTTGAAATTCGAGTTTAGGGCTTTACCCCACTTAAATAAGCAAATAAAGACGTAAAATTACTAAAATACCCCTAGGATAAGCAAATAAAGATATAAAATTACTAAAAGACCCCTAAGTCAAAAACGCGCAATAACATAAGTATGTGAAAGTTTGGGCGCTCGGTCTTCTTTCTCCAATCTTCCTTCACATGTGTCTTCCCTAAGTGGGGTCTTCTATATGTCCAATCACATGTGAAAGGTCTTCAGCTCCTCAATAGTCGCCTATCCACAAGGACGGCACTTGTGGTTGGCGCTTTCTTCGTTGGTACACCTTGAATGCACTTGTGTCCGCATCAATTCCCCTCAGGTGAGAAAAACTCGACTCCGACGAGTTGAAACTTTTGTAGCGCTCGAGTAAATCTGGATCAATACCCTGCAATGCGTCGCCCGACAGCCACGTATATTCAGACGATGGTTTGTTTTTCCACTTGACAAGATACCTTTGGAAACCCCCATCTCTCGTGGATACTATCTCGTCATCCAAGATTTCCTCAATTGCTTCTTTATGGGTAATGGGTGGAGGAGGGGGTGGAAGGGGTTGGGTAGCAAACTCAGAAAAAGGCCATGAAAGGGACGATGTATCAACAATGGGAATATGGGCACGGACTAGATCTTCCACATTAAAAGTTGGATTAATGCTCATTTCAGGTGGAAGGTCAACCCGATACGCGTTGGACCCAACCTTTTGTAATATCTTGAATGGTCCAGCACTACGCGCTTGTAATTTCTTTGCAGATCCTAGAGAGAATCGCTCTGGCCTTATTCGCACCATTACATAGTCTCCTTCTTGAAATTCTTGCACTCTACGATGAGAATCAGCTGAAACTTTATAATCATCATTGCTCTTATTTAACCACTGTCTAATATGTGTATGCAAATCATGAATATGGCGTGTGAATGCATCGGCTGACTCAGAAGACCTTTGGGTAACAGACATAGGTAAGAGATCTATGGGCAATCTAGGTTTATAACTACTTACAATTTCAAAAGGACTCAACCCTGTAGATCTATTAACTGACCCATTATAAGCAAGTTCAGCAGTTGGTAAAATTAGGTCCCAAGTCTTAACATATTCACCCACTAGATAACGTAGAAGATTTCCAAGGCTACGGTTTACCACTTCAGTTTGACCATCTGTTTGTGGGTGGTAAGCAGTAGAAAATTGCAAACGAGTTCCCATAATGTGCCACAGTGTCTTCCAAAAATAGCTAGTAAATCGAACATCACGATCAGACACTATGGTTTTAGGTAACCCATGGAGACGCACCACACCATCAAAAAAAGACGAGCAACATCAGACGCATCTGACGTCTTCGAACATGGGAGGAAATGCGCCATTTTAGAAAAACGGTCCACAACGATAAAAACATAATCGTGCTTTTTTATAGTCTTGGGAAGCCCGAGCACGAAGTCCATACTAATGTCCTGCCACGGAGCATGTGGCACTGGCAATGGCGTGTACAGCCCGGTATTTTGCTTTCTTTGCTTTGCCAGCTGACATGTTCGACACTGCCCTAAAACTTTGGCTACGTCTCGCTTGAGGCTTGGCCAATAGAAACGATCTTCCACGAGGGCAATGGTCTTATCACGACCAAAATGGCCAGCTATCCCTCCTGAATGAAGCTCCCAGATAAGGAATTCACGAAGGGACATATGGCGAATACAAAGCCTGTCTCCCTTAAAAAGAAAGCCATCTTTAAGAACATATTCACCCATAATATGCTGGTCACTAGAGAGCGACGCGTAAGTACCCCCAAAATCAGGACATATGGGGTATTCATCTTTCAGTTGCTCAAATCCGACTACCTCTACACTCAAGGAGTTGAGCAACGCCACTCTCCTACTAAGGGCATCCGCTGCTGGGGTATTCCTGAAGAAATGCTACCCACTTGGCATGCCTTGGGTTGAGTTTCTTCTGAGAATGCAAATATCTCAAAGCCTCATGGTCAGAAAACAAAACGAATTCTTGCGGTAGGAGGTAGTGTCGCCAATGTCTCAGGGATTGCACTACCGCATAAAATTCTTTGTCGTAAGTGGAGTATTTTTGTTTTGCCTCATTCAGTTTCTCACTGAAATAGGCCACTGGGTGTCCTTCTTGACTCAACACTCCACCTATACCGACACCAGACGCATCACACGCTACTACAAAGACTGTAGAAAAGTCAGGTAGACGCATGACAGGAGCTTCCACCATCTTACCCTTAATTTCTTTAAAAGCCTTTACGGCGGCTTTAGACCACACGAACTCTCCCTTTTTTATGCACTCGGTAATGGGAGCCATGATTGTGCTAAAACCCCTAATGAACCGACGATAAAAAGTTGTTAGGCCGTGAAAACTTCGCACCTCATGAATGTTCCTTGGTTCTGGCCACTCAACTATGGCCCTGACTTTTTCAAGGTCTGCGCGCATCCCTTCAGATGACACTATAAATCCTAAGAACACAACTTGGTTAGACATGAATGCACATTTCTTAAGATTAGCGTACAACTTTTCCTTCCTAAGGACACTACAGACCTTCTTTAAATGTTCAAGGTGTGATTCCTTAATGGTACTATAAATAAGAATATCGTCAAAGTACACCACTAGAAATTTTTCCATGAACGGCCTCAAAGTTTGTGTCATCACCCGTATGAAAGTACTGGGTGCGTTAGTCAAGCCGAAGGGCATGACCAACCACTCATACAGCCCATCTTTCGTTTTAAACGCCGTCTTCTACTCATCTCCTGGGCGTATATGAATTTGGTGATATCCATTCTTGAGGTCTATCTTAGAGAATATAGTGGACCTAGCCATCATGTCAAGCATATCATCAAGTCTAAGTATAGGGAACCTATACTTGACAGTAATTTTGTTTATGGCACGGCTGTCCACACACATGCGCCACGTGCCGTCTTTCTTTGGCGTCAACAACGCAGGCACGGCACACGGGCTCATACTCTCTTGGATGAAACCCTTTTGCAGAAGCTCATCAACTTGCTTCTTCAACTCTGCATGCGTTGCAGGGTTCATCCTGTAGTGAGGAAGGTTCAGTAGAGTAGACCCTGGGACAAGATCAATGACATGCTGTATGTCCCTCATAGGTGGCAACTCATTCGGTAAGTCTTCAGGAAATACATCACTGTATTCCTTCAGGACCGAGGTCACCTCACAGGGCAACTCTGATAGAACCTCAGGTATAATTTCTCTAGCTACAAGGGCATACACCATAGAATCCTCCTTAGCCTCTTTTTCAAACTCTCTTGCGCTGATTATATGTAAAGACCTAGGTTTGGATTTCCCAATTTCTCTAGGCTCACTTGCCTTCTCATCCTTCATCTTCCCTAGTGTATTCTCAGGTGGCATGGGATTAAGTTTGATCTTTTTACCATCATACATAAGTACACGCATTCGAACGGCCAAAGATCGTGACATCATTATCGAATAGCCACGGTCTACCTAGGATAACATGTCCCACATCCATAGGTAAAATATCACACCACAGGGACTCTTTGTATGACACAAACTCGATGAGGACTAGACATTGCTGGGTGACAGGTAGGAATGTCTTGTCAACCCAAGAAACTTTATACAGGTCTGGATGAGGTGTGGATTTCAGTTTTAAGTGATCTAAGGTGCTAGTGGAAATCACATTCTGACAACTTCCACTGTCCACTATCACCTTACAATTCTTTTCACCATACTTGGCAATAGTGTAGAAGATAGTGCTTCGACGCCAGTCAGCACTACTTCTAGACTGAGCTAACACACGCCTGACTACTGCAAGCGTTGCTTCTCCATCCACTTCTTCATCAGTAAGTCCTCCTTCAGGGTGATACTCTTCAACTTCATAATCACCCTGGTCATCTCCACCCTCGTGGGGCTCGCCTATAACTAAGGCTCTCCCACGGCTCTTCGTAGGACACTGATTAGACATGTGGCTAAGGTTGTCACACTCATAGCACCTCACTTGGCTCATGTTACTAGGACCGGCACCAAGAACCCCTTTGCCCTTGTCCTCCCTAGGCCTAGGCGGAATGGTCGCCTGTGCCCTAGGTTGACTACCAATATTAGGTCTAGTTCCTTGGGAACTAAATCTAGCACTGGAGTCTCGGGACTCAAAACGACGAACGGCAGGAGCCTTCAGATATTGCTCTAACTCCTGCACGACTTGATATGCTTCATCTAAGTCCGTTAAGAGCCGAGTAATAAGCTCGCGCTGAAGATCCGCACAAAGGCCCGTCTTGAAACGCGAGAGCGTTACTAGAGGGTCTTCTCGGATATCACATCGCATCACATACTCTTCAAATTTAGCGATGTAGTCAGCGGCAGACATTGACCCTAGGCGTAAGGATTGCCATTGGTCAAGGAGCTTTTGACGGTATGAGAGGAAGGTACTTCTCCTTTAACTTCTCTTTCATCTCATACCAATGTGTGATAGGGGCTCTACCAACTCTCTCTATCCTACGCTCGGTGTTAGTCCAGAAGAGCTTGGCTTGACCCACAAGCTTCATCTTAGCAAACCGCATTTGACGGTTTTCTGACATGCCATACCACTCAAAGTAGTGGTCCATGTCAGCAACCCAGTCAAGGAACGCCTTAGGATCCAAGCGTCCATCAAAACTCGGGGCCTCAACTCTCACTCTTCATCGCACGCTCATCTGGATCATAACGGTCTTGATGACCACATGTAGCTCGTGCCTCTCGCACCATACCACGACCATTACCACGATCTCTATCCTCACTACCACCACGTGTGGCAGCGCGTTCTTCAATGATTCCTTCCACTTGGGAGTGCGCACCTTCCCCTACAGCGGGGTTTTCCTTTTGGGACGCCTCTAGTTGCTCCACCTTAGTCATGGTAGTGGTAATTTGGTTCTCAGGGCGGGCAAACTCACGCCTTTGACCCGCTTCTAGAGCGGTTATCTTTTGTATCAATTGAGCAAGTTGCTCAGATAACTGCTCGTTATTCATGGTAGGTTGAAGTCCGAAACCTCTACCTCTTCTCGTGAGCATACAATGAAGACTTGAACCAAACTCTACCTAACTAGACTACTAGGTGTTATGGCTTTCAAGATGAATGCGATGAATGCAAAACTACTATGAACTGACACAATTAAGTTGAAACAGGAAACAACTCAAATCTGAAAATTTTCCAGATTAGGAACTTTCTAAAATTGGAAAGTTTCTAAAATTGAAAACTTTCTAAACCTGGAACTTTCCTAAGTTAAACCTAAAAATCAAAACCCTAATTTGATAACTCGATCTAGACAAAAACCATACAAGCCTAGGCTTTGATACCAAATTTGACGCAGGACAGCCCTAATCATGATGCATGCTCATGGAAATAATTAAACAGCGGAAATAAAAGGAATAAATGATCTAAAATTCTAACAGTAATCATCATAACTGAGAAAATCATAAAAGAAACATGCAATGGATCGGGCCATCACTACAACCATGGGTTATGGAATTCAATTACTACTTAGGTTGGATCCGGCGAGGGATGAGACCTCCCGATCTTGCATGGTCACACCCAATCGATTAATGAAGATCACTAGTCCGAAGAACCAAGAAGTTTCTCGGATTAGGGATTTGAGAATTTGGTGATTTAGGGTTTAGATCGGTTCTCAAGATTTTGATCGAAGAAGGATTAGCCAAAACTGGAAAATAAAAGGAAGAAAATTATTACCTTGAAGAAGTTGGAGGGACACAAGAAGAAATTAGAAGAAGAAGATCAAGGGGAGAAAAGAAGCACCATTAGAGAGAAGAGAGGAAGGAGGCAACCAAAGGGTTTGCTTTTCATTAATCAATAGTTGAAATTCGAGTTTAGGGCTTTACCCCACTTAAATAAGCAAATAAAGACGTAAAATTACTAAAATACTCACTAGTCCGAAGAACCAAGAAGTTTCTCGGATTAGGGATTTGAGAATTTGGTGATTTAGGGTTTAGATCGGTTCTCAAGATTTTGATCGAAGAAGGATTAGCCAAAACTGGAAAATAAAAGGAAGAAAATTATTACCTTGAAGAAGTTGGAGGGACACAAGAAGAAATTAGAAGAAGAAGATCAAGGGGAGAAAAGAAGCACCATTAGAGAGAAGAGAGGAAGGAGGCAACCAAAGGGTTTGCTTTTCATTAATCAATAGTTGAAATTCGAGTTTAGGGCTTTATCCCACTTAAATAAGCAAATAAAGACGTAAAATTACTAAAATACCCCTAGGATAAGCAAATAAAGATATAAAATTACTAAAAGACCCCTAACTAAGTCAAAATTGCGCAATAACATAAGTATGGGAAAGTTTGGGCCCTCGGTCTTCTTTCTCCAATCTTCCTTCACATGTGTCTTCCCTAAGTGGGGTCTTCTATATGTCCAATCACATGTGAAAGGTCTTCAGCTCCTCAATAGTCACCTATCCACAATGACGGCACTTGTGGTTGGCGCTTTCTTCGTTGGTACACCTTGAATGCACTTGTGTCCGCATCAATGCCATAACAGGGACAAGTAGGTTTCAAGTTTTAAGAAAAGCAAAGGCCCCTATAATGGTTAAGAAATTGGAGAACTTGCCCTCATTTGGATGGTAAATAGCGCATTTGACCTTTTGAGGTTTGCTAAGCCCCTAAGTGCCTAGTTGCACAAGGACTACTATGCAAATTGGATGTGTAGAAGGATTAGAAGCAATGGAACATGCCTCTCATTTGCATGCATCAGTCGCTTTTTTTTAAGAGAATAACTACATTGAAAGAAAAGGTGCGAGATTACAAAAGGAGAAGGGAGAATCTCCAACACTAAGGTTTTAGAGGCTGCAACCTCGCCTGGCTAAATCACCAGCTTCATCATTATCTTCATCAGTCTCTATAAATTATAATTGGCATTTCTCTCATTTAGCCAACAACAAAATTGGGAAGGTCAAGGTAAATTTCACCATCACAACAATACCAAAAAAACAAAACAAAACAAAAAATAAGATTGCTCGAGGGAAAACAAGGTCAAATGCATACCCCACGTCTGCTGCAGAAACATTGGAATGGAAGGAGTAGTTCCCTAGTCTGGAAGTCCATCTGTTCAAGAAAAGCAGCAGCAACCTCCTCATCAACCTCAGAGATTGGAATTTGCTGGCCAGCTGCAGATCAAACAAAAAAAATCCGGAAAATTTTGACTTAACCTAGAAAAATATTTGCCACAACATAATTACACGTCAGACAAAGACAATCATAATACAAACAAACAATCACTACCAATTAACACTCATGCAGAGTTAACTTGACCAATATGCAAGAGAACCATGACAGTGACTGCAAAAATATGATAGCGTGCTTCCGAGTGTAATTTAATTTTTGCGTAACATCCACACACAAAAAATAAAGAACGAACAGATGACAAACAGAGTCATAATAAGAAATTGTCAACATCTATGGATCTCGATTGTGACTCACATTCAAGCACACATCAGCAGCCAGTGTGGCTTCCATGGCCTAAAAATAGTTCTGGTCATTTGACATCTGACCCATGGATTTAAGGTGTTGATTGTGGACTGTTGCCTATCTTGAGCATACATTTGCAAACTACTGCATAAATGGTTAGGACATTCAAACTTGTCATGCAGGCCTATTTTTCTGTAGGTGTGGCACAGCTTTCCTCTCAAAAGGAAAAGAACTGATCAGCTAGAGGTGAGGGAACCATAATTGGTCATGCAGGCCTATTTTTACTGACAGCCACCTCCGTAGGACATCCATACATCCAAACGGTAGGCCCCACCTCTAAGTGATAAGTTCTTCTTGGTGGGGCCTACCATTTGCATGTATGGATGTCCTGCAGAAGTGATATGTTGGCAGTAAAATAGGCCTGCATGACAAATTATGACACCCTCGCCTCGGTCAGTGATCAGTTCCTTCTTTTTCTTTTCTTTTTTAAGGAAGTACGCTGGACTTGAACCCATGTCTAGGTGATCAGTTCTCTTCAGCAACTAGGCAAGAGTTAGCTTTGCACAACTCATGATCAAGGATAACCAGCATGTGTCACTCTGTTGGGGCCAACATGCAGATATAGTATATCAGACATGATCTTAAACAATTGGAACCATCCATGTTGTGAGTGCTCCTTATGAGTATGGGAGTCCCATGTCTAGGTGATCAGTTCTCTTCAGCAACTAGGCAAGAGTTAGCTTCGCACAACTCATGACCAAGGATAACCAGCATGTGTCACTCTGTTGGGGCCAACATGTAGATATAGTATATCAGACATGATCTTAAACAATTGGAACCATCCATGTTGTGAGTGCTCCTTATGAGTATGGGAGTCCAACGATCAAACTGAACGGACTATACGAGGCAATTGATTGGTCGAGTTGGAAGTGATCCATTGAAAAGTTATTTTAAGTGGTCCAAATAAGATATGTATATCCATGAATACAATCATCGTTTCCATGTAAGTTCCTTATTGTAGTTATAGTACATATAGTCATATACGGTAGCGCCTAGAACATGGACGGTTTTGATCATTACACCATCTCTAAGTGTAGACCCATTGGAGTGATACATGTTGTTGATCCTCAATCGCAATGTAGGCAAGACGAAACAGGGGTGACTCTTCTACTGTACACATGGTGAAGTTGTAAGGTAATCTAGACCGTCCAAATTGCTGGGACATGGGGATAAAGCACAACCCAAAGATGACAATGGTAATCTTTTTCTTTTTTTCTTTTTTTCTTTTTGGAAGATTGCAAAGAAATTCATTAAGAAGGCAAATGCCAAGAAAATAACAAGCAAAACAGAATTGAAAACAAATAGAAATAAGAACCAAAGAAACAGAAACGTAAGAAAATGAAAAAACCTAAAAGCCTAAAAATCTGAAAAACACTATACAACTCAAGACGAAAGAAAGCGTGAAAGTGCCTAAGCAAAGATGGAGGACATGGGCAATCTGTCTAAGAGGTTTAGACTGATCCGCCACTACTTCAGATCCCAAATGATCTGCTTCAAAATAGAAGAGGAGGCTTGATCTTGAAAGCAGCAGTGGTTCCTTTCTTTCCAAATAGCCCACAGGGTGGCCATAACTACCATGTTCCACACCGTCTTTTAATTCTTCTCGAGAACAATTCCATGCGAAGCAAGCAGAAGAGAGGGAATCGAATAAGGCATGACCCAGGGAACATGAAATCTGCTGAAGATCGAGGACCACACCTACGAAGTATAAGGACAGTGGAGGAAGATGTGAGGAATGGATTCCGTGTCTCTGAAACACAGAAGACAGACATTGGGGAGCATGCAGCCTCGATGTTGAAGGTTGTCCACAGCAAGAACTCTCCCTCTCACAAGAAGCCAGGCAAAGGCCGAGATCTTGGGAGGCATCTTGAGTTGGAAATTTGATTCTTGGGTTGGAAGGAGATCCTCTGATAAGCTTGAAGAATGATTTTGTCATGAATCTGCCAGAAGCTGAAAGAGTCCAAGATAAGCAATTGGCTTCTCCTACGATAGGGCGGACGCCATTGAGCAGCTGCAGAAGCTCCAGAAATTCCTTCGCTTCTTCCTCCAAGAGGGCTCTTTTACATGGAGGACACCATGCCCCTGAGCCATCCAGACAGAAGCAATCAGAAACAGAGATTGAGAGGTTGGGGGAAATTCTGGCTAACCTCGGAAACCTAGAGGAATGGGGGGAGCCAGAGATCCATAGGTCAAGCCAGAAGCCAATCCTCATCCCATTGACTAAACTAAAAAAGAACAAAAAATGTATATATATACCTTTCAGGAAAGGTTGTTTAAGGTTGGAGATTGCTTTCCAAAGCAAAGATGCACAATAGGAAGGTTTGGTGAACCACCCTCCTTCCTCCAACCCATATTTGTCAGTTATAATCTCCCTCCACCAATTTCCAACCTCTGATCAGAAGTGCCAGAGTCATTTCCCTAAGAGGGCAGAATTTATGTCAGATATGTCTCTAACACTTGCTCCCCCCTCGATGTAGGGTTTGCAAACTTCCAACGAACTAAGCAAACAGAATTTATGGATTGCAGAACTTCCTCTCCATAGGAAGTCTCTCCAGAGTTTGTCGATCTTGGAGACTGATTTTGGGCAACAGAACGGCGAGAGGAAGTAGGGGGGAGATTTGAGAGAACCGCTTTAATCAAGGTGAGGCGACCACCCAAAGATAAGTAACGGCATTTCTAGGGGGCTACTTTCCTTTCTAATCTTTCGATAACAATGTTCCAGAGATGGGTAGCAGGCTTTCCAATATAGAGAGGAAGACCCAAATATTTAGAAGGAAGAGAGCCAGCTTTGCAATCAAACACTTCTGCAAGGGGAAAGAGAGAGGAATTAGAGATGTTTATACCAAGCAATTCATGTTTAAAGAGATTAATCTTGAGGCCAGAGATCGCCTTGAAGCAGCGAATAACCTTCCCAAGGTTGCCCATTGTCGATTCAGTGGCTTCACAAAAGAGAAGAGTATCGTCAGCGAATTGGATTTGCGATATGGATTAACTAGAAGGAGATTTTGGAACCACTTAATAGGCCAATGGACTCCCCTTCTTTTAGCATACAGCTGAGCCCATCAGCAACTAGCACAAACAAAAAGGGAGATAGAGGATCCTCCTGACTTAAACCCCTTGAAGAAGGGAAGAAACCTTTAGGGGAACCGTTAACAAGCACAAAGAAATGAGGCAGAGGAAAGGGAAGAAGAAATCCAACTTCAACATTTCAACCCAAAGCCAAACCTGCCGAGCATGTAATGAATGTAACCCCCATCTACATGGTCAAAAGCTTTCCCAATATCCAACTTACAAACAAGCCCCCCCTAACCTTCTCCAAAACGAGAATCAATACATTCGTGACGTAGTAGAGCACAGCCCAAAATTTGTCTATTTGCCAAAAATACCCCTTGGGCTTCTGAAATAATGTCGAAAGCTTTCTCAATATCCAACTTAAAGACAAACCCCCCTTGAACTTCTCTAAAACGAGACTCAATACATTCGTGAGTTAATAGAGCACAGTCCAGAATTTGTCTATTTGCCAGAAACGCCCCTTGAGCTTTCGAAATAATGTTAGAAAGAATAGGTCCGATTCTGAAAGCTAGCAATTTAGAGAGAATTTTGTAAGGAGCTCCAAGCAGACAAATAGGACGAAAGTCCTTCAGATCTGAAGCCCCTTTGATTTTAGGGATGAGAGCAATAAAGGAGGCAAGCATTGATTTAGCAATAAAGTTACGAGGGGTAGAATTCATGAAGGAAAGCAGTGAGCTCTTATTTCAAAATGTCCCAAAAAACTTGAAAGAAAGCCAATGGTTATCTAATTTTGCACTTAGAATTTGACCAATCAGAATTTTACTTTTAACCATCCATTTGAAAGCCATCAATTGGACGGTTAGGTTGATCAGTGTGATATTAGAGAGATGCACCGTCCACAACATGGATTGCCAAGTCATCGAAGTCAACTGGGACGGTACCAAGTCTGTCCAAATTGCTGGGACGTGAATAAAGCACAACCCAGAGATGATAGTGGTTATCTAAATTTGCACTTAAAATTTGACCAATCAGAATTTTACTTTTAACCATCAATTGGTTGTTTAGATTAATCAGTGTGCTTTTAGAGTTATGCACCATCCACAAGTCATTGGAGTCAAATCCACACCCCCAAACCAAAAAAAAAAAAAAAACAAGAGAGTGGCAACTCGATTCGAACCAAAATGAGTCCAAAAAATAAAAAATGGTCCATAATGTTCCCCTCAATTTGGATGGTCTGAAATCATCTTTTAGATATATGCACAATTCACAACATGGATTAGGAACTCATCGGAGTCAATTCCAACTCAGTTGGTCCACTTGACTTGAACCCAAGGAGTCAAAAAACCATGGTCCACAATGTTCCCAGCAATTTGGATGGTCTGAAATCAGGATAGCCATACATGACTACCACATGTTAAGGAGGATAACCCAAATGAGTCAAAAAACCATGGTCCACAATGTTCCCTGCAATTTGGATGGTCTGAACTCTGAAATCAGGATAACTATACATGACTGCCACATGTTAAGGAGGATATGATGCAACCCAATGGATGCAACAAGGATTTTTTTTAAATGAAAGAAATAAAGATTGTGACAAAAGTCCAACAAACACTAGCCAAATGCAAGTGATCACAATCCCCTCTCTTTTGCTGAATGGAACAAAAGGAAAAAAAACTGCAAATCTGATTTGTTTATAAGATAATATCATGATCTGTCGTTACGAATAAGATCCTCTATATAGACTTTCAGAACCAAAGACACCCTAATATAATAGGAAATTACCAAAATGCCTTTGAATCCATCATAGGAAATATGGGCCTTATGTAAATTGGACATAACTCACTCAAACCTCATCAGGACTACATGATCATCGGCTCGTTGAAAGCTAGTTCTCAATAGGCTATCATCAATCAACAGGACCAATTCCGTGTCATTCTAACATTATTTGATAGCCCATGGATCACCCATCCACACCATCACTCTGGTACATACCGCCATTGATGGACCATCCCATATTTGGAATTGTTGTAGTTGAACGGTAAACTTTCACTTCTTAACAACCTATTTGTAAGCACCTAATGGAGGGGTTACAGTTGTCCGATTGATGAGACTTTGGGTGCACATACCACCCAATGTGGTAAGTAACAAACCGATGGTCTAGATTATTGAACCATCAGCCATATTTTTTCAGAATGGAAACCCCAAGTATCTTGGGAAAAGTCGGTGGCCGAAGATCCTATAATTTCTCCAAAAAATGATGGTAAACACGTGCAATTCTTTGAGAGGTCTGCAGTCTAATAAAATATGTCCAAAACTGTTTATAGGGTATAATGGGACTATAGTATTTGATTTATGCTCATGTTTCAACAATCTAAACTGTTTACATGAAGGGCCTCACCAAGTGATGCAACCAAATGGTCACACAAGCCCATTGATCAAGATTTGAAGAAAATGCCAACATCTCTCGCGTGCACACTCCGCACATGTACAAGAAAAAGGACCACCTTTTTTTAGCCCATCACTACTTCCCATTTCGTTCAAAGCTCTAGATTAAGAAATCTACTCTTTCTTTCATGTCTTTATTTTAGGCAAGAAATAATTTTAAATATTTTCTTATCAAAGTATCTTCTTATTTTAGGCATTTCCTTAATTAGAATGCTTTGTTATTTAGGTGCTTTCCTATTGTTGCAGATTTTTAGATTCTATATCCTTTATTACAGATTGTAAGGTCGATTATAAATAGGACCTATGGCCTATGGAATAAGACAAGCTGATTAATATTCTCTTTATGAAATGCTCTTATTTTCTCTATGGTGGGTGTTGAAGGGAGGAGGAGTGGTCTCTAGTTCAAGATTAGAGGACTGTTGAGCTTGCTCAGTCTTGTATTTGTGATCTCTAGCATTTGGCTAGAGGATTGTTAGTTCTTTTCCCACAATCTCTTTCTTTTCTTATAGATTTATTTGCTTTTCCTTTCAGGTTTGCATTATTTGCTTTTCCTTTCAGGTTTGCATCACCAGGCCTGTGGATCTTATATACCAAAATAATCTCAATACACCCTTTGATCAACTTTCTCTTTTCATATGAATATGCACCATCTCCTTAACCAATGTTTTATAGGCCAATGATGAAAAGTTTAGGATCTTCCAATCTTGAAGATTTTTTGTGCAAGCATCATTCACAGTGAGGCCCATCATATAAACAGTTTGGGTCATTGAAACATGACTCAATATCCGATGGCTATAGTCCCCATGTGTACCACCTAGGCAAGTGCAGAATTTGTGATCATCGTTGAAGACATGGCATTTAAAATGGGATGTTTTCCCATTTTGAATTCTATCTGGCAACCATTTCCAAACCCAGTTGCTGATTCTAAGATTTGGCAGCTCAAAAGGTCAAAAGAAACTCTTGTCTAAGCTGGACCAATGGTACGAACTGGATTCTATCTTTGTTGTACGCACGTGTGGGCTTAGCGAACCTCTCACCTTTAAGTACAAAGACAATCCCTCGCAACATTTAAACTCAAAAGGGCAATCCATCATCCAAACTTCCTGCGCCCCTTGAACCCCCATCTAAAAAAGAAGTGTTATAAGCAGTGTTTTTAATAGTGGTAGCATGTTGCGTAGCATTCAGCCCTGTGTAGCATGTAGTGTGTAGCATAAGTAGCATAGTGTGGTGTAAGATACACGATACTTCTATTTTTTAATTTAAAAATAGGAAAAATATGATAACTAGTAAAAAAACAAATAAATAAATAAAATGCCTTAAAGATAATTCATTTTTTTAAAGTAAAAACATGTTCAAACAAGTTATTAATTAACATTTCTCAAAAGCCAATCCCCATATATAAACCAAATCAAATCATTATCCCATCAACAACTTTCTAAGCAAACCACTTTAATTAATAATGTCAAATTGAAACCACAAGTCACAAGTATTTAAAGAAATTAAAATCCCACAGGTTGAGAGTATAAGTACAAAATAAAAAAATATAATTATCATTTATAATTATTATTTTTTTAAGGGTAGTGTACACTACAACGCTACGTAGTTTCGTAGTCAAAACACTAGTTATATGGCACTACAAGTCTGGCCTAAATTACAAGCATTTTAATGCAGACTAACATTTTATGTAACCTATCTTTTGGCAATCCAACCATTCATCTGTTAGCCTACATTAGATATGCGTGGTGAACCAAAACCTATTTAATCAAACAAACCCAGCCATCTAAAGGCCATTGCGTATATTTTCTTCTAAGCCATCTATAAAATGGCCATATTGGATGGCTAGGATTTCCCAGCAAGTTCCTTCTATAATAGCAGTAGCAATAGGCCATGCTCAAGCGAGGGTTGGCCCTAGCCTAGACGTAGTCCCCTACACCCTGACCCTAGCACAAATAGGGTAAAGCCCTAAAAGCCTTGGCCCTAGCCTGTCCCTAGCGCCAGCCCTTTAAGGAAATGAGTTAAATGATTAAAGGTTTGAAATAGTTCAATCAAAGAATTTCTTTAAGGCATCCTCCATCTAGGGAAAGTTTCATCATATAACGTTGATCATGGTTAAAATATCGGGTTACTTTGGACTCGCCCTAGTCGAGGTTAAATTGGACAGACTCGCCCTAGTCGGGGCTAAATCAGCCCGACTCACCCTAGTGAGGGCTAAATTGGCCCAAGTCACCGAAGACAAGGTGACTAGAAGGGTGACTCATGGCATTAAACTAGATCAGATTGATCAAGTCCAAGTTGACCCAAACAAGCCGCATCAGACTCATCTGAGGCTTAAAACCATGGTTTGAATCATTGAACACGACGCCCTATCCAACAAGTATCTTTAAACCACATATGTAAGGGAACCACTCAAAAGTGTCTTTAAACCGCCATTTATAAATTTAAAAAAAAAAATAAAAAAATAAAAAATTATAATTTTTTTTTAAAAAAAAAAAGGTCTTCAAACCATCCATCCTTTTCATATAATAGTGGCCCACTTAATTATTAAAGCAAACCAACAAGCTGGCTTGGCTATCCATCATTCGCCCGTGCCTAGCCACCAGACCTAGATTTCAAGCCCAAGCTCGATCCTTGAGCCAAGTTCAGGGCCCTGGTCCTAGAGGATTAGGCCACCTAGCCCATTGCCACCCCTATTTTGCAACATCATCAATCCACCTAGCCTTCATTTGAATGAGTGGACCCACTTTTGTGGTCCACCTGATTATTGGTTTAGCCTAAGGATCCTCCAAAGGCTTTGTCGATGGGGTCAACCCAATGATGTATCTCATGTCAGGCGCTCATATGTGATTTGAATATTATGGAACGAATTACCACACCAAATCTCACCTAGTGTGAACACCCACCTTCTACCCGATAAACACTTTACAGGTAAACCAAGCACATAAAGTTGTTTACCTGATAACACTTTACCACTTACCCAAACATGAAATAATATAAACAGTTAGGGGTTGGCATAATGCTAGTACAATTTAAGTTGCAAACGCTTCGCACCTATAAAGTGTTTCATAGGTTAAAGTGTTTATATTATGTCATGCTTTGCTTTAAGTGGTAAAGTGTTTGAAGGTAAACAATTTTCTGTGTTTAACTAACTTGTAAAGTGGTCACCATGTAGAAAGTGGGTGTTCACACTACACATAGCTTGAAGTGGTAAAAACCACCAAACATCTTCAAAAAACATTAAAAATGGGTTTTCTTGGGGCCCTAAGACATCATCAAGGGACACACATGATGAACAGGTGGGCAGTCCTGCACCCATCACAGGAGGCATCCCATACCAATTGCTCCATGTCAAGTAGCCAACTTGATGAATCAATTGGCCTATTTTTTTTGGGGCCCTAGGGAGAGTATCAAGGGAGACGTACTCAGCATGTAATGTACTCAGCCTTACACACTCCTAAACTATAGCACAGCATGTAATGTACTCAGCCTTCATAGATGAAAGGACTCTGGATGTTTGTTTCTTAATCGACCATGAGATAGCTCCCCTTTCGAGCAAGAAGACATCCTAAAGTAGACTTTCCCTAATCGGCATCATTACCTAAGGCGAAATCTAAATATTCTTTGAGCTTAAGATTCGTGCCTTCATAACACAGCATCGGATCCTTAGTTCTTCTGAGATAGTGGAATATGTATTTAATGGCTTGCCAATGAGACTGTCCTGGATTACTCTGGTAACAGCTGACGATGCCAACTACATAACTAATATCCAGTCTTATGCAAAACATGGCATACATTAAGCTACCTACTGCACTCACATAAGTTACTGAAGACATAGCCAATTTCTCAGCTTTAGTCTGGGGACATGATTTCATGTCTAACTTGGTAGCTTTCTCCACAGGGGCTTCAACATCTTCTGAATTTTCTATCTTGAACCGCTCTAAGGGCCTGTTTGTTTCAATGTAAATATCTATAATTGCATGGTGAAAACACAATAATTAGATCCCTTCTCTGTTTGGAAAAAGTGAAATTACTCAAGCAAAACTCAACCTTATTTCGTTATCGAAACTATGTGGCCCCCACCACGATGTATGAGTTATGTCCACGCCGTCCATTCATTTTTTCATATCATTTTAGCACATGAGCCTAAAAATCAAGTAAACCCAAAGCTCAAGCAGACCACACCAAAGAAAACAATGGGTTCAATGGTGCCATCATTATTCCAACTACTTCCACTGCTTCCTATGATGTGGTCCACTTGAGCTTTGGATCTGCATCATTTTTGGGCTCATGCCTTAAAATAATTTTAAAATGTGAATGGACAGTGTGGATATAATGCATACATCTTGGTGGGGCTCACATAGTCTGCTTCGTTTTCTAAGTCAAGATCTATCAAAAGGTGTACATGTCAACATCATAAATTAATAGTTAATGACATTTACCGTTGTAGTTAATAAATGCTTAATTCAAGGAAAATACATGTAAATACACCGATGAAACATGCCCTAAGATCTTCTGTATGTAGGTGGCTTGAGACAAGCCTAAGAATCTCTTAAAGTGATCCCTAATGATTTTTACTCCGAAAATAAAGTTGGCTTCACCAAGATCTTTCATCTCAAAGTTCGAGAAAAGTCAATCTTTAATCATCATCAACAGTTGCACATTATTACCAGCTAGCAGGATATTGTCTACATATAGAGATGGTACCAAAAAAGATCTTCCAAACCGTTTCCTACATGCACAATGATCTTCTCAACTCATTGTAAACCCGAAAATGGTGATGGTTAGGTGGAACCTCATGCACCACTATCTTGAAGATTGCTTTAACCCATAGATTTCAACAATTTACAAACTATTTGTAGGTGCAGCTTGTCCACATATCCTATAGGCTATTGCATGTATATTAAGGTCACCATTTAAGAATGTGGTCTTTACATCCATCTGATATAATTCTAAGTTTAAACTTGTGACAATGGCAGTCACCCAATAAGCCAAATTTGGAGACAACAATGCATATTGATAAGAATCAGGTTCATCCTCATCAATCACAGCGCAAAGGCAGGATCCTCGGTATCGAAGTATCTTCAAGGAATCAATCATCTTTCACTACGACATAACTCAGGAGCCTACTGAGATGTACTCACACTGTCCTGACAAACTATAGGAGCATCTCCATTTTGAGAGGCAGAACTCCCACTCTCCTGACATACATTAGAAAATTCAAAAAGTTTCGCAACCTTTTGCTTCTTTCGACTGGGGTATCTGCTTTCGAGGAAGGTCGCGTCTAAGAGCTGGGCACGAACCGACTCGATCCGACTAACTCGACTCGTCCGACTCATTTGGACCCGACTCGACCTGAACCGAATGGGTGAGTCGGTTCAAACCGAGTAGGCTCCGCCCGATCCGAACTCAAATCGAGTCGAGTTCAAGTTACCCAATAACTCGACCCGACTCGACCCGAAACTCGATCCGTTAGACTCAACCCGATTCAAAACCCAACTCAACTCAAGTATGGTGGGTGTGTGTGTGTGTGTGTGTGTGTGTGTGTAACCCTAATTTCTAATCCACTCTACCCTACCCCGCTGCACACCCCAATCCGAAAAACAAAACCCATTCCCATCCGGCACCCATCGGCGCAACCCTCCGGCCTCTCTCTCTCTCTCTCTCTCTCTCTCTCTCTCATCCGCCAAGCAGCAACCAGCGGCCCATCAAGTGCGTGTCTGGTTTTTTTTAATGTTAAGAGGATGGAGAGGGAAGGAAGCGGGTTGCGGACTACATAAACTCTATGAGGTCCACCATGATTTATGTATTTTATCCCCTTCGTCCAGCCCGATGACCCGATCCGAATCGGTGCCAACTCGATCTAACTCGGTATTTCTAACCGAGTTGGACTCAGTTTGGATCAGCCCAGCCCAGCCTAGACCCGGACTCGGATCGAGTCAGGCATGCTGGACTCAGTACCGAGTCGGATCGAGTTCAGGTCAAGCATTTTTTAAAACCGGATCAAGTTGGGCTAGACCTAACTCAGTCCGACTCGACTCGATGCCCAACTCTAGTCACATCCCAAAATTCTATCTCGGTTCATCACCCATGGTCCTCATAAACTAGAACGTATCCCTTTGAGTGCATAAGGTTCCTAATGAATACACACCCAATGATTTTACTATCGAGTTTACCTCTAAAGCAAGCAGCAAAACATATCTTAAAGATCCCCAAGGGCATAAGTTAGTTATAAAAGAAATCTGCCTAGTACACATCTCATATAGGGTCTTAGGAATAGATTTAAACAGAACTCCATTAAGGATCTAGAAGATTGTTAGCAGTGCATCTCCCCATAATATGGTAGAGAGATTAGTATGTGTCATCATTGATCAAACCATGTCCAATAGTATCATGTTCCTTCTCTCTGCAACTCCATTTTGCTACAGAGTATAAACTATATTGTACTGTCGAATGATGCCAACATTTTCACAATATGATTTAAACGTTTCATATGTATATTTGCCACCTCTATCAGATCTAAGGATTTTAATTTTTTTCTTAAGCAAATTCTTTACTTCAACTTTGTATTTAAGAAAATAGTCAAAAACATCAAATTTGTGTGAAATGAGATATACATATCTATAGTGTGAGTAATCATCAATGAAAGTAATGAAGTATTGACATCCACTTCTAGCATGTATATTTAAGGGTCCACAGATATCCAAATGGCTTATCTCTAGTAGGCCCTGGACCTATCCGCTTTAAGAAATGGTTTCTTAGAAGTCTTCCTAGACACAGTGTTCACGAAATGGCATATCAGCTTTAAATAATGAACCTAACAAACCAAAACATGTTAGTCTTATCATATGGTCATTTCCAATGTGTCCTAACCTCGCGTGTCATTTTATAGATCCAGATACTATAGATTCATTCAACATAATAGATAAAGCAAGAGGTACATCATCACTTTCTACGTCTAGAATAAATAAATTTGAAATCAAACTTCCCCACGCAAAGATGAGGTTATTAAGTCTTAATGAAACTCTTGTCTTAGAAAAACAAATATTAAAACCATCAACTAACAACCTATAAACAGAAATTAAACTCCAACGCATGCTCGATACAAAAAGAATATCACGGAGGATTATCATCCACCCTACGCACATACGAAGATGGTAAATGCCAATCCTTAACACGTCTTCAGCAGCATTATTCCCCATGTATACCTTACAACTCCTTTCCTCAAGTCCACGACAATCTCATGTCAAGTGCTTTGTTGTGCCTGAATCCAAAATTCACTTGTTACATAGAATATCAACAGAAGAGATTTCAGAACAAATGCTTGCCAATAAAGTATCTTGTGATTTAGGAATTACTATCATTTTGTTAGCGCATTGACAAGCATAATGGCCGAAGTTTCCACAGACGAAGCAAATTATGTAGGACTTTCTTGGCTTCTTCTTTCCCTTCCTCTTCTTGGGATTAG
This sequence comes from Magnolia sinica, assembly GCF_029962835.1. Taxonomy (NCBI): domain Eukaryota; kingdom Viridiplantae; phylum Streptophyta; class Magnoliopsida; order Magnoliales; family Magnoliaceae; genus Magnolia; species Magnolia sinica. The sequence goes on from NC_080579.1 coordinate 93,679,582, forward strand.
GTGTCATGGACTTCTATTCTTGGTCATTCTTCTTCGCCTTCTTACGAGGTTTGGCCGCCTCCTATTGGCTTTCCACTTGTGGGTCTTAGCTACAAAGGCCTTGGCCATACCTAACTGAATTACATTCAATTCAACCTCGTGTACTGAGTGGCGACAAAAATCTCTTAACGTAATGATAGAATCAGTATAGTTCAAAATCCTTTTGATTAGGGCCCACATTTGGGAAAAGAATGGTGCAGAGCGATTTTTATTTTATTTTTTTGCTTATTTCGCACCCTACGTTCCTAAGGGCACCGATCATCTGCTTCATCTTGCAGATATGATCCTAAATGAAGCAAACGACTGGCATCATATATTCCTAGAATTCTAGTTTCATTGCCCAAACTCATGCATCTAACTTTTACGCATAGGCATTAGTAGGTGCATACCAGATCCCTTTAACAGTGTCATGCACCTCATACGTAGGTATGAGCTCCTTGTGCATTGTGCTACTTAGGACATCATGGGTGAAATGATTTTATTTATGCCACTTATTGTAGTAATTTATTACGGCCCCACGTTCTGCTAAATTTCCGCTCTCAACCATTATTGGTTCTTCTCAAACCTCGTCTAGAGTATGCAAAATGTCGTCCTCGTCCAGAAGGCATCTCACTACATAGAATCAATGTTCATGGTTGTTGCCACCGAATTGTTCACCCTAGAGTTGTTCGACGATTAAGGTCTTGGTGGTCATCTCTATATTACATAAAGCATCACTACTTATAGCTATGATCTACGGTATTGACACTAATCATCGGCATTTCTTCTTGTTATTCAAATTTTCAAGTTATAAAAGTGATCAATCCATCTTAAATGAGATCTGAAAGTGCATATGCATGAATAGGCAATGCAGATCAATCGAGTTCTCTAAATTAAGATAAAATAGAATGCTTTTATGACTATCTATTTGTACAACTAGCAACCCACCATTACGGGTGCATGCATCATTTGGTCGAGGAGACTAGCTCCCACTCAGGTTATGCATAACCTTTAGACATAGGGATCATCCTAGCACTAAGTCTTCAATTTTCTAATGAAAATTGGGCATTGATCTAAACACATCAAGCCTAATTATAATACATGTTACAACCTTATCAAAAAAAAATAATGAAAACAAGTGCCAACAAATATAATGAATCCGATCATCACCGTTGATCGTTGCCATTTGTGATGAATCCGATCATCATCAACATTAATGATCACCGCTGATGATGGATCCTCTCATCAACATTGATCATCACGGTTGATGATGGTTCCGATCACTAGCAGACTCATGATCAATAGTTATTAGAGGGATATAGAGAGGGATCCACATTACCATGCATGCATACGTGCAATAATGCATGCACACATACATTTCATAATCAAGGGACATGCGGGATTACACATTTCGGTCATCATGCTCCAAAATGTGTGACTCACCTAACATCACATTCATGGACATGATCACAATATCAAATACCATAACTGAGATTAACTAAAACTAAAATTTTATTATTTTATGTCATTTTATTTTAGTACATATATCGACCATCATCCTTGTAAGAGATCTGAACCATTAATCCAAAAACAACCGCACCATCGGTTAGATCTCACCGAAAAACCCCAAGTCACTTACCGAAACTTGGCCTAAATCGGCTTAAATGGCCAATTAAATGCCCTTAACAAGATACACTTAATCTTTAATAGAAGTGATTTGTGCATAAATGTGGGGCCCATTTAGGTTGTCCATCCTGTTGTGGATAGCTTATGATGGCCTCGAATTTTTTGGCACAAATGATGGATAGAACTTGCTATCACTAATACCATTTCTAATGGGATGTGAATGGTTAATGTGCCTAAGCTAAAAATAGGGCCTGCTTGAAAAAAAAAATTTTATGAACAATATTAAAACAGTTATTAATTCATCCATAGACTTCTTTGAGCAGGGCCCACAAACTAAGGCCATAGAGTGGCCCCACACACACAGTCTTGCAACCCTAAAAACGAGCTAGGCCCAGTTTATCCATTTAACAAACCCAAAACAAACCCAGGCCAATTTCTCACATTTACAGGCCCATAGCTCAAGCCCCAAATCTCTACATCATTTCGCAATGCGCAAGCTTTGCTGCCCCGACAAACAGGCCCAGTAATTCAGGCCTAATGTCAAGTTAGGCCCTGTCAGCCCCAACAACAAAGCCCAAAAGCAAAAGACCATTTCCCTTTTTTTTCTTCTTCTTCTTCTCAACCTCTCCTCTTAATTATTGGTCTAATGATTTTAAATATGATTAAACTAAGCAATGGGCTAATAGTCCTCCCTAGCAGACCCAAAACGTGGCAGGCCTTTCTCCCCCTTCTTGACATGTTATCTTTGGGGTTTGTTTAAAAAAAAAAACCATTTATACAACAGGGCCGCCATGGAAACCGGCCTCCATGGACTCCACCGAGCCAGAGGGAAGAAAGAGGGGGGACATCATCCGACGTTGTCGGCTACGGCTAGCGGCCATGTCTGCTACTGCGACGGCGGTTGACAGCCTTGAAATCGAGGTGGAAGCTGGGGGGGGGGGCGCACAGTGATGGCAGCCACAACTTCCGTGGACAACAACGGCGACGGTAACCATGCCTAACGCGGGCAAAGCCGCTTAAGGAAGAAAGGAAAATAGAGAGAGGCGCTTGCGATAGTTGCCACGGCCACAACTTCCATGGATAGCGGTGGCCATGATGGTCGTTGCCATGGGTGGCTAACGCATGAGGAAGAAAGGTTGAGATAGAAAAAAAAAAAAGGGGGGGGGGGGGGGGTGATGGCTACAACTGCAGCCGGTGTTCGAGTTGTCGGTATCACTACAAGTTTCGCTAGCCAAAGATAAAGATAAAATATCATTATCGCCGATAACCAGAAATGCAGGGAAAAAGGGGCCAACATGGGGGAAAAGGCAAAAATTTTCAGTGAAACTTTAAGACATGCCGAAATACACATATTTATATATTTAGGAATAAAAAATTTCCAAAAAGAATGCATACATAATAAGTTTTCATGTAATGAAAGCCTAAAAGCATGCGTTGTCGTGAGAAATCACTTTAATAGTAACTAAAATGAGTTTATATAATACAAATGTAGTTCACATAAAATAATTAAGACATGTAAAAATAAATGAACTAAAAAAAGCCCACATTTCTGGAAACCCCTTATTTATGTATGGTATATCCACGCTGTCCATCCAACTAACCACCCCATCCATCCAACCACCCAACCATCCCATCCCATCCATCCAACTATCCCATTCAACCAATTATCCCATCCAACCATTCAAACATTCATTCATCCATCCAACCAGCCATCCATCAATCCAACCATCCCATCCATCCATCCCATCAAGTCATCCAAACATTCATCCATCCATTCCATTTATCCATCAAACCATCCATCTCATCTATCCAACAATCCATCCATCCCATCAAAACATCCAAACATCCACCCATCCATCCCATTTATTCATCCAACCATCCCATCCACCTATCCATCCATCACATTAAATAATCCAAACATCTACTCATCCAATCATTGCATCAAATAATCCAAACATCCATCCATCCATCTAATCATCCCATCCATCTATCCATCTAGAGGTGGGCATCGAGTCGAGTCGGACCAGATTAGGTCCAACTCGACTCAATCCAGTTTTTGCAAATACCTGACCCGAACTCAATCCGATTCGGGACCGAGTCCAGCAAGGCTGACTCGATCCAAATCGATTCCTTGCTAACCAGACCCGAACCAAGTCCGACTCAATCAGGGAAACCGAGTCAGATCGAATTGAGTCTGTCCGATCGATTTAAACTAGGCTAAGTCAAGCCAAGCCAGAGACTTTGGTACTAGGAAGGAAACAGGAAGGAAATCAGGAGAGAAAGGAGGGAAGGAGAGGAAGTCGGCTCGGGCTGCGGTGCCGCACCACGCCAGGCCGTCCGTCGAACCCGAGTCAGCAACCCAAACTCTCCTCTCATACCGGGTAGGACCTCAAAACCAAGTTAGGCCCTTTTCGTTGGTCGTGCTTCAACCAGCAGGACGGAAAGGCTAGTATGGTTGTAGCAATTACACGCCACAGAGGTTCATCTGGCGGCGCCAGCTCGGGTAGAGTTAGGATTCGGGTAGAAGAAGGGTAAAAGTAAATAATTTTTAAAAAAACAAAGTAAAATCTAACTTTATACTACCCGATTCCGGTCCGGATCAGATCGGACCGGACCGAACTGGATCGGATCGAGTTGCTACATGAACCGAACTCGACTCGATTTGGCGTCGAATCCGAGTGGGTCTACTCGATCCGATCCGACCCTAGCTTTCGGTTCAGGATGGATCAGATCCGACCGGTTCGGTCGAGTAAGGTTGGATCCTGCCCACCTCTATATCCATCCATCCCATCCAAACACCCATCCATCCATCTATCCCATCCAATCATCCATCCATCTATCCCATCCAATCAGCCATCCATCCATACCACCTATCCATCCATCTAACCATCCATCCATCATCTCATCCATGCATCCAACCATCAATCCATCCAAACATCTCCATCCCATCCGATCATCTAAACGTCCATCCATCCATCCCATCCAATCATCCAAACATCCATCCAACCAACCATCCCATCTCATCCCATCCATGCATCCAACCATCTAACCTTCGGGAGCTAGTTAGGTGCAGCATCAGATTAAAACATACATACATCCATCCATCCATCTATCCCACCTATCCATACAAACATCCATCCCATATATCCATCCATCCATCTAACTGTCGGGGCCCCACCTTGATGGGTGTATTCCATATCCATCTGTTTTGTAAGACCCTTTTGGGGCATGAATTTAAAAATGAAGTAGATCCAATTCTCAAGAGGACCTTATCATAGGAAACAATGGTGATTGACCATTAATGGGCCGCAAAAGTTTTAGATCAAGCTGATATTTGCTTTCCTTCATCCATGTTTATGTGACCTTATCAATGGGTTGAATGGCAAATAAGCATTACGGAAAAATTAATGAGGGCCCTAGGAAGTTTCTAATGATATGACATTCAATCACCATTGTTGTATGGTCCTCCAAAGATTTGGATCTTCTTCATTTTTGGGCTCATGCCCTAAAATGTTATGAGAAATGGATGGACAAATACATCATGGTGGGCCGCACCATCTTGGGTGAGGCACGGGCCGCACCTAATCCACTCCCCAAACCACCACACCTTTGTTTTTTAAGTTTTATTTTAACTATTAATTTTTGTATGTAAAACAATGGTGAACTAGTCTTATTATGTTGTGTGAAACTCACACTATAAAATAACTTAAAAGTTACTTAATCGATTAATTTTGTTTCAAGGCAAAATGTTAGTGACCCCTACTTTTTTATTGTGTCAAATACACATTTTAGAAAAACTTAAAGTTAGCTTAAAAGTAAAGTACTTCGGAAGAGGGGTTAAGTACTTCGAAAGAGGGCTTCGAAAACCCCTCTTCCAAAACCCTAAAGTCGACACAAGTTACTTATCCGCAGCCACAACAGTTGCTGCTGCCGCTGCCATAGCCGCAAGTATTATAACCTACAATCTCGGAAGCATCTTCAAGCTGCAATATAGATTCAACTTTTGACGAAAATCCCAACAACATTAGAATAAAGCTTGCCGAAATCCTAGATTTTTTGGGTTATTTCATACTTTTGAAGACCAGCATTGCTGATCCATAGTCCAATCACTTCTCAAACTTCCGGAAAGAGGTATGTCTAAATTTGGATTTTTTTTTCTAGTATTTACGGCTTGATTTTGTCGGTGAAATTTTGAAAAAAGTCAGCAAAATATCGCCAATATCCAAGAGAGACAAAATATGGGGTTTTCGGTTTCGAAGGGCCAGTGATACCGAAAATATCGATGATAATTCGATATTATCGCCGATAATTTAAAAATTGACTGCAGTTGCCTCGATGACTAGATGTTGTTGCTACTACCAAGCGGCACTTCAAAACCCTCTCTGATTCTGTAAATTTTTTTTTCTTAATCACAAATTTCTTTCAATGTTTGTTTCTAGTCTTTCTCCCCTTTTTTTAATCTAATTTCTCAGGTTTCAACAAAAGCTAGGTTTTCACACTAGGATGTTAACACAGATTCCAAATCCCTAGTTCTTTATAATTCTGACCCTCAATCTCTCTTAATCGAATGAGTATTTCCTAATATTACACCCTTTTTTATTAATCCTATACAAGAGATACAGAATAAACGGGATGTAAAATAATAATAATAAAATAAGGATCAGTACATAATTAAAATAAAATTTAAGATTGAGTAGAAAGTAACCACTTACCTCTAGAGGTGGATAGGATTTGACCCGACTCGTTGGATCCGACTCGACCGAACCAGTCGGATCCGATCGTACCCGAACCGAAAGCCAGAGTCGGGTCGGATTGAGTAGACCCACTTAGATCAGACGCCAAACCGAGTCGAGTTTGGGTCATGTAGCAACTCAATCCGATCCGAACTTCGATCCAGTCGAGTCCGGTCCGATCTGATCCAAACCGAAATCGGGTAGTATAAAGTCAAATTTTACTTTCTTTTTTTTTTTTTACCATTACCCTTCTTCTACCCGAACCCTAACTCTACCCAAGCCGGCGCCGCCAGATGAACCTTTGTGGTGTGTAACTGCTGCAACCATACTAATCTTCCCGTCCTACTGGTTAAAGCACGACCAACGAACAAGGCCTGGCCTAGTTTTGAGGTCCTACCCGGTATGAGAGGAGAGTTTGGGTTGTTGACTCAAATTCGGTAGACGGCCTGGCATGGCGCGACACCACAGCCCGAGCCGACTTCCTCTCCTTCCCTCCTGCCCTCCTTCTTTCTCTCCTCCTTTTTCTCCCTCTTTCTCTCTCGATTTCCCTCCTGTTTCCTTCCTAGCACCAGAGTCTCCGGCTCAACTTGACTCAGCCCAGTCCGAATCGACCGGACAGACTCAACTCGATCGACTCGATTTCCCTGACCGAGTCGGACTCAGTTCGGGTCAGGCCAGCAAGTAATCGGTTCGGATCGAGTCAGCCCTGTTAGACTCAGTCCTGAATTGGATCGAGTTCGGGTCAGGTACTTACAAAAACCGGATTGAGTCGAGTCGGACGACTCGACTCGATGCCCACTTCTACTTACCTCAATGCGATTTTGTTCCTCACTAAATCGGAGATACGCCATACCAATTCCCAAATACAACTGAAAGTCGGCCCGAAAGAGTAGGCCCACAAGATCCGACGGTCTACACAATATGAGACCTTTGCAAAAGCTGAAGATCTATGATGCATGTCTAGTGGCCCACCTAACCACTACGGGAGCAAAGAGGTCTGATCACCCCTCTAATTCTACGGTTAAGATGGCCCCGGATTACGATCTACGGTTTGGATAGTATAAGGACGGCCAGATGGACATATAGATATGGAACTCACCCTCTCTATTTTCTCTCACTCTTGGAATTATAGAATGCTTTTCATGAGAGAAGTCCATCCCATTTTATAGGGAAGTGTTGAGGCCAGATAACTCATCTGATCTCAACTTTATCCAATCTAAGTTCGAAGTTGAATTTGAAACACCGAGAGGAAACACAGAAGAGGAAAACTCTCATGAGACCCACCCGCTAGTGTTGCGGGCCCATGTCCAACAAGTTTGCCTGTGAAACTCTTCACAGATGTAAAGTGTTTGCAACTTAAAATTTTCCAAGCATCCAAATGACTTCTTACTATTTCTTCTAGAAGTACCCAAGTCTGATGAAAAATCAATTCAATCAAATGGCATAGCATAATATATAATGCAGGGGATAAAACAGAGAAAATATGCAGATCATTCCATGTCGAGATGGTAACAATCATTACTGGATGATCATAACCATCTTATCGATAGAATTAAGAAAATTGCAGGAACTGAACAAAAGACGGTAAAAGAGTATGAAGAAGATTAATAATATCTGATGTTTACTTGGGGTGAGGATGGTGGTGATCTTCTTCCGAACATGGATAAGTAGAAATATCTGGTTCTTGGAGATGAGATGGTCCGCGGCCCATTTCAACGCATGCTGGCTGCTCTTATCTGCATCGACTGCCACCGCCACCAACTGCCCGTCATCCTTCGTATTCTTCTGACGTCCAGTTGGCCTCCACATCTCGAGCCCTAATTCACCGAGCAAAGTCGCTGCGGAGTCTTTCTCGAGATTCCGGAGGTTATTATTCTCCCAAAAAATCCTAATTCTCCAAGATCCCTCCTCAGCCTCCCACACAGCAGAAACTTCCGCAAATTCCACGGACAGACGGGTCTTCAGATCAGGTAACGATCGGATCTAGCGATTGCGGAGGGGAGTTTGAGATCGATGATCCAAGATTTCTTCTTCTCTTCTTCGTCGACGGTTGTGAATCCTCTAATCCTAGAAACGGTGGGCCTTGATTTCCTAGAAAGGGTGGGCCCTGGTTTCTAGGGTTAGAGTTTGTTCGGAGAAGAAAGAAGTGGAAGGGAAAATGGGATTTTCCGAAGAGAAACAGTGTCGGGGGAGCCATTTTCCGGAGACAACGTTTGCCGAAAATAGGCGTTTTCTGTTGCGTTTTCTCCTTGTATGTAGGATGAGATGGGAGGCCCATAGGAGGAAGGAGAAGAAATAGGGTCCTCGGGCTGCATATGACGCTTGATACGCAGGCGCGCTGAAAGCGGTTCACATGCACGTGCGGCGATTATTAATATTTCTCGGAGTCTTGAGGGTTTGTTTGGCGTCTCTCATTAAGAGATACTCCAACAACCTTCTGTTTTTTTATTGTTCCGGATAATAGCTAGTTTGATAAAATTATCTTTTGGAGTTAAAAATAAAATAAAATAAACACTCTTATTTTAAATAAATAAATAAAATAAGCACGTGTAGATGAGTTTTTTAAGGGGTAATTGACCTCGTTTTTAAAGACTACAACAATTCTATTATAAAAGTAATCCAAATGATTATTTTAGTGGATGAACCATGCCCCTAATGACAAAAGAATGAATGTTTAAAATCTTCATATTTTAAGATATTTGGACCTCCACTGTACCTTACATTAGATATGGATCAACCATCATATGGAGCCCACCTTTGATGTGGACCTTCCATTGTATGAGCCAGACCTTCAAAGTGGGTCATCTATCATGCAAGGCCCGTCTTGGATGACGACCGTTCATCATTAGGGGCCCACCTTAATGTGGGTCATCCATCATGTAGGGCCCACCATCAATGCTAATTGTCCATTACATGGGGCTTCTCAATTTTCACTACCCATCACCCATCATGTAGAGTCCACATTTGATGTGTCAATGTGTGAGCCATACCTTCGAAGTGGATTGTCCATCGTATGGGGCCCACTTTTAATATCCATCGTTCGTCATGCAGGGCGCACTTTATATGTGGATCATCCATCATGTGGCCCACTCTGGAGATGGCTCATCCATCATTCAAGATTTTGGATGTGGACCCTCCATTACCACTTGATGTGGACTGTCCATTATGAGGGGCCACACTTTGATGTGGGCCATCTATCATGTGAAGCTCACTCTTTCCATCATGTGGGCTGACCTTAATGTGGACCATTCATTGTGTAAGGCCTCACCTTCAATATGGGTCGTTCATCATGTAAGCCCACCTTTGATAAAAATTGATCATCATGCAAACCCACTTTCAATGACCATCATCCATCATGTGAGTCCCACCTTTGATGCGGACTGCCCCTCAAATGGAACCCACTCGATGTGCATGTTCTGTTATGTTGGGCCATACTTTAATGTAGGCCATCTATCATATGGGGCTCGCCTTTGATGTGAGTTGTCCATTATGTGGGCCCACCTTGATATGGGGCCCCACGTTCAATGTGACTCATTCATCATGAGGGCCCACCTTTGATTCCACCATCCATCATGTGGGTCCCATATTTGTTGTGGACCATCTGTCATGTGGGGTCCACTTCATGTGGACGGTCCATCATGTAGGTCTCACCTTTGTTGTGGATCATCCATCGTGTGGGGCGCAACCTTCCATACAGGTCATTTATCATGTGGGCCCACCTTTAATGTCAACCTTCTATCACGTGGTCCCACAGTCAATATCCACCATCCATCATTTGGGTCCCACCTTTGATATGGACCATCCATTAGGCATGGCCTGCTTGATGTGGATGGTCCATCATATGGGGCCACACTTTAATTCCAGCCATCCAAGCCATCCATCACATGGGGCTCACCTTTGAAGTTATCGGGAGCTGCAAGGGGTACACAGAGATGAATTAAGCAAAGTACTTCAATCACATAATTAGGTCCAATCACAAATACTCCGAATTTAACGTGAAAAAATAACGACATAAAGCGGCAATAATGAACTATGAAAGCAGAAATTTACAAGAGACAAAGATTGCCCGATTAAAACAAGCATCGAATCTCCACAAGCTATGCCCTTGAAACCCTATGAACGAATTATAAAGCCCTCACACTTTTATGATCTCTCACAAATCCTCATCACACTACACACACACACACACACTATATGAGAATCACAATCGAAATCAGAAACAAATCGTGCACTTACGCAATTTTGCGTGTGCACTGGATGACACATTCGATGGCACTTTGATGGCATCGACAAAACTGTCAATGGCATCGAACACCCTCAATGTCATCGAGTTGAACACAAAAACATTCTAGCGACTAAATATGGAACTTTTGGATTTTTCCAATGGCATCTTCAATAGGACATCGATAACATGTCAATGGAATCGAGTAGGACACCACAAAGTGTCCAGCAACCAACATGAGATTTTCGGATTTTCTCGATGGCATCGAGCAACTGTTCGATGGCATCGAACAGTTGTCGATAGATTTGAATGGTTTGTCAATGGCATTGATAGACACCATTGCTAAAATATTTGAGACACCAACAACATATGTGACTATGCATTATGTGGGCCCACACCTTTGATATGGATCATTTATCATGTGGGGCCTACCTTCAATATGAACCATTCATCATGTGGGCCCACATTGAATAAATTGTAAAGAGAAGAGAAGATGATAAGATGGGAATTACTCAACAAGTTTATGGACAAACTTATCAAAAAATTAATCCAAATTGTCTACTCGCTTAATTAAGCCAAATAATCTCTGTTTCAAAAAGTAACTCATCCTCAACTCATAAAATTGGTGTTTATTTGATACTTTACAAACGAATTAGCACTTTGATTAGACTTTTACCAAAATGTCTAAGAGCTTATTTTATTTTTTTAAAAAGCAAGTCAATAAGCTCTTATTTGTAGAAATGTCAAATGCCCCCTAATTGGCAATCATGATTCCATATAATTCCATGGCTAGGATGGGTAAATCATAAATATACTCAATTATTTAGAAAACATGCCAAATAAATGATGCAATGTAAGGAGTTGGTGATGAATGGCTCATATCGTCAATTTTGCATTCTTTAGTTTGACATGTTGAGAAAATTTATGTAAAGATCGAAGCCAACAATTAAAGCTCTAGTCATGAATCGGATGCACTTTCTTTAAAGCATTATTCACTCATTCTCATCGATATGATATTGTTGTCAAGTTAATTTGTAGTGAACCATTTTCAAAACATGACATGCTTTGTTGGATCTGCATGCAGCAATCAGGAATAATCCACAATAGGAACTTGGTATGTAGTTTATTATTATGATATACTATATAATGTAAAATATATTTGATCCTTTGTTTACATTGGATGTCATAGGGAATGAAGGGACGTGCATTTTCGGAAAGAGACATATCTAAAAGACGCATCAGAAACAGTTCACAATAATTGTGTTTTTTTAATGAAAGGATACGGCGTAGCTCGAAAATGTTTTTACGAAGAGACACGACGTAACTTGAATTAAATGAAATCATTGTTTTCATAGCCAAATGGTGCAAAGTGCGCTACTAGTACTTTTACAACTACACTGCCTCATAGCTTACAACTCATTGCCCATGCTACATGCGTGCATGCGCAAGCACATGTTCCAGCGACTCACACTAGAACATATAAGCTAGCTTTTTCTCTCCATTCTCCAAGAAAAATACTAAAGAACTCAAAGCTTATAAATTTATTTACCACTTTATTTCTAAGTAATACAAGACTAAATATTTAAAAATAATAATAATAATTTAAAAACACTATTTGAAATGAAGTTTTGAAGGGAAAATAAAATTCAAAACAATTTTGAATTAAATTAGAAAAAGAGCACGTGCAAGACTAATATTTCTTTTAGTTTAATTAACCAAACCCATTATGTTTGAGATAAAATCTCAGCATGTGATAATGGCATAGGTTCTGAGATTTTTTTAAAAACTTGTGATGACTCCAAAATGGTCCTGCATATTTCACCACACACAGAGCACATGTCACTCGATCAATGTGCCCCGCCATGGATTCCCACACCTACAATCTTCATGGCAAGGTTCTAATAGATCATATATTCATTAAGTGATTTTATTTTTTTTACTAAACCCGATGCTTGAAAGACTTTAAATGACCTTATGAAAGTTTTCAACCATTGAAGGTTATTTTACATGTTAAAACTAATTTAATCATGCTTGATGATAATATGATGGTCTGGATCGATACTCCACTACTTAATCAATACATGCACAGGTTGACATGGGTCTCTCACTCTCCGCGCACTTGGGACAAATCAGGGAGAGACCTTCTACACTTAAAGATTGGCACTCGTATTGTTCAGGAATCCACATCATGCATGCATTTTTTATCAAGTAAATCTAAATCATTCATATCTTGATTCAAATTATGAATGCTTGAGATTATCAAAGAGGAGATCTTAGGTTAAAAACAATAATAACTTTTGAAAAAACAACTTTTTTTTAATACCGCTGTATTTTACAAAAATCCAACATAATGGTTTCAAAGCCGTCCCATCTTGTCATAATTATTGCTGTCTTCTTTTCTTTTGCTTTTTTTTTTCCGTGTTGATGATCATGTCCATTTTACTCGCTCATCGATCATATCGTAATATTCTTAACAATTTGATGTTTTGCCGACAATCAATAATAAACATTTGTTAATCATGATCAATCTAAACACATGTAAGACTCTTATCAGGTGGCCCACACATGATCATTGTTTTAGATATGACCGTTGAATTATTCAGATTGAGCAAGTCAGTGGACCTGACTACAATTGTAATCATTGTAAATAGGTTTGGGGTGAGACGCTTCAACCGCGATCCCTATATACGGTAATTAAGCAGGATATGGAAACATACGGTATGCAAACCCTATAGGGGAGAAGTGTGATGGGTAAGTGTCTAGCCCTCTTTCCTATAAATATATGTCTTGGTTCCCTCACCAATATAAGAGAGAAAACCCTAGTACCGCTAAAGATTCTCCTAAGGGCGTGAGGTGCGAAAGATCAAGATTCTCTTTAGCTACATCGAGGCATCGTGAATGTCTTCCCAATCAAGTACACTTTAAGATTATGGTATTGAATCTCCACTATTGATGCATATATGATCCGTCAATTCCGTAATACAGTTTAACAACCAATTCATATGAAAAAAATGCGTTCTATATATTCTATGATGCTTTGATGGGTAATGGGTGTGGATGTGATGGATGGTATTGTTTTAAATGGTTTTAATGGGAATTACATATTTAATGGTGCTTTATTGAACAATTACGATGGGAAATTACATGATCTTTATTGCACATGCGTTGTACACTCTTTTTTCATCCATCAAGTGGTCTCAACCATGTAAAATCCCTTATTTGATTCATACCCCACTTGAAACCAAGGCCCAAAGACCAAATGGTACCTATGATTACTTAGACCCAAACATATCTAGATGCATGTCTTAAAGATCGAGACTTGCGAAGGTTCCTAACTATAGACATTTATAACCCCGTTATTTTATATGGTGCACGCACTCGAGTTTTAAATTTACCTCGTTTTTATTTTTTTTAAAAAAAATTATGCTATAAAATAAGTTAGCAAAACAATTATATTGAGTGGATATTACACAGACATCATTAGAGCTAGGCAGAATCCGACCCGATCCGATCTGGCCAAGATCGGGTTGGTTCGAGTAGGTCCACTTAGATCCAAACGTACATCGAGTCGAGTTCAGATCAGTGGCCAATCCGGACCGATCCGATCCGATTCGGTCGGGTACTATATAAATAATATTTACTTTTTTATTTTCATTTTTTTACTACCCACCTCACCCGAACAAAGCCCTAATCCCTCCATTCTCTTTCTCTACCCGAACAGCGCCGCACCCACCCATCTCTCCTCCTTTCTTTCCCTCTTTCTCTCCCAATTTCCCTTCTCTCCTTCTTTCTCTCCTTCTTTCTCTCCCGATTTACCACATCTCATTTCTCTCCCTCTCTATCCCCAGACTCAATTCGATCCAACTCGATTCGGTTTTCCAGACCGAGTCGAACTCAGTTCGAGTCAGGCTAGCAAGGATTCAGATCGGATCGAGTTAGCCCTGCTGGACGCAGTCTCGGATCGAATTGAGTTGGGGTCAGGTTCTTGGAAAAATCGGATCGAGTCGAGTTGGAACCAATCTGGGTCCAACTCGACTCGACTCGATGCCTACCTCTAGATATCATAGTGGCCCCACAACTTAGGTTTACATGGGTTTCGTTGCATGAAATTGATATCTTATGTTTAAGGTTAGGTCCACAGTTAAGTGATCCAGACCTTTGGTTGATGGATTCGTTACCCAAACATCTTCGAGATAAGAAGATCCTATCCATCCAATATCTGTCCTGTCCACAATTGAATGCAGTCTGTTACTGACTTTCTCTCTTAACTGTTTTATTTTCAAGACACCTATTTAAGGGCTAGGATTGTCCCATGAAGGAAAATTTAGAATATTTCCATTCACAACTAGGCCAGTTATGTCAATGGATGGGCTTGATTTGTATGTTAAGGTCATCCTCGTGCTCACATGCCCTACGTGTGGGAGATCAGGGCCATTCGTTGGGTAGATCGGCCTAGTGATCAATCAGGCCAAATGACTAGCAGTTAACATTCAACCTTGATGTGAGATCCACCCAGTGCGAGAAGATCATTGGGCCCAAGGTGTGGGCCCAGGCCTAACAATTAAGCCCATTTAGTAACCAGCTCAGGCTCAGGTTTTGTTCAAGAACCCATCAGCCTAGCCCGGCCCACCTTTTTAGGATTTTAAGGGCATTTGTGTCATATGCCATGCATCATGGGGCACACTGATGAATAGAGCTGGGCATCAAGTCGAGTTGGGCGGAGTTAGGGCTGACTCGATTTGATTCGGTTTTGAAATAGGCCTGATTGGAACTCAACCTGACTTGGTACCGAGTCCAATATGCTTGATCCGATCTGAGTCTGAGTTTGTCCTAGACTAATCCGAACCGAGTTTGACCCGGTCAAAAGTACTGAGTCGGGTCAAGTTGGCACCGAATTGGATCAAGAGATGAGAGAGGGAGGGAGTGGAGAGGAAAGAGAGAGAGGAAGAGGAGGGTGGTGATGGTGGTGGGTGGCTGCCAAGCTTGGAAGATGAGGGAGTGAGGGAGTGGAGGAGAGAGAGAGGGTGGTGATGGTAGTGGGTGGCTGCTGGGCTGAAGAGGAGGAGGATGAGGGAGGGTGAGAGAGAGAGAGAGAGCTTGTGACCGGGTCAAGGTCGGGTGTGGCAGGTAGAGTTCGAGATACTTAGACATTATAGTTTTTTATTATATATATACTAGAATCCGAGTCAGTTCGAGTTTCAGATCGAGTCAAGTTTGACCGAATTTTATCAGTTGACACTTGGATCTTACATACGTGCCCAGGTTGGCATGTGTGAGGCGAGTACAAAAAAGGAAAATCCACCCTATCCAGTTCAATTCTCATTTTACCAAGGAAGCCGATTGCCTAATGAGTAAACTCCGTGCGGCTCACTGTAGATGTATGTGTCTTATCCAGGCCGTCCATCTGTTTTTCCAGCTCATTTCAAGGCACCAGCCCAAAATTGAAGCTTATTGAAAGTTGAAGTGAACCACACCACATGAAACACTTCGGAATTCATGAAGAATTTTTACCCTAGAAAACCTCAAATGTGCACAAAAGATTTTAACAACAACAACAATAAATAAATAAATAAATAAAAGTACGGACGATTGAACACATGCGTTAGTAAGTGTAGTAATTATCCGGACTCGTATGTTTCATCCATGCTGTACATCCATTTTTCCATATCATTTCAGGCATCATCTCAAAATTGAGGCAGATCTAAATCTCAAGTGGACCACACCACAGGAAACAGTGGGGATGCTTACCGTTGAAAACTTCTTATGGGCACAGAGGTTTTAGATCAAGCTTATTTTTATATTTTCCCTTCATCCAGGCTTACGTGACTTTATGAACAGGTTGGATGGAAAATAAACATCGCAGTGGCCCTAAGAAGGTTTCAACGGTGGGCACCACTATCCCCACTGCTTCCTCTGGTGTGGTCCACTTGAACTTCCAATCAGCCTCGTTTTTGGGTTCATATTCTAAAATGATCTCTCAAGCTGAATGAATGGCATGGATAAAATACATACATCATGGTGGGCTCACAAAGCTTTTACCACCGGTACAACTAGAGGGGTCACTACCAAATCCAAATTCTAATTACCATACGCTCGAGCTGTGTGGGGCTCACCTATGATGCGTATGTAGAATCTAAATTGTTCATCAGGTGAAACACCTCATCGCCACCGTACATCACAAAAATCATTCATATTAAAAACTCAGTTGAAAAAATACTTGGAACAATGCACAATCATACCTACAACCTATATATTGATTTGTCGCCGCTCACCAAAATATTTGGAATGCTTTTAGCTGCTGTAGCCATTAATATTGGTGGGGTGCACCTAATGAATGGGTTGGATGAGATACACACAACACAGTGGACCCCACATTCCATATGGAAGTTGTTTCTATGGTGGAAATCCCCACTCCAATCTCCCCTCCCTCTAGTGCAGCCCACGTGAGGGATCAAGACTGGATTGACTTCAGGGCCTAAAACAGGAGGGCAAATCCAATGGACGGGTTGGATGGCACTCATACATCATGGTGGGCTCACATAGTAATTTATATGTGTCCACTCACACAGCTTGAATGCATGGTAATTCACACACGTTCGGAGGCATGTGATTATTCCAACCTTCCAACTCACTAGTTTGAACTCGCGAAAATTAGATGAACAATCCTAACCTCTTATTTGTGACACGATTGCGAAAAATGACGGTTGGATATTTTTGGTACATGGTACATCTAAATTATATTTTTGGTACATGGTACATCTAAACTAAGACCCGTAACAGGCCGTCTATTTGAATTAATTGTACTATATTTATTCAATTTATGAGTAAATTTTCAGCCTATTCACTCTGATAAAGTATCAAACCTTGTTTCTTTGCTAAAATGGGTGTGAGTGGGTTGGGTTACATATAGATTTGGGCATTTCTGACCTAATCCGGTTGATTTGACCCAATCCGAAGGCCTGAATCGGTGCGATTCGAGTAGGATTAGGCAGATCCGACTGTTTATCGGATCAATATCAATTCGGACCGATCCAATCCGATATTTGATCCGGACCAGACTATTAGTAAGTATGTTTTTACTGTTTTACCATAACTAACACACACACACACACACACACACACACACCCTTTTATGTTTTTACCCTACCCTTTCTACCTGCTCCCGAATGCTCGCCGTGCCGAACCCTAAATCCCTAAATACCTCTCATCTTGTCTTTACCGGAACATAACAGCCATCTCGATCTCGATCCGGCCAATTCAGAATCTTCAGACTCCACTTCGCAGCCCGGCACACCACTCCCGATCTAGATCCCGATCTGGATCTGTCTACCGATCCTGATTTCGATCCGGCCACTCGAGTCTCCACACAGCAGATCCGGCCATTTATCATCTCCATTCTCCATTCATCAGGTAGGACCAACTCGGCCACTCCAGTTTATTTTATTTTTTTATTTTCTTTTGCTTTTTTTTTTCCGTGTTGATGATCATGTCCATTTTACTCGCTCATCGATCATATCGTAATATTCTTAACAATTTGATGTTTTGCCGACAATCAATAATAAACATTTGTTAATCATGATCAATCTAAACACATGTAAGACTCTTATCAGGTGGCCCACACATGATCATTGTTTTAGATATGACCGTTGAATTATTCAGATTGAGCAATTCAGTGGACCTGACTACAATTGTAATCATTGTAAATAGGTTTGGGGTGAGACGCTTCAACCGCGATCCCTATATACGGTAATTAAGCAGGATATGGAAACATACGGTATGCAAACCCTATAGGGGAGAAGTGTGATGGGTAAGTGTCTAGCCCTCTTTCCTATAAATATATGTCTTGGTTCCCTCACCAATATAAGAGAGAAAACCCTAGTACCGCTAAAGATTCTCCTAAGGGCGTGAGGTGCGAAAGATCAAGATTCTCTTTAGCTACATCGAGGCATCGTGAATGTCTTCCCAATCAAGTACACTTTAAGATTATGGTATTGAATCTCCACTATTGATGCATATATGATCTGTCAATTCCGTAATACAGTTTAACAACCAATTCATATGAAAAAAATGCGTTCTATACATTCTATGATGCTTTGATGGGTAATGGGTGTGGATGTGATGGATGGTATTGTTTTAAATGGTTTTAATGGGAATTACATATTTAATGGTGCTTTATTGAACAATTACGATGGGAAATTACATGATCTTTATTGCACATGCGTTGTACACTCTTTTTTCATCCATCAAGTGGTCTCAACCATGTAAAATCCCTTATTTGATTCATACCCCACTTGAAACCAAGGCCCAAAGACCAAATGGTACCTATGATTACTTAGACCCAAACATATCTAGATGCATGTCTTAAAGATCGAGACTTGCGAAGGTTCCTAACTATAGACATTTATAACCCCGTTATTTTATATGGTGCACGCACTCGAGTTTTAAATTTACCTCGTTTTTATTTTTTTAAAAAAAAATTATGCTATAAAATAAGTTAGCAAAACAATTATATTGAGTGGATATTACACAGACATCATTAGAGCTAGGCAGAATCCGACCCGATCCGATCTGGCCAAGATCGGGTTGGTTCGAGTAGGTCCACTTAGATCCAAACGTACATCGAGTCGAGTTCAGATCAGTGGCCAATCCGGACCGATCCGATCCGATTCGGTCGGGTACTATATAAATAATATTTACTTTTTTATTTTCATTTTTTTACTACCCACCTCACCCGAACAAAGCCCTAATCCCTCCATTCTCTTTCTCTACCCGAACAGCGCCGCACCCACCCATCTCTCCTCCTTTCTTTCCCTCTTTCTCTCCCAATTTCCCTTCTCTCCTTCTTTCTCTCCTTCTTTCTCTCCTGATTTCCTAGCTCTCCTTCTTTCTCTCCTCCTTTCTCTCCCTCTCTCTCCTGATCTTAATTCAACATAGTCCGATCTTGATTTAGCCCTTCGGACTCAGTTCGGGTCAGGCTAGCAAGGATTCAGATCGGATCGAGTTAGCCCTGCTGGATGCAGTCTCGGATCGAATTGAGTTGGGGTCAGGTTCTTGGAAAAATCGGATCGAGTCGAGTTGGACCCAATCTGGGTCCAACTCGACTCGACTCGATGCCTACCTCTAGATATCATAGTGGCCCCACAACTTAGGTTTACATGGGTTTCGTTGCATGAAATTGATATCTTATGTTTAAGGTTAGGTCCACAGTTAAGTGATCCAGACCTTTGGTTGATGGATTCGTTACCCAAACATCTTCGAGATAAGAAGATCCTATCCATCCAATATCTGTCCTGTCCACAATTGAATGCAGTCTGTTACTGACTTTCTCTCTTAACTATTTTATTTTCAAGACACCTATTTAAGGGCTAGGATTGTCCCATGAAGGAAAATTTAGAATATTTCCATTCACAACTAGGCCAGTTATGTCAATGGATGGGCTTGATTTGTATGTTAAGGTCATCCTCGTACTCACATGCCCTACGTGTGGGAGATCAGGGCCATTCGTTGGGTAGATCGGCCTAGTGATCAATCAGGCCAAATGACTAGCAGTTAACATTCAACCTTGATGTGAGATCCACCCAGTGCGAGAAGATCATTGGGCCCAAGGTGTGGGCCCAGGCCTAACAATTAAGCCCATTTAGTAACCAGCTCAGGCTCAGGTTTTGTTCAAGAACCCATCAGCCTAGCCCGGCCCACCTTTTTAGGATTTTAAGGGCATTTGTGTCATATGCCATGCATCATGGGGCACACTGATGAATAGAGCTGGGCATCAAGTCGAGTTGGGCGGAGTTAGGGCTGACTCGATTTGATTCGGTTTTGAAATAGGCCTGATTGGAACTCAACCTGACTTGGTACCGAGTCCAATATGCTTGATCCGATCTGAGTCTGAGTTTGTCCTAGACTAATCCGAACCGAGTTTGACCCGGTCAAAAGTACTGAGTCGGGTGTATAAAAAGAAAAAAAAGGGAAAAAATGTGTAAAAAAAAGAAAAAGAAAAAAAGAGGGTATTTGTGAGACCCGTATCTTAGCCTGTATCGTTCCGTAGGCTTCCACGGTCCTCTCGGTCGAATTCCGACGACTTGCGACGCATAGATAGCAGTTGCGCGCGATCCTGAGTTGTATCCTGTATTTCAGAGTTGACTTAGCCTAAGACTTGTACTCTAGCAACCGCGCCATCGCCGTGGTTCCGAAGCCGCGTCTCGCGTGCCGAGGTGATACCTGGGCCAGCAGATGTGGACCCGCGTTCGGTTCAAAGAAAACGTCGCGCATTGCAAATACCTAGGGAATCTCTACGATACGTTACATCAACCCATCAATCAAATGTCAAGTACAATACCCATCCCCAAGTACAACTAGGGGTGCACACAGTTCGATTTGGTCTAGTTCTGGGGTGAAACCAGAATCGAACCGTTCCTAACGGTTCTAGGAAATTCGGAATCGGAACCGGACCATTGGCACCCTAGAACCGAACCGGAACCGAACCGTTAAAATCGGTTCGGTTCCGGATCAGTTCCACGGTTCTGGGCTTTTTATAATCCAGCCCAATTGCAAGCCCATGTCCATCCATGTTGTGGTCCATTTGATAAATGGTTTAGATATTGTATAAGGTGTGCAAAAATACATTTACGAAAATAATTTTTCTAGAGAAAATAATTATAAGGTGTGCAAAAATACATCGGTTCGGTTCTATGGATCAGATCCACGGTTTGGTTCTACGGATCGATTCACGGTTTGGTTCTTTGATTTTTGGAACCGGAACCGGAACCGGTGCACTCTAGAACCGGACCAAACCGGACCGTTTGGTCGGTTCCAGTCCGGTTCCATGGTTCTACCAGTTAAATGTGCACCCCTAAGTACAACCACCCCTCTCCAAAGTCAACTTTCTCTTACAACAAGTACACATCCATCACCCATCACCCATCACTCACCCATCCCTCTCTCTCTTACACCTCTCTCTCTCTCTCTCTCTCTCTCTCTCTCATCTCTCTCTCTCTCATTACTCCCAAGCAACCCCATGAGAACTCTCAACGACCAAGCTAGCTCCATGAGAGAGCTTTGTGTGGCCCACTCCCTACCACCCTATCTCCCATCTCCACTCTTGGATCGTCATCTTCACCATTGAAGGAGCACTTATGGTGCATTAGAAGGCTAGGGAGGAAGAAGAAGGATAGGTGGGTGATTTGTGATTTGAGGGCCCACTTGTGGTGGAACCCATTTTGATGATTGCATTGTATAGAGAGGCCCAAAGTGGCGGGGCCCCTCCTCATCCGTTTCTCTCTCTCTCTCTCTCTCTCTCTCTATGTGTGACCCACCAATGATGCATATGTTTCATTTATGCTATGGGGCCAACCATGATGGATGGGCCTGTCTATATCGTCCAGAAACTGGACATGTGGGAACACCCTGATGCATGTGTTTTGGCCTAACTGTCCATATGTGCGGATCCCACCTTGATGTACCTGTTGAATAAGCATGGACCCCACCATGGCAGTGCGTGGGGCCCACTTTGTGTGATATGTGTATTATCCCCACCGTCCAGTAATGGGACGGTGGGATTCACCCACATGCAGCGTGCAGGTCCTCTTTGATGTATGTATTTTTTTTTTACATTCCGTCCATCTGTCTTTGACCTGGGCCTGCCCACACGTGTGACACGTGTGGCAGGTTGGACCCACCTTGATGTAAGTATTTTACATCCATTGTTCATCCGTTTGGGGACGTGGAGCCCAGCATGCTGTATGAGTTTCATCTGCACCATCTGTGCAAGGGCAACCGTGGTGTATTTGCCATCCAATCTGTCCGTCCGTACTGGGCAGGACGTGGGCAGGTGGGGCCTGCTTTGATATATTGTGTATCCAGACCGTCCATTTATTTTGCCATGGTCCAGCGGACCCACCATGCATGAGCCTTGGATCCAGCTCGTCCGTCCAGGACGCTGGATGCTGGGCTGAATTGTTTTAAAATAATAAAAATAATATATATATATATATATATATATATATATATATATATATATATTATTTTATAATATAAGAGGGTGGCACACCACGTGGGACCCACCTCATGTATTATGTAATATAATATTATTATTTTATAATATAAAGACGGTGGCCCACCACGTGGGACCCACCTCATGTATTATGTATTATAATATTATTATTTTATAATATAAGGAGGGTGCCCCACTACGTGGGACCCACCTCGTGTATCTACTCCATCCTCACCGTCCATCTGGACGGTGGGACCCCACCTACTTGCTGATTAACGCCAACAAGTTCTGTAGGTCAATCATGTAGTATGTGTATATCCACCGTCCATTGATGGTGGGACCCACCTTTGCTGTATGTGTTATACCGACCGTCCATCAGATTAGGACAGTGGAGACCCACCTTATTGTATACATCCACACCGTCTGTCCATTTTAATGGACCGGTGGGCACACATGTGGACCACCTTAATAAAGTAGATTGGCTGGTGTACCTCTCACCAGCAATATAGCCACTGTACTCAGCAGCCCTGTGGGATACCATGATATATGTGTTATTTCTATGCCATCTATTTAGTGGGCTATGTGGGGCTCATTGGGATGCATTTGTGACCCACCCCATCCAACTGCCTAGTGGACCCATTGCATAAACTGTAAGCCCCGTATCCTAGACCGTACCGTTCTATAGGCTTCCGCGGTCTTCCCGGTCGAATTCCGGCAACCTTCGACCCTTAATCGGTATTTGCGCGCGACCTGGATTCTCGTGCCGTCAACCTGAGTCGACTCAACCCAGGGCTTGTACCTTAGCGACCGCGTCGTCGCCGCGGTTCCGATGCCGCGACTCGCGCGCTGATGCAATGCTCTGGTCAGGAGTTGTGGGCCAGCGTTCGGTGTGAGGAAACGCCGCGCGTGCGAATTTCGAGAGAATCTCTACGAGGTGTCACATCAATCAATCAATCCCATCAATCCCATCATGTCAAGTACACATCAACTTTCACCCTTTCCCAAGCAACCCCCAAAGTCAAAAAGCTCTTACACAACCCATAACTCCTCTTACACCTTTTTCCAAAAAAAGTCAAAAATCTCTTACACCCCCATCCCTCTCTCCCATCCATCACTCCATCACCCATCACTCCCTCTCTCTCTCTCCCTTACAAGTCTCTCTCTCTCATTTCATACTCTCCCATAAGCAAAATCCATACGTATGAGTCCCCCATGGTGAAAAAATTTCATTTGTGAGGTCCACCTTTCCTACCCCTTCATCTCTCATCTCAACCATCCATTTCTCATCTTCCTCCATCAAAGATTGACTCGTATGTTTCATCCATGCTGTACATCCATTTTTCCATATCATTTCAGGCATCATCTCAAAATTGAGGCAGATCTAAATCTCAAGTGGACCACACCACAGGAAACAGTGGGGATGCTTACCGTTGAAAACTTCTTATGGGCACAGAGGTTTTAGATCAAGCTTATTTTTATATTTTCCCTTCATCCAGGCTTACGTGACTTTATGAACAGGTTGGATGGAAAATAAACATCGCGGTGGCCCTAAGAAGGTTTCAACGGTGGGCACCACTATCCCCACTGCTTCCTCTGGTGTGGTCCACTTGAACTTCCAATCAGCCTCGTTTTTGGGTTCATAATCTAAAATGATCTCTCAAGCTGAATGAATGGCATGGATAAAATACATACATAATGGTGGGCTCACAAAGCTTTTACCACCGGTACAACCAGAGGGGTCACTACCAAATCCAAATTCTAATTACCATACGCTCGAGCTGTGTGGGGCTCACCTATGATGCGTATGTAGAATCTAAATTGTTCATCAGGTGAAACACCTCATCGCCACCGTACATCACAAAAATCATTCATATTAAAAACTCAGTTGAAAAAATACTTGGAACAATGCACAATCATACCTACAACCTATATATTGATTTGTCGCCGCTCACCAAAATATTTGGAATGCTTTTAGCTGCTGTAGCCATTAATATTGGTGGGGTGCACCTAATGAATGGGTTGGATGAGATACACACAACACAGTGGACCCCACATTCCATATGGAAGTTGTTTCTATGGTGGAAATCCCCACTCCAATCTCCCCTCCCTCTAGTGCAGCCCACGTGAGGGATCAAGACTGGATTGACTTCAGGGCCTAAAACAGGAGGGCAAATCCAATGGACGGGTTGGATGGCACTCATACATCATGGTGGGCTCACATAGTAATTTATATGTGTCCACTCACACAGCTTGAATGCATGGTAATTCACACACGTTCGGAGGCATGTGATTATTCCAACCTTCCAACTCACTAGTTTGAACTCGCGAAAATTAGATGAACAATCCTAACCTCTTATTTGTGACACGATTGCGAAAAATGACGGTTGGATATTTTTGGTACATGGTACATCTAAATTATATTTTTGGTACATGGTACATCTAAACTAAGACCCGTAACAGGCGGTCTATTTGAATTAATTGTACTATATTTATTCAATTTATAAATAAATTTTCAGCCTACTTCACTCTGATAAAGTATCAAACCTTGTTTCTTTGCTAAAATGAGTGTGAGTGGGTTGGGTTACATATAGATTTGGGCATTTCTGACCCGATCGGTTGATTTGACCCGATCTGAAGGCCTGAATCGGTGTGATTCGAGTAGGATTAGGCAGATCCGACTATTTATCGGATCAATATCAATTCGGACCGATCCAATCCGATATTTGATCCGGACCGGACTATTAGTAAGTATGTTTTTACTATTTTACCATAACTAACACACACACACATACACACCCACACACACCACACACACCCTTTTATGTTTTTATCCTACCCTTTCTACCTGCTCTCGAACGCTCGCCGTGCCAAACCCTAAATCCCTAAATACCTCTCATCTTGTCTTTACCGGAACATAACAGCCATCTCGATCTCGATCCGGCCAGTTCAGAGTCTTCAGACTCCACTCCGCAACCCGGCACACCACTCCCGATCCAGATCTATCTACCGATCCTAATTTCGATCTGGCCACTCGAGTCTCCACGCAGCAGATTCGACCATTTATCATCTCCATTCTCCATTCATCAAGTAGGACCAACTCGGCCACTCCAGTTTATTTTATTTTTTTATTTTAGGAGCTGAATGGCTCGCTATGGTGGTCCGGTGGACCACATTGGCTCACTGTGAGGTTGTGGCTCGTCGGCCAACCATGGCCCGCTGCTCGCTGGTAGTCCGCTCGCCCTAGTTAGCCGTGTGGTCCACTGGACTCGATGATTACTTTGATACTCTGGCCTATAGGATGCTTGATACGCAATAATCTTCCTTTCTTCCTCTTCGATCCAAACCATGCCCAATCCGATCCGACTCGGTTTTCGTGATCGAGTCGGACTCAGATTAGATCAGGCCATATAGATTTCAGATCGGTTCAAGTTGGACCCAATTCGATCCGATTCAGTCCAATGCCTGACTCTAGTTGCATGTTATATACAAGTAGGGTATGTGTTGGTTGGGCCCATACTCTTGCTTCGGTGGTAGACTCTCAGGAGTTTCAACACTGGGTCAAGGGTTCCAGTACCCATAGGTGGTGAAATCCCACTACAGCGTGAGTGTGTGTTGTGTGTAAAAAGAAAAAAAGTGTGTAAAAAAAGAAAAAGAAAAAAAGAGGGTATTTGTGAGACCCGTATCCTAGCCCGTATCATTCCGTAAGCTTCCGCGGTCCTTTCGGTCGAATTCCGACGACTCGCGACGCATAGATAGCAGTTGCGCGCGATCCTGAGTTGTATCCTATATTCCAGAGTCGGCTCAGGCCGAGACTTGTACTTTAGCAACCGCGCCATCACCGCGGTTCCGAAGCCGCGTCTCGCGTGCCGAGGTGATACCTGGGCCAGGAGATGTGGACCCGCGTTCTGTTCAAGGAAAACGCCGCGCATTGCAAATACCGATGAAATCTCTATGATATGTCACATCAACCCATCAATCAAATGTCAAGTACAATACCCATCCCCAAGTACAACTAGGGGTGCGCACGGTTTGGTTTGGTCCGGTTCTGGGGTGAAACCGGAATCGAACCGTTCCTAACGGTTCTAGGAAATTTGGAACCGGAACCGGACCAGCCCAATTGCATGTTTAATTTTATTATTTAACCCATGTCCATCCATGTTGTGGTCCATTTGATGAATGGTTTAGATATTGCATAAGGTGTGCAAAAATACATTTACGAAAATAATTTTTCTAGAGAAAATAATTATAAGGTGTGCAAAAATACATCGGTTTGGTTCCACGGTTCGGTTCTACGGATCGGATCCACGATTTGGTTCTACGGCTCGGTTCACAGTTCGATTCACGGTTCGGTTCGGTTCTACATACTCCCAAACGGAGAACCGAACCGATGTCACCGGTTCTTTGATTTTTAGAACCGGAACCGGAACCGGTGCACTCTAGAACCGGACCAAACCGGACCGTTTGGTCGATTCCAGTCTGGTTCCACAGTTCTACCAGTTAAATGTGCACCCCTAAGTACAATCACCCCTCCCCAAAGTCAACTTTCTCTTACAACAAGTACACATCCATCACCCATCACCCATCACTCACCCATCCCTCTCTCTTACACCTCTCTCTCTCTCATTACTCCCAAGGAATCCCATGAGAACTCCTAACGACCAAGCTAGCTCCATGAGAGAGCTTTGTGTGACCCACTCCCTACCACCCTATCTCCCATCTCCACCCTTGGATCGTCATCTCCACCATTGAAGGAGCACTTGTGGTGCATTAGAAGGCTAGGGAGGAAGAAGAAGGATAGGTGAGTGATTTGTGATTTGAGGGCCCACTTGTGGTGGGACCCATTTTGATGATTGCATTGTATATAGGGGCCCAAAGTGGCGGGGCCCCTCCTCATCCGTTTCTCTCTCTCTCTCTCTCTCTCTCTATGTGTGGCCCACCAATGATGCATATGTTTCATTTATGCTATGGGGCCAACCATGATGGATGGGCCTCTCTATACCGTCCAGAAACTGGACATGTGGGAACCACCCTGATGCATGTGTTTTGGCCCAGCTGTCCATCTGTGCGGATCCCACCTTGATGTACCTGTTGAATAAGCATGGACCCTACCATGGCCGTGTGTGGGGCCCACCTTGTGTGATATGTGTATTATCCCCACTGTCCAGCAATGGGACGGTGGGATTCACCCACATGCAGCGTGCAGGTCCTCTTTGATGTATGTATTTTTTTTACATTCCGTCCAGCTGTCTTTGACCTATGTAATTTTTTTACATTCCGTCCAGCTGTCTTTGACCTGGCCTGCCCCACACGTGTGACACGTGTGGCAGGTTGGACCCCCCTTGATGTAAGTATTTTACATCCATTGTCCATCCGTTTGGGGAAGTGGAGCCCACCATGCTGTATGAGTTTCATCTGCACCATCTGTGCAAGGGCCACCGTGGTGTATTTGCCATCCAATCTGTCCGTCCGTACTGGGCAGGACGTGGGCAGGTGAGGCCAACCTTGATATATATTGTATCCAGACCGTCCATTTATTTTGCCATGGTCCAGCGGACCCACCGTGCATGTGCCTTGCATCCAGCTCGTCCGTCCAGGACGCTGGATGCCATCCAAGGCCTGGACGCTGGAGCAAAATAAATATATATATATATATATATATATATATATATATATATATATAGTATAATATTATTATTTTATAATATAAGAGGGTGGTCCACCACGTGGGACCCACCTCATGTATTATGTAATATAATATTATTATTTTATAATATAAAAAGGGTGGCCCACCACGTGGGACCCACCTCATGTATTATGTATTATAATATTATTATTTTATAATATAAGGAGCGTGGCCCACCACGTGGGACCCACCTCGTGTATCTACTCCATCCTCACCGTCCATCTGGGACCCCACCTACTTGCTGATTAACGCCAACAAGTTCTGTAGGTCAATCATGCGGTATGTGTATATCCACTGTCCATTGATGGTGGGACCCACCTTTGCTGTATGTGTTATACCGACCGTCCATCAGATTAGGACGGTGGAGACCCACCTTACTGTATACATCCACACCGTCTGTCCATTTTAATGGACCGGTGGGCACACATGTGGACCACCTTAATAAAGTAGATTGGCTGGTGTACCTCTCACCAGCAATATAGCTGCTGTAGTCAGCAGCTCTGTGGGCTACCATGATATATGTGTTATTTCCATGCCATCTATTTAGTGGGCTATGTGGGGCTCATCGGGATGCATTTGTGATCCACACCATCCAACTACCAAGTGGACCCCATTGCATAAACAGTAGGAGATTCAACGTCTACCATCGAAACTCTTTTGGGTAACAACCTTCGACCCTTAATCGGTATTTGCACGCGACCTGGATTCTCATGCCGTCAACTCGAGTCGACTCAACCCAGGGCTTGTACCTTAACGACCGCGTCATCGCCGCGGTTCCGATGCCACGACTCGCGCGCTGATGCGATGCTCTGGCGTTCGGTGCGAGGAAACGCCGCGCGTGCGAATTCCAAAGGAATCTCTACGATGTGTCACATCAATCAATCAATCCCATCAACCCCATCATGTCAAGTACACATCAACTTTCACTCTTTCCCAAGCAACCCCCAAAGTCAAAAAGCTCTTACACAACCCATAACTCCTCTTACACCTTTTTCCAAAAAAGTCAAAAATCTCTTACACCCCCATCCCTCTCTCCCATCCATCACTCCATCACCCATCACTCCCTCTCTCTCTCTCTCCCTTACAAGTCTCTCTCTCTCATTTCATACTCTCCCATAAGCAAAATCCATACGTATGAGTCCCCCATGGTGAGAAAATTTCATTTGTGAGGTCCACCTTTCCTACCCCTTCATCTCTCATCTCAACCATCCATTTCTCATCTTCCTCCATCAAAGAGAAGCACAAGGAGCTAAGGAAGCCAAGGGAGCAAGAAGATCAAGTGGTGGGTGTCTTGATAGGGTAGATTTTGATATTTTTAAGATGGGCCAAGTGAGGCCAACCGATCAATGGTTTGGATCTCGCTTTGGACCCTAAGTTGTGGCCGATGGCCCACTTGGATCATCATGATCATTCCATGATGGGGCCATTCTCCATAGACCCCATCATGATGTTTATTTCTTTGCATGTTTAGGGTCATCTAGACCGTCTAATTTAGTGGAGAAGGGATCTCCACCGTTGGATTTAATTTTAATGGACCCACATGTAAGGGGACCCACTTGATGTATGATTTAGTGCAAGGGAGGGCCCATAGTGTCGGGGTCCCTCCATCACACGGTTTCACTCTCTATCTCTCTCCCTTTTATTTTATTTTTACTTTATTTTATTTTATTTTATTTTGTTGTATGATGATGAGGTTGTGTGGCCCACTTGAATGGACCCCATCATAGGGTATGTATTCCATCCAAATCACCTACAAGTGGGGCCCACTTTGTGTGTAGTATCCACACCATCCTCCATGAGGTGGCCCACATAAGCAAGGCCCACCTCTAGTGTATTTACAGAGTCCAGCGTCCAGGGACGCTGGACATTTCATGGGAAATGCAAATATTAGCTTGGTTTGGGGGTGGTCCACTTGTGTAGGCTCCATCTTGATGCATGTCTTCAATCCACGCCGCCCATTCCGTTCCCATCCTTCTTTTAGGCGTTGAGCCCAAAGATGGGACCGATCAGATTTTCAGGCGGGCCATAACATGGCAAACAGTGAGTTTACCATTGAAATGTCCATATTGCTTCTATACACCGAAACAGGCCCAATATTGGGCTTGTTTTGCTTGTCAGGGGCCATGGAGGGCTATTGGATGGAGCGGATTATCTGGAGATGGACCCCACCTGTGAAAACCATGGAATAACAAAAAAAAAAAAAATATTAACAGCAGCAGCAGCTGCTGCTGCTGTGTCAGATGCAACAGCGCTGCCTGCGCACGCCAGCGCCCAGACGGGCGACGTACAGCCCAGCACGGCTGTAGCCGTGGGCCCCATATTGATGTTTATTTGTCATCTAACCCATTCATACGGTGGGCCCTAACTTCAGTGGATCACCCTCCAAAAATCAGCCTGATCCAAGACTTAGGTGGCCCACACCGTAGGAAACAGTGGGATTGAGCCTCTACCTTTGAAACCCTTTTTGGGTCCACAGAAGTCTTGGATCCAGGTAAAATGTGTTGTCACCCTTCATCTAGGTCTGCTTGACCTTATCAACGGTTTGGATGAAGCATAAACATCATGGTGGGCCCCACATGGAGCCCAGAGTGATGTATGTGTTCTAATGGCCACGTCCAGGCGAACGGTGGGGCCAGCAGTGATGTAAGTGTCTTATCCCCACCGTCCAGGGACGGTGGGCCCGTGAGTGCGTGCGTGTGTGGTGCGTGCGTGTGTATATTTATATTATATATATATATATATATATATATATATATATATATACACACACACACACACACATATATATATAATATTATATGATATATAATATTATATGTACTGTATATATATTATATACTATATTATATATATTTTTATTGACGTGGGAGGCCCATCTCATTACTTGTGGCCCATGGTTGAGGCCCACTTTGATTTATATGTAAGGCCCATGGGTCGAGGCCATTTAATGCATTAGGGGCCCATGGGTCGAGGCCCATTAAAATGTATTGGGGCCTATGGGTCGAGGCCCATTTGATGCACGTATGGGGCCCAATTGGCGAGGCCCATTTGATGCATATAAGGCCCATATGAGCAGGCCCACTTGATGCATTCTAAGGCCCACGGGTTATGGCCCATTGCAATGCACATAGGGCCCATTGGTGCGACCCAATGATGTGGCCCACTTGATGAATATAAGGCCCATATGATATGGCCCATTTGACTTATTTAAGGCCCAATGGGATGTACCTAAGGTCCATTGCAATGTACGATCCCAATATGGGTTATGTAATGATGTTTACATCGGGCTGTACCTTGGGAGCAATGGCGGTTTGACGTCCGCATTGCAAGTATAGTGTTGGTTAAATGTCCGCATTATGACTTTCCCTAGGGCCCATTGTTAAGCTCGTACGTGTTATGTGTAGGCCGTCTAGGCCCATCTTCGTTATGCACATCATCCATTCTATATAATATGTTTAGTTCCATGATTCATGATCATATGCATCATACGTATGCTTGATATGAGAAATGACTGATCATAGCATAGCCTTCGGACAGATTGTTTAGGGGCTCCCGTACAGGGGGTGTTGCCCTACATGAGCGCACGATACGCGCAAGATTGCTGCATGACTAAATAGTGTGATTCATGCATTCGCATTGTGTGATATGGTTACTGTACGCCCTAGCGACATCAGGGCCGTAGCCTCCACAGACGTATCGTGGTTGGCAGGATTGGATACCGGAAATACTGTTCTATATGGGGTGCGATAGATATCCCTGGGTGAAAGTCCTTAAACCCTTATGGTACTAGGAGGTTGCTCCAACGTTTAGACCGAGTGGAGGCATGAGCGCTGAGTGCCGATTACCAGACGGTTGCGCTTTCCACCGTGTCGTGGTCGGTTGGAAGGGGGTGCGACCTTACCCGCCCGAGAGTAGAGGGCAATACTAGGCTGAGTCTGACCAGCTCGAGGAATGGGTCCGCTATTGACGAGCCGAGCCTGATTTTGGCAGGCGGATAGTGAGGTCTTTTCCACTCACCTTATTGTGCGCGATGGGGCGGCAATCTGGCTTGGAGTGTACTAGACCTCGATGATATTCCAGATTTTGAGTTGTATTGATATGTGGACTTAGATGAGGATTTGTATGCTTGAGTTGCATTTCGCATTGCATGGTCTTGGTATGGCCGACATCATTCTTTGCACCGCATGGCCTTGGTACGGCTATAGTATTCTTAGCATTCATCAGCATGTTCCGCATTACTCTGATACTGCATAACTGTATTATCACCTTAAGCATACACTTTCACCACCCTCTAAGCTTTCTATAAGGTTATGCACGACCGTTGCGTGCAGGTGACGTTGGATCGTAGCAGCGCTAAGGCTTGGACGCGTAGCTGATCTTTTTGGAGCTTTTGGTCTTCATCATTGTATTTTCCTTATGCTCATTGTACTTGTAAAGTTTTTGATTATAGTGGAAATGTGATGAGGTTTTTGGTTGTTGTTTGTGGGTTATGCTTATTACGAATCAAACTGATGTTAAAAAAATCCTCCTTATAGCATCCCAGGATCGGAACCTGGCGAATGGGCGCTGGGAGCCGAGAATGGGGTTCTACGGAGGCTGTCGGCGCCGGATTCGGCGATCGAAAATTTTGTGAACCCGGTTTTTGAGTTTGGGGCGTGACATAAACAGTAGGAGATTGAACGTCTACCATCGAAACTCTTTTGGGTCACAGAGGTTTTGAATCTATATGATATTTGTTTACCCTCGTAGTCCAGGTCCTTATGACCTTGTGACCAGATTGGATGGAGGATATGGTAGGCCTTACAGTGATGTATTTATGACTCATCCATGGGGCCCACCAGATGTATTTGTGACCCATTGATGCGGCCTACTTGAGGTGTTTGAGGCCCATTAGTGTGGCCCATGTGATGTGGCCCACTTGAGGTAATGCGGCCCATGCTATGAGGCCCACTATGATGTATTTCTGACCCATGTGATGCGGCCCATTATGACATATTCGTGGCCCATGGGGGAGGCCCAATGTGATGTATTCAAGGTTTATGGTTGAGGCCCAATGTGATGCATACATGGCTCGTTACATTGTGTATGAATCACTTGTATGGGCCACTCCTTGGGAGTAATGTTGGTTAGATGTCCACATTGATGGGCAATGGTAGTTGAATGTGTACATTGTGACATTCCCTTGGGCCTTGTTAGGCCCATTCTCATTGATGTCGATTGCCAATTCCGATTGTTGTGGTCGATTGTCGATTTCGATCATCGAGATCGATTATTGATCGATTCCGATTTGTTGTGGCCGATTGTCGATTCCGATCATCGAGACCGATTATTAATCGATTCTGATTGTTGTGGCCGATTGTCGATTCCGATTATCGAGGTCGATTGTCGATTGTCAATTCCGATTGTCGAGGTCGAGTCCGATTGACGAAGCTAATTCCCGATTGTCAAGGCCGATTGTAGAGGCCAATTCCAATTGTCGAGGCTGAGTCAGATTAACGAGGTTGATCCCGTTAGTCGAGGCCGATTCTGATTGCCGATTCCGATTGTCGAGGCCGATTCTATTAGTCGAGGCCGATTCCGATTGACGAGACTGATTCTGATTGTCGAGGCTGATTTCGATTGTCGAGGCCGATTTCGATTGCTGAAGGCGATTGTCAAGACCTATATGATGTATATGCGGCCCGTAGTTGAGACCCATTGTGATGTGTATTCGTCCTGTGTTTGAGGCTCAATGTGATGTATATGCGGCTCGTGTTTGAGGCCCAATGTGATGTATATGCGGCCCGCATTTGAGGCCCGTTGGGATGTGTATTCAGCCCATGTTTAAGGCCTAATGTGATGAATATGAGGTCTATGCGATGAGGCCTATTGTGATGCATTTGAGGGTTAAGCGATGAAGCCCATTGTGATGTATATTAGGCCCATGTGAGAGGCCCATCGTGATGTGTATTAAGCTTTTGATTAAGGCCCATGGTGTTGTATATTAGGCCATTGTGCGAGGCCATGAGTCCACTATATGTTAGGCTCTATGTGGGTCATTCTTTGGGGGTA
This sequence comes from Magnolia sinica, assembly GCF_029962835.1. Lineage (NCBI taxonomy): Eukaryota > Viridiplantae > Streptophyta > Magnoliopsida > Magnoliales > Magnoliaceae > Magnolia > Magnolia sinica. Next base: position 93,713,904 of record NC_080579.1, read on the forward strand.
ATGTTGGTTAAATATCTACATTGTCGAGGCCGATTATTGATGTCAGTTATTAATACCGATTATGAGTATGTGACAACATAACATCATGACATATGCCCATATGCATCATCTGCATGTTTGTTATGAGATGTGATTAACTATTGCATATGTCATTGGGCAGGTTGTTATGAGACTCCCTGATAGGCGAAGGTTATCTCACATGAGCGCACGGTATGTGCAGGATTGATGCATGACTGGATTGTATGACTCATGCATATTGCATTGTGTGATGTGATTACTGTATGCCCTACCGACATTAGGGCCGTAGCCTCCACAGGCATATCGTGGATGACCAGATGGGATACTGAAAATGTTTGGTTCTAGCATATGGGCGTCATAGATGTCCCTGGATGAAATCACTAAACCTCCGTGGTCAGGAGACACTCCAACGTTGAGATCGAGTGGATATATATGAGCGCATGAGGGCCGAATACTAGAAGGCCGCGTCTCTCACTGTGTCGTAGTCGATTGGGAAGGGGTGTGACCTTCCCCGCCTGAGTGAAGGGGAATATATAGGTTGAGTTTGATCAGCTTGAGGAATGGGTCCGCTATCGACGGTCGGGCCAGATATTGGCAAGCAAATAGTGAGGTCTCTTCCACTTACCCAGTTGTGTGCTCGGATAGGGGCGACAAGTTGGCGTAGAGTGTAATAGACCCCGGTGATGATCCCAGAGAGAAACCGTACTGATATATGGACTTATCGAATAAGAGTTGCATATTCATTCATTCACTATCCACTCGGGTTGGTAGTGCGTAACTAATTATTGTGTACCTTCATAATGATAAGGATTTTGATTGGGCGCGCGATTAACCTGAGATCAGGAGTCTACTACATTGAGTCTGACTATCCAAATTTAGGTATGAGACTGGTTTGGATAGAAGTCCCTTGTGATGGACCCCATAGCCTGCGATACTTCGTACTATTATCCCGACTTCACTCTAGCTTGGTCATTTCATTCGCACCGCATATTGCATTGCATCATCAACATATGATATTTGGCTTATTGTCCCCGCATTGCATATCTGATCTACATTACTTCATCAGTATATAATATTGTTTTTATTATATTTTCACATCGCATAGCCTGGATAAGGCTGATGGTATTTATGGGCCTATCAGTATGTTTTCGCATTACTTTGATATCGTATGATTTATGATCTTGCTAGTATTTCTAATATTGTATGATTTATTCGCTTATTAGTATTTTCGCTTACTCTGATATTACTTACTTGGCACTTACCTTGTGCATAGACTTTTACCACCCACTAAGCTTTCTATAAGCTTATGCACGATAGATGCGTGCAGGTGGTGTTAGGTTGCAGCAGTGTTGAGCTTGGAGCATGAAGTGGACCTTTGGAGCTTTGATTTTGTCATATGCATTTCCCTTTCAACACTGTATTCAAATGTTTATATTAATGGATATATGATGATGATATTGCCTTTGTGATTTGGGTAAATTTGTGGTTATGTTTATTACGAGTTAAATGTACGTTCAAAAATCCTTCTTGTAGGATTCCAGGATCGGAATTTGGCGTATGGACGCTGGGAACCAAGAATGGAGTACTACGGAGGTTATAGGCACCGAATTCGGCAATCAGAAATTTTGTGAGCCCGGTCTTCGAGTTTGGGGCGTGACAGTATGTGTTGGTCGAGTGCTTCTAATCTAGTCTATGGTTAAACGAGTGTCTCAATCGGTTCAATTGAATTAGGGGTGGATTCTTGAAGAGTACACTATCTTGTTTTACACGAGTGTATAAATACGACTCCCAATCATGATTAGGGTAAGTAGAACGAGTGTTTTGGAGCCTAGCATGAATACTTGAGGGTTTTAAAGGAAAGCTAGGGTTTACATTGTAAATTGTTTCATCTCTTGTAATCTTCTTCTAATTATGGTGGACTAATCAGCACTTTGTATCGTGATTTTTTCTTACAAAAGTTTTTCACATAAAATTTGTGTTCACTATAGTTTACTTGAATTTTTCTTTATTTATTACTTATTTGATTTGATTTGAGGTTGCTTCCGTGCCCATCAATATGGCCTTTAAATTTAGATTGGCTCAATAAGGAATTCCCAGCCATATCCTTGGCCGGTCCAATTATTGAGTAGGGCCGTCAATGTATGAAAGAATGAATGGTTTAAAAATGCTTGTCATTGGTTCATATTGAACAAATGTGCGTACTTTAAAAGCATTACAACAAATGCGCGTAATTTTGAATTGGCATGTGTTAAATAGCAGTAGAAGGAAAACAAGTCTTCAACCACATATACAGTGTAGTTATTAGCAACTTAGACCTTCCAAATTGCATATGAGCTAAAATGCTAAATTTTACAGCATGAATGACAAGAAACATTTGATTTTTCCATTGGAATATGGACCACTCGCTATTTTACTTTTGACTGTCCTTTTAATACCCAACGATGAAATGGCTATGACTTTCGATCTCTTGGTTTTGGACACATTCTCTATCTAGTGTGCCTCACAATTTGAAATAGTCTGTATGGTAGTACATGAGTGCCACATTTAGGTAGGATTAGGAGTCTAGCCCTTAACTTGCATGCAGTACACGGAGGCCACTTGAATTGTGATTAAAGGTATGAAATCTAAACCGTCCATCACAAGGGAAGCGATGTCCAAATGGGCATGAAATAAAATTGGATATGTCTACTAATCAAATTATCATCTATTTATAAAATAAATGGCACGGTGTGAGTACCTTAATTAAATTCATCCATCATAATGCTTGCATTGCCTCCATCCCTTGCCTGCCATTTATTTAAAGTGTGGTCCACCTGATGGGTTAGTAACATGTGTCATGGTACATATTTAAGCGATACGCTAAGGGAGATAGGTTGCTAGTTTTATTTTTATGTTTCTCATCGTAGTATTTTATTAATTAAAAAAGGAAATTTTAATTCATACTTTTTTTAATTGTCTGTATGTTTCTAGGAATTTCATTCCTCATTTTTTTTTCCCTTAAAGTTCTTGCTCAATGAAAAAAACTAGAGAATTTAACTAAAAGTAAGAGACTTTTCTCATATTTCTTCGGAAACATCGATGTATTAATTAACCAAACAAAATTTAATCATTCTCAAAAAATACTAATAAGCTAAATCTAGCCTTCCTCAAGGAAAAATAAATGCTAGATGATAAATTGGCTAACAACCAAGCAAGCCATAGAAATTTAAAATTTTCCTGTATCTTTGGAAACTTGGTGTATCAATCAAATAAAATTTAATCATTCTGAGAAATACTAAGTTAACTCTAACATTCTGTACGAAACAAAAGCTAAGGTGCCAACAATCAAACAAGCCATAAGCGATGTGCATGTGCCACATGTACTAATATTAACAAAGAAGCTCGCCACATGTCCATATGTACTAATGTGCCAAACATATACAAGTGCCACATATGGTTGTCCCAAATGAAATGAAGCAAAATTAAAGAGATGTTTGACAACTATGAGTTTATACAATAGAGCAATTTATCCATACAGGCTTGTTCATACAAGCGTTAGTTTGATAGATTTATTCAACAACTATGGATGATGTTCAAGTGATCCACAGGTGTCACCATGGATTTCAAGTGAATTAAATGCATCACATGTGCTAGTATTAATTAACAAACTTTCACTCTATTCACATTGTATACATATGTGAATGTGCCTAATGTATATAAGAGTCACATATGCTTGTTTGAATAAGATATTTTACAACCATCAATCGGAGTATTAATATAATCCATCCATACAAACCTATTCAAATGAGCATTATTTGCGCATGTGTCCAAACTGACGTCTTTAAACAAACCTTCCTTGATAGCTAAATGAGCCTTTATGAAAAGGGAAAATTGAAGTGTTCAACTTAAATTAAAGAAAGACGAGAGAATTGTCGCAGCCCATCTCCCATCTTTTCTCCATTTATTTTCATTATCTGGACTACACTTGCACTATGCTGATGTGATAACATCCTATCTGATCGATGACCCTTTGATGGATGGGCTGTTTCATGACCCCTAAGGTGGCCAAGCATTAGTAAACAAATGGATAGTCTAGAGAAATATTTTCAGCTGTCCTGCCCTGCGCACTAAGTGCCTTTGATGCATTAAGGGCATGTTTGGATTGTAAGTTACTTTGTATAAGTTACTTATACCTCAAGGCATCAAGGCTTTTTAGTAAATAACGTACTTATTAGCCAAAAAGTAGAAAACTATATTTGATTTTCAACATCACATCAATACTTAACCCTTAAGTTTGTCTGGTCCGCCCTAATTATCCTTGGTCCATCGTCCAGGGCCAACTTTTCATGTTGATTGTTCTGTTATGTTGGCCTACCTTGGTTATGTCTTTAATGTGAACCATCCATCGTGTGGGGCCTACCTTTAATGTGGACTATCCACCTTTCAAGGTCCACCTTCGATATGAGCTCTCCATCACGTAGGCCCCACCTTGGATGTGGGCCATCCATCATGTTGGACATTGGATTTGGGTCGTTCATCATCCAAGGCCGACCATGGATGTTGGACGTCCATCATATTGGACATTGGATTTGGGCCGTCCATCATGGGGCTTGCCTTTAATGTGAATTGCCCACCATGTAGGGCCCAACTTTGAAGTGGGTTATCCATTATGCAAGGCTTGCCTTGGATGAGGATTATTCATCATTAGGGGCCGGCACTTAATATGACCTATCCTTCTATGTGGCGCACCTTGATATGGGTCATCTATCATGTGGGGTCCACCATTAATGTTATTGTCCATCACGTGGGGCCCACCTTCAATATCCATTGCCTTGCCTTTGATGTGGACCGTACATCATGTGGGCCCCACCTTGGATGTGGGCCGTCCATCATGTAGGGCCCAACTTGGATATGGATAATTCATCTTTAGGGGCTGACATTCAATGTGGACTGTCATTATGTGGGGCCCACCTTGATGTGGGTCATCAATCATGTGGGTCCCACCTTCAATGTCCACTTCCCATCTTGGAAGCCCATCTTTGATGTGGACCACCCGTCATGTGATCCCATCTTCAATGTGGGTCATCCATCATGCGAGGCTCACCTTAGATGTGGGTCATTCATCTTTAGGGGCCAACCTTTGTCGTGAACTACCCATTATGTGGGTACCACCTTGATGTGGGTCATCCATTGTGTGGGCCTATTATCAATGTTAATTGTCCATCATGTGAGGCCTACATTTAATGTTTAGTATCCCACCCTTGATGTGGATTATCCGTCACGTAGGCCCCACCTTCAATGTGGGCCGTCCATCATGCAAGACTACCTTTGATACGGAGTGTCCGATGAATGGAGAGATGAGAAAGAAAGGGGAAAAGTAAAAATCCAAGGAAAAAAAAAAACTTATGACAATAAGCAACTTTAATGCATCAAGTTACTCTTGAAATTGTGATTATAAATAGGGTGTCAATGAGCTGGGTTAGGGTCGGGCCAAGTTATGTCCAAGTCCAACTGATCATTTTCAAAGTATGCCCAGGGATGAGTTAAAATAGTATAGCCCAAGCCTAACTTAGAATATATATATACAGGGCTCGACCTGAACCTGACATTCCAACGTACAGAAGCATCTGAACCAATTTCAATGCTTGATGAGTGCATGTGCGGGACTCATTACTGGAGCTTTGTGGGCTCCACCATGATATTTGTGTTTTATTCACAGCAATATAAATTCAATTTTTTCAAATCATTTAAATGAATGAGCCCAAAAATAAGGCAGACCCAAATCTCAAGTGGACCACACCACATGAAATAATGTTGATTGAACGCCCACTATTAAAAACTTTTTGGAAGCCACGGAAGTTTTGGATATAGTTGATATTTGTGTTTTCCCTTAATCCAAGTCTGTTTCCTAATCAATAGGTTGGATTGCAGATAAACATTACAGTGGGCCCTAGGAAGTTTTTAGTGGTGGGAGTTCAATCACCATTGTTTTCCGGGGGCGTAGTCCACTGGAGATTTGGATTTACCTCATTTTTTTGTTTCATATACTAAAATAATGATCCAAAAAGTATGGACGGCATGGATAAAACATATACATCATAGTGGGGCTTATAGAGCAATGATAGTATTCAATCCAGGTCTCTTGAGTCTACATCTCCCAATTTCAATGGCCCACCCATGATTTATATGTGAAATTCACTTAGACCACTAGGTTTTTCACCTCATATTAGGATCAAGGTTCAAATTTCTAACCCATCCATGATTTATATGTGAAATCACGCAGACCACCTGAATCAAGTACCATCATAATTTTTATGCCATATGGTTAATTTGGGATTGCATAATTGGTGGCCAGTTTGATTTCACATAGACATGAGGATGTGGCCCACCTGAGCACAACCTACTTATGCTGGATTTCGATTTTTTTAAAGAAAATTTCAGCGTGGGTCCATCATATTTATCTTGCATCCAATTCTACTTATTTTTTGGGCTCTCTTTTCCTCTTCAAAGCTCAATAATTGCCTCTCCTAGGAGCAGAGGAAGGAACTTAAGAAAGAGATTGAGGATGCAAGTGGAAGGAGACAATGGGGGTGCACATGGTTCGGTTCAGTTTTGGGCTGAAATCGGAACCAAACCATTCCTAACGGTTTCAGGAAAATTGAAACTGAAATCAGACTGTTTGCACCCTAAAATTGAATTGGAACTGGACCATAAAAACTAGTTTGGTTCCAATTTGGTTCTATGGTTCTGAGTTTTTAACAATCCAGCTCAATTAGATGGGGTTTTTTTTTTTTTCATTATATATAATTCAGCCATGTCCATTTGAAGAATGTCATAGATATTGTGTAAGGTGTGGAAACAAGACATTTATAGAAACAATCAAAGGACGTATTGTAAATCATAAATCATGAGTCAAATAAGCAACTAAAATACATTGTAAACTCATAAAATAGCTTTAAGACAAATCCAATTAAACATTATAATAGCATGATAATCACGGTCCGGTTCCAAGTTTGGTTCTATGGTCCAATTCCAGGTTTGGTTTCAAGTTCGGTTCTACAGTCTGGTTCATGGTCCAATTTGGTTCTACACAACTCCAAACCGAACTAACCAGTTCTTTGAATTTTGGAACCAGAACTGGAACTAGTGCACTTTAGAACTGGACCAAACCGTGCAGTTTGGTCATTTCTGGTCCAATTTAGGTGGTTCCATGTGCACCCTTAGGAGACGAGAGAAGTAAAGTGAGAGGAGCTTTGCTCCACAAGAGAAGCTTCCAACTATCGGAAATCGTTGGTGGATTAGGAAATCCAACCATTGGTGGATGCAAGGGGGAGGAGAGAGATCTGGTTTGTTGATTCAGGGTTTGGAGATCATGAGTGGGCCTCATGACGGCTTGGAGATCATTGGTCCATAAAAAGAGAGAAGAGGGGAGAGAGTATTTTGAATCTTTCACAAAATTAATGGGTGGGCCAAGCCGATGGACTTTTGGACAGCTAACTCCAAGCTTGGCCCACTTAAAAACAAGCTCAAATTTTAAGCCTGTCGGGCCAGCCCAGCCAAGCCCATTGACAACCCTAGTTACCTAGCTTCAAAAAAAAAAAAAAAACTAACTTAAAAAAATTAAACCTTTTTTACTTGCATGTGTGTGTGTGTGTGTGTGTGTGGGCCATTTATAGACGGTTGCCAAACAAGCACTAGATGGCCTCAACACTAGGCTATTGGTAACTCAAGAGTAAATTCTGTAGGGCCCACAATGAATTATGTGTCTTATCCACCCCATCCACTCATTTTATCAGTTTATTTTAGGATATGAGCCCAAAATTGAAGCATATCCATAGCTCAAGCGGACCACATCATAGGAGGCCGTGTAAGTTGAACACTTGCCATTTTATTAGTTTATTTTAGGGTATGAGCCCAAAATTGAAGCATATCCAAAGCTCAAGCAGACCACACCATGGGAGGCAATGTAAGTTGAACACTTACCATTGAAATCTTAACATGGTTGCAGCTAAGTTTTTGGATCAAGCTGATATTTGTGTTTTCCTCTCAACCATGTCAATGTGACCTTGTGAATAAGTTAGATGACAAATAAATATTACTGTAGACCCTAAGAAGGTTTCCAGGGATGACATCATTATCCCCACTGTTTCCTGTGGTGGGTCCACTTTTTGGATATGTTTTAATTTTAGGCTCAACTCCTAAAATAAGCTGAAAAAATAGATAGACGGCCAGGATAAGTCACATTCATTCAGGGAGGGCCCAACAGAATTTAGTTAGGGCCCGTTTGGCCAGTTGGATTGGAAGTTAAATCCCGGGATTGGCTGAGCGTGCCAAACATAATCGGTGATCTGATCCCAATCCCATAGGTCTTAAGACAATTCACTGACAACACCATCATTATCTTTAAATCCCATCCAATCCACCTTAATCTATTTAAATTAGCCCGAGACGTGTTTGGTTCGAGGGATTGGAAGGGATGGGAAGGTTTAATCCCGGGATTGCCCAGGCGTGCCAAATAGACTGGATAGAGCAAACCCATAGATCTCAAGACAATCCACTAACAACACCATCGGTACGTAGAAATCCATGCCATCCACCCTAATACCATTCAATCCACCCGGCCGCCCTTAGGGCCTGTTTGGCCGGTCGGATTGGAAGGGCTTGGATGGTATTGGAAGGGATTGAAAGTCAAATCCTGGGATTGGCCTGGCGTGCCAAACAGAGTCGGTGATCTGATCCCAATCCCATGGATCTTAAGACAATCTACTGATAACACCATCATTACCTTTAAATCCCATCCAATCCAACCTAATCCTTTCAAATTTGCCTGGAACGTGTTTGGTTTGAGGGATTGGAAGGGATGAGAAGGTTTAATCCCAGGATTGGCCGGGCGCGCCAAACAGATTGGATATAGCAAGACTGGATAGAGCAAACCCATAGATCTCAAGACAATCCACTAACAACACCATCGGTACCTAGAAATCCATGCCATCCACCCTAATACCATTCAATCCCTCCCAATCCACCTGGCCAAACGGGCCCTTAGTACTGTAAATCACACTGAGTTACTCAGTACGCAATCGGCTTCTCAGTGATAACGGCCCACCTCATTCAAAGATTGAAATTATAAACGTGTTACACATTTCACTTACGCCTGACTACGCGCAGCCGCCGCACGCGGGTTTTAGTCAACCTTTCCATTCACAACGCGCTCCGGCTAATCGTACTTGCACCAGTTAATAAAAAGGGATTGACTCGCGTGGCACTAGCCGTCAACACGCGCAGGAAAGTACACTCTACTTTGACGTGTGGGCCCCAGGGGCGATGGTCCCCGATCAAAGGAAACGGATTGGCTACTCCCCCTGCCACCAGTCAATGGCTGGTGGTCAGTGCTCTGTGGGCCTCACCATGATGTACGTGTTTCATCGAAGCCGTCCATCTAATTTTCTAGATCATTTTATGGTATTGCACAAAAAATAGGTATATGTGAAACTCTAGTAGGCAACGTTATAGGAAAGAGTGTTGAATGAACGTAGACCATTAAAAACTTTTTGGGGCCCATAAAAGTATTGGATCAAGTTGATATTTGTTTTTTCCCTTCATCTGGGTCTTTATGACCTAATCAAGAGATTGGATGTCAAATAAACAGTATAGTGGTCCATAGTAGGATTTACATGATGGATATCCAATCACTATTGTTTTCCTGTGGTGTGGTCCACCTGAGATTTATATACCTCTCATTTTTGGGATAAAACACTAAAATCATCTTTAAATATGGATGAACGGAATGGATGAAATACGTACGTCATGGTGGGGCCCACAGATCACCGACCACCAGCCACGGGGCTGGTGTCAGGGGGAGTAGCCAATCCGTTCCCCCGATCAAATGGCGGGCGTGTCACGTTGATTGTTTTCTACTCCGCGAGTAAGAATCGCTTTCTCGCGTCGAAGAAACAGCTGAGAAAGCGGAATGCACTGACATTTAAACGTGGCCTTTTTGCTGGTTTTAAGCGCGTGAGGAAAGTGAAAAATAGCACGTGAAGAATGAGACCACGTGGAAATAACCACGAAAGAGAGATGTCCTCGTTCTGGTACTGCCCGCGCCCGAACCCACCGGAAACAGCGGCCACGTGTCGGGATTCGACGGCGGGAATGCTACCCAAAACAGGTTTTGAAGTAATACAGTCGAGAACGTACTCGACTGTAACCGTTACCAATCAAATTCCGCCACGTAGCCTGCATAATCCGATTCCCAAAGGCTGTGCTACCGTGCTCTCACTGGAATGTAAGTTATAGTACACTTGACTACATGTGGGCCCTCCCACAGACTGATCGGTTGATCCGTACCGTCCATTAATCCCACCATGCATTCTATATCTACTATATGGAAAAATAACCATCCTCTTTCAAATAAAGTAACGATCTTAACCATCCGTTCTTAGATTAACGAATGGACTGTCAAATCGTCAACTCAGAATGTTTTTTTGTACTTTAGTCCATGAAACGTGCTGTGAAACTAATGGACAGTCCAGATTGATCGATGATGATACTATCCAGAGTGCCCATGTGCAACTAGGAGCACTATGCTCTGTCTGTGTATAGTGGTTCATACACATGCACTGAAAAACTTGACGTGTGGGGTGCATCTAAGCCGTCCAAATAGTGCGTCCCACATAAAAAGGACGGGTGAGTGTATCTGCCAGTTGGGTATCTAATCAAATCTCATATTACAAATACAGTAAGATTTATAAAAATATATTATTTCTTTAGGCATTGTGGGCCTTATTCCTGTACACGTTGCCGCACAAGTACAAGATCGCCACCGTTTATCCAGTGGGGCCTACTCCTGATGGGTGGTACCGATCGGACGATTCTCACCGCCAGAAAGGATGATCGCTCATATCTTCCGCTAAGGCTCTGCTCTCATGGGCTTGAAAAAAAGAAAAAAAAAGAAAAAAAAAAGAAAAAAAAGGAAAAAGCGGGCCCCACCGTGAAGAAAACAAAAAAAGGATTGGCTGGTGTACACACACCACTGACCTGGCTAGTGTGTTGACATCACTAAGTTCTGTGGGTTCCATCACACGGTATGTATTAGATCTAAACCGTTCATCCATTTGTCGTAATGCTTTAGACTAAAATAAAGATAGATCCAAAGATCTGGTGGACCACGCTTCAAAAAGCAGTGAAGTTTTGGATCAATATCATATTTGTTTTTCCTCTTCATCCAGGTCTGTGTGACCTTATGAACAGGTTGGATGGAAAATAAACGTTATGGTGGGCCCTACGAATATTTTAACGGTGATCCCACTGCTATTTGTGGTGTGGTCTACTTGATCTTTGAAAATGAGTCATTTTTGGGCTCATTCCCTAAAATGATCTCTACAAATGGATGAACGATGTGGATATAATAAATACATCATTTTGGGTCCCATTTCTTTGAACCGTTAGTACAACTCGGAGTACGCTCGTCTTTGCACGACACGTACCCACACCAGCCAGGTCGGTGGTGTGCGATACACCAGCCAATCCGCTTCCAAAACAAAAACCACCTGAAAAGTGCGCAGTACGCATCAGAAGTTCCAAAGACCCGGCGACTGATAAAATGCGTCACCGCCGCAATTCTCCTCCTCCTCCTCCTCATCCTGCAACAACCTCTCCCCCGCCGGAAAGAAGCACTCCACGGACATATCATCGAACGCGGCCGCCGTCGCGTCCAGCAACGCAGACGAACTCTCCGCCCTAAATTCCGACGCCGACGACGCCCACGAAGATTCCACCGGCATCTGCGTCTCCGACGCCGCTGCAGGCCTACTGTGCGCGAACCTCGCCGCCTCCGCCCGGATCTGCTCCCGTGTCAGCCTCTCCGCCGACGGTATCTCCGGCGGAGTCTCCGGAAAATTAAGCTTCGCCGACGGTCCACGTAAGCAGAAAACGGCAGCATCGTACGCCCTCGCCGCCTTCTCCGGCTCGTCATACGATCCTAACCAAATCCTCTCTCTGCTATTCGGAAGCCGTACCTCCGCCACCCATTTCCCCCATTTCCTCATCCTAACGCCTTTATAACGGCTATTAACGGAATATTCCGTTATTTCCGGCCTACGCTGCTTTGAAGGTCGTCTCACCATCTGCCCCTCTTTGTAACGGTTGTGTTTTTTGGATGGAGAATGGCGGGAAGTGCTTTGGCTTTTATATATACTGGTGTTTTTTAAAAAGAGAAAGACAGAAGCGCGTTTGAGTAGTATACTGACACGTGGCTGCCAGGTGTCAGTTAGCTATCTTACAAGCGCGTGTTTGACAACGTGGGTGGATTGCAGAAGGTATCGAGAAGTGCCAGGTGGGGTGATGCTGTAGCTTAGATGTGGATTGCTTTGTGTTTGGAGTGGAGGTGACACGTGGAGGAAATAGCGGCCGTGATGGATACGTGGAGGGGGTTAGTATGATGGTTTGAGCTTATGCGGTAGAGTGGGGTTTTTTGATTTGACACCTCGTTGACGGACTTTTTATCTGGAAGAGAGTGTCGCGTTTTGACGCTTTGGAGTCCACAGCCGCGGAATGAAGAGGTAGGAAAGTGGAGCTGGGGTCCCTCGAAGCTTCCATGGTTTTGTTTGTAATCACCGATTTACCCTTGCGGTAATGGAAAATGTTACTATGATGGTTTGAGCTTATGTGGGAGCCCATTTGATTTTTTGGAGAATCTGAACCATTCGTTGGGTGATTTGTCTTGTTTTGACTGTACATTTGAAAAATTGGATAAATCTGGAAGTCCTGTAAGCTGCACTGCAGGGGAAATGTGAAGTTATAGCTGAAGGCGTTGGATTCATGGGATTGGGTCCAACTGATCTGGAACATACTTTCATGCTTAAGTGGCTCATCAGAATGAATGGATTAGATGGAGTATTTAAGCCACCCATACGTGATTTAGAAGTTTCTAGAGTGGGTTTCTCTCTCCTTGTTCATGCATGCTGTGTCCTATACCGTGGCTCATATTAGTTTTAGAAATTTTGGTCTCTTAATACGACATGGGGTGAATCTAATGAAAGGTTTGGATGGCACACGCACATCATGGTGGGCCTCACACGGCTCAAATGCATTATATGCCGCACAATCGTTACTGTTTTCACTCAGGTAGGGCGTGATGGTTGATGTTGTGTAATGTTTTAAATTTGTATGTAAGAAGGTTTTTCGCTGCTATTGACAAACCACTTGACCCCATCGAGCATACGTGGATGATGTCGATGTTATCAACCGTCTGCTTGATTCCATTAAGAAAATTCAGAAAAAATCATATTTGACCGCTGGCCAATTTTGAAAGTTGCTAGTATATAACAACGAATGGTCTTTCATGTCATCAACTAGTCTTCAATGTCGGTCAGTGCCATTGAAGGCCCCATCGAGCATGCGCGCAAAATTATGTAAGTACAAGATTGGGATTTGTTTCCCTATTCCTATTAAGTAGTGTATATACAAGGTGTGATCAGGATTAGGGAAGGGGTTAAGAGGATTATAACTTTCTAAGATGTTTTAAAGGGTTCAAGGGCATAATTAGGATTTCAAATGAGATTCGAAGGTTGTTTGAATCAATAAAATTTACTATCTATCTCTTTCTGCCGTGGTTTTTTCTCATAATGGTTTTTTCACGTAAAATTTGGATTATCTTCTTATCGAGTTTGTTTGTGCGATTGCAATTACTTTGCTTGATTTCACTCTGTGTGTTTCCGCCAGTCCCAACAGTTGATACATTGTTAATAAGAAATTACTCAAGCGGCATAAACATAAGGTCTCTCAATTTTGATGGGCAATAAATCCCAAACTTGCTTGATTTTGTAATCAGTTTATTGGAAAAACTCTAATGGACGATCGAAATAAAAGTAGACAAAAACTTTAACCCAAGTTACAGGCCAATGCATGCTCATGGAAGGTCTTCATGGTGGGCTTGGATTACACGTGTGTCAAGTAGGCTCATGTGCGGCAAAGAAACCTTGCACCCAATCAGCAATGTTTATCTAGAGGAATCACATGCCCGAATTACACATGTTTGAGTAGTGATGGTGATGGGAGACGGCTAAGATGATAATAATAATACTAATAATAATAATAATAATAAGATATTCTGATTAATTTTCTTGAGAGAGCTGGAGATGTTTATACATTGAAATGACAAGTTGTACGCAACACAACTACTTTACAGGAGAAATGAAGAGATTCTGTCTAACAAGGCTAGTTCTGAGAGAGAAGAGTTAGCACTTCCACCTTACCCACTCTAATAATGGGTCCCATGGTACCAACATTGTAAGATAAGTTGGGAACCTGGTTCTCCTTATACATACAATCTTTGGAGAATCCATTCTATCATTGGATTAAAAAACTTCACATTTTCACACTTGCATGTGTTAACAACAATCAATATTTCTTAGCAACTTCCTACATAAAAAGAGTGTCAGTACTCTAACACCAAATTTAATGCGTATGACCACAACCATGTGAGTTCGAATGGATGCTTGACAAGTCCATTGTAACTATTGAACCTGTCATCCGTGCATGTGGAACATGTACCATTTAGATGGTGTGGTCCATTTAATAAGTAGATAAGGCTAATTTTCTAAATGAGTACTTTTCATGGCAAGGCATATACCATTTTAATGGTAGGGATGTCCTACACAAGCAGTAGAATGGCGGGGAGAGATGGGCCAACATGCCAAATTAGAGTATAGTCTCTATTTAAGCTTAACATCTAAGTTGGGGCATTAAACTTGACGATGCTACTTATTTAAAGTTGGTAGCTACCCTCGTATAGATTGCTTATAAATGGACAATTAGATTTTTTATTTTTTATTTTTTAAAGCAACATTTCATATTCATCTAGACAAGGCCAAAGATCACCCGTGGTATCTTCCAAAATCATAAAAATTTCATGACATTCCCAGCCGTGGTTGGGCTTGTCGGATCCTATGAACCCAACTCATAAAAAATAGGAGCCGTCTTTAGCAAATTCTCTGGGCCTGTTAAGAAGGTGGGATTACGTTGTATGAAATTGTATTTGGTCCAATGTAAATTTCATCCAAACGATGGGAACGATTGGATTAATCCAAGTATCATATTGATGTAAGACGTGGAACAAATGCACTCTTAGCATAGTTATACCAAAAGAATCCTAAACGGAAGCACAACTAGTCTGTCATCTAGGCCCATCCAGGCCCAGTCTTACACAGGCCATGACGTAATTGGCCCCCAAGCACATCCAGATCAAAGAGATTCAATCCGAATACAGATAAATTGTCGTTTGAAGTGTAGCCTATAATTGGCCATAACTTTTGATCTAGGTATCATTACGGAATAGACAACCTAGCAATCTTTACCGTAATGGGCCATCTGGTGTGAACTGACCCATTAAGTGGGCCGCATTAATCCATTTTGTAAGAAAATGCACAATTCCAGCTCAATAAATGAGATTTAGGGAAAAAAATCAAATATTTTTTGTAATTCCATTTTTTATAGTATTTTCTTAATTTTAGAATTTTAGATTTACATATTTTATTATAGATATTACTTGGAATCATGCTAGCTAAGACTCTTCTAGCAAATAGCTTATCTAGAATTTTTATTTTTGAAAATTAGGCTTTAGAATTTATTTATTTTATTTTATTTTATTTTTTTATTTTGGGGGGGTCTGGGGGTTTCAAATCCCCTCAAAGAGGAGTTTGCAATCCAAGGTGAAAGCTTGGATTACATCTAAAATCCTTCCAAGAGTTGCATGTGTGTCATTAGGTTATTAATCTATTGGGCACATGACGGATTGATGACATCCCAAAACATTTAGATTATTAATTGTATCACTATAATTACTTTAATATGATGATCTATGCCATCCAAACATTGGCCATGTAAATCAATGGTTAAAAATCGTTGGTTAGTGACTCAGATGTGATCTTGTGCTTGTGACACATCTGAGACTTGGAATTTCATCATTTTCGGGTAAAGTATATATTTCAATGAACTTATTACAATTATTGTGTCAAACATTACATAAGTACACTAATTAAAGATATTAAAGTTGATTTAGTAATTAAATTCAAACCCCTGTATAAGTACATTGTCAATAGCTACTTTTGGATTTATGGGATTCTAAATCCAGGGCGCCAAATACAATAGGAGAATTTCAAATCCGGGAGATTCCAAATCCACGCTCCCAAACAAGCCCTTTGGGTTAGAATTTTGCTATTTTTGGTAATTACGAATTTTTATTTATTTTTTCTTTATTAATGGTATAATTGAGAAAAATATACATCATAAAGTAAATTATTCGAGTTTTATCTCTTTGTTCTTATGGATTCAAGAAGTTACCTTGTGGATTCAAGGTTTTAATTACTTAAGGAAAACGGTGATCTTTCTAATTATCCCTTCAAGCTCTTCCCTATGCCACGTATCATCCAATTCTAATAGGAGATATGACTAGATCTCTGATGGATTTCTAAATTCACTCCATTTGTGGGCCTCATGTTGATGTATGTGTTTTTTTTACGCTGTTCATCCATATGCACCCTTTATACGTGACAATCGAGTTACATATGTACATAGGTGACTAGAATTAGTTGTGAAATCTTATCAGTTGTATACACGATATATAAGCTTTTGGAGTGGGTATCTCCCTCCTCATTCATGCATGTTGTCTCTCATGGCGTGGCTCATATGAGTTTTGGAAATTTTTAGCTCTTGATATGACATGGAGTGAATATAATGAATGTTTAGATGGCATATACATATCATTGTGGGCCTCACATGGCTCAAATGCATTAGATCTCACATTCATTCAACCGTATGGTACTGTTTTCACTCTAGTGGGGTGTGATAGTTGATGCATTGTCAATAAAAAATTGCATAAGTAGCATAAACATAATCAAATTCAATCGTTCATATAAGGTCTTTTGATTTTGATGGCTAGTAAATCCAAAACTATACTTGCTTGAATTTGTAACTAGTTTACTGATAGAAGTTCCATGGACAATTAGAATGAAAGTAGTCAAAGGTTGTGGGCTGGAGCATGCTCATGGAAGGTCTTCTTGTGGGGCCTGAATTACACGTGTCAGGTATGCACATGTACGACAAATAAACCTTACACACAATCAACAATGGTTATCTAGTAGAATCACAAACTTGGATTACACATGTGTTGAGCAATGATGGTTCAATAATAGTGATGGGGAGAAAGGGGGCCACCAGAAAGGGCCTAGATAAGAGAAGATACTCTGATTAATTTTCTTGAAAGAGGAGGAGATATATACATATTGGAAGGAGAGGTTGTATGTAAGACAACTACTTTACAAGAGAAATGAAGAGATTATGTCTAAAACAACTATTTATAAGAGAAAAATGTCCTAAACTAACTCAATTGCATTTTAGGTAAGCGAATCTCAATTATTCTCCAACAGCAAATGTTCTCAGTTCTTCTTTCCTAATACTTGCACCTTACCCACTCTGATAATAAGTCCCATGGTACTAAGATTGAAAGTCAAGTTGGGGACATTGTGCTCCTTATACATATAATCTTTGTAAAATCCTTTCCATTATTGGATTAAAAAACTTCACATTTTCACACTTGCATGTATTAGCAACTGTTGATGCAGATATCTGGTCATCCTAACGAGACCTTCGAGTCCCTGCACAAGTAAAACGACAATGGAGACCCTAGCTAAGACATGGGACCCTCCGATGCTAAAGTTAGAGAGAGAATTTGGGTTTATTTACGTTGGGGTTTTAGTGCATACATTTCTCTTTAGATTGGGACTCTATTTATAGCCATGGGGTGAGTTCCGTAGATGGAAAATTCCTCCACTTAGCAGGTGCGTATTGTAGTTATCTTCCGAGATCCTCGGCACAGATCTTAGAATAATTTAGTGGATAAGGTGAGTAGTCGAGACCTGAGAGGACTGTAGTAGATAGTCGAGCCTGACCAGCTAAGGCCGAGCTGTGGGTCTAAGGGTTTAATGTCATCCTAATGTTGGTTCTACAAATTTAAGTGTTCAACTGAGATTGAATTGACCCGTACAGTAAATCGTTGGTTGTAGCAATGAGAGCTGGGCAGCAGCGGGACTCTTCGCTTGTGCTCATGTTGTCGAGCTGTTCGTGGATGTCGTGCTCGGTCATGCAACCTGAGTTCCTTTCATGGGGTGGCTATTCTCTTATACCGGTCTTATTAGGTCAGTCCATTTTTACCCATAACAACAACAATCAATATTTCTTAGCAATTCTTTGCATAAAAAGAGTGTCCAAGACCATGTTTCATGTGTATGACCAAAATCATGTGAGTTTGACTAGATGCTTAACAAGTTCATTGTAACCATTGAACCTGTCATTCGTACATGCGGGTCATATGTACCATTTAGGAGGTGTACCGATCTAACAAGTAGATAAGGCTAATTTTCTAAATCGGTACTTTTCACAGCAAGGCATATACCGGGGATGTCCTACATAAGAAGTACAAGGGGGGGGGAAAGAGATAGGCCAGCACAACAAATCAGAGTGCAATCTTTATCTAAGGATAGCATCTAAGGTGGGGCATCAAAGCTGATGATGCTACTTATTTAAAATTTCCTGCCACCATTATATAGATTGCTTACAAACATACAGTCAGATTAAAAAGAAGCAACAATCTATATTAATCTTGAAAATGCCAAAGATCACCAGTAGTGTCTTCCAAATCTTAAAATTTTCAAGATATTTCCATCCATGGTTGGACTTGTTAGAACCTATGTACCAAACTCATAAAAATTTGGGATTCATCAAATTCTTTGACCTTGCTAGGATATGTGTGATCAGGTGGTATGGAGTTACATTTGGTCCAATGAAAATTTCATATATTGATTGAAAATAATGGGAATGATTAAATTAATTCAGGTATCATATCATCTAATCCCAGTAGGAGATACGGTGGGATTTTTGATAAATTTCTAAATTCACTCCATCTGTGGGCCCCACGTTGATACATGTATATTTTTTTTTTACACGGTCTATTCACATGCGCCCTTTACACATAACAATCGAGTTGTATACGCATATAAGTGACCGACACCAGTTGGGAAATCTAGTCCATTGATTACAATTCCATGATCCACCAAATGTAAGATTCACTTAATACATAGTTTTTTCCAAAGGAAGATTTTGATCCCAAACATGGGATTGGACTCTCAATATACCATTTAAACTTTGTGTAATAATGGAGTTAATTCTAATTAATGCAATTAAATACCATTTAATCTTGTGTGCCTACTTAGAATGTGGGATTAAGTGGTATGGAATTGCATTTGGTCTCATGCAAATTTCATCTGGCATTTGGTTAAGATTGGAATGATTGAATTAATTCAGGTATTGTGTCATTCAGCTCCAAAAGTAGATACGGGGAGATTTCTTATAGATTTTGAAATCTGCTACATCAGTGGATCCCACATTAATGTATGTGTTTTATCCACATCGTCATCCATGCGCACCCGTTACACATGACATTTAAGTTGCATATGCCTGCAGGTCACCGACATTAGTTATGAAACTAGTTAGGTTGATTATAATTTTATGGTCCACCAAACAAGGGCTTCGCTTAATAGGGTATTTTTAGTAAAGGAAGAATTTGATTCTGAATATGGAATTGGACTATAAAATTTTCGAATCTACTACATCCATTGCCCTATATTGATGCAGATGTTTATCCATGCCATCCATCCATATGCGCCATTTACCCTTAACATTCGAGTTGTATATGCATATATAGGCGACTGGCATCAAATGTGAAATCTGGTTTGTTACATAATTTAATATCACATTTTTTTCCTAAAGAAGACTTGATCTCAAATGTTGGATTGAACGGTTAAAATGGTGTTAATTTCATCTAATTTAACTCCATACTATTTAATCCCCGAACCAAACAAGCCTTAGGTGATAATCGTGAGAA